>NW_026778196.1:10659769-11319538 GCF_025265405.1 Mesoplodon densirostris
AATGATATGACTCCATAAGGGAATCAAGTGTGTCTAGAGTGGCATAAACATGGCAGCGAGAATCAGCTCAAACCCACTATAAAAAGGAATTTCAAAAGCAAAACCAAAAAAACAGGGAAATTCTTTTCAATTCCTTCAGGGTGTCTGAGGAAACCTGGAAAGACCCTATCTACAATGACAGCTGGATGTGGCATAAGGCTGGACACATGGGACTGAGAGGATTGGTGAGATTGGGTGAGCAAATGCAGACCCTTTCAAGCAATAATGCATGGCCCCCATTCCATGGGTCCCAACTCTCCAGGTTGAAGGGAATATTACTACAGCTATAACATGTACAGGAAACCTAGAGAATGTACACACTGTGAATACGAAAGGTTTCTAAAACTCAACGAATAGTCCCTCTCCTGGTGCTCCAGTTTGACTTTCCAACTGCCTTACTATCAATCTCCCAACTTGGAGAGACAGGCCCTTTAACCTCCTGGTTTGCACACGTTCCCAATTTGGCAGAGGATGGAAGGGACGAGGGAGAACCCATGAGAGAGTAGCTGTTAGGCATTTGGACGGGCACATGTCACTCTAATTTCCTGGCAGGAAGAAGAATTAACCAAAGTCTCAGCCACCCACCGGGAACCAGTATAGGACATGATCCAAAATTTTGGACTTGCGTTCAGCTCACAAAAAACGAGTTGAGAAATGGAGCTCAGGGGCACAGCAATTCACAAACTGGCAGAGTGATAAAGGACAACTATCGTCCAAAAATCTGTTGAGGGACGTCAACGAGGCGGAATTGAAAGCGAGGCAAAATAGCAGGAAACAGATTTCAAGAGGTACCTTGGAATCGCCTGTAAAGCACAGGAAGAGGGTCACAACTTGGACAATGATTCACTTGGCCAAAAAGGGCGTATGCGTTTTTTCCTGAATATATTCAGGAGAAAATGCATACGCCCTTTTTGGCCAAGCAAGCAAGCGGGCAATGCAAATCTGCACTACAAAGATGTATCACTTCCCACCGGTCAAAAGCGACATCCACAAAATGTGTAAAAACCAGAAAGGCAAGACAGGCCCTGGAGAACAGGGAGCCTTGTTATGCTGATGGGCGGGATGTAAATTGCCAACTGCCTCACTGGAGGAGTGCATTGTGTTCCCTAAAACAAGTAAACAACAGAGCTACAGAGCCAAGGCCACTTCCAGTCTAGGGAATATACCTTGGGAAAACTGAAAATCAATAAGAAAGAGCCACCTCCAAATTTAGGGCTGCACTGACTACAAGAACTTCAACTTGGGTACACCTTAAATATCCCAGGAAATATAAAAATGGTTCAAAACATTGTGGTACTTACGTACGATGGAATATCCCTCAGCCATGAAATCAATGTCATAAGACCAGTAGCAGCAAAGTGAGTGGATTCAGGTACGATGATCCTAAGTGAAATAAGTCACACAGAAAAAGAAACTTATCATAAGATATCACTTATGAAGATCCTGTAAACATGGCTACACGTGAACTGAGTTAGGAAAGAGAACAGAGTCTCACATTTAGAAAACACTCTTATGCCTGCATAAAGGGGATGGAGAGGTGGGGTGATGCATAAAACCAGAGTTTGATATAAGCACAGGGACCGTTCCAAAAACCAACTTTGGAATAGACAAGACCTACACCTTCCACAGTGAAAGAGAATCAAAACCCCATATTTCCCACAGAGGAATATATC
This sequence comes from Mesoplodon densirostris, assembly GCF_025265405.1. NCBI lineage: Eukaryota > Metazoa > Chordata > Mammalia > Artiodactyla > Ziphiidae > Mesoplodon > Mesoplodon densirostris. Next base: position 10,661,482 of record NW_026778196.1, read on the forward strand.
TGACTAGTAAGAATCTTAAAACCTATGTATTGATATGTCTCCATAAGGGAATCAAGTGTGTCTAGAGTGGCATAAACATGGCAGCGAGAATCAGCTCAAACCCAGTATAAAAAGGAATTTCAAAAGCAAAACCAAAAAACAGGGAAATCCTTTACAATTCCTTCAGGGTGTCTGAGGAAACCTGGAAAGACCCTATCTACAATGACAGCTGGATGTGGCATAAGGCTGGACACTTGGGACTGAGAGGATTGGTGAGATTGGGTGAGCAAATGCAGACCCTTTCAAGCAATAATGCATGGCCCCCATTCCATGGGTCCCAACTCTCCAGGTTCAAGGGAATATTACTACAGCTATAACATGTACAGGAAACCTAGAGAACGTACACACTGTGAATACGGAGGTTTCTAAAATTCAACGAATAGTCCCTCTCCTGGTGCTCCAGTTTAACTTTCCAACTGCCTTACTATCAATCTCCCAACTTGGAGAGACAGGCCCTTTAACCTCCTGGTTTGCACAGGTTCCCAATTTGGCAGAGGATGGAAGGGACGAGGGAGAACCCATGAGAGAGTAGCTGTTAGGCATTTGGACGGGCACATGTTACTCTAATTTCCCGGCAGGAAGAAGAATTAACCAAAGTCTCAGCCACCCACCGGGAACCAGTATAGGACATGATCCAAAATTTTGGACTTGCGTTCAGCTCACAAAAAACGAGTTGAGAAATGGAGCTCAGGGGCACAGCAATTCACAAACTGGCAGAGTGATAAAGGACAACTATCGTCCAAAAATCTGTTGAGGGAAGTCAAGGAGGCGGACTTGAAAGCGAGGCAAAATAGCAGGAAACAGATTTCAAGAGGTACCTTGGAATCGCCTGTAAAGCACAGGAAGAGGTGCAAAACTTGGACAATGATGCACTTGGCCAAAAAGGGCGTATGCGTTTTCTCCTGAATATATTCAGGAGAAAACGCATACGCCCTTTTTGGCCAAGCAAGCAAGCAGGCAATGCAAATCTGCACTACAAAGAAGCATCACTTCCCACCGGTCAAAAGGGACATCCACAAAATGTGTAAAAACCAGAAAGGCAAGACAGGCCCTGGAGAACAGGGAGCCTTGTTATGCTGATGGGCGGGATGTAAATTGCCAACTGCCTCACTGGAGGAGTGCATTGTGTTCCCTAAAACAAGTAAACAACAGAGCTACAGAGCCAAGGCCACTTCCAGTCTAGGGAATATACCTTGGGAAAACTGAAAATCAATAAGAAAGAGCCACCTCCAAATTTAGGGCTGCACTGACTACGAGAATTTCAACTTGGGTACACCTTAAATATCACAGGAAATATAAAAATGGTTCAAAACATTGTGGTACTTACGTACGATGGAATATCCCTCAGCCATGAAATCAATGTCATAAGACCAGTAGCAGCAAAGTGAGTGGATTCAGGTACGATGATTCTAAGTGAAATAAGTCACACAGAAAAAGAAACTTATCATAAGATATCACTTATGAAGATCCTGTAAACATGGCTACACGTGAACTGAGTTAGGAAAGAGAACAGAGTCTCACATTTAGAAAACACTCTTATGCCTGCATAAAGGGGATGGAGAGGTGGGGTGAGGCATAAAACCAGAGTTTGATAAAAGCACAGGGACCGTTCCAAAATCCAACTTTGGAATAGACAAGACCTACACCTTCCTCAGTGAAAGAGACTCAAAACCCCATATTTCCCACAGAGGAATATATCTGACTAGTAAGAATCTTAAAACCTATGTATTGATATGACTCCATAAGGGAATCAACTGTGTCTAGAGTGGCATAAACATGGCAGCGAGAATCAGCTCAAACCCACTATAAAAAGGAATTTCAAAAGCAAAACCAAAAAAACAGGGAAATTCTTTTCAATTCCTTCAGGGTGTCTGAGGAAACCTGGAAAGACCCTATCTACAATGACAGCTGGATGTGGCATAAGGCTGGACACATGGGACTGAGAGGATTGGTGAGATTGGGTGAGCAAATGCAGACCCTTTCAAGCAATAATGCATGGCCCCCATTCCATGGGTCCCAACTCTCCAGGTTGAAGGGAATATTACTACAGCTATAACATGTACAGGAAACCTAGAGAATGTACACACTGTGAATACGAAAGGTTTCTAAAACTCAACGAATAGTCCCTCTCCTGGTGCTCCAGTTTGACTTTCCAACTGCCTTACTATCAATCTCCCAACTTGGAGAGACAGGCCCTTTAACCTCCTGGTTTGCACACGTTCCCAATTTGGCAGAGGATGGAAGGGACGAGGGAGAACCCATGAGAGAGTAGCTGTTAGGCATTTGGACGGGCACATGTCACTCTAATTTCCTGGCAGGAAGAAGAATTAACCAAAGTCTCAGCCACCCACCGGGAACCAGTATAGGACATGATCCAAAATTTTGGACTTGCGTTCAGCTCACAAAAAACGAGTTGAGAAATGGAGCTCAGGGGCACAGCAATTCACAAACTGGCAGAGTGATAAAGGACAACTATCGTCCAAAAATCTGTTGAGGGACGTCAACGAGGCGGAATTGAAAGCGAGGCAAAATAGCAGGAAACAGATTTCAAGAGGTACCTTGGAATCGCCTGTAAAGCACAGGAAGAGGGTCACAACTTGGACAATGATTCACTTGGCCAAAAAGGGCGTATGCGTTTTTTCCTGAATATATTCAGGAGAAAATGCATACGCCCTTTTTGGCCAAGCAAGCAAGCGGGCAATGCAAATCTGCACTACAAAGATGTATCACTTCCCACCGGTCAAAAGCGACATCCACAAAATGTGTAAAAACCAGAAAGGCAAGACAGGCCCTGGAGAACAGGGAGCCTTGTTATGCTGATGGGCGGGATGTAAATTGCCAACTGCCTCACTGGAGGAGTGCATTGTGTTCCCTAAAACAAGTAAACAACAGAGCTACAGAGCCAAGGCCACTTCCAGTCTAGGGAATATACCTTGGGAAAACTGAAAATCAATAAGAAAGAGCCACCTCCAAATTTAGGGCTGCACTGACTACAAGAACTTCAACTTGGGTACACCTTAAATATCCCAGGAAATATAAAAATGGTTCAAAACATTGTGGTACTTACGTACGATGGAATATCCCTCAGCCATGAAATCAATGTCATAAGACCAGTAGCAGCAAAGTGAGTGGATTCAGGTACGATGATCCTAAGTGAAATAAGTCACACAGAAAAAGAAACTTATCATAAGATATCACTTATGAAGATCCTGTAAACATGGCTACACGTGAACTGAGTTAGGAAAGAGAACAGAGTCTCACATTTAGAAAACACTCTTATGCCTGCATAAAGGGGATGGAGAGGTGGGGTGATGCATAAAACCAGAGTTTGATATAAGCACAGGGACCGTTCCAAAAACCAACTTTGGAATAGACAAGACCTACACCTTCCACAGTGAAAGAGAATCAAAACCCCATATTTCCCACAGAGGAATATATCTGACTAGTAAGAATCTTAAAACCTATGTATTGATATGTCTCCATAAGGGAATCAAGTGTGTCTAGAGTGGCATAAACATGGCAGCGAGAATCAGCTCAAACCCAGTATAAAAAGGAATTTCAAAAGCAAAACCAAAAAACAGGGAAATCCTTTACAATTCCTTCAGGGTGTCTGAGGAAACCTGGAAAGACCCTATCTACAATGACAGCTGGATGTGGCATAAGGCTGGACACTTGGGACTGAGAGGATTGGTGAGATTGGGTGAGCAAATGCAGACCCTTTCAAGCAATAATGCATGGCCCCCATTCCATGGGTCCCAACTCTCCAGGTTCAAGGGAATATTACTACAGCTATAACATGTACAGGAAACCTAGAGAACGTACACACTGTGAATACGGAGGTTTCTAAAATTCAACGAATAGTCCCTCTCCTGGTGCTCCAGTTTAACTTTCCAACTGCCTTACTATCAATCTCCCAACTTGGAGAGACAGGCCCTTTAACCTCCTGGTTTGCACAGGTTCCCAATTTGGCAGAGGATGGAAGGGACGAGGGAGAACCCATGAGAGAGTAGCTGTTAGGCATTTGGACGGGCACATGTTACTCTAATTTCCCGGCAGGAAGAAGAATTAACCAAAGTCTCAGCCACCCACCGGGAACCAGTATAGGACATGATCCAAAATTTTGGACTTGCGTTCAGCTCACAAAAAACGAGTTGAGAAATGGAGCTCAGGGGCACAGCAATTCACAAACTGGCAGAGTGATAAAGGACAACTATCGTCCAAAAATCTGTTGAGGGAAGTCAAGGAGGCGGACTTGAAAGCGAGGCAAAATAGCAGGAAACAGATTTCAAGAGGTACCTTGGAATCGCCTGTAAAGCACAGGAAGAGGTGCAAAACTTGGACAATGATGCACTTGGCCAAAAAGGGCGTATGCGTTTTCTCCTGAATATATTCAGGAGAAAACGCATACGCCCTTTTTGGCCAAGCAAGCAAGCAGGCAATGCAAATCTGCACTACAAAGAAGCATCACTTCCCACCGGTCAAAAGGGACATCCACAAAATGTGTAAAAACCAGAAAGGCAAGACAGGCCCTGGAGAACAGGGAGCCTTGTTATGCTGATGGGCGGGATGTAAATTGCCAACTGCCTCACTGGAGGAGTGCATTGTGTTCCCTAAAACAAGTAAACAACAGAGCTACAGAGCCAAGGCCACTTCCAGTCTAGGGAATATACCTTGGGAAAACTGAAAATCAATAAGAAAGAGCCACCTCCAAATTTAGGGCTGCACTGACTACGAGAATTTCAACTTGGGTACACCTTAAATATCACAGGAAATATAAAAATGGTTCAAAACATTGTGGTACTTACGTACGATGGAATATCCCTCAGCCATGAAATCAATGTCATAAGACCAGTAGCAGCAAAGTGAGTGGATTCAGGTACGATGATTCTAAGTGAAATAAGTCACACAGAAAAAGAAACTTATCATAAGATATCACTTATGAAGATCCTGTAAACATGGCTACACGTGAACTGAGTTAGGAAAGAGAACAGAGTCTCACATTTAGAAAACACTCTTATGCCTGCATAAAGGGGATGGAGAGGTGGGGTGAGGCATAAAACCAGAGTTTGATAAAAGCACAGGGACCGTTCCAAAATCCAACTTTGGAATAGACAAGACCTACACCTTCCTCAGTGAAAGAGACTCAAAACCCCATATTTCCCACAGAGGAATATATCTGACTAGTAAGAATCTTAAAACCTATGTATTGATATGACTCCATAAGGGAATCAACTGTGTCTAGAGTGGCATAAACATGGCAGCGAGAATCAGCTCAAACCCACTATAAAAAGGAATTTCAAAAGCAAAACCAAAAAAACAGGGAAATTCTTTTCAATTCCTTCAGGGTGTCTGAGGAAACCTGGAAAGACCCTATCTACAATGACAGCTGGATGTGGCATAAGGCTGGACACATGGGATTGAGAGGATTGGAGAGATTGGGTGAGCAAATGCAGACCCTTTCAAGCAATAATGCATGGCCCCCATTCCATGGGTCCCAACTCTCCAGGTTGAAGGGAATATTACTACAGCTATAACATGTACAGGAAACCTAGAGAATGTACACACTGTGAATACGAAAGGTTTCTAAAACTCAACGAATAGTCCCTCTCCTGGTGCTCCAGTTTGACTTTCCAACTGCCTTACTATCAATCTCCCAACTTGGAGAGACAGGCCCTTTAACCTCCTGGTTTGCACACGTTCCCAATTTGGCAGAGGATGGAAGGGACTAGGGAGAACCCATGAGAGAGTAGCTGTTAGGCATTTGGACGGGCACATGTTACTCTAATTTCCCGGCAGGAAGAAGAATTAACCAAAGTCTCAGCCACCCACCGGGAACCAGTAGAGGACATGATCCAAAATTTTGGACTTGCGTTCAGCTCACAAAAAACGAGTTGAGAAATGGAGCTCAGGGGCACAGCAATTCACAAACTGGCAGAGTGATAAAGGACAACTATCGTCCAAAAATCTGTTGAGGGAAGTCAAGTAGGCGGACTTGAAAGCGAGGCAAAATAGCAGGAAACAGATTTCAAGAGGTACCTTGGAATCGCCTGTAAAGCACAGGAAGAGGGGCACAACTTGGACAATGATGCACTTGGCCAAAAAGGGCGTATGCGTTTTCTCCTGAATATATTCAGGAGAAAATGCATACGCCCTTTTTGGCCAAGCAAGCAAGCGGGCAATGCAAATCTGCACTACAAAGAAGTATCACTTCCCACCAGTCAAAAGGGACATCCACAAAATGTGTAAAAACCAGAAAGGCAAGACAGGCCCTGGAGAACAGGGAGCCTTGTTATGCTGATGGGCGGGATGTAAATTGCCAACTGCCTCACTGGAGGAGTGCATTGTGTTCCCTAAAACAAGTAAACAACAGAGCTACAGAGCCAAGGCCACTTCCAGTCTAGGGAATATACCTTGGGAAAACTGAAAATCAATAAGAAAGAGCCACCTCCAAATTTAGGGCTGCACTGACTACAAAAATCTCAACTTGGGTACACCTTAAATATCGCATGAAATATAAAAATGCTTCAAAACATTTTGGTACTTACGTACGATGGAATATTCCTCAGCCATGAAATCAATGTCATAAGACCAGTAGCAGCAAAGTGAGTGGATTCAGGTACGATGATTCTACGTGAAATAAGTCACAGAGAAAAAGAAACTTATCATAAGATATCACTTATGAAGATCCTGTAAACATGGCTACACGTGAACTGAGTTAGGAAAGAGAACAGAGTCTCACATTTAGAAAACACTCCTATGCCTGCATAAAGGGGATGGAGAGGTGGGGTGATGCATAAAACCAGAGTTTGATATAAGCACAGGGACCGTTCCAAAAACCAACTTTGGAATAGACAAGACCTACACCTTCCTCAGTGAAAGAGACTCAAAACCCCATATTTCCCGCAGAGGAATATATCTGACTAGTAAGAATCTTAAAACCTATGTATTGATATGACTCCATAAGGGAATCAAGTGTGTCTAGAGTGGCATAAACATGGCAGCGAGAATCAGCTCAAACCCACTCTAAAAAGGAATTTCAAAAGCAAAACCAAAAAACAGGGAAATTCTTTCCAATTCCTTCAGGGTGTCTGAGGAAACCTGGAAAGACCCTATCTACAATGACAGCTGGATGTGGCATAAGGCTGGACACTTGGGACTGAGAGGATTGGTGAGATTGGGTGAGCAAATGCAGCCCCTTTCAAGCAATAATGCATGGCCCCCATTCCATGGGTCCCAATTCTCCAGGTTGAAGGGAATATTACTACAGCTATAACATGTACAGGAAACCTAGAGAATGTACACACTGTGAATACGAAAGGTTTCTAAAACTCAACGAATAGTCCCTCTTCTGGTGCTCCAGTTTGACTTTCCAACTGCCTTACTATCAATCTCCCAACTTGGAGAGACAGGCCCTTTAACCTCCTGGTTTGCACAGGTTCCCAATTTGGCAGAGGATGGAAGGGACGAGGGAGAACCCATGAGAGAGTAGCTGTTAGGCATTTGGACGGGCACATGTCACTCTAATTTCACGGCAGGAAGAAGAATTAACCAAAGACTCAGCCACCCACCGGGAACCAGTATAGGACATGATCCAAAATTTTGGACTTGCGTTCAGCTCACAAAGAACGAGTTGAGAAATGGAGCTCAGGGGCACAGCAATTCACAAACTGGCAGAGTGATAAAGGACAACTATCGTCCAAAAATCTGTTGAGGGAAGTCAACGAGGCAGACTTGAAAGCGAGGCAAAATAGCAGGAAACAGATTTCAAGAGGTACCTTGGAATCGCCTGTAAAGCACAGGAAGAGGGGAACAACTTGGACAATGGTGCACTTGGCCAAAAAGGGCGTATGCGTTTTCTCCTGAATATATTCAGGAGAAAACGCATACGCCCTTTTTGGCCAAGCAAGCAAGCGGGCAATGCAAATCTGCACTACAAAGAAGTCTCATTTCCCACCAGTCAAAAGGGACATCCACAAAATGTGTAAAAACCAGAAAGGCAAGACATGCCCTTGAGAACAGGGAGCCTTGTTATGCTGATGTGCGGGATGCAAATTGCCAACTGCCTCACTGGAGGACTGCATTGTGTTCCCTAAAACAAGTAAACAACAGAGCTACAGAGCGAAGGCCACTTCCAGTCTAGGGAATATACCTTGGGAAAACTGAAAATCAATAAGAAAGAAAGAGCCACCTCCAAATTTAGGGCTGCACTGACTACAAGAACCTCAACTTGGGTACACCTTAAATATCCATGGAAATATAAAAATGGTTCAAAACATTGTGGTACTTACGTACGATGGAATATCCCTCAGTCATGAAATCAATGTCATAAGACCAGTAGCAGCAAAGTGAGTGGATTCAGGTACGATGATTCTAAGTGAAATAAGTCACACAGAAAAAGAAACTTATCATAAGATATCACTTATGAAGATCCTGTAAACATGGCTACACGTGAACTGAGTTAGGAAAGAGAACAGAGTCTCACATTTAGAAAACACTCTTATACCTGCATAAAGGGGATGGAGAGGTGGGGTGATGCATAAAAGCAGAGTTTGATATAAGCACAGGGACCGTTCCAAAAACCAACTTTGGAATAGACAAGACCTACACCTTCCTCAGTGAAAGAGACTCAAAACCCCATATTTCCCGCAGAGGAATATATCTGACTAGTAAGAATCTTAAAACCTATGTATTGATATGACTCCATAAGGGAATCAAGTGTGTCTAGAGTGGCATAAACTTGGCAGCGAGAATCAGCTCAAACCCACTCTAAAAAGGAATTTCAAAATCAAAACCAAAAAACAGGGAAATTCTTTACTATTCCTTCAGGGTGTCTGAGGAAACCTGGAAAGACCCTATCTACAATGACAGCTGGATGTGGCATAAGGCTGGACACTTGGGACTGAGAGGATTGGTGAGATTGGGTGAGCAAATGCAGACCCTTTCAAGCAATAATGCATGGCCCCCATTCCATGGGTCCCAACTCTCCAGGTTGAAGGGAATATTACTACAGCTATAACATGTACAGGAAACCTAGAGAATGTACACACTGTGAATACGAAAGGTTTCTAAAACTCAACGAATAGTCCCTCTCCTGGTGCTCCAGTTTGACTTTCCAACTGCCTTACTATCAATCTCCCAACTTGGAGAGACAGGCCCTTTAACCTCCTGGTTTGCACAGGTTCCCAATTTGGCAGAGGATGGAAGGGATGAGGGAGAACCCATGAGAGAGTAGCTGTTAGGCATTTGGACGGGCACATGTCACTCTAATTTCCTGGCAGGAAGAAGAATTAACCAAAGTCTCAGCCACCCACCGGGAACCAGTATAGGACATGATCCAAAATTTTGGACTTGCGTTCAGCTCACAAAAAACGAGTTGAGAAATGGAGCTCAGGGGCACAGCAATTCACAAACTGGCAGAGTGATAAAGGACAACTATCGTCCAAAAATCTGTTGAGGGACGTCAACGAGGCGGAATTGAAAGCGAGGCAAAATAGCAGGAAACAGATTTCAAGAGGTACCTTGGAATCGCCTGTAAAGCACAGGAAGAGGGTCACAACTTGGACAATGATTCACTTGGCCAAAAAGGGCGTATGCGTTTTTTCCTGAATATATTCAGGAGAAAACGCATACGCCCTTTTTGGCCAAGCAAGCAAGCGGGCAATGCAAATCTGCACTACAAAGATGTATCACTTCCCACCGGTCAAAAGCGACATCCACAAAATGTGTAAAAACCAGAAAGGCAAGACAGGCCCTGGAGAACAGGGAGCCTTGTTATGCTGATGGGCGGGATGTAAATTGCCAACTGCCTCACTGGAGGAGTGCATTGTGTTCCCTAAAACAAGTAAACAACAGAGCTACAGAGCCAAGGCCACTTCCAGTCTAGGGAATATACCTTGGGAAAACTGAAAATCAATAAGAAAGAGCCACCTCCAAATTTAGGGCTGCACTGACTACAAGAACTTCAACTTGGGTACACCTTAAATATCCCAGGAAATATAAAAATGGTTCAAAACATTGTGGTACTTACGTACGATGGAATATACCTCAGCCATGAAATCAATGTCATAAGACCAGTAGCAGCAAAGTGAGTGGATTCAGGTACGATGATCCTAAGTGAAATAAGTCACACAGAAAAAGAAACTTATCATAAGATATCACTTATGAAGATCCTGTAAACATGGCTACACGTGAACTGAGTTAGGAAAGAGAACAGAGTCTCACATTTAGAAAACACTCTTATGCCTGCATAAAGGGGATGGAGAGGTGGGGTGATGCATAAAACCAGAGTTTGATATAAGCACAGGGACCGTTCCAAAAACCAACTTTGGAATAGACAAGACCTACACCTTCCACAGTGAAAGAGAATCAAAACCCCATATTTCCCACAGAGGAATATATCTGACTAGTAAGAATCTTAAAACCTATGTATTGATATGTCTCCATAAGGGAATCAAGTGTGTCTAGAGTGGCATAAACATGGCAGCGAGAATCAGCTCAAACCCAGTATAAAAAGGAATTTCAAAAGCAAAACCAAAAAACAGGGAAATCCTTTACAATTCCTTCAGGGTGTCTGAGGAAACCTGGAAAGACCCTATCTACAATGACAGCTGGATGTGGCATAAGGCTGGACACTTGGGACTGAGAGGATTGGTGAGATTGGGTGAGCAAATGCAGACCCTTTCAAGCAATAATGCATGGCCCCCATTCCATGGGTCCCAACTCTCCAGGTTCAAGGGAATATTACTACAGCTATAACATGTACAGGAAACCTAGAGAACGTACACACTGTGAATACGGAGGTTTCTAAAATTCAACGAATAGTCCCTCTCCTGGTGCTCCAGTTTAACTTTCCAACTGCCTTACTATCAATCTCCCAACTTGGAGAGACAGGCCCTTTAACCTCCTGGTTTGCACAGGTTCCCAATTTGGCAGAGGATGGAAGGGACGAGGGAGAACCCATGAGAGAGTAGCTGTTAGGCATTTGGACGGGCACATGTTACTCTGATTTCCCGGCAGGAAGAAGAATTAACCAAAGTCTCAGCCACCCACCGGGAACCAGTATAGGACATGATCCAAAATTTTGGACTTGCGTTCAGCTCACAAAAAACGAGTTGAGAAATGGAGCTCAGGGGCACAGCAATTCACAAACTGGCAGAGTGATAAAGGACAACTATCGTCCAAAAATCTGTTGAGGGAAGTCAAGGAGGCGGACTTGAAAGCGAGGCAAAATAGCAGGAAACAGATTTCAAGAGGTACCTTGGAATCGCCTGTAAAGCACAGGAAGAGGTGCAAAACTTGGACAATGATGCACTTGGCCAAAAAGGGCGTATGCGTTTTCTCCTGAATATATTCAGGAGAAAACGCATACGCCCTTTTTGGCCAAGCAAGCAAGCAGGCAATGCAAATCTGCACTACAAAGAAGTATCACTTCCCACCGGTCAAAAGGGACATCCACAAAATGTGTAAAAACCAGAAAGGCAAGACAGGCCCTGGAGAACAGGGAGCCTTGTTATGCTGATGGGCGGGATGTCAATTGCCAACTGCCTCACTGGAGGAGTGCATTGTGTTCCCTAAAACAAGTAAACAACAGAGCTACAGAGCCAAGGCCACTTCCAGTCTAGGGAATATACCTTGGGAAAACTGAAAATCAATAAGAAAGAGCCACCTCCAAATTTAGGGCTGCACTGACTACGAGAATCTCAACTTGGGTACACCTTAAATATCACAGGAAATATAAAAATGGTTCAAAACATTGTGGTACTTACGTACGATGGAATATCCCTCAGCCATGAAATCAATGTCATAAGACCAGTAGCAGCAAAGTGAGTGGATTCAGGTACGATGATTCTAAGTGAAATAAGTCACACAGAAAAAGAAACTTATCATAAGATATCACTTATGAAGATCCTGTAAACATGGCTACACGTGAACTGAGTTAGGAAAGAGAACAGAGTCTCACATTTAGAAAACACTCTTATGCCTGCATAAAGGGGATGGAGAGGTGGGGTGAGGCATAAAACCAGAGTTTGATAAAAGCACAGGGACCGTTCCAAAATCCAACTTTGGAATAGACAAGACCTACACCTTCCTCAGTGAAAGAGACTCAAAACCCCATATTTCCCACAGAGGAATATATCTGAATAGTAAGAATCTTAAAACCTATGTATTGATATGACTCCATAAGGGAATCAAGTGTGTCTAGAGTGGCATAAACATGGCAGCGAGAATCAGCTCAAACCCACTATAAAAAGGAATTTCAAAAGCAAAACCAAAAAAACAGGGAAATTCTTTTCAATTCCTTCAGGGTGTCTGAGGAAACCTGGAAAGACCCTATCTACAATGACAGCTGGATGTGGCATAAGGCTGGACACATGGGATTGAGAGGATTGGTGAGATTGGGTGAGCAAATGCAGACCCTTTCAAGCAATAATGCATGGCCCCCATTCCATGGGTCCCAACTCTCCAGGTTGAAGGGAATATTACTACAGCTATAACATGTACAGGAAACCTAGAGAATGTACACACTGTGAATACGAAAGGTTTCTAAAACTCAACGAATAGTCCCTCTCCTGGTGCTCCAGTTTGACTTTCCAACTGCCTTACTATCAATCTCCCAACTTGGAGAGACAGGCCCTTTAACCTCCTGGTTTGCACACGTTCCCAATTTGGCAGAGGATGGAAGGGACTAGGGAGAACCCATGAGAGAGTAGCTGTTAGGCATTTGGACGGGCACATGTTACTCTAATTTCCCGGCAGGAAGAAGAATTAACCAAAGTCTCAGCCACCCACCGGGAACCAGTAGAGGACATGATCCAAAATTTTGGACTTGCGTTCAGCTCACAAAAAACGAGTTGAGAAATGGAGCTCAGGGGCACAGCAATTCACAAACTGGCAGAGTGATAAAGGACAACTATCGTCCAAAAATCTGTTGAGGGAAGTCAAGGAGGCGGACTTGAAAGCGAGGCAAAATAGCAGGAAACAGATTTCAAGAGGTACCTTGGAATCGCCTGTAAAGCACAGGAAGAGGGGCACAACTTGGACAATGATGCACTTGGCCAAAAAGGGCGTATGCGTTTTCTCCTGAATATATTCAGGAGAAAATGCATACGCCCTTTTTGGCCAAGCAAGCAAGCGGGCAATGCAAATCTGCACTACAAAGAAGTATCACTTCCCACCAGTCAAAAGGGACATCCACAAAATGTGTAAAAACCAGAAAGGCAAGACAGGCCCTGGAGAACAGGGAGCCTTGTTATGCTGATGGGCGGGATGTAAATTGCCAACTGCCTCACTGGAGGAGTGCATTGTGTTCCCTAAAACAAGTAAACAACAGAGCTACAGAGCCAAGGCCACTTCCAGTCTAGGGAATATACCTTGGGAAAACTGAAAATCAATAAGAAAGAGCCACCTCCAAATTTAGGGCTGCACTGACTACAAAAACCTCAACTTGGGTACACCTTAAATATCGCAGGAAATATAAAAATGCTTCAAAACATTTTGGTACTTACGTACGATGGAATATTCCTCAGCCATGAAATCAATGTCATAAGACCAGTAGCAGCAAAGTGAGTGGATTCAGGTACGATGATTCTACGTGAAATAAGTCACACAGAAAAAGAAACTTATCATAAGATATCACTTATGAAGATCCTGTAAACATGGCTACACGTGAACTGAGTTAGGAAAGAGAACAGAGCCTCACATTTAGAAAACACTCCTATGCCTGCATAAAGGGGATGGAGAGGTGGGGTGATGCATAAAACCAGAGTTTGATATAAGCACAGGGACCGTTCCAAAAACCAACTTTGGAATAGACAAGACCTACACCTTCCTCAGTGAAAGAGACTCAAAACCACATATTTCCCGCAGAGGAATATATCTGACTAGTAAGAATCTTAAAACCTATGTATTGATATGACTCCATAAGGGAATCAAGTGTGTCTAGAGTGGCATAAACATGGCAGCGAGAATCAGCTCAAACCCACTCTAAAAAGGAATTTCAAAAGCAAAACCAAAAAACAGGGAAATTCTTTACAATTCCTTCAGGGTGTCTGAGGAAACCTGGAAAGACCCTATCTACAATGACAGCTGGATGTGGCATAAGGCTGGACACTTGGGACTGAGAGGATTGGTGAGATTGGGTGAGCAAATGCAGCCCCTTTCAAGCAATAATGCATGGCCCCCATTCCATGGGTCCCAATTCTCCAGGTTGAAGGGAATATTACTACAGCTATAACATGTACAGGAAACCTAGAGAATGTACACACTGTGAATACGAAAGGTTTCTAAAACTCAACGAATAGTCCCTCTTCTGGTGCTCCAGTTTGACTTTCCAACTGCCTTACTATCAATCTCCCAACTTGGAGAGACAGGCCCTTTAACCTCCTGGTTTGCACAGGTTCCCAATTTGGCAGAGGATGGAAGGGACGAGGGAGAACCCATGAGAGAGTAGCTGTTAGGCATTTGGACGGGCACATGTCACTCTAATTTCACGGCAGGAAGAAGAATTAACCAAAGACTCAGCCACCCACCGGGAACCAGTATAGGACATGATCCAAAATTTTGGACTTGCGTTCAGCTCACAAAGAACGAGTTGAGAAATGGAGCTCAGGGGCACAGCAATTCACAAACTGGCAGAGTGATAAAGGACAACTATCGTCCAAAAATCTGTTGAGGGAAGTCAACGAGGCAGACTTGAAAGCGAGGCAAAATAGCAGGAAACAGATTTCAAGAGGTACCTTGGAATCGCCTGTAAAGCACAGGAAGAGGGGCACAACTTGGACAATGGTGCACTTGGCCAAAAAGGGCGTATGCGTTTTCTCCTGAATATATTCAGGAGAAAACGCATACGCCCTTTTTGGCCAAGCAAGCAAGCGGGCAATGCAAATCTGCACTACAAAGAAGTCTCATTTCCCACCAGTCAAAAGGGACATCCACAAAATGTGTAAAAACCAGAAAGGCAAGACATGCCCTTGAGAACAGGGAGCCTTGTTATGCTGATGTGCGGGATGCAAATTGCCAACTGCCTCACTGGAGGACTGCATTGTGTTCCCTAAAACAAGTAAACAACAGAGCTACAGAGCCAAGGCCACTTCCAGTCTAGGGAATATACCTTGGGAAAACTGAAAATCAATAAGAAAGAAAGAGCCACCTCCAACTTTAGGGCTGCACTGACTACAAGAACCTCAACTTGGGTACACCTTAAATATCCAAGGAAATATAAAAATGTTTCAAAACATTGTGGTACTTACGTACGATGGAATATCCCTCAGTCATGAAATCAATGTCATAAGACCAGTAGCAGCAAAGTGAGTGGATTCAGGTACGATGATTCTAAGTGAAATAAGTCACACAGAAAAAGAAACTTATCATAAGATATCACTTATGAAGATCCTGTAAACATGGCTACACGTGAACTGAGTTAGGAAAGAGAACAGAGTCTCACATTTAGAAAACACTCTTATACCTGCATAAAGGGGATGGAGAGGTGGGGTGATGCATAAAAGCAGAGTTTGATATAAGCACAGGGACCGTTCCAAAAACCAACTTTGGAATAGACAAGACCTACACCTTCCTCAGTGAAAGAGACTCAAAACCCCATATTTCCCGCAGAGGAATATATCTGACTAGTAAGAATCTTAAAACCTATGTATTGATATGACTCCATAAGGGAATCAAGTGTGTCTAGAGTGGCATAAACTTGGCAGCGAGAATCAGCTCAAACCCACTCTAAAAAGGAATTTCAAAATCAAAACCAAAAAACAGGGAAATTCTTTCCAATTCCTTCAGGGTGTCTGAGGAAACCTGGAAAGACCCTATCTACAATGACAGCTGGATGTGGCATAAGGCTGGACACTTGGGACTGAGAGGATTGGTGAGATTGGGTGAGCAAATGCAGACCCTTTCAAGCAATAATGCATGGCCCCCATTCCATGGGTCTCAACTCTCCAGGTTCAAGGGAATATTACTACAGCTATAACATGTACAGGAAACCTAGAGAATGTACACACTGTGAATACGAATGGTTTCTAAAACTCAACGAATAGTCCCTCTCCTGGTGCTCCAGTTTGACTTTGCAACTGCCTTACTATCAATCTCCCAACTTGGAGAGACAGGCCCTTTAACCTCCTGGTTTGCACAGGTTCCCAATTTGGCAGAGGATGGAAGGGACGAGGGAGAACCCATGAGAGAGTAGCTGTTAGGCATTTGGACGGGCACATGTCACTCTAATTTCCCGGCAGGAAGAAGAATTAACCAAAGTCTCAGCCACCCACCGGGAACCAGTATAGGACATGATCCAAAATTTTGGACTTGCGTTCAGCTCACAAAAAACGAGTTGAGAAATGAGCTCAGGGGCACAGCAATTCACAAACTGGCAGAGTGATAAAGGACAACTATCGTCCAAAAATCTGTTGAGGAAAGTCAACGAGGCGGACTTGAAAGCGAGGCAAAATAGCAGGAAACAGATTTCAAGAGGTACCTTGGAATCGCCTGTAAAGCACAGGAAGAGGGGCACAACTTGGACAATGGTGCACTTGGCCAAAAAGGGCATATGCGTTTTCTCCTGAATATATTCAGGAGAAAACGCATACGCCCTATTTGGCCAAGCAAGCAAGCGGGCAATGCAAATCTGCACTACAAAGAAGTATCATTTCCCACCGGTCAAAAGGGACATCCACAAAATGTGTAAAACCCAGAAAGGCAAGACAGGCCCTGGAGAACAGGGAGCCTTGTTATGCTGATGGGCGGGATGTAAATTGCCAACTGCCTCACTGGAGGAGTGCATTGTGTTCCCTAAAACAAGTAAACAACAGAGCTACAGAGCCAAGGCCACTTCCAGTCTAGGGAATATACCTTGGGAAAACTGAAAATCAATAAGAAAGAGCCACCTCCAAATTTAGGGCTGCACTGACTACAAGAACCTCAACTTGGGTACACCTTAAATATCCCAGGAAATATAAAAATGGTTCAAAACATTGTGGTACTTACATACGATGGAATATCCCTCAGCCATGAAATCAATGTCATAAGACCAGTAGCAGCAAAGTGAGTGGATTCAGGTACGATGATTCTAAGTGAAATAAGTCACACAAAAAAAGAAACTTATCATAAGATATCACTTATGAAGAACCTGTAAACATGGCTACACGTGAACTGACTTAGGAAAGAGAACAGAGTCTCACATTTAGAAAACACTCCTATGCCTGCATAAAGGGGATGGAGAGGTGGGGTGATGCATAAAACCAGAGTTTGATATAAGCACAGGGACCGTTCCAAAAACCAACTTTGGAATAGACAAGACCTACACCTTCCTCAGTGAAAGAGACTCAAAACCCCATATTTCCCGCCGAGGAATATATCTGACTAGTAAGAATCTTAAAACCTATGTATTGATATGACTCCATAAGGGAATCAAGTGTGTCTAGAGTGGCATAAACATGGCAGCGAGAATCAGCTCAAACCCACTCTAAAAAGGAATTTCAAAAGCAAAACCAAAAAACAGGGAAATTCTTTACAATTCCTTCAGGGTGTCTGAGGAAACCTGGAAAGACCCTATCTACAATGACAGCTGGATGTGGCATAAGGCTGGACACTTGGGACTGAGAGGATTGGTGAGATTGGGTGAGCAAATGCAGACGCTTTCAAGCAATAATGCATGGCCCCCATTCCATGGGTCCCAACTCTCCAGGTTCAAGGGAATATTACTACAGCTATAACATGTACAGGAAACCTAGAGAATGTACACACTGTGAATACGAAAGGTTTCTAAAACTCAACGAATAGTCCCTCTCCTGGTGCTCCAGTTTGACTTTCCAACTGCCTTACTATCAATCTCCCAACTTGGAGAGACAGGCCCTTTAACCTCCTGGTTTGCACAGGTTCCCAATTTGGCAGAGGATGGAAGGGACGAGGGAGAACCCATGAGAGAGTAGCTGTTAGGCATTTGGACGGGCACATGTCACTCTAATTTCATGGCAGGAAGAAGAATTAACCAAAGTCTCAGCCACCCACCGGGAACCAGTATAGGACATGATCCAAAATTTTGGACTTGCGTTCAGCTCACAAAGAACGAGTTGAGAAATGGAGCTCAGGGGCACAGCAATTCACAAACTGGCAGAGTGATAAAGGACAACTATCGTCCAAAAATCTGTTGAGGGAAGTCAACGAGGCAGACTTGAAAGCGAGGCAAAATAGCAGGAAACAGATTTCAAGAGGTACCTTGGAATCGCCTGTAAAGCACAGGAAGAGGGGCACAACTTGGACAATGGTGCACTTGGCCAAAAAGGGCGTATGTGTTTTCTCCTGAATATATTCAGGAGAAAACGCATACGCCCTTTTTGGCCAAGCAAGCAAGCGGGCAATGCAAATCTGCACTACAAAGAAGTCTCATTTCCCACCAGTCAAAAGGGACATCCACAAAATGTGTAAAAACCAGAAAGGCAAGACATGCCCTTGAGAACAGGGAGCCTTGTTATGCTGATGTGCGGGATGTAAATTGCCAACTGCCTCACTGGAGGACTGCATTGTGTTCCCCAAAACAAGTAAACAACAGAGCTACAGAGCCAAGGCCACTTCCAGTCTAGGGAATATACCTTGGGAAAACTGAAAATCAATAAGAAAGAAAGAGCCACCTCCAAATTTAGGGCTGCACTGACTACAAGAACCTCAACTTGGGTACACCTTAAATATCCAAGGAAATATAAAAATGGTTCAAAACATTGTGGTACTTACGTACGATGGAATATCCCTCAGTCATGAAATCAATGTCATAAGACCAGTAGCAGCAAAGTGAGTGGATTCAGGTACGATGATTCTAAGTGAAATAAGTCACACAGAAAAAGAAACTTATCATAAGATATCACTTATGAAGATCCTGTAAACATGGCTACACGTGAACAGAGTTAGGAAAGAGAACAGAGTCTCACATTTAGAAAACACTCTTATGCCTGCATAAAGGGGATGGAGAGGTGGGGTGAGGCATAAAACCAGAGTTTGATATAAGCACAGGGACCATTCCAAAAACCAACTTTGGAATAGACAAGACCTACACCTTCCTCAGTGAAAGAGACTCAAAACCCCATATTTCCCACAGAGGAATATATCTGACTAGTAAGAATCTTAAAACCTATGTATTGATATGACTCCATAAGGGAATCAAGTGTGTCTAGAGTGGCATAAACATGGCAGCGAGAATCAGCTCAAACCCACTATAAAAAGGAATTTCAAAAGCAAAACCAAAAAAACAGGGAAATTCTTTTCAATACCTTCAGGGTGTCTGAGGAAACCTGGAAAGACCCTATCTACAATGACAGCTGGATGTGGCATAAGGCTGGACACATGGGACTGAGAGGATTGGTGAGATTGGGTGAGCAAATGCAGACCCTTTCAAGCAATAATGCATGGCCCCCATTCCATGGGTCCCAACTCTCCAGGTTGAAGGGAATATTACTACAGCTATAACATGTACAGGAAACCTAGAGAATGTACACACTGTGAATACGAAAGGTTTCTAAAACTCAACGAATAGTCCCTCTCCTGGTGCTCCAGTTTGACTTTCCAACTGCCTTACTATCAATCTCCCAACTTGGAGAGACAGGCCCTTTAACCTCCTGGTTTGCACAGGTTCCCAATTTGGCAGAGGATGGAAGGGATGAGGGAGAACCCATGAGAGAGTAGCTGTTAGGCATTTGGACGGGCACATGTCACTCTAATTTCCTGGCAGGAAGAAGAATTAACCAAAGTCTCAGCCACCGACCGGGAACCAGTATAGGACATGATCCAAAATTTTGGACTTGCGTTCAGCTCACAAAAAACGAGTTGAGAAATGGAGCTCAGGGGCACAGCAATTCACAAACTGGCAGAGTGATAAAGGACAACTATCGTCCAAAAATCTGTTGAGGGACGTCAACGAGGCGGACTTGAAAGCGAGGCAAAATAGCAGGAAACAGATTTCAAGAGGTACCTTGGAATCGCCTGTAAAGCACAGGAAGAGGGTCACAACTTGGACAATGATTCACTTGGCCAAAAAGGGCGTATGCGTTTTTTCCTGAATATATTCAGGAGAAAACGCATACGCCCTTTTTGGCCAAGCAAGCAAGCGGGCAATGCAAATCTGCACTACAAAGATGTATCACTTCCCACCGGTCAAAAGGGACATCCACAAAATGTGTAAAAACCAGAAAGGCAAGACAGGCCCTGGAGAACAGGGAGCCTTGTTATGCTGATGGGCGGGATGTAAATTGCCAACTGCCTCACTGGAGGAGTGCATTGTGTTCCCTAAAACAAGTAAACAACAGAGCTACAGAGCCAAGGCCACTTCCAGTCTAGGGAATATACCTTGGGAAAACTGAAAATCAATAAGAAAGAGCCACCTCCAAATTTAGGGCTGCACTGACTACAAGAACTTCAACTTGGGTACACCTTAAATATCCCAGGAAATATAAAAATGGTTCAAAACATTGTGGTAATTACGTACGATGGAATATCCCTCAGCCATGAAATCAATGTCATAAGACCAGTAGCAGCAAAGTGATTGGATTCAAGTACGATGATTCTAAGTGAAATAAGTCACACAGAAAAAGAAACTTATCATAAGATATCACTTATGAAGATCCTGTAAACATGGCTACACGTGAACTGAGTTAGGAAAGAGAACAGAGTCTCACATTTAGAAAACACTCTTATGCCTGCATAAAGGGGATGGAGAGGTGGGGTGATGCATAAAACCAGAGTTTGATATAAGCACAGGGACCGTTCCAAAAACCAACTTTGGAATAGACAAGACCTACACCTTCCACAGTGAAAGAGAATCAAAACCCCATATTTCCCGCAGAGGAATATATCTGACTAGTAAGAATCTTAAAACCTATGTATTGATATGAGTCCATAAGGGAATCAAGTGTGTCTAGAGTGGCATAAACATGGCAGCGAGAATCAGCTCAAACCCACTGTAAAAAGGAATTTCAAAAGCAAAACCAAAAAACAGGGAAATTCTTTACAATTCCTTCAGGGTGTCTGAGGAAACCTGGAAATACCCTATCTACAATGACAGCTGGATGTGGCCTAAGGCTGGACACTTGGGACTGAGATGATTGGTGAGATTGGGTGAGCAAATGCAGACACTTTCAAGCAATAATGCATGGCCCCCATTCCATGGGTCCCAACTCTCCAGGTTGAAGGGAATATTACTATAGCTATAACATGTACAGGAAACCTAGAGAATGTACACACTGTGAATACGAAAGGTTTCTAAAACTCAACGAATAGTCCCTCTCCTGGTGCTCCAGTTTTACTTTCCAACTGCCTTACTATCAATCTCCCAACTTGGAGAGACAGGCCCTTTAACCTCCTGGTTTGCACAGGTTCCCAAATTGGCAGAGGATGGACGGGAGGAGGGAGAAACCATGAGAGAGTAGCTGTTAGGCATTTGGACGGGCACATGTCACTCTAATTTCCCGGCAGGAAGAAGAATTAACCAAAGTCTCAGCCACCCATCGGGAACCAGTATAGGACATGATCCAAAATTTTGGACTTGCGTTATGCTCACAAAAAACGAGTTGAGAAATGGAGCTCAGGGGCACAGCAATTCACAAACTGGCAGAGTGATAAAGGTCAACTATCGTCCAAAAATCTGTTGAGGGAAGTCAACGAGGCGGACTTGAAAGCGAGGCAAAATAGCAGGAAACAGATTTCAAGAGGTACGTTGGAATCGCCTGTAAAGCACAGGAAGAGGGGCACAACTTGGACAATGGTGCACTTGGCCAAAAAGGGCGTATGCGTTTTCTCCTGAATATATTCAGGAGAAAACGCATACGCCGTTTTTGGCCAAGCAAGCAAGCGGGCAATGCAAATCTGCACTACAAAGAAGTATCAATTCCCACCGGTCAAAAGGGACATCCACAAAATGTGTAAAAACCAGAAAGGCAAGACAGGCCCTGGAGAACAGGGAGCCTTGTTATGCTGATGGGCGGGATGTAAATTGCCAACTGCCTCACTGGAGGAGTGCATTGTGTTCCCTAAAACAAGTAAACAACAGAGCTACAGAGCCAAGGCCACTTCCAGTCTAGGGAATATACCTTGGGAATACTGAAAATCAATAAGAAAGAGCCACCTCCAAATTTAGGGCTGCACTGACTACAAGAAACTCAACTTGGGTACACCTTAAATATCCCAGGAAATATAAAAATGGTTCAAAACATTGTGGTACTTACGTACGATGGAATATCCCTCAGCCATGAAATCAATGTCATAAGACCAGTAGCAGCAAAGTGAGTGGATTCAGGTACGATGATTCTAAGTGAAATAAGTCACACAGAAAAAGAAACTTATCATAAGATATCACTTATGAATATCCTGTAAACATGGCTAAACGTGAACTGAGTTAGGAAAGAGAACAGAGTCTCACATTTAGAAAACACTCTTATGCCTGCATAAAGGGGAAGGAGAGGTGTGGTGCTGCATAAAACCAGAGTTTGATATAAGCACAGGGACCGTTCCAAAAACCAACTTTGGAATAGACAAGACCTACATCTTCCTCAGTGAAAGAGACTCAAAACCCCATATTTCCCACAGATATATATCTGACTAGTAAGAATCTTAAAACCTATGTATTGATATGACTCCATAAGGGAATCAAGTGTGTCTAGAGTGGCATAAACTTGGCAGCGAGAATCAGCTCAAACCCACTCTAAAAAGGAATTTCAAAAGCAAAACCAAAAAACAGGGAAATTCTTTCCAATTCCTTCAGGGTGTCTGAGGAAACCTGGAAAGACCCTATCTACAATGACAGCTGGATGTGGCATAAGGCTGGACACTTGGGACTGAGAGGATTGGTGAGATTGGGTGAGCAAATGCAGACCCTTTCAAGCAATAATGCATGGCCCCCATTCCATGGGTCCCAACTCTCCATGTTGAAGGGAATATTACTACAGCTATAACATGTACAGGAAACCTAGAGAATGTACACACTGTGAATACGAAAGGTTTCTAAAACTCAACGAATAGTCCCTCTCCTGGTGCTCCAGTTTGACTTTCCAACTGCCTTACTATCAATCTCCCAACTTGGAGAGACAGGCCCTTTAACCTCCTGGTTTGCACAGGTTCCCAATTTGGCAGAGGACGGAAGGGATGAGGGAGAACCCATGAGAGAGTAGCTGTTAGGCATTTGGACGGGCACATGTCACTCTAATTTCCCGGTAGGAAGAAGATTTAACCAAAGTCTCAGCCACCCACCGGGAACCAGTATAGGACATGATCCAAAATTTTGGACTTGCGTTCAGCTCACAAAAAACGAGTTGAGAAATGGAGCTGAGGGGCACAGCAATGCACAAACTGGCAGAGTGATAAAGGACAACTATCGTCCAAAAATCTGTTGAGGGAAGTCAACGAGGCGGACTTGAAAGCGAGGCAAAATAGCAGGAAACAGATTTCAAGAGGTACCTTGGAATCGCCTGTAAAGCACAGGAAGAGGGGCACAACTTGGACAAT
Organism: Mesoplodon densirostris; assembly: GCF_025265405.1. Lineage (NCBI taxonomy): Eukaryota > Metazoa > Chordata > Mammalia > Artiodactyla > Ziphiidae > Mesoplodon > Mesoplodon densirostris. The sequence continues at coordinate 10,685,005 of NW_026778196.1, forward strand.
GGTGCACTTGGCCAAAAAGGGCGTATGCGTTTTCTCCTGAATATATTCAGGAGAAAACGCATACGCCCTTTTTGGCCAAGCAAGCAAGCGGGCAATGCAAATCTGCACTACAAAGAAGTATCATTTCCCACCGGTCAAAAGGGACATCCACAAAATGTGTAAAAACCAGAAAGGCAAGACAGGCCCTGGAGAACTGGGAGCCTTGTTATGCTGATGGGTGGGATGTAAATTGCCAACTGCCTCACTGGAGGAGTGCATTGTGTTCCCTAAAACAAGTAAACAACAGAGCTACAGAGCCAAGGCCACTTCCAGTCTAGGGAATATACCTTGGGAAAACTGAAAATCAATAAGAAAGAGCCACCTCCAAATTTAGGGCTGCACTGACTACAAGAACCTCAACTTGGGTACACCTTAAATATCCCAGGATATATAAAAATGGTTCAAAACATTGTGGTACTTACATACGATGGAATATCCCTCAGCCATGAAATCAATGTCATAAGACGAGTAGCAGCAAAGTGAGTGGATTCAGGTACGATGATTCTAAGTGAAATAAGTCTCACAGAAAAAGAAACTTATCATAAGATATCACTTATGAAGAACCTGTAAACATGGCTACACGTGAACTGACTTAGGAAAGAGAACAGAGTCTCACATTTAGAAAACACTCCTATGCCTGCATAAAGGGGATGGAGAGGTGGGGTGATGCATAAAACCAGAGTTTGATATAAGCACAGGGACCTTTTCCAAAACCAACTTTGGAATAGACAAGACCTACACCTTCCTCAGTGAAAGAGACTCAAAACCCCATATTTCCCGCAGAGGAATATATCTGACTAGTAAGAATCTTAAAACCTATGTATTGATATGACTCCATAAGGGAATCAAGTGTGTCTAGAGTGGCATAAACATGGCAGCGAGAATCAGCTCAAACCCACTCTAAAAAGGAATTTCAAAAGCAAAACCAAAAAACAGGGAAATTCTTTACAATTCCTTCAGGGTGTCTGAGGAAACCTGGAAAGACCCTATCTACAATGACAGCTGGATGTGGCATAAGGCTGGACACTTGGGACTGAGAAGATTGGTGAGATTGGGTGAGCAAATGCAGACCCTTTCAAGCAATAATGCATGGCCCCCATTCCATGGGTCCCAACTCTCCATGTTGAAGGGAATATTACTACAGCTATAACATGTACAGGAAACCTAGAGAATGTACACACTGTGAATACGAAAGGTTTCTAAAACTCAACGAATAGTCCCTCTCCTGGTGCTCCAGTTTGACTTTCCAACTGCCTTACTATCAATCTCCCAACTTGGGGAGACAGGCCCTTTAACCTCCTGGTTTGCACAGGTTCCCAATTTGGCAGAGGATGGAAGGGATGAGGGAGAACCCATGAGAGAGTAGCTGTTAGGCATTTGGACGGGCACATGTCAATCTAATTTCCCGGCAGGAAGAAGAATTAACCAAAGTCTCAGCCACCCACCGGGAACCAGTATAGGACATGATCCAAAATTTTGGACTTGTGTTCAGCTCACAAAAAACGAGTTGAGAAATGGAGCTCAGGGGCACAGCAATGCACAAACTGGCAGAGTGATAAAGGACAACTATCGTCCAAAAATCTGTTGAGGGAAGTCAACGAGGCGGACTTGAAAGCGAGGCAAAATAGCAGGAAACAGATTTCAAGAGGTACCTTGGAATCGCCTGTAAAGCACAGGAAGAGGGGCACAACTTGGACAATGGTGCACTTGGCCAAAAAGGGCGTATGCGTTTTCTCCTGAATATATTCAGGAGAAAACGCATACGCCCTTTTTGGCCAAGCAAGCAAGCGGGCAATGCAAATCTGCACTACAAATAAGTATCATTTCCCACCGGTCAAAAGGGACATCCACAAAATGGGTAAAAACCAGAAAGGCAAGACAGGCCCTGGAGAACTGGGAGCCTTGTTATGCTGATGGGTGGGATGTAAATTGCCAACTGCCTCACTGGAGGAGTGCATTGTGTTCCCTAAAACAAGTAAACAACAGAGCTACAGAGCCAAGGCCACTTCCAGTCTAGGGAATATACCTTGGGAAAACTGAAAATCCATAAGAAAGAGCCACCTCCAAATTTAGGGCTGCACTGACTACAAGAACCTCAACTTGGGTACACCTTAAATATCCCAGGAAATATAAAAATGGTTCAAAACATTGTGGTACTTACATACGATGGAATATCCCTCAGCCATGAAATCAATGTCATAAGACCAGTAGCAGCAAAGTGAGTGGATTCAGGTACGATGATTCTAAGTGAAATAAGTCACACAAAAAAAGAAACTCTTCATAAGATATCACTTATGAAGAACCTGTAAACATGGCTACACGTGAACTGAGTTAGGAAAGAGAACAGAGTCTCACATTTAGAAAACACTCCTATGCCTGCATAAAGGGGATGGAGAGGTGGGGTGATGCATAAAAGCAGAGTTTGATATAAGCACAGGGACCGTTCCAAAAACCAACTTTGGAATAGACAAGCCCTACACCTTCCTCAGTGAAAGAGACTCAAAACCCCATATTTCCCGCAGAGGAATATATCTGACTAGTAAGAATCTTAAAACCTATGTATTGATATGACTCCATAAGGGAATCAAGTGTGTCTAGAGTGGCATAAACATGGCAGCGAGAATCAGCTCAAACCCACTCTAAAAAGGAATTTCAAAAGCAAAACCAAAAAACAGGGAAATTCTTTACAATTCCTTCAGGGTGTCTGAGGAAACCTGGAAAGACACTATCCACAATGAGAGCTGGATGTGGCATAAAGCTGGACACTTGGGACTGAGAGGATTGGTGAGATTGGGTGAGCAAATGCAGACCCTTTCAAGCAATAATGCATGGCCCCCATTCCATGGGTCCCAACTCTCCAGGTTGAAGGGAATATTACTACAGCTATATCATGTACAGGAAACCTAGAGAATGTACACACGGTGAATACGAAAGGTTTCTAAAACTCAACGAATAGTCCCTCTCCTGGTGCTCCAGTTTGACTTTCCAACTGCCTTACTATCAATCTCCCAACTTGGAGAGACAGGCCCTTTAACCTCCTGGTTTGCACAGGTTCCCAATTTGGCAGAGGATAGAAGGGATGAGGGAGAACCCATGAGAGAGTAGCTGTTAGGCATTTGGACGGGCACATGTCACTCTAACTTCCCGGCAGGAAGAAGAATTAACCAAAGTCTCAGCCACCCACCGGGAACCAGTATAGGACATGATCCAAAATTTTGGACTTGTGTTCAGCTCACAAAAAACGAGTTGAGAAATGGAGCTCAGGGGCACAGCAATGCACAAACTGGCAGAGTGATAAAGGACAACTATCATCCAAAAATCTGTTGAGGGAAGTCAACGAGGCGGACTTGAAAGCGAGGCAAAATAGCAGGAAACAGATTTCAAGAGGTACCTTGGAATCGCCTGTAAAGCACAGGAAGAGGGGCACAACTTGGACAATGGTGCACTTGGCCAAAAAGGGCGTATGCGTTTTCTCCTGAATATATTCAGGAGAAAACGCATATGCCCTTTTTGGCCAAGCAAGCAAGCGGGCAATGCAAATCTGCACTACAAAGAAGTATCACTTCCCACCGGTCAAAAGGGACATCCACAAAATGTGTAAAAACCAGAAAGGCAAGACAGTCCCTGGAGTACAGGGAGCCTTGTTATGCTGATGGGCGGGATGTAAATTGCCAACTGCCTCACTGGAGGAGTGCATTGTGTTCCCTAAAACAAGTAAACAACAGAGCTACAGAGCCAAGGCCACTTCCAGTCTAGGGAATATACCTTGGGAAAACTGAAAATCCATAAGAAAGAGCCACCTCCAAATTTAGGGCTGCACTGACTACAAGAACCTCAACTTGGGTACACCTTAAATATCCCAGGAAATATAAAAATGGTTCAAAACATTGTGGTACTTACGTACGATGGAATATTCCTCAGCCATGAAATCAATGTCATAAGACCAGTAGCAACAAAGTGAGTGGATTCAGGTACGATGATTCTAAGTGAAATAAGTCACACAGAAAAAGAAACTTATCATAAGATATCACTTATGAAGAACCTGTAAACATGGCTACACGTGAACTGACTTAGGAAAGAGAACAGAGTCTCACATTTAGAAAACACTCCTATGCCTGCATAAAGGGGATGGAGAGGTGGGGTGATGCATAAAACCAGAGTTTGATATAAGCACAGGGACCTTTTCCAAAACCAACTTTGGAATAGACAAGACCTACACCTTCCTCAGTGAAAGAGACTCAAAACCCCATATTTCCCGCAGAGGAATATATCTGACTAGTAAGAATCTTAAAACCTATGTATTGATATGACTCCATAAGGGAATCAAGTGTGTCTAGAGTGGCATAAACATGGCAGCGAGAATCAGCTCAAACCCACTCTAAAAAGGAATTTCAAAAGCAAAACCAAAAAACAGGGAAATTCTTTACAATTCCTTCAGGGTGTCTGAGGAAACCTGGAAAGACCCTATCTACAATGACAGCTGGATGTGGCATAAGGCTGGACACTTGGGACTGAGAGGATTGGTGAGATTGGGTGAGCAAATGCAGACCCTTTCAAGCAATAATGCATGGCCCCCATTCCATGGGTCCCAACTCTCCATGTTGAAGGGAATATTACTACAGCTATAACATGTACAGGAAACCTAGAGAATGTACACACTGTGAATACGAAAGGTTTCTAAAACTCAACGAATAGTCCCTCTCCTGGTGCTCCAGTTTGACTTTCCAACTGCCTTACTATCAATCTCCCAACTTGGGGAGACAGGCCCTTTAACCTCCTGGTTTGCACAGGTTCCCAATTTGGCAGAGGATGGAAGGGATGAGGGAGAACCCATGAGAGAGTAGCTGTTAGGCATTTGGACGGGCACATGTCAATCTAATTTCCCGGCAGGAAGAAGAATTAACCAAAGTCTCAGCCACCCACCGGGAACCAGTATAGGACATGATCCAAAATTTTGGACTTGTGTTCAGCTCACAAAAAACGAGTTGAGAAATGGAGCTCAGGGGCACAGCAATGCACAAACTGGCAGAGTGATAAAGGACAACTATCGTCCAAAAATCTGTTGAGGGAAGTCAACGAGGCGGACTTGAAAGCGAGGCAAAATAGCAGGAAACAGATTTCAAGAGGTACCTTGGAATCGCCTGTAAAGCACAGGAAGAGGGGCACAACTTGGACAATGGTGCACTTGGCCAAAAAGGGCGTATGCGTTTTCTCCTGAATATATTCAGGAGAAAACGCATACGCCCTTTTTGGCCAAGCAATCAAGCGGGCAATGCAAATCTGCACTACAAAGAAGTATCATTTCCCACCGGTCAAAAGGGACATCCACAAAATGGGTAAAAACCAGAAAGGCAAGACAGGCCCTGGAGAACTGGGAGCCTTGTTATGCTGATGGGTGGGATGTAAATTGCCAACTGCCTCACTGGAGGAGTGCATTGTGTTCCCTAAAACAAGTAAACAACAGCTACAGAGCCAAGGCCACTTCCAGTCTAGGGAATATACCTTGGGAAAACTGAAAATCAATAAGAAAGAGCCACCTCCAAATTTAGGGCTGCACTGACTACAAGAACCTCAACTTGGGTACACCTTAAATATCCCAGGAAATATAAAAATGGTTCAAAACATTGTGGTACTTACATACGATGGAATATCCCTCAGCCATGAAATCAATGTCATAAGACCAGTAGCAGCAAAGTGAGTGGATTCAGGTACGATGATTCTAAGTGAAATAAGTCACACAAAAAAAGAAACTCTTCATAAGATATCACTTATGAAGAACCTGTAAACATGGCTACACGTGAACTGAGTTAGGAAAGAGAACAGAGTCTCACATTTAGAAAACACTCCTATGCCTGCATAAAGGGGATGGAGAGGTGGGGTGATGCATAAAAGCAGAGTTTGATATAAGCACAGGGACCGTTCCAAAAACCAACTTTGGAATAGACAAGACCTACACCTTCCTCAGTGAAAGAGACTCAAAACCCCATATTTCCCGCAGAGGAATATATCTGACTAGTAAGAATCTTAAAACCTATGTATTGATATGACTCCATAAGGGAATCAAATGTGTCTAGAGTGGCATAAACATGGCAGCGAGAATCAGCTCAAACCCACTCTAAAAAGGAATTTCAAAAGCAAAACCAAAAAACAGGGAAATTCTTTACAATTCCTTCAGGGTGTCTGAGGAAACCTGGAAAGACACTATCCACAATGAGAGCTGGATGTGGCAAAAAGCTGGACACTTGGGACTGAGAGGATTGGTGAGATTGGGTGAGCAAATGCAGACCCTTTCAAGCAATAATGCATGGCCCCCATTCCATGGGTCCCAACTCTCCAGGTTGAAGGGAATATTACTACAGCTATATCATGTACAGGAAACCTAGAGAATGTACACACGGTGAATACGAAAGGTTTCTAAAACTCAACGAATAGTCCCTCTCCTGGTGCTCCAGTTTGACTTTCCAACTGCCTTACTATCAATCTCCCAACTTGGAGAGACAGGCCCTTTAACCTCCTGGTTTGCACAGGTTCCCAATTTGGCAGAGGATAGAAGGGATGAGGGAGAACCCATGAGAGAGTAGCTGTTAGGCATTTGGACGGGCACATGTCACTCTAACTTCCCGGCAGGAAGAAGAATTAACCAAAGTCTCAGCCACCCACCGGGAACCAGTATAGGACATGATCCAAAATTTTGGACTTGCGTTCAGCTCACAAAAAACGAGTTGAGAAATGGAGCTCAGGGGCACAGCAATGCACAAACTGGCAGAGTGATAAAGGACAACTATCATCCAAAAATCTGTTGAGGGAAGTCAACGAGGCGGACTTGAAAGCGAGGCAAAATAGCAGGAAACAGATTTCAAGAGGTACCTTGGAATCGCCTGTAAAGCACAGGAAGAGGGGCACAACTTGGACAATGGTGCACTTGGCCAAAAAGGGCGTATGCGTTTTCTCCTGAATATATTCAGGAGAAAACGCATACGCCCTTTTTGGCCAAGCAAGCAAGCGGGCAATGCAAATCTGCACTACAAAGAAGTATCACTTCCCACCGGTCAAAAGGGACATCCACAAAATGTGTAAAAACCAGAAAGGCAAGACAGTCCCTGGAGTACAGGGAGCCTTGTTATGCTGATGGGCGGGATGTAAATTGCCAACTGCCTCACTGGAGGAGTGCATTGTGTTCCCTAAAACAAGTAAACAACAGAGCTACAGAGCCAAGGCCACTTCCAGTCTAGGGAATATACCTTGGGAAAACTGAAAATCCATAAGAAAGAGCCACCTCCAAATTTAGGGCTGCACTGACTACAAGAACCTCAACTTGGGTACACCTTAAATATCCCAGGAAATATAAAAATGGTTCAAAACATTGTGGTACTTACGTACGATGGAATATTCCTCAGCCATGAAATCAATGTCATAAGACCAGTAGCAACAAAGTGAGTGGATTCAGGTACGATGATTCTAAGTGAAATAAGTCACACAGAAAAAGAAACTTATCATAAGATATCACTTATGAAGATCCTGTAAACATGGCTACACGTGAACTGACTTAGGAAAGAGAACAGAGTCTCACATTTAGAAAACACTCTTATACCTGCATAAAGGGGATGGAGAGGTGGGGTGATGCATAAAAGCAGAGTTTGATATAAGCACAGGGACCGTTCCAAAAACCAACTTTGGAATAGACAAGACCTACACCTTCCTCAGTGAAAGAGACTCAAAACCCCATATTTCCCGCAGAGGAATATATCTGACTAGTAAGAATCTTAAAACCTATGTATTGATATGACTCCATAAGGGAATCAAGTGTGTCTAGAGTGGCATAAACTTGGCAGCGAGAATCAGCTCAAACCCACTCTAAAAAGGAATTTCAAAAGCAAAACCAAAAAACAGGGAAATTCTTTCCAATTCCTTCAGGGTGTCTGAGGAAACCTGGAAAGACCCTATCTACAATGACAGCTGGATGTGGCATAAGGCTGGACACTTGGGACTGAGAGGATTGGTGAGATTGGGTGAGCAAATGCAGACCCTTTCAAGCAATAATGCATGGCCCCCATTCCATGGGTCCCAACTCTCCATGTTGAAGGGAATATTACTACAGCTATAACATGTACAGGAAACCTAGAGAATGTACACACTGTGAATACGAAAGGTTTCTAAAACTCAACGAATAGTCCCTCTCCTGGTGCTCCAGTTTGACTTTCCAACTGCCTTACTATCAATCTCCCAACTTGGGGAGACAGGCCCTTCAACCTCCTGGTTTGCACAGGTTCCCAATTTGGCAGAGGATGGAAGGGATGAGGGAGAACCCATGAGAGAGTAGCTGTTAGGCATTTGGACGGGCACATGTCAATCTAATTTCCCGGCAGGAAGAAGAATTAACCAAAGTCTCAGCCACCCACCGGGAACCAGTATAGGACATGATCCAAAATTTTGGACTTGTGTTCAGCTCACAAAAAACGAGTTGAGAAATGGAGCTCAGGGGCACAGCAATGCACAAACTGGCAGAGTGATAAAGGACAACTATGGTCCAAAAATCTGTTGAGGGAAGTCAACGAGGCGGACTTGAAAGCGAGGCAAAATAGCAGGAAACAGATTTCAAGAGGTACCTTGGAATCGCCTGTAAAGCACAGGAAGAGGGGCACAACTTGGACAATGGTGCACTTGGCCAAAAAGGGCGTATGCGTTTTCTCCTGAATATATTCAGGAGAAAACACATACGCCCTTTTTGGCCAAGCAAGCAAGCGGGCAATGCAAATCTGCACTACAAAGTATCATTTCCCACCGGTCAAAAGGGACATCCACAAAATGGGTAAAAACCAGAAAGGCAAGACAGGCCCTGGAGAACTGGGAGCCTTGTTATGCTGATGGGTGGGATGTAAATTGCCAACTGCCTCACTGGAGGAGTGCATTGTGTTCCCTAAAACAAGTAAACAACAGAGCTACAGAGCCAAGGCCACTTCCAGTCTAGGGAATATACCTTGGGAAAACTGAAAATCAATAAGAAAGAGCCACCTCCAAATTTAGGGCTGCACTGACTACAAGAACCTCAACTTGGGTACACCTTAAATATCCCAGGAAATATAAAAATGGTTCAAAACATTGTGGTACTTACATACGATGGAATATCCCTCAGCCATGAAATCAATGTCATAAGACCAGTAGCAGCAAAGTGAGTGGATTCAGGTACGATGATTCTAAGTGAAATAAGTCACACAAAAAAAGAAACTCTTCATAAGATATCACTTATGAAGAACCTGTAAACATGGCTACACGTGAACTGAGTTAGGAAAGAGAACAGAGTCTCACATTTAGAAAACACTCCTATGCCTGCATAAAGGGGATGGAGAGGTGGGGTGATGCATAAAACCAGAGTTTGATATAAGCACAGGGACCGTTCCAAAAACCAACTTTGGAATAGACAAGACCTACACCTTCCTCAGTGAAAGAGACTCAAAACCCCATATTTCCCGCAGAGGAATATATCTGACTAGTAAGAATCTTAAAACCTATGTATTGATATGACTCCATAAGGGAATCAAATGTGTCTAGAGTGGCATAAACATGGCAGCGAGAATCAGCTCAAACCCACTCTAAAAAGGAATTTCAAAAGCAAAACCAAAAAACAGGGAAATTCTTTACAATTCCTTCAGGGTGTCTGAGGAAACCTGGAAAGACACTATCCACAATGACAGCTGGATGTGGCATAAAGCTGGACACTTGGGACTGAGAGGATTGGTGAGATTGGGTGAGCAAATGCAGACCCTTTCAAGCAATAATGCATGGCCTCCATTCCATGGGTCCCAACTCTCCAGGTTGAAGGGAATATTACTACAGCTATATCATGTACAGGAAACCTAGAGAATGTACACACGGTGAATACGAAAGGTTTCTAAAACTCAACGAATAGTCCCTCTCCTGGTGCTCCAGTTTGACTTTCCAACTGCCTTACTATCAATCTCCCAACTTGGAGAGACAGGCCCTTTAACCTCCTGGTTTGCACAGGTTCCCAATTTGGCAGAGGATAGAAGGGATGAGGGAGAACCCATGAGAGAGTAGCTGTTAGGCATTTGGACGGGCACATGTCACTCTAACTTCCCGGCAGGAAGAAGAATTAACCAAAGTCTCAGCCACCCACCGGGAACCAGTATAGGACATGATCCAAAATTTTGGACTTGCGTTCAGCTCACAAAAAACGAGTTGAGAAATGGAGCTCAGGGGCACAGCAATGCACAAACTGGCAGAGTAATAAAGGACAACTATCATCCAAAAATCTGTTGAGGGAAGTCAACGAGGCGGACTTGAAAGCGAGGCAAAATAGCAGGAAACAGATTTCAAGAGGTACCTTGGAATCGCCTGTAAAGCACAGGAAGAGGGGCACAACTTGGACAATGGTGCACTTGGCCAAAAAGGGCGTATGCGTTTTCTCCTGAATATATTCAGGAGAAAACGCATACGCCCTTTTTGGCCAAGCAAGCAAGCGGGCAATGCAAATCTGCACTACAAAGAAGTATCATTTCCCACCGGTCAAAAGGGACATCCACAAAATGTGTAAAAACCAGAAAGGCAAGACAGTCCCTGGAGTACAGGGAGCCTTGTTATGCTGATGGGCGGGATGTAAATTGCCAACTGCCTCACTGGAGGAGTGCATTGTGTTCCCTAAAACAAGTAAACAACAGAGCTACAGAGCCAAGGCCACTTCCAGTCTAGGGAATATACCTTGGGAAAACTGAAAATCCATAAGAAAGAGCCACCTCCAAATTTAGGGCTGCACTGACTACAAGAACCTCAACTTGGGTACACCTTAAATATCCCAGGAAATATAAAAATGGTTCAAAACATTGTGGTACTTACGTACGATGGAATATTCCTCAGCCATGAAATCAATGTCATAAGACCAGTAGCAGCAAAGTGAGTGGATTCAGGTACGATGATTCTAAGTGAAATAAGTCACACAGAAAAAGAAACTTATCATAAGATATCACTTATGAAGATCCTGTAAACATGGCTACACGTGAACTGAGTTAGGAAAGAGAACAGAGTCTCACATTTAGAAAACACTCTTATACCTAAATAAAGGGGATGGAGAGGTGGGGTGATGCATAAAAGCAGAGTTTGATATAAGCACAGGGACCGTTCCAAAAACCAACTTTGGAATAGACAAGACCTACACCTTCCTCAGTGAAAGAGACTCAAAACCCCATATTTCCCGCAGAGGAATATATCTGACTAGTAAGAATCTTAAAACCTATGTATTGATATGACTCCATAAGGGAATCAAGTGTGTCTAGAGTGGCATAAACATGGCAGCGAGAATCAGCTCAAACCCACTCTAAAAAGGAATTTCAAAATCAAAACCAAAAAACAGGGAAATTCTTTCCAATTCCTTCAGGGTGTCTGAGGAAACCTGGAAAGACCCTATCTACAATGACAGCTGGATGTGGCATAAGGCTGGACACTTGGGACTGAGAGGATTGGTGAGATTGGGTGAGCAAATGCAGACCCTTTCAAGCAATAATGCATGGCCCCCATTCCATGGGTCCCAACTCTCCAGGTTCAAGGGAATATTACTACAGCTATAACATGTACAGGAAACCTAGAGAATGTACACACTGTGAATACGAAAGGTTTCTAAAACTCAACGAATAGTCCCTCTCCTGGTGCTCCAGTTTGACTTTCCAACTGCCTTACTATCAATCTCCCAACTTGGAGAGACAGGCCCTTTAACCTCCTGGTTTGCACAGGTTCCCAATTTGGCAGAGGATGGAAGGGACAAGGGAGAACCCATGATAGAGTAGCTGTTAGGCATTTGGACGGGCACATGTCACTCTAATTTCCCGGCAGGAAGAAGAATTAACCAAAGTCTCAGCCACCCACCGGGAACCAGTATAGGACATGATCCAAAATTTTGGACTTGCGTTCAGCTCACAAAAAACGAGTTGAGAAATGGAGCTCAGGGGCACAGCAATTCACAAACTGGCAGAGTGATAAAGGACAACTATCGTCCAAAAATCTGTTGAGGAAAGTCAACGAGGCGGATTTGAAAGCGAGGCAAAATAGCAGGAAACAGATTTCAAGAGGTACCTTGGAATCGCCTGTAAAGCACAGGAAGAGGGGCACAACTTGGACAATGGTGCACTTGGCCAAAAAGGGCATATGCGTTTTCTCCTGAATATATTCAGGAGAAAACGCATACACCCTATTTGGCCAAGCAAGCAAGCGGGCAATGCAAATCTGCACTACAAAGAAGTATCATTTCCCACCGGTCAAAAGGGACATCCACAAAATGTGTAAAACCCAGAAAGGCAAGACAGGCCCTGGAGAACAGGGAGCCTTGTTATGCTGATGGGCGGGATGTAAATTGCCAACTGCCTCACTGGAGGAGTGCATTGTGTTCCCTAAAACAAGTAAACAACAGAGCTACAGAGCCAAGGCCACTTCCAGTCTAGGGAATATACCTTGGGAAAACTGAAAATCAATAAGAAAGAGCCACCTCCAAATTTAGGGCTGCACTGACTACAAGAACCTCAACTTGGGTACACCTTAAATATCCCAGGAAATATAAAAATGGTTCAAAACATTGTGGTACTTACATACGATGGAATATCCCTCAGCCATGAAATCAATGTCATAAGACCAGTAGCAGCAAAGTGAGTGGATTCAGGTACGATGATTCTAAGTGAAATAAGTCACACAAAAAAAGAAACTTATCATAAGATATCACTTATGAAGAACCTGTAAACATGGCTACACGTGAACTGACTTAGGAAAGAGAACAGAGTCTCACATTTAGAAAACACTCCTATGCCTGCATAAAGGGGATGGAGAGGTGGGGTGATGCATAAAACCAGAGTTTGATATAAGCACAGGGACCGTTCCAAAAACCAACTTTGGAATAGACAAGACCTACACCTTCCTCAGTGAAAGAGACTCAAAACCCCATATTTCCCGCCGAGGAATATATCTGACTAGTAAGAATCTTAAAACCTATGTATTGATATGACTCCATAAGGGAATCAAATGTGTCTAGAGTGGCATAAACATGGCAGCGAGAATCAGCTCAAACCCACTCTAAAAAGGAATTTCAAAAGCAAAACCAAAAAACAGGGAAATTCTTTACAATTCCTTCAGGGTGTCTGAGGAAACCTGGAAAGACCCTATCTACAATGACAGCTGGATGTGGCATAAGGCTGGACACTTGGGACTGAGAGGATTGGTGAGATTGGGTGAGCAAATGCAGACCCTTTCAAGCAATAATGCATGGCCCCCATTCCATGGGTCCCAACTCTCCAGGTTGAAGGGAATATTACTACAGCTATATCATGTACAGGAAACCTAGAGAATGTACACACGGTGAATACGAAAGGTTTCTAAAACTCAACGAATAGTCCCTCTCCTGGTGCTCCAGTTTGACTTTCCAACTGCCTTACTATCAATCTCCCAACTTGGAGAGACAGGCCCTTTAACCTCCTGGTTTGCACAGGTTCCCAATTTGGCAGAGGATAGAAGGGATGAGGGAGAACCCATGAGAGAGTAGCTGTTAGGCATTTGGACGGGCACATGTCACTCTAACTTCCCGGCAGGAAGAAGAATTAACCAAAGTCTCAGCCACCCACCGGGAACCAGTATAGGACATGATCCAAAATTTTGGACTTGCGTTCAGCTCACAAAAAACGAGTTGAGAAATGGAGCTCAGGGGCACAGCAATGCACAAACTGGCAGAGTGATAAAGGACAACTATCATCCAAAAATCTGTTGAGGGAAGTCAACGAGGCGGACTTGAAAGCGAGGCAAAATAGCAGGAAACAGATTTCAAGAGGTACCTTGGAATCGCCTGTAAAGCACAGGAAGAGGGGCACAACTTGGACAATGGTGCACTTGGCCAAAAAGGGCGTATGCGTTTTCTCCTGAATATATTCAGGAGAAAACGCATACGCCCTTTTTGGCCAAGCAAGCAAGCGGGCAATGCAAATCTGCACTACAAAGAAGTATCACTTCCCACCGGTCAAAAGGGACATCCACAAAATGTGTAAAAACCAGAAAGGCAAGACAGTCCCTGGAGTACAGGGAGCCTTGTTATGCTGATGGGCGGGATGTAAATTGCCAACTGCCTCACTGGAGGAGTGCATTGTGTTCCCTAAAACAAGTAAACAACAGAGCTACAGAGCCAAGGCCACTTCCAGTCCTGGGAATATACCTTGGGAAAACTGAAAAACAATAAGAAAGAGCCACCTCCAAATTTAGGGCTGCACTGACTACAAGAACCTCAAGTTGGGTACACCTTAAATATCGCAGGAAATATAAAAATGGTTCAAAACATTGTGGTACTTACGTACGATGGAATATTCCTCAGCCATGAAATCAATGTCATAAGACCAGTAGCAGCAAAGTGAGTGGATTCAGGTATGATGATTCTAAGTGAAATAAGTCTCACAGAAAAAGAAACTTATCATAAGATATCACTTATGAAGATCCTGTAAACATGGCTACACGTGAACTGAGTTAGGAAAGAGAACAGAGTCTCACATTTAGAAAACACTATTATGCCTGCATAAAGCGGATGGAGAGGTATGGGTGATGCATAAAACCAGAGTTTGATATAAACACAGGGACCGTTCGAAAAACCAACTTTGGAATAGACAAGACCTACACCTTCCTCAGTGAAAGAGACTCAAAACCCCATATTTCCCGCCGAGGAATATATCTGACTAGTAAGAATCTTAAAACCTATGTATTGATATGACTCCATAAGGGAATCAAGTGTGTCTAGAGTGGCATAAACTTGGCAGCGAGAATCAGCTCAAACCCACTCTAAAAAGGAATTTCAAAATCAAAACCAAAAAACAGGGAAATTCTTTCCAATTCCTTCAGGGTGTCTGAGGAAACCTGGAAAGACCCTATCTACAATGACAGCTGGATGTGGCATAAGGCTGGACACTTGGGACTGAGAGGATTGGTGAGATTGGGTGAGCAAATGCAGACCCTTTCAAGCAATAATGCATGGCCCCCATTCCATGGGTCCCAACTCTCCAGGTTCAAGGGAATATTACTACAGCTATAACATGTACAGGAAACCTAGAGAATGTACACACTGTGAATACGAATGGTTTCTAAAACTCAACGAATAGTCCCTCTCCTGGTGCTCCAGTTTGACTTTCCAACTGCCTTACTATCAATCTCCCAACTTGGAGAGACAGGCCCTTTAACCTCCTGGTTTGCACAGGTTCCCAATTTGGCAGAGGATGGAAGGGACGAGGGAGAACCCATGAGAGAGTAGCTGTTAGGCATTTGGACGGGCACATGTCACTCTAATTTCCCGGCAGGAAGAAGAATTAACCAAAATCTCAGCCACCCACCGGGAACCAGTATAGGACATGATCCAAAATTTTGGACTTGCGTTCAGCTCACAAAGAGCGAGTTGAGAAATGGAGCTCAGGGGCACAGCAATTCACAAACTGGCAGAGTGATAAAGGACAACTATCGTCCAAAAATCTGTTGAGGGAAGTCAACGAGGCAGACTTGAAAGCGAGGCAAAATAGCAGGAAACAGATTTCAAGAGGTACCTTGGAATCGCCTGTAAAGCACAGGAAGAGGGGCACAACTTGGACAATGGTGCACTTGGCCAAAAAGGGCGTATGCGTTTTCTCCTGAATATATTCAGGAGAAAACGCATACGCCCATTTTGGCCAAGCAAGCAAGCGGGCAATGCAAATCTGCACTACAAAGAAGTATCATTTCCCACCGATCAAAAGGGACATCCACAAAATGTGTAAAACCCAGAAAGGCAAGACAGGCCCTGGAGAACTGGGAGCCTTGTTATGCTGATGGGCGGGATGTAAATTGCCAACTGCCTCACTGGAGGAGTGCATTGTGTTCCATAAAACAAGTAAACAACAGAGCTACAGAGCCAAGGCCACTTCCAGTCTAGGGAATATACCTTGGGAAAACTGAAAATCAATAAGAAAGAGCCACCTCCAAATTTAGGGCTGCACTGACTACAAGAACCTCAACTTGGGTACACCTTAAATATCCCAGGAAATATAAAAATGGTTCAAAACATTGTGGTACTTACATACGATGGAATATCCCTCAGCCATGAAATCAATGTCATAAGACCAGTAGCAGCAAAGTGAGTGGATTCAGGTACGATGATTCTAAGTGAAATAAGTCACACAAAAAAAGAAACTTATCATAAGATATCACTTATGAAGAACCTGTAAACATGGCTACACGTGAACTGACTTAGGAAAGAGAACAGAGTCTCACATTTAGAAAACACTCCTATGCCTGCATAAAGGGGATGGAGAGGTGGGGTGATGCATAAAACCAGAGTTTGATATAAGCACAGGGACCGTTCCAAAAACCAACTTTGGAATAGACAAGACCTACACCTTCCTCAGTGAAAGAGACTCAAAACCCCATATTTCCCGCCGAGGAATATATCTGACTAGTAAGAATCTTAAAACCTATGTATTGATATGACTCCATAAGGGAATCAAATGTGTCTAGAGTGGCATAAACATGGCAGCGAGAATCAGCTCAAACCCACTCTAAAAAGGAATTTCAAAAGCAAAACCAAAAAACAGGGAAATTCTTTACAATTCCTTCAGGGTGTCTGAGGAAACCTGGAAAGACCCTATCTACAATGACAGCTGGATGTGGCATAAGGCTGGACACTTGGGACTGAGAGGATTGGTGAGATTGGGTGAGCAAATGCAGACCCTTTCAAGCAATAATGCATGGCCCCCATTCCATGGGTCCCAACTCTCCAGGTTGAAGGGAATATTACTACAGCTATATCATGTACAGGAAACCTAGAGAATGTACACACGGTGAATACGAAAGGTTTCTAAAACTCAACGAATAGTCCCTCTCCTGGTGCTCCAGTTTGACTTTCCAACTGCCTTACTATCAATCTCCCAACTTGGAGAGACAGGCCCTTTAACCTCCTGGTTTGCACAGGTTCCCAATTTGGCAGAGGATAGAAGGGATGAGGGAGAACCCATGAGAGAGTAGCTGTTAGGCATTTGGACGGGCACATGTCACTCTAACTTCCCGGCAGGAAGAAGAATTAACCAAAGTCTCAGCCACCCACCGGGAACCAGTATAGGACATGATCCAAAATTTTGGACTTGCGTTCAGCTCACAAAAAACGAGTTGAGAAATGGAGCTCAGGGGCACAGCAATGCACAAACTGGCAGAGTGATAAAGGACAACTATCATCCAAAAATCTGTTGAGGGAAGTCAACGAGGCGGACTTGAAAGCGAGGCAAAATAGCAGGAAACAGATTTCAAGAGGTACCTTGGAATCGCCTGTAAAGCACAGGAAGAGGGGCACAACTTGGACAATGGTGCACTTGGCCAAAAAGGGCGTATGCGTTTTCTCCTGAATATATTCAGGAGAAAACGCATACGCCCTTTTTGGCCAAGCAAGCAAGCGGGCAATGCAAATCTGCACTACAAAGAAGTATCACTTCCCACCGGTCAAAAGGGACATCCACAAAATGTGTAAAAACCAGAAAGGCAAGACAGTCCCTGGAGTACAGGGAGCCTTGTTATGCTGATGGGCGGGATGTAAATTGCCAACTGCCTCACTGGAGGAGTGCATTGTGTTCCCTAAAACAAGTAAACAACAGAGCTACAGAGCCAAGGCCACTTCCAGTCCTGGGAATATACCTTGGGAAAACTGAAAAACAATAAGAAAGAGCCACCTCCAAATTTAGGGCTGCACTGACTACAAGAACCTCAAGTTGGGTACACCTTAAATATCGCAGGAAATATAAAAATGGTTCAAAACATTGTGGTACTTACGTACGATGGAATATTCCTCAGCCATGAAATCAATGTCATAAGACCAGTAGCAGCAAAGTGAGTGGATTCAGGTATGATGATTCTAAGTGAAATAAGTCTCACAGAAAAAGAAACTTATCATAAGATATCACTTATGAAGATCCTGTAAACATGGCTACACGTGAACTGAGTTAGGAAAGAGAACAGAGTCTCACATTTAGAAAACACTGTTATGCCTGCATAAAGCGGATGGAGAGGTATGGGTGATGCATAAAACCAGAGTTTGATATAAACACAGGGACCGTTCGAAAAACCAACTTTGGAATAGACAAGACCTACACCTTCCTCAGTGAAAGAGACTCAAAACCCCATATTTCCCGCCGAGGAATATATCTGACTAGTAAGAATCTTAAAACCTATGTATTGATATGACTCCATAAGGGAATCAAGTGTGTCTAGAGTGGCATAAACTTGGCAGCGAGAATCAGCTCAAACCCACTCTAAAAAGGAATTTCAAAATCAAAACCAAAAAACAGGGAAATTCTTTCCAATTCCTTCAGGGTGTCTGAGGAAACCTGGAAAGACCCTATCTACAATGACAGCTGGATGTGGCATAAGGCTGGACACTTGGGACTGAGAGGATTGGTGAGATTGGGTGAGCAAATGCAGACCCTTTCAAGCAATAATGCATGGCCCCCATTCCATGGGTCCCAACTCTCCAGGTTCAAGGGAATATTACTACAGCTATAACATGTACAGGAAACCTAGAGAATGTACACACTGTGAATACGAATGGTTTCTAAAACTCAACGAATAGTCCCTCTCCTGGTGCTCCAGTTTGACTTTCCAACTGCCTTACTATCAATCTCCCAACTTGGAGAGACAGGCCCTTTAACCTCCTGGTTTGCACAGGTTCCCAATTTGGCAGAGGATGGAAGGGACGAGGGAGAACCCATGAGAGAGTAGCTGTTAGGCATTTGGACGGGCACATGTCACTCTAATTTCCCGGCAGGAAGAAGAATTAACCAAAATCTCAGCCACCCACCGGGAACCAGTATAGGACATGATCCAAAATTTTGGACTTGCGTTCAGCTCACAAAGAGCGAGTTGAGAAATGGAGCTCAGG
The DNA here is from genome assembly GCF_025265405.1 of Mesoplodon densirostris. Lineage (NCBI taxonomy): Eukaryota > Metazoa > Chordata > Mammalia > Artiodactyla > Ziphiidae > Mesoplodon > Mesoplodon densirostris. The sequence continues at coordinate 10,703,957 of NW_026778196.1, forward strand.
GGCACAGCAATTCACAAACTGGCAGAGTGATAAAGGACAACTATCGTCCAAAAATCTGTTGAGGGAAGTCAACGAGGCAGACTTGAAAGCGAGGCAAAATAGCAGGAAACAGATTTCAAGAGGTACCTTGGAATCGCCTGTAAAGCACAGGAAGAGGGGCACAACTTGGACAATGGTGCACTTGGCCAAAAAGGGCGTATGCGTTTTCTCCTGAATATATTCAGGAGAAAACGCATACGCCCATTTTGGCCAAGCAAGCAAGCGGGCAATGCAAATCTGCACTACAAAGAAGTATCATTTCCCACCGATCAAAAGGGACATCCACAAAATGTGTAAAACCCAGAAAGGCAAGACAGGCCCTGGAGAACTGGGAGCCTTGTTATGCTGATGGGCGGGATGTAAATTGCCAACTGCCTCACTGGAGGAGTGCATTGTGTTCCATAAAACAAGTAAACAACAGAGCTACAGAGCCAAGGCCACTTCCAGTCTAGGGAATATACCTTGGGAAAACTGAAAATCAATAAGAAAGAGCCACCTGCAAATTTAGGGCTGCACTGACTACAAGAACCTCAACTTGGGTACACCTTAAATATCCCAGGAAATATAAAAAAGGTTCAAAACATTGTGGTACTTACATACGATGGAATATCCCTCAGCCATGAAATCAATGTCATAAGACCAGTAACAGCAAAGTGAGTGGATTCAGGTATGATGATTCTAAGTGAAATAAGTCTCACAGAAAAAGAAACTTATCATAAGATAACACTTATGAAGATCCTGTAAACATGGCTACACGTGAACTGAGTTAGGAAAGAGAACAGAGTCTCACATTTAGAAAACACTATTATGCCTGCATAAAGCGGATGAAGAGGTGGGGTGATGCATAGAACCAGAGTTTGATATAAGCACAGGGACCGTTCGAAAAACCAACTTTGGAATAGACAAGACCTACACCTTCGTCAGTGAAAGAGACTCAAAACCCCATATTTCCCGCCGAGGAATATATCTGACTAGTAAGAATCTTAAAACCTATGTATTGATATGTCTCCATAAGGGAATCAAGTGTGTCTACAGTGGCATAAACATGGCAGCGAGAATCAGCTCAAACCCACTCTAAAAAGGAATTTCAAAAGCAAAACCAAAAAACAGGGAAATTCTTTACAATTCCTTCAGGGTGTCTGAGGAAACCTGGAAAGACCCTATCTACAATGACAGCTGGATGTGGCATAAGGCTGGACACTTGGGACTGAGAGGATTGGTGAGATTGGGTGAGCAAATGCAGACCCTTTCAAGCAATAATGCATGGCCCCCATTCCATGGGTCCCAACTCTCCAGGTTCAAGGGAATATTACTACAGCTATAACATGTACAGGAAACCTAGAGAATGTACACACTGTGAATACGAAAGGTTTCTAAAACTCAACGAATAGTCCCTCTCCTGGTGCTCCAGTTTGACTTTCCAACTGCCTTACTATCAATCTCCCAACTTGGAGAGACAGGCCCTTTAACCTCCTGGTTTGCACAGGTTCCCAATTTGGCAGAGGATGGAAGGGACGAGGGAGAACCCATGAGAGAGTAGCTGTTAGGCATTTGGACGGGCACATGTCACTCTAATTTCCCGGCAGGAAGAAGAATTAACCAAAGTCTCAGCCACCCACCGGGAACCAGTATAGGACATGATCCAAAATTTTGGACTTGCGTTCAGCTCACAAAAAACGAGTTGAGAAATGGAGCTCAGGAGCACAGCAATGCACAAACTGGCAGAGTGATAAATGACAACTATCGTCCAAAAATCTGTTGAGGGAAGTCAACGAGGCAGACTTGAAAGCGAGGCAAAATAGCAGGAAACAGATTTCAAAAGGTACCTTGGAATCGCCTGTAAAGCACAGGAAGAGGGGCACAACTTGGACAAACGTGCACTTGGCCAAAAAGGGCGTATGCGTTTTCTCCTGAATATATTCATGAGAAAATGCATATGCCCTTTTTGGCCAAGCAAGCAAGCGGGCAATGCAAATCTGCACTACAAAGAAGTATCACTTCCCACCGGTCAAAAGGGACATCCACAAAATGTGTAAAAACCAGAAAGGCAAGACAGGCCCTGGAGAACAGGGAGCCTTGTTATGCTGATGGGCGGGATGTAAATTGCCAACTGCCTCACTGGAGGAGTGCATTGTGTTCCCTAAAACAAGTAAACAACAGAGCTACAGAGCCAAGGCCACTTCCAGTCTAGGGAATATACCTTGGGAAAACTGAAAATCAATAAGAAAGAGCCACCTCCAAATTTAGGGCTGCACTGAATACAAGAACCTGAACTTGGGTACACCTTAAATATCCCAGGAAATATAAAAATGGTTCAAAACATTGTGGTACTTACGTACGATGGAATATTCCTCAGCCATGAAATCAATGTCATAAGACCAGTAGCAGCAAAGTGAGTGGATTCAGGTACGATGATTCTAAGTGAAATAAGTCTCACAGAAAAGGAAAAATATCATAAGATATCACTTATGAAGATCCTGTAAACATGGCTACACGTGAACTGAGTTAGGAAAGAGAACAGAGTCTCACATTTAGAAAAAACTCTTATGCCTGCATAAAGGGGATGAAGAGGTGGGGTGATGCATAAAACCAGAGTTTGATATAAGCACAGGGACCGTTCCAAAAACCAACTTTGGAATAGACAAGACCTACACCTTCCTCAGTGAAAGAGCCTCAAAACCCCATATTTCCTGCAGAGGAATATATCTGACTAGTAAGAATCTTAAAACCTATGTATTGATATGTCTCCATAAGGGAATCAAGTGTGTCTAGAGTGGCATAAACATGGCAGCGAGAATCAGCTCAAACCCACTCTAAAAAGGAATTTCAAAAGCAAAACCAAAAAACAGGGAAATTCTTTACAATTCCTTCAGGGTGTCTGAGGAAACCTGGAAAGACCCTATCTATAATGACAGCTGGATGTGGCATAAGGCTGGACACTTGGGACTGAGAGGATTGGTGAGATTGGGTGAGCAAATGCAGACCCTTTCAAGCAATAATGCATGGCCCCCATTCCATGGGTCCCAACTCTCCATGTTGAAGGGAATATTACTACAGCTATAACATGTACAGGAAACCTAGAGAATGTACACACTGTGAATACAAAAGGTTTCTAAAACTCAACGAATAGTCCATCTCCTGGTGCTCCAGTTTGACTTTCCAACTGCCTTACTATCAATCTCCCAACTTGGGGAGACAGGCCCTTTAACCTCCTGGTTTGCACAGGTTCCCAATTTGGCAGAGGATGGAAGGGATGAGGGAGAACCCATGAGAGAGTAGCTGTTAGGCATTTGGACGGGCACATGTCAATCTAATTTCCCGGCAGGAAGAAGAATTAACCAAAGTCTCAGCCACCCACCGGGAACCAGTATAGGACATGATCCAAAATTTTGGACTTGTGTTCAGCTCACAAAAAACGAGTTGAGAAATGGAGCTCAGGGGCACAGCAATGCACAAACTGGCAGAGTGATAAAGGACAACTATCGTCCAAAAATCTGTTGAGGGAAGTCAACGAGGCGGACTTGAAAGCGAGGCAAAATAGCAGGAAACAGATTTCAAGAGGTACCTTGGAATCGCCTGTAAAGCACAGGAAGAGGGGCACAACTTGGACAATGGTGCACTTGGCCAAAAAGGGCGTATGCGTTTTCTCCTGAATATATTCAGGAGAAAACGCATACGCCCTTTTTGGCCAAGCAAGCAAGCGGGCAATGCAAATCTGCACTACAAAGAAGTATCATTTCCCACCGGTCAAAAGGGACATCCACAAAATGGGTAAAAACCAGAAAGGCAAGACAGGCCCTGGAGAACTGGGAGCCTTGTTATGCTGATGGGTGGGATGTAAATTGCCAACTGCCTCACTGGAGGAGTGCATTGTGTTCCCTAAAACAAGTAAACAACAGAGCTACAGAGCCAAGGCCACTTCCAGTCTAGGGAATATACCTTGGGAAAACTGAAAATCAATAAGAAAGAGCCACCTCCAAATTTAGGGCTGCACTGACTACAAGAACCTCAACTTGGGTACACCTTAAATATCCCAGGAAATATAAAAATGGTTCAAAACATTGTGGTACTTACATACGATGGAATATCCCTCAGCCATGAAATCAATGTCATAAGACCAGTAGCAGCAAAGTGAGTGGATTCAGGTACGATGATTCTAAGTGAAATAAGTCACACAAAAAAAGAAACTCTTCATAAGATATCACTTATGAAGAACCTGTAAACATGGCTACACGTGAACTGAGTTAGGAAAGAGAACAGAGTCTCACATTTAGAAAACACTCCTATGCCTGCATAAAGGGGATGGAGAGGTGGGGTGATGCATAAAACCAGAGTTTGATATAAGCACAGGGACCGTTCCAAAAACCAACTTTGGAATAGACAAGACCTACACCTTCCTCAGTGAAAGAGACTCAAAACCCCATATTTCCCGCAGAGGAATATATCTGACTAGTAAGAATCTTAAAACCTATGTATTGATATGACTCCATAAGGGAATCAAATGTGTCTAGAGTGGCATAAACATGGCAGCGAGAATCAGCTCAAACCCACTCTAAAAAGGAATTTCAAAAGCAAAACCAAAAAACAGGGAAATTCTTTACAATTCCTTCAGGGTGTCTGAGGAAACCTGGAAAGACACTATCCACAATGACAGCTGGATGTGGCATAAAGCTGGACACTTGGGACTGAGAGGATTGGTGAGATTGGGTGAGCAAATGCAGACCCTTTCAAGCAATAATGCATGGCCTCCATTCCATGGGTCCCAACTCTCCAGGTTGAAGGGAATATTACTACAGCTATATCATGTACAGGAAACCTAGAGAATGTACACACGGTGAATACGAAAGGTTTCTAAAACTCAACGAATAGTCCCTCTCCTGGTGCTCCAGTTTGACTTTCCAACTGCCTTACTATCAATCTCCCAACTTGGAGAGACAGGCCCTTTAACCTCCTGGTTTGCACAGGTTCCCAATTTGGCAGAGGATAGAAGGGATGAGGGAGAACCCATGAGAGAGTAGCTGTTAGGCATTTGGACGGGCACATGTCACTCTAACTTCCCGGCAGGAAGAAGAATTAACCAAAGTCTCAGCCACCCACCGGGAACCAGTATAGGACATGATCCAAAATTTTGGACTTGCGTTCAGCTCACAAAAAACGAGTTGAGAAATGGAGCTCAGGGGCACAGCAATGCACAAACTGGCAGAGTGATAAAGGACAACTATCATCCAAAAATCTGTTGAGGGAAGTCAACGAGGCGGACTTGAAAGCGAGGCAAAATAGCAGGAAACAGATTTCAAGAGGTACCTTGGAATCGCCTGTAAAGCACAGGAAGAGGGGCACAACTTGGACAATGGTGCACTTGGCCAAAAAGGGCGTATGCGTTTTCTCCTGAATATATTCAGGAGAAAACGCATACGCCCTTTTTGGCCAAGCAAGCAAGCGGGCAATGCAAATCTGCACTACAAAGAAGTATCATTTCCCACCGGTCAAAAGGGACATCCACAAAATGGGTAAAAACCAGAAAGGCAAGACAGGCCCTGGAGAACTGGGAGCCTTGTTATGCTGATGGGTGGGATGTAAATTGCCAACTGCCTCACTGGAGGAGTGCATTGTGTTCCCTAAAACAAGGAAACAACAGAGCTACAGAGCCAAGGCCACTTCCAGTCTAGGGAATATACCTTGGGAAAACTGAAAATCAATAAGAAAGAGCCACCTCCAAATTTAGGGCTGCACTGACTACAAGAACCTCAACTTGGGTACACCTTAAATATCCCAGGAAATATAAAAATGGTTCAAAACATTGTGGTACTTACATACGATGGAATATCCCTCAGCCATGAAATCAATGTCATAAGACCAGTAGCAGCAAAGTGAGTGGATTCAGGTACGATGATTCTAAGTGAAATAAGTCACACAAAAAAAGAAACTCTTCATAAGATATCACTTATGAAGAACCTGTAAACATGGCTACACGTGAACTGAGTTAGGAAAGAGAACAGAGTCTCACATTTAGAAAACACTCCTATGCCTGCATAAAGGGGATGGAGAGGTGGGGTGATGCATAAAACCAGAGTTTGATATAAGCACAGGGACCGTTCCAAAAACCAACTTTGGAATAGACAAGACCTACACCTTCCTCAGTGAAAGAGACTCAAAACCCCATATTTCCCGCCGAGGAATATATCTGACTAGTAAGAATCTTAAAACCTATGTATTGATATGACTCCATAAGGGAATCAAGTGTGTCTAGAGTGGCATAAACTTGGCAGCGAGAATCAGCTCAAACCCACTCTAAAAAGGAATTTCAAAATCAAATCCAAAAAACAGGGAAATTCTTTCCAATTCCTTCAGGGTGTCTGAGGAAACCTGGAAAGACCCTATCTACAATGACAGCTGGATGTGGCATAAGGCTGGACACTTGGGACTGAGAGGATTGGTGAGATTGGGTGAGCAAATGCAGACCCTTTCAAGCAATAATGCATGGCCCCCATTCCATGGGTCCCAACTCTCCAGGTTCAAGGGAATATTACTACAGCTATAACATGTACAGGAAACCTAGAGAATGTACACACTGTGAATACGAATGGTTTCTAAAACTCAACGAATAGTCCCTCTCCTGGTGCTCCAGTTTGACTTTCCAACTGCCTTACTATCAATCTCCCAACTTGGAGAGACAGGCCCTTTAACCTCCTGGTTTGCACAGGTTCCCAATTTGGCAGAGGATAGAAGGGATGAGGGAGAACCCATGAGAGAGTAGCTGTTAGGCATTTGGACGGGCACATGTCACTCTAACTTCCCAGCAGGAAGAAGAATTAACCAAAGTCTCAGCCACCCACCGGGAACCAGTATAGGACATGATCCAAAATTTTGGACTTGCGTTCAGCTCACAAAAAACGAGTTGAGAAATGGAGCTCAGGGGCACAGCAATGCACAAACTGGCAGTGTGATAAAGGACAACTATCATCCAAAAATCTGTTGAGGGAAGTCAACGAGGCGGACTTGAAAGCGAGGCAAAATAGCAGGAAACAGATTTCAAGAGGTACCTTGGAATCGCCTGTAAAGCACAGGAAGAGGGGCACAACTTGGACAATGGTGCACTTGGCCAAAAAGGGCGTATGCGTTTTCTCCTGAATATATTCAGGAGAAAACTCATACGCCCTTTTTGGCCAAGCAAGCAAGCGGGCAATGCAAATCTGCACTACAAAGAAGTATCACTTCCCACCGGTCAAAAGGGACATCCACAAAATGTGTAAAAACCAGAAAGGCAAGACAGTCCCTGGAGTACAGGGAGCCTTGTTATGCTGATGGGTGGGATGTAAATTGCCAACTGCCTCACTGGAGGAGTGCATTGTGTTCCCTAAAACAAGTAAACAACAGAGCTACAGAGCCAAGGCCACTTCCAGTCTAGGGAATATACCTTGGGAAAACTGAAAATCCATAAGAAAGAGCCACCTCCAAATTTAGGGCTGCACTGACTACAAGAACCTCAACTTGGGTACACCTTAAATATCCCAGGAAATATAAAAATGGTTCAAAACATTGTGGTACTTACGTACGATGGAATATTCCTCAGCCATGAAATCAATGTCATAAGACCAGTAGCAGCAAAGTGAGTGGATTCAGGTACGATGATTCTAAGTGAAATAAGTCACACAGAAAAAGAAACTTATCATAAGATATCACTTATGAAGATCCTGTAAACATGGCTACACGTGAACTGAGTTAGGAAAGAGAACAGAGTCTCACATTTAGAAAACACTCTTATACCTGCATAAAGGGGATGGAGAGGTGGGGTGATGCATAAAAGCAGAGTTTGATATAAGCACAGGGACCGTTCCAAAAACCAACTTTGGAATAGACAAGACCTACACCTTCCTCAGTGAAAGAGACTCAAAACCCCATATTTCCCGCAGAGGAATATATCTGACTAGTAAGAATCTTAAAACCTATGTATTGATATGACTCCATAAGGGAATCAAGTGTGTCTAGAGTGGCATAAACTTGGCAGCGAGAATCAGCTCAAACCCACTCTAAAAAGGAATTTCAAAATCAAAACCAAAAAACAGGGAAATTCTTTCCAATTCCTTCAGGGTGTCTGAGGAAACCTGGAAAGACCCTATCTACAATGACAGCTGGATGTGGCATAAGGCTGGACACTTGGGACTGAGAGGATTGGTGAGATTGGGTGAGCAAATGCAGACCCTTTCAAGCAATAATGCATGGCCCCCATTCCATGGGTCCCAACTCTCCAGGTTCAAGGGAATATTACTACAGCTATAACATGTACAGGAAACCTAGAGAATGTACACACTGTGAATACGAATGGTTTCTAAAACTCAACGAATAGTCCCTCTCCTGGTGCTCCAGTTTGACTTTCCAACTGCCTTACTATCAATCTCCCAACTTGGAGAGACAGGCCCTTTAACCTCCTGGTTTGCACAGGTTCCCAATTTGGCAGAGGATGGAAGGGACGAGGGAGAACCCATGAGAGAGTAGCTGTTAGGCATTTGGACGGGCACATGTCACTCTAATTTCCCGGCAGGAAGAAGAATTAACCAAAGTCTCAGCCACCCACCGGGAACCAGTATAGGACATGATCCAAAATTTTGGACTTGCGTTCAGCTCACAAAAAACGAGTTGAGAAATGGAGCTCAGGGGCACAGCAATTCACAAACTGGCAGAGTGATGAAGGACAACTATCGTCCAAAAATCTGTTGAGGAAAGTCAACGAGGCGGACTTGAAAGCGAGGCAAAATAGCAGGAAACAGATTTCAAGAGGTACCTTGGAATCGCCTGTAAAGCACAGGAAGAGGGGCACAACTTGGACAATGGTGCACTTGGCCAAAAAGGGCATATGCGTTTTCTCCTGAATATATTCAGGAGAAAACGCATATGCCCTATTTGGCCAAGCAAGCAAGCGGGCAATGCAAATCTGCACTACAAAGAAGTATCACTTCCCACCGGTCAAAAGGGACATCCACAAAATGTGTATAAACCAGAAAGGCAAGACAGGCCCTGGAGAACAGGGAGCCTTGTTATGCTGATGGGCGGGATGTAAATTGCCAACTGCCTCACTGGAGGAGTGCATTGTGTTCCCTAAAACAAGTAAACAACAGAGCTACAGAGCCAAGGCCACTTCCAGTCCTGGGAATATACCTTGGGAAAACTGAAAAACAATAAGAAAGAGCCACCTCCAAATTTAGGGCTGCACTGACTACAAGAACCTCAAGTTGGGTACACCTTAAATATCGCAGGAAATATAAAAATGGTTCAAAACATTGTGGTACTTACGTACGATGGAATATTCCTCAGCCATGAAATCAATGTCATAAGACCAGTAGCAGCAAAGTGAGTGGATTCAGGTATGATGATTCTAAGTGAAATAAGTCTCACAGAAAAAGAAACTTATCATAAGATATCACTTATGAAGATCCTGTAAACATGGCTACACGTGAACTGAGTTAGGAAAGAGAACAGAGTCTCACATTTAGAAAACACTATTATGCCTGCATAAAGCGGATGGAGAGGTATGGGTGATGCATAAAACCAGAGTTTGATATAAACACAGGGACCGTTCGAAAAACCAACTTTGGAATAGACAAGACCTACACCTTCCTCAGTGAAAGAGACTCAAAACCCCATATTTCCCGCCGAGGAATATATCTGACTAGTAAGAATCTTAAAACCTATGTATTGATATGTCTCCATAAAGGAATCAAGTGTGTCTAGAGTGGCATAAACATGGCAGCGAGAATCAGCTCAAACCCATTCTAAAAAGGAATTTCAAAAGCAAAACCAAAAAACAGGGAAATTCTTTACAATTCCTTCAGGGTGTCTGAGGAAACCTGGAAAGACCCTATCTACAATGACAGCTGGATGTGGCATAAGGCTGGACACTTGGGACTGAGAGGATTGGTGAGATTGGGTGAGCAAATGCAGACCCTTTCAAGCAATAATGCATGGCCCCCATTCCATGGGTCCCAACTCTCCAGGTTCAAGGGAATATTACTACAGCTATAACATGTACAGGAAACCTAGAGAATGTACACACTGTGAATACGAAAGGTTTCTAAAACTCAACGAATAGTCCCTCTCCTGGTGCTCCAGTTTGACTTTCCAACTGCCTTACTATCAATCTCCCAACTTGGAGAGACAGGCCCTTTAACCTCCTGGTTTGCACAGGTTCCCAATTTGGCAGAGGATGGAAGGGACGAGGGAGAACCCATGAGAGAGTAGCTGTTAGGCATTTGGACGGGCACATGTCACTCTAATTTCCCGGCAGGAAGAAGAATTAACCAAAATCTCAGCCACCCACCGGGAACCAGTATAGGACATGATCCAAAATTTTGGACTTGCGTTCAGCTCACAAAGAGCGAGTTGAGAAATGGAGCTCAGGGGCACAGCAATTCACAAACTGGCAGAGTGATAAAGGACAGCTATCGTCCAAAAATCTGTTGAGGGAAGTCAACGAGGCAGACTTGAAAGCGAGGCAAAATAGCAGGAAACAGATTTCAAGAGGTACCTTGGAATCGCCTGTAAAGCACAGGAAGAGGGGCACAACTTGGACAATGGTGCACTTGGCCAAAAAGGGCGTATGCGTTTTCTCCTGAATATATTCAGGAGAAAACGCATACGCCCATTTTGGCCAAGCAAGCAAGCGGGCAATGCAAATCTGCACTACAAAGAAGTATCATTTCCCACCGATCAAAAGGGACATCCACAAAATGTGTAAAACCCAGAAAGGCAAGACAGGCCCTGGAGAACTGGGAGCCTTGTTATGCTGATGGGCGGGATGTAAATTGCCAACTGCCTCACTGGAGGAGTGCATTGTGTTCCCTAAAACAAGTAAACAACAGAGCTACAGAGCCAAGGCCACTTCCAGTCTAGGGAATATACCTTGGGAAAACTGAAAATCAATAAGAAAGAGCCACCTCCAAATTTAGGGCTGCACTGACTACAAGAACCTCAACTTGGGTACACCTTAAATATCCCAGGAAATATAAAAAAGGTTCAAAACATTGTGGTACTTACATACGATGGAATATCCCTCAGCCATGAAATCAATGTCATAAGACCAGTAGCAGCAAAGTGAGTGGATTCAGGTATGATGATTCTAAGTGAAATAAGTCTCACAGAAAAAGAAACTTATCATAAGATATCACTTATGAAGATCCTGTAAACATGGCTACACGTGAACTGAGTTAGGAAAGAGAACAGAGTCTCACATTTAGAAAACACTATTATGCCTGCATAAAGCGGATGAAGAGGTGGGGTGATGCATAAAACCAGAGTTTGATATAAGCACAGGGACCGTTCGAAAAACCAACTTTGGAATAGACAAGACCTACACCTTCCTCAGTGAAAGAGACTCAAAACCCCATATTTCACGCCGAGGAATATATCTGACTAGTAAGAATCTTAAAACCTATGTATTGATATGTCTCCATAAGGGAATCAAGTGTGTCTACAGTGGCATAAACATGGCAGCGAGAATCAGCTCAAACCCACTCTAAAAAGGAATTTCAAAAGCAAAACCAAAAAACAGGGAAATTCTTTACAATTCCTTCAGGGTGTCTGAGGAAACCTGGAAAGACCCTATCTACAATGACAGCTGGATGTGGCATAAGGCTGGACACTTGGGACTGAGAGGATTGGTGAGATTGGGTGAGCAAATGCAGACCCTTTCAAGCAATAATGCATGGCCCCCATTCCATGGGTCCCAACTCTCCAGGTTGAAGGGAATATTACTACAGCTATAACATGTACAGGAAACCTAGAGAATGTACACACTGTGAATACGAAAGGTTTCTAAAACTCAACGAATAGTCCCTCTCCTGGTGCTCCAGTTTGACTTTCCAACTGCCTTACTATCAATCTCCCAACTTGGAGAGACAGGCCCTTTAACCTCCTGGTTTGCACAGGTTCCCAATTTGGCAGAGGATGGAAGGGACGAGGGAGAACCCATGAGAGAGTAGTTGTTAGGCATTTCGACGGGCACATGTCACTCTAATTTCCCGGCAGGAAGAAGAATTAACCAAAGTCTCAGCCACCCACCGGGAACCAGTATAGGACATGATCCAAAATTTTGGACTTGCGTTCAGCTCACAAAAAAACGAGTTGAGAAATGGAGCTCAGGGGCACAGCAATTCACAAACTGGCAGAGTGATAAAGGACAACTATCGTCCAAAAATCTGTTGAGGGAAGTCAACGAGGCGGACTTGAAAGCGAGGCAAAATAGCAGGAAACAGATTTCAAGAGGTACCTTGGAATCGCCTGTAAAGCACAGGAAGAGGGGCACAACTTGGACAATGGTGCACTTGGCCAAAAAGGGCGTATGCGTTTTCTCCTGAATATATTCAGGAGAAAACGCATACGCCCTTTTTGGCCAAGCAAGCAAGCGAGCAATGCAAATCTGCACTACAAAGAAGTATCACTTCCCACCAGTCAAAACGGACATCCACAAAATGTGTAAAAACCAGAAAGGCAAGACAGGCCCTGGAGAACAGGGAGCCTTGTTATGCTGATGGGCGGGATGTAAATTGCCAACTGCCTCACTGGAGGAGTGCATTGTGTTCCCTAAAACAAGTAAACAACAGAGCTACAGAGCCAAGGCCACTTCCAGTCTAGGGAATATACCTTGGGAAAACTGAAAATCAATAAGAAAGAGCCAACTCCAAATTTAGGGCTGCACTGACTACAAGAACCTCAACTTGGGTACACGTTAAATATCCCAGGAAATATAAAAATGGTTCAAAACATTGTGGTACTTACGTAAGATGGAATATCCCTCAGCCATGAAATCAATGTCATAAGACCAGTAGCAGAAAAGTGAGTGGATTCAGGTACGATGATTCTAAGTGAAATAAGTCACACAGAAAAAGAAACTTATCATAAGATATCACTTATGAAGATCCTGTAAACATGGCTACACATGAACTGAGTTAGGAAAGAGAACAGAGTCTCACATTTAGAAAACACTCTTAGGCCTGCATAAAGGGGAAGGAGAGGTGGGGTGATGCATAAAACCAGAGTTTGATATAAGCACAGGGACCGTTTCCAAAACCAACTTTGGAATAGACAAGACCTACACCTTCCTCAGTGAAAGAGACTCAAAACCCCATATTTCCCACAGAGGAATATATCTGACTAGTAAGAATCTTAAAACCTCTGTATTGATATGTCTCCATAAGGGAATCAAGTGTGTCTAGAGTGGCATAAACATGGCAGCGAGAATCAGCTCAAACCCACTATAAAAAGGAATTTCAAAAGCAAAACCACAAAACAGGGAAATTCTTTACAATTCCTTCAGGGTGTCTGAGGAAACCTGGAAAGACCCTATCTACAATGACAGCTGGATGTGGCATAAGGCTGGACACTTGGGACTGAGAGGATTGGTGAGATTGGGTGAGCAAATGCAGACCCTTTCAAGCAATAATGCATGACCCCCATTCCATGGGTCCCAACTCTCCAGGTTGAAGGGAATATTACTACAGCTATAACATGTACAGGAAACCTAGAGAATGTACACACTGTGAATACGAATGGTTTCTAAAACTCAACGAATAGTCCCTCTCCTGGTGCTCCAGTTTGCCTTTCCAACTGCCTTACTATCAATCTCCCAACTTGGAGAGACAGGCCCTTTAACCTCCTGGTTTGCACAGGTTCCCAATTTGGCAGAGGATAGAAGGGATGAGGGAGAACCCATGAGAGAGTAGCTGTTAGGCATTTGTACGGGCACATGTCACTCTAACTTCCCGGCAGGAAGAAGAATTAACCAAAGTCTCAGCCACCCACCGGGAACCAGTATAGGACATGATCCAAAATTTTGGACTTGCGTTCAGCTCACAAAAAACGAGTTGAGAAATGGAGCTCAGGGGCACAGCAATTCACAAACTGGCAGAGTGATAAAGGACAACAATCATCCAAAAATCTGTTGAGGGAAGTCAACGAGGTGGACTTGAAAGCGAGGCAAAATAGCAGGAAACAGATTTCAAGAGGTACCTTGGATTCGCCTGTAAAGCACAGGAAGAGGGGCACAACTTGGACAATGGTGCACTTGGCCAAAAAGGGCGTATGCGTTTTCTCCTGAATATATTCAGGAGAAAACGCATACGCCCTTTTTGGCCAAGCAAGCAAGTTGGCAATGCAAATCTGCACTACAAAGAAGTATCATTTCCCACCGGTCAAAAGGGACATCCACAAAATGTGTAAAAACCAGAAAGGCAAGACAGGCCCTGGAGAACTGGGAGCCTTGTTTTGCTGATGGGTGGGATGTAAATTGCCAACTGCCTCACTGGAGGAGTGCATTGTGTTCCCTAAAACAAGTAAACAACAGAGCTACAGAGCCAAGGCCACTTCCAATCTAGGGAATATACCTTGGGAAAATTGAAAATCAAGAAGAAAGAGCCACCTCCATATTTAGGGCTGCACTGACTACAAGAATCTCAACTTGGGTACACCTTAAATATCCCAGGAAATATAAAAATGGTTCAAAACATTGTGGTACTTACATACGATGGAATATCCCTCAGCCATGAAATCAATGTCATAAGACCAGTAGCAGCAAAGTGAGTGGATTCAGGTACGATGATTCTAAGTGAAATAAGTCACACAAAAAAAGAAACTTATCATAAGATATCACTTATGAAGAACCTGTAAACATGGCTACACGTGAACTGAGTTAGGAAAGAGAACAGAGTCTCACATTTAGAAAACACTCCTATGCCTGCATAAAGGGGATGGAGAGGTGGGGTGATGCATAAAACCAGAGTTTGATATAAGCACAGGGACCGTTCCAAAAACCAACTTTGGAATAGACAAGACCTACACCTTCCTCAGTGAAAGAGACTCAAAACCCCATATTTCCCGCAGAGGAATATATCTGACTAGTAAGAATCTTAAAACCTATGTATTGATATGACTCCATAAGGGAATCAAGTGTGTCTAGAGTGGCATAAACATGGCAGCGAGAATCAGCTCAAACCCAGTATAAAAAGGAATTTCAAAAGCAAAACCAAAAAACAGGGAAATACTTTACAATTCCTTCAGGGTGTCTGAGGAAACCTGGAAAGACCCTATCTACAATGACAGCTGGATGTGGCATAAGGCTGGACACTTGGGACTGAGAGGATTGGTGAGATTGGGTGAGCAAATGCAGACCCTTTCAAGCAATAATGCATGGCCCCCATTCCATGGGTCCCAACTCTCCAGGTTGAAGGGAATATTACTACAGCTATAACATGTAAAGGAAACCTAGAGAATGTACACACTGTGAATACGAAAGGTTTCTAAAACTCAACGAATAGTCCCTCTCTTCGTGCTCCAGTTTGACTTTCCAACTGCCTTACTATCAATCTCCCAACTTGGAGAGACAGGCTCTTTAACCTCCTGGTTTGCACAGGTTCCAAATTTGGCAGAGGATGGAAGGGATGAGGGAGAACCCATGAGAGAGTAGCTGTTAGGCATTTGGATGGGCACATGTCACTCTAATTTCCCGGCAGGAAGAAGAATTAACCAAAGTCTCAGCCACCCACCGGGAACCAGTATAGGACATGATCCAAAATTTTGGACTTGCGTTCAGCTCACAAAAAAACGAGTTGAGAAATGGAGCTCAGGGGCACAGCAATTCACAAACTGGCAGAGTGATAAAGGACAACTATCGTCCAAAAATCTTTTGAGGGAAGTCAACGAGGCGGACTTGAAAGCGAGGCAAAATAGCAGGAAACAGATTTCAAGAGGTACCTTGGAATCGCCTGTAAAGCACAGGAAGAGGGGCACAACTTGGACAATGGTGCACTTGGCCAAAAAGGGCGTATGCATTTTCTCCTGAATATATTCAGGAGAAAACGCATACGCCCTTTTTGGCCAAGCAAGCAAGCGAGCAATGCAAATCTGCACTACAAAGAAGTATCACTTCCCACCGGTCAAAAGGGACATCCACAAAATATGTAAAAACCCGAAAGGCAAGACAGTCCCTGGAGTACAGGGAGCCTTGTTATTCTGATGGGCGGGATGTAAATTGCCAACTGCCTCACTGGAGGAGTGCATTGTGTTCCCTAAAACAAGTAAACAACAGAGCTACAGAGCCAAGGCCACTTCCAGTCTAGGGAATATACCTTGGGAAAACTGAAAATCCATAATAAAGAGCCACCTCCAAATTTAGGGCTGCACTGACTACAAGAACCTCAACTTGGGTACACCTTAAATATCCCAGGAAATATAAAAATGGTTCAAAACATTGTGGTACTTACGTACGATGGAATATTCCTAGCCATGAAATCAATGTCATAAGACCAGTAGCAGCAAAGTGAGTGGATTCAGGTACGATGATTCTAAGTGAAATAAGTCACACAGAAAAAGAAACTTATCATAAGATATCACTTATGAAGATCCTGTAAACATGGCTACACGTGAACTGAGTTAGGAAAGAGAACAGAGTCTAACATTTAGAAAACACTCTTATACCTGCATAAAGGGGATGGAGAGGTGGGGTGATGCATAAAAGCAGAGTTTGATATAAGCACAGGGACCGTTCCAAAAACCAACTTTGGAATAGACAAGACCTACACCTTCCTCAGTGAAAGAGACTCAAAACCCCATATTTCCCGCAGAGGAATATATCTGACTAGTAAGAATCTTAAAACCTATGTATTGATATGACTCCATAAGGGAATCAAGTGTGTCTAGAGTGGCATAAACTTGGCAGCGAGAATCAGCTCAAACCCACTCTAAAAAGGAATTTCAAAATCAAAACCAAAAAACAGGGAAATTCTTTCCAATTCCTTCAGGGTGTCTGAGGAAACCTGGAAAGACCCTATCTACAATGACAGCTGGATGTGGCATAAGGCTGGACACTTGGCACTGAGAGGATTGGTGAGATTGGGTGAGCCAATGCAGACCCTTTCAAGCAATAATGCATGGCCCCCATTCCATGGGTCCCAACTCTCCAGGTTCAAGGGAATATTACTACAGCTATAACATGTACAGGAAACCTAGAGAATGTACACACTGTGAATACGAATGGTTTCTAAAACTCAACGAATAGTCCCTCTCCTGGTGCTCCAGTTTGACTTTCCAACTGCCTTACTATCAATCTCCCAAGTTGGAGAGACAGGCCCTTTAAGCTCCTGGTTTGCACAGGTTCCCAATTTGGCAGAGGATGGAAGGGACGAGGGAGAACCCATGAGAGAGTAGCTGTTAGGCATTTGGACGGGCACATGTCACTCTAATTTCCCGGCAGGAAGAAGAATTAACCAAAGTCTCAGCCACCCACCGGGAACCAGTATAGGACATGATCCAAAATTTTGGACTTGCGTTCAGCTCACAAAAAACGAGTTGAGAAATGGAGCTCAGGGGCACAGCAATTCACAAACTGGCAGAGTGATAAAGGACAACTATCGTCCAAAAATCTGTTGAGGAAAGTCAACGAGGCGGACTTGAAAGCGAGGCAAAATAGCAGGAAACAGATTTCAAGAGGTACCTTGGAATCGCCTGTAAAGCACAGGAAGAGGGGCACAACTTGGACAATGGTGCACTTGGCCAAAAAGGGCGTATGCGTTTTCTCCTGAATATATTCAGGAGAAAACGCATACGCCCTATTTGGCCAAGCAAGCAAGCGGGCAATGCAAATCTGCACTACAAAGAAGTATCATTTCCCACCGGTCAAAAGGGACATCCACAAAATGTGTAAAACCCAGAAAGGCAAGACAGGCCCTGGAGAACAGGGAGCCTTGTTATGCTGATGGGCGGGATGTAAATTGCCAACTGCCTCACTGGAGGAGTGCATTGTGTTCCCTAAAACAAGTAAACAACAGAGCTACAGAGCCAAGGCCACTTCCAGTCTAGGGAATATACCTTGGGAAAACTGAAAATCAATAAGAAAGAGCCACCTCCAAATTTAGGGCTGCACTGACTACAAGAACCTCAACTTGGGTACACCTTAAATATCCCAGGAAATATAAAAATGGTTCAAAACATTGTGGTACTTACATACGATGGAATATCACTCAGCCATGAAATCAATGTCATAAGACCAGTAGCAGCAAAGTGAGTGGATTCAGGTACGATGATTCTAAGTGAAATAAGTCACACAAAAAAAGAAACTTATCATAAGATATCACTTATGAAGAACCTGTAAACATGGCTACACGTGAACTGAGTTAGGAAAGAGAACAGAGTCTCACATTTAGAAAACACTCCTATGCCTGCATAAAGGGGATGGAGAGGTGGGGTGATGCATAAAACCAGAGTTTGATATAAGCACAGGGACCGTTCCAAAAACCAACTTTGGTATAGACAAGACCTACACCTTCCTCAGTGAAAGAGACTCAAAACCCCATATTTCCCGCCGAGGAATATATCTGACTAGTAAGAATCTTAAAACCTATGTATTGATATGACTCCATAAGGGAATCAAGTGTGTCTAGAGTGGCATAAACATGGCAGCGAGAATCAGCTCAAACCCACTCTAAAAAGGAATTTCAAAAGCAAAACCAAAAAACAGGGAAATTCTTTACAATTCCTTCAGGGTGTCTGAGGAAATCTGGAAAGACCCTATCTACAATGACAGCTGGATGTGGCATAAGGCTGGACACTTGGGACTGAGAGGATTGGTGAGATTGGGTGAGCAAATGCAGACGCTTTCAAGCAATAATGCATGGCCCCCATTCCATGGGTCCCAACTCTCCAGGTTCAAGGGAATATTACTACAGCTATAACATGTACAGGAAACCTAGAGAATGTACACACTGTGAATACGAAAGGTTTCTAAAACTCAACGAATAGTCCCTCTCCTGGTGCTCCAGTTTGACTTTCCAACGGCCTTACTATCAATCTCCCAACTTGGAGAGACAGGCCCTTTAACCTCCTGGTTTGCACAGGTTCCCAATATGGCAGAGGATGGAAGGGACGAGGGAGAACCCATGAGAGAGTAGCTGTTAGGCATTTGGACGGGCACATGTCACTCTAATTTCCCGGCAGGAAGAAGAATTAACCAAAGTCTCAGCCACCCACCGGGAACCAGTATAGGACATGATCCAAAATTTTGGACTTGCGTTCAGCTCACAAAGAGCGAGTTGAGAAATGGAGCTCAGGGGCACAGCAATTCACAAACTGGCAGAGTGATAAAGGACAACTATCGTCCAAAAATCTGTTGAGGGAAGTCAACGAGGCCGACTTGAAAGCGAGGCAAAATAGCAGAAAACAGATTTCAAGAGGTACCTTGGAATCGCCTGTAAAGCACAGGAAGAGGGGCACAACTTGGACAATGATGCACTTGCCCAAAAAGGGCGTATGCGTTTTCTCCTGAATATATTCAGGAGAAAACGCATACGCCCTTTTTGGCCAAGCAACCAAGCGGGCAATGCAAATCTGCACTACAAAGAAGTATCACTTCCCACCGGTCAAAAGGGACATCCACAAAATGTGTATAAACCAGAAAGGCAAGACAGGCCCTGGAGAACAGGGAGCCTTGTTATGCTGATGGGCGGGATGTAAATTGCCAACTGCCTCACTGGAGGAGTGCATTGTGTTCCCTAAAACAAGTAAACAACAGAGCTACAGAGCCAAGGCCACTTCCAGTCCTGGGAATATACCTTGGGAAAACTGAAAAACAATAAGAAAGAGCCACCTCCAAATTTAGGGCTGCACTGACTACAAGAACCTCAACTTGGGTACACCTTAAATATCCCAGGAAATATAAAAAAGGTTCAAAACATTGTGGTACTTACATACGATGGAATATCCCTCAGCCATGAAATCAATGTCATAAGACCAGTAGCAGCAAAGTGAGTGGATTCAGGTATGATGATTCTAAGTGAAATAAGTCTCACAGAAAAAGAAACTTATCATAAGATATCACTTATGAAGATCCTGTAAACATGGCTACACGTGAACTGAGTTAGGAAAGAGAACAGAGTCTCACATTTAGAAAACACTATTATGCCTGCATAAAGCAGATGAAGAGGTGGGGTGATGCATAAAACCAGAGATTGATATAAGCACAGGGACCGTTCGAAAAACCAACTTTGGAATAGACAAGACCTACACCTTCCTCAGTGAAAGAGACTCAAAACCCCATATTTCCCGCCGAGGAATATATCTGACTAGTAAGAATCTTAAAACCTATGTATTGATATGTCTCCATAAGGGAATCAAGTGTGTCTACAGTGGCATAAACATGGCAGCGAGAATCAGCTCAAACCCATTCTAAAAAGGAATTTCAAAAGCAAAACCAAAAAACAGGCAAATTCTTTACAATTCCTTCAGGGTGTCTGAGGAAACCTGTAAAGACCCTATCTACAATGACAGCTGGATGTGGCATAAGGCTGGACACTTGGGACTGAGAGGATTGGTGAGATTGGGTGAGCAAAAGCAGACCCTTTCAAGCAATAATGCATGGCCCCCATTCCATGGGTCCCAACTCTCCAGGTTCAAGGGAATATTACTACAGCTATAACATGTACAGGAAACCTACAGAATGTACACACTGTGAATACGAAAGGTTTCTAAAACTCAACGAATAGTCCCTCTCCTGGTGCTCCAGTTTGACTTTCCAACTGCCTTACTATCAATCTCCCAACTTGGAGAGACAGGCCCTTTAACCTCCTGGTTTGCACAGGTTCCCAATTTGGCAGAGGATGGAAGGGATGAGGGAGAACCCATGAGAGAGTTGCTGTTAGGCATTTGGACGGGCACATGTCACTCTAATTTCCCGGCAGGAAGAAGAATTAACCAAAGTCTCAGCCACCCACCGGGAACCAGTATAGGACATGATCCAAAATTTTGGACTTGCGTTCAGCTCACAAAAAACGAGTTGAGAAATGGAGCTCAGGAGCACAGCAATGCACAAACTGGCAGAGTGATAAAGGACAACTATCGTCCAAAAATCTGTTGAGGGAAGTCAACGAGGCAGACTTGAAAGCGAGGCAAAATAGCAGGAAACAGATTTCAAAAGGTACCTTGGAATCGCCTGTAAAGCACAGGAAGAGGGGCACAACTTGGACAAACGTGCACTTGGCCAAAAAGGGTGTATGCGTTTTCTCCTGAATATATTCAGGAGAAAATGCATATGCCCTTTTTGGCCAAGCAAGCAAGCGGGCAATGCAAATCTGCACTACAAAGAAGTATCACTTCCCACCGGTCAAAAGGGACATCCACAAAATGTGTAAAAACCAGAAAGGCAAGACAGGCCCTGGAGAACAGGGAGCCTTGTTATGCTGATGGGCGGGATGTAAATTGCCAACTGCCTCACTGGAGGAGTGCATTGTGTTCCCTAAAACAAGTAAACAACAGAGCTACAGAGCCAAGGCCACTTCCAGTCTAGGGAATATACCTTGGGAAAACTGAAAATCAATAAGAAAGAGCCACCTCCAAATTTAGGGCTGCACTGAATACAAGAACCTGAACTTGGGTACACCTTAAAAATCCCAGGAAATATAAAAATGGTTCAAAACATTGTGGTACTTACGTACGATGGAATATTCCTCAGCCATGAAATCAATGTCATAAGACAAGTAGCAGCAAAGTGAGTGGATTCAGGTACGATGATTCTAAGTGAAATAAGTCACACAGAAAAGGAAAAATATCATAAGATATCACTTATGAAGATCCTGTAAACATGGCTACACGTGAACTGAGTTAGGAAAGAGAACAGAGTCTCACATTTAGAAAAAACTCTTATGCCTGCATAAAGGGGATGAAGAGGTGGGGTGATGCATAAAACCAGAGTTTGATATAAGCAGAGGGACCGTTCCAAAAACCAACTTTGGAATAGACAAGACCTACACCTTCCTCAGTGAAAGAGCCTCAAAACCCCATATTTCCTGCAGAGGAATATATCGGACTAGTAAGAATCTTAAAACCTATGTATTGATATGTCTCCATAAGGGAATCAAGTGTGTCTAGAGTGGCATAAACATGGCAGCGAGAATCAGCTCAAACCCACTCTAAAAAGGAATTTCAAAAGCAAAACCAAAAAACAGGGAAATTCTTTACAATTCCTTCAGGGTGTCTGAGGAAACCTGGAAAGACCCTATCTACAATGACAGCTGGATGTGGCATAAGGCTGGACACTTGGGACTGAGAGGATTGGTGAGATTGGGTGAGCAAATGCAGACCCTTTCAAGCAATAATGCATGGCCCCCTTTCCATGGGTCCCAACTCTCCAGGTTGAAGGGAATATTACTACAGCTATAACATGTACAGGAAACCTAGAGAATGTACACACTGTGAATACGAAAGGTTTCTAAAACTCAACGAATAGTCCCTCTCCTGGTGCTCCAGTTTGACTTTCCAACTGCCTTACTATCAATCTCCCAACTTGGAGAGACAGGCCCTTTAACCTCCTGGTTTGCACAGGTTCCCAATTTGGCAGAGGATGGAAGGGACGAGGGAGAACCCATGAGAGAGTAGCTGTTAGGCATTTGGACGGGCACATGTCACTCTAATTTCCCGGCAGGAAGAAGAATTAACCAAAGTCTCAGCCACCCACCGGGAACCAGTATAGGACATGATCCAAAATTTTGGACTTGCGTTCAGCTCACAAAAAACGAGTTGAGAAATGGAGCTCAGGGGCACAGCAATGCACAAACTGGCAGAGTGATAAAGGACAACTATCGTCCAAAAATCTGTTGAGGGAAGTCAACGAGGCAGACTTGAAAGCGAGGCAAAATAGCAGGAAACAGATTTCAAAAGGTACCTTGGAATCGCCTGTAAAGCACAGGAAGAGGGGCACAACTTGGACAAAGGTGCACTTGGCTAAAAAGGGCGTATGCGTTTTCTCCTGAATATATTCAGGAGAAAATGCATACGCCCTTTTTGGCCAAGCAAGGAAGCGGGCAATGCAAATCTGCACTACAAAGAAGTATCACTTCCCACCGGTCAAAAGGGACATCCACAAAATGTGTAAAAACCAGAAAGGCAAGACAGGCCCTGGAGAACAGGGAGCCTTGTTATGCTGATGGGCGGGATGTAAATTGCCAACTGCCTCACTGGAGGAGTGCATTGTGTTCCCTAAAACAAGTAAACAACAGAGCTACAGAGCCAAGGCCACTTCCAGTCTAAGGAATATACCTTGGGAAAACTGAAAATCAATAAGAAAGAGCCACCTCCAAATTTAGGGCTGCACTGACTACAAGAACCTCAACTTGGGTACACCTTAAATATCCCAGGAAATATAAAAATGGTTCAAAACTTTGTGGTACTTACGTACGATGGAATATTCCTCAGCCATGAAATCAATGTCATAAGACCAGTAGCAGCAAAGTGAGTGGATTCAGGTACGATGATTCTAAGTGAAATAAGTCACACAGAAAAAGAAACTTATCATAAGATATCACTTATGAAGATCCTGTAAACATGGCTACACGTGAACTGAGTTAGGAAAGAGAACAGAGTCTCACATTTAGAAAACACTCCTATGCCTGCATAAAGGGGATGGAGAGGTGGGGTGATGCATAAAACCAGAGTTTGATATAAGCACAGGGACCGTTCCAAAAACCAACTTTGGAATAGACAAGACCTACACCTTCCTCAGTGAAAGAGACTCAAAACCCCATATTTCCCTCAGAGGAATATATATGACTAGTAAGAATCTTAAAACCTATGTATTGATACGACTACATAAGGGAATCAAGTGTGTCTAGAGTGGCATAAACATGGCAGCGAGAATCAGCTCAAACCCATTCTAAAAAGGAATTTAAAAAGCAAAACCAAAAAACAGGGAAATTCTTTACAATTCCTTCAGGGTGTCTGAGGAAACCTGGAAAGACCCTATCTACAATGACAGCTGGAAGTGGCATAAGGCTGGACACTTGGGACTGAGAGGATTGGTGAGATTGGGTGAGCAAATGCAGACCCTTTCAAGCAATAATGCATGGCCCCCATTCCATGGGTCCCAACAATCCAGGTTCAAGGGAATATTACTACAGCTATAACATGTACAGGAAACCTAGAGAATGTACACACTGTGAATACAAAAGGTTTCTAAAACTCAACGAATAGTCCCTCTCCTGGTGCTCCAGTTTGACTTTCCAACTGCCTTACTATCAATCTCCCAACTTGGAGAGACAGGCCCTTTAACCTCCTGGTTTGCACAGGTTCCCAATTTGGCAGAGGATGGAAGGGACGAGGGAGAACCCATGAGAGAGTAGCTGTTAGGCATTTGGACGGGCACATGTCACTCTAATTTCCCAGCAGGAAGAAGAATTAACCAAAGTCTCAGCCACCCCCCGGGAACCAGTATAGGACATGATCCAAAATTCTGGACTTGCGTTCAGCTCACAAAAAAACGAGTTGAGAAATGGAGCTCAGGGGCACAGCAATTCACAAACTGGCAGAGTGATAAAGGACAACTATCGTCCAAAAATCTGTTGAGGGAAGTCAACGAGGCAGACTTGAAAGCGAGGCAAAATAGCAGGAAACAGATTTCAAGAGGTACCTTGGAATCGCCTGTAAAGCACAGGAAGAGGGGCACAACTTGGACAATGATGCACTTGGCCAAAAAGGGCGTATGCCTTTTCTCCTGAATATATTCAGGAGAAAACGCATACGCCCTTTTTGTCCAAGCAAGCAAGCGGGCAATGCAAATGTGCACTACAAAGAAGTATCACTTCCCACCGGTCAAAAGGGACATCCACAAAATGTGTAAAAACCAGAAAGGCAAGACAGGCCCTGGAGAACAGGGAGCTTTGTTATGCTGATGGGCGGGATGTAAATTGCCAACTGCCTCACTGAAGGAGTGCATTGTGTTCCCTAAAACAAGTAAACAACAGAGCTACAGAGCCAAGGCCACTTCCAGTCTAGGGAATATACCTTGGGAAAACTGAAAATCAATAAGAAAGAGCCACCTCCACATTTAGGGCTGCACTGACTACAAGAACCTCAACTTGGGTACACCTTAAATATCCCAGGAAATATAAAAATGCTTCAAAACATTGTGGTACTTACGTACGATGGAATATCCCTCAGCCATGAAATCAATGTCATAAGCCCAGTAGCAGCAAAGTTAGTGGATTCAGGTACGATGATTCTAAGTGAAATAAGTCACACAGAAAAAGAAACTTATCATAAGATATCACTTATGAAGATCCTGTAAACATGGCTACACGTGAACTGAGTTAGGAAAGAGAACAGAGTCTCCCATTTAGAAAACACTCTTATGCCTGCATAAAGGGGAAGGAGAGGTGGGGTGAAGCATAAAACCAGAGTTTGATATAAGCACAGGGACCGTTCCAAAAACCAACTTTGGAATAGACAAGACCTACACCTTCCTCAGTGAAAGAGACTCAAAACCCCATATTTCCCGCAGAGGAATATATCTGACTAGTAAGAATCTTAAAACCTATGTATTGATATGACTCCATAAGGGAATCAAGTGTGTCTAGAGTGGCATAAACATGGCAGCGAGAATCAGCTCAAACTCAGTATAAAAAGGAATTTCAAAAGCAAAACC
Organism: Mesoplodon densirostris; assembly: GCF_025265405.1. Lineage (NCBI taxonomy): Eukaryota > Metazoa > Chordata > Mammalia > Artiodactyla > Ziphiidae > Mesoplodon > Mesoplodon densirostris. The sequence goes on from NW_026778196.1 coordinate 10,729,446, forward strand.
AAAAAACAGGGAAATTCTTTACAATTCCTTCAGGGTGTCTGAGGAAACCTGGAAAGACCCTATCTACAATGACAGCTGGATGTGGCATAAGGCTGGGCACTTGGGACTGAGAGGATTGGTGAGATTGGGTGAGCAAATGCAGACCCTTTCAAGCAATAATGCATGGCCCCCATTCCATGGGTCCCAACTCTCCAGGTTGAAGGGAATATTACTACAGCTATAACATGTACAGGAAACCTAGAGAATGTACACACTGTGAATACGAAAGGTTTCTAAAACTCAACGAATAGTCCCTCTCCTGGTGCTCCAGTTTGACTTTCCAACTGCCTTACTATCAATCTCCCAACTTGGAGAGACAGGCCCTTTAACCTCCTGGTTTGCACAGGTTCCCAATTTGGCAGAGGATTGAAGGGACGAGGGAGAACCCATGAGAGAGTAGCTGTTAGGCATTTGGACGGGCACATGTCACTCTAATTTCCCGGCAGGAAGAAGAATTTACCAAAGTCTCAGCCACCCACCGGGAACCAGTATAGGACATGATCCAAAATTCTGGACTTGCGTTCAGCTCACAAATAACGAGTTGAGAAATGGAGCTCAGGGGCACAGCAATTCACAAACTGGCAGAGTGATAAAGGACAACTATCGTCCAAAAATCTGTTGAGGGAAGTCAACGAGGCAGACTTGAAAGCGAGGCAAAATAGCAGGAAACAGATTTCAAGAGGTACCTTGGAATCGCCTGTAAAGCACAGGAAGAGGGGCACAACTTGGACAAAGGTGCACTTGGCCAAAAAGGGCGTATGCGTTTTCTCCTGAATATATTCAGGAGAAAATGCATACGCCCTTTTTGGCCAAGCAAGCAAGCGGGCAATGCAAATCTGCACTACAAAGAAGTATCACTTCCCACCGGTCAAAAGGGACATCCACAAAATGTGTAAAAACCAGAAAGGCAAGACAGGCCCTGGAGAACAGGGAGCCTTGTTATGCTGATGGGCGGGATGTAAATTGCCAACTGCCTCACTGGAGGAGTGCATTGTGTTCCCTAAAACAAGTAAACAACAGAGCTACAGAGCCAAGGCCACTTCCAGTCTAGGGAATATACCTTGGGAAAACTGAAAATCAATAAGAAAGAGCCACCTCCAAATTTAGGGCTGCACTGACTACAAGAACCTCAACTTGGGTACACCTTAAATATCCCAGGAAATATAAAAATGGTTCAAAACATTGTGGTACTTACGTACGATGGAATATCCCTCAGCCATGAAATCAATGTCATAAGCCCAGTAGCAGCAAAGTGAGTGGATTCAGGTACGATGATTCTAAGTGAAATAAGTCACACAGAAAAAGAAACTTATCATAAGATATCACTTATGAAGATCCTGTAAACATGGCTACACGTGAACTGAGTTAGGAAAGAGAACAGAGTCTCCCATTTAGAAAACACTCTTATGCCTGCATAAAGGGGAAGGAGAGGTGGGGTGATGCATAAAACCAGAGTTTTATATAAGCACAGGGACCGTTCCAAAAACCAACTTTGGAATAGACAAGACCTACACCTTCCTCAGTGAAAGAGACTCAAAACCCCATATTTCATGCAGAGGAATATATCTGACTAGTAAGAATCTTAAAACCGATGTATAGATATGACTGCATATGGGAATCAAGTGTGTCTAGAGTGGCATAAACATGGCAGCGAGAATCAGCTCAAACCCTCTATAAAAAGGAATTTCAAAAGCAAAACCAAAAAACAGGGAAATTCTTTACAATTCCTTCAGGGTGTCTGAGGAAACCTGGAAAGACCCTATCTACAATGACAGCTGGATGTGGCATAAGGCTGGGCACTTGGGACTGAGAGGATTGGTGAGATTGGGTGAGCAAATGCAGACCCTTTCAAGCAATAATGCATGGCCCCCATTCCATGGGTCCCAACTCTCCAGGTTGAAGGGAATATTACTACAGCTATAACATGTACAGGAAACCTAGAGAATGTACACACTGTGAATACGAAAGGTTTCTAAAACTCAACGAATAGTCCCTCTCCTGGTGCTCCAGTTTGACTTTCCAACTGCCTTACTATCAATCTCCCAACTTGGAGAGACAGGCCCTTTAACCTCCTGGTTTGCACAGGTTCCCAATTTGGCAGAGGATTGAAGGGACGAGGGAGAACCCATGAGAGAGTAGCTGTTAGGCATTTGGACGGGCACATGTCACTCTAATTTCCCGGCAGGAAGAAGAATTTACCAAAGTCTCAGCCACCCACCGGGAACCAGTATAGGACCTGATCCAAAATTCTGGACTTGCGTTCAGCTCACAAAAAACGAGTTGAGAAATGGAGCTCAGGGGCACAGCAATTCACAAATTGGCAGAGTGATAAAGGACAACTATCGTCCAAAAATCTGTTGAGGGAAGTCAACGAGGCAGACTTGAAAGCGAGGCAAAATAGCAGGAAACAGATTTCAAGAGGTACCTTGGAATCGCCTGTAAAGCACAGGAAGAGGGGCACAACTTGGACAAAGGTGCACTTGGCCAAAAAGGGCGTATGCGTTTTCTCCTGAATATATTCAGGAGAAATTGCATACGCCCTTTTTGGCCAAGCAAGCAAGCGGGCAATGCAAATCTGCACTACAAAGAAGTATCACTTCCCACCAGTCAAAAGGGACATCCACAAAATGTGTAAAAACCAGAAAGGCAAGACAGGCCCTGGAGAACAGGGAGCTTTGTTATGCTGATGGGCGGGATGTAAATTGCCAACTGCCTCACTGAAGGAGTGCATTGTGTTCCCTAAAACAAGTAAACAACAGAGCTACAGAGCCAAGGCCACTTCCAGTCTAGGGAATATACCTTGGGAAAACTGAAAATCAATAAGAAAGAGCCACCTCCACATTTAGGGCTGCACTGACTACAAGAACCTCAACTTGGGTACACCTTAAATATCCCAGGAAATATAAAAATGCTTCAAAACATTGTGGTACTTACGTACGATGGAATATCCCTCAGCCATGAAATCAATGTCATAAGCCCAGTAGCAGCAAAGTGAGTGGATTCAGGTACGATGATTCTAAGTGAAATAAGTCACACAGAAAAAGAAACTTATCATAAGATATCACTTATGAAGATCCTGTAAACATGGCTACACGTGAACTGAGTTAGGAAAGAGAACAGAGTCTCCCATTTAGAAAACACTCTTATGCCTGCATAAAGGGGAAGGAGAGGTGGGGTGAAGCATAAAACCAGAGTTTGATATAAGCACAGGGACCGTTCCAAAAACCAACTTTGGAATAGACAAGACCTACACCTTCCTCAGTGAAAGAGACTCAAAACACCATATTTCCCGCAGAGGAATATATCTGACTAGTAAGAATCTTAAAACCTATGTATTGATATGACTCCATAAGGGAATCAAGTGTGTCTAGAGTGGCATAAACATGGCAGCGAGAATCAGCTCAAACCCACTCTAAAAAGGAATTTCAAAAGCAAAACCAAAAAACAGGGAAATTCTTTACAATTCCTTCAGGGTGTCTGAGGAAACCTGGAAAGACCCTATCTACAATGACAGCTGGATGTGGCATAAGGCTGGGCACTTGGGACTGAGAGGATTGGTGAGATTGGGTGAGCAAATGCAGACCCTTTCAAGCAATAATGCATGGCCCCCATTCCATGGGTCCCAACTCTCCAGGTTGAAGGGAATATTACTACAGCTATAACATGTACAGGAAACCTAGAGAATGTACACACTGTGAATACGAAAGGTTTCTAAAACTCAACGAATAGTCCCTCTCCTGGTGCTCCAGTTTGAATTTCCAACTGCCTTACTATCAATCTCCCAACTTGGAGAGACAGGCCCTTTAACCTCCTGGTTTGCACAGGTTCCCAATTTGGCAGAGGATTGAAGGGACGAGGGAGAACCCATGAGAGAGTAGCTGTTAGGCATTTGGACGGGCACATGTCACTCTAATTTCCCGGCAGGAAGAAGAATTTACCAAAGTCTCAGCCACCCACCGGGAACCAGTATAGGACATGATCCAAAATTCTGGACTTGCGTTCAGCTCACAAAAAACGAGTTGAGAAATGGAGCTCAGGGGCACAGCAATTCACAAACTGGCAGAGTGATAAAGGACAAATATCGTCCAAAAATCTGTTGAGGGAAGTCAAAGAGGCAGACTTGAAAGCAACGCAAAATAGCAGGAAACAGATTTCAAGAGGTACCTTGGAATCGCCTGTAAAGCACAGGAAGAGGGGCACAACTTGGACAATGGTGCACTTGGCCAAAAAGGGCGTATGCGTTTTCTCCTGAATATATTCAGGAGAAAACACATACGCCCTTTTTGGCCAAGCAAGCAAGCGTGCAATGCAAATCTGCACTACAAAGAAGTATCACTTCCCACTGGTCAAAAGGGACATCCACAAAATGTGTAAAAACCAGAAAGGCAAGACAGGCCCGGGAGTACTGGGAGCCTGGTTATGCTGATGGGCGGGATGTAAATTGCCAACTGCCTCACTGGAGGAGTGCATTGTGTTCCCTAAAACAAGTAAACAACAGAGCTACAGAGCCAAGGCCACTTCCAGTCTAGGGAATATACCTTGGGAAAACTGAAAATCAATAAGAAAGAGCCACCTCCAAATTTAGGGCTGCACTGACTACAAGAACCTCAACTTGGGTACACCTTAAATATCCCAGGAAATATAAAAATGGTTCAAAACATTGTGGTACTTACGTACGATGGAATATCCCTCAGCCATGAAATCAATGTCATAAGACCAGTAGCAGCAAAGTGAGTGGATTCAGGTACGATGATTCTAAGTGAAATAAGTCACACAGAAAAAGAAACTTATCATAAGATATCACTTATGAAGATCCTGTAAACATGGCTACACGTGAACTGAGTTAGGAAAGAGAACAGAGTCTCACATTTAGAAAACACTCTTATGCCTGCATAAAGGGGAAGGAGAGGTGGGGTGATGCATAAAACCAGAGTTTGATATAAGCACAGGGACCGTTCCAAAAACCAACTTTGGAATAGACAAGACCTACACCTTCCTCAGTGAAAGAGACACAAAACCCCATATTTCCCGCAGAGGAATATATCTGACTAGTAAGAATCTTAAAACCGATGTATAGATATGACTGCATAAGGGAATCAAGTGTGTCTAGAGTGGCATAAACATGGCAGCGAGAATCAGCTCAAACCCACTCTAAAAAGGAATTTCAAAAGCAAAACCAAAAAACAGGGAAATTCTTTACAATTCCTTCAGGGTGTCTGAGGAAACCTGGAAAGACCCTATCTACAATGACAGCTGGATGTGGCATAAGGCTGGACACTTGGGACTGAGAGGATTGGTGAGATTGGGTGAGCAAATGCAGACCCTTTCAAGCAATAATGCATGGCCCCCATTCCATGGGTCCCAACTCTCCAGCTTGAAGGGAATATTACTACAGCTATAACATGTACAGGAAACCTAGAGAATGTACACACTGTGAATACGAATGGATTCTAAAACTCAACGAATAGTCCCTCTCCTGGTGCTCCAGTTTGACTTTCCAACTGCCTTACTATCAATCTCCCAACTTGGAGAGACAGGCCCTTTAACCTCCTGGTTTGCACAGGTTCCCAATTTGGCAGAGGATGGAAGGGACGAGGGAGAACCCATGAGAGAGTAGCTGTTAGGCATTTGGACGGGCACATGTCACTCTAATTTCCCGGCAGGAAGAAGAATTAACCAAAGTCTCAGCCACCCACCGGGAACCAGAATAGGACATGATCCAAAATTTTGGACTTGCGTTCAGCTCACAAAGAACGAGTTGAGAAATGGAGCTCAGGGGCACAGCAATTCACAAACTGGCAGAGTGATAAAGGACAACTATCGTCCAAAAATCTGTTGAGGGAAGTCAACGAGGCGGACTTGAAAGCGAGGCAAAATAGCAGGAAACAGATTTCAAGAGGTACCTTGGAATCGCCTGTAAAGCACAGGAAGAGGGTCACAACTTGGACAATGGTGCACTTGGCCAAAAAGGGCGTATGCGTTTTCTCCTGAATATATTCAGGAGAAAACGCATACGCCCTTTTTGGCCAAGCAAGCAAGCGGGCAATGCAAATCTGCACTACAAAGAAGTATCATTTCCCACCGGTCAAAAGGGACATCCACAAAATGTGTAAAAACCAGAAAGGCAAGACAGGCCCTGGAGAACAGGGAGCCTTGTTATGCTGATGGGCGGGATGTAAATTGCCAACTGCCTCACTGGAGGAGTGCATTGTGTTCCCTAAAACAAGTAAACAACAGAGCTACAGAGCCAAGGCCACTTCCAGTCTAGGGAATATACCTTGGGAAAACTGAAAATCAATAAGAAAGAGCCACCTCCAAATTTAGGGCTGCACTGACTACAAGAACCTCAACTTGGGTACACCTTAAATATCCCAGGAAATATAAAAATGGTTCAAAACATTGTGGTACTTACGTACGATGGAATATCCCTCAGCCATGAAATCAATGTCATAAGACCAGTAGCAGCCAAGTGACTGGATTCAGGTACGATGATTCTAAGTGAAATAAGTCACACAGAAAAAGAAACTTATCATAAGATATCACTTATGAAGATCCTGTAAACATGGCTACACGTGAACTGAGTTAGGAAAGAGAACAGAGTCTCACATTTAGAAAACACTCTTATGCCTGCATAAAGGGGAAGGAGAGGTGGGGTGATGCATAAAACCAGAGTTTGATATAAGCACAGGGACCGTTCCAAAAACCAACTTTGGAATAGACAAGACCTACACCTTCCTCAGTGAAAGAGACTCAAAACCCCATATTTCCCGCAGAGGAATATATCTGACTAGTAAGAATCTTAAAACCGATGTATAGATATGACTGCATAAGGGAATCAAGTGTGTCTAGAGTGGCATAAACATGGCAGCGAGAATCAGCTCAAACCCACTCTAAAAAGGAATTTCAAAAGCAAAACCAAAAAACAGGGAAATTCTTTACAATTCCTTCAGGGTGTCTGAGGAAACCTGGAAAGACCCTATCTACAATGACAGCTGGATGTGGCATAAGGCTGGACACTTGGGACTGAGAGGATTGGTGAGATTGGGTGAGCAAATGCAGACCCTTTCAAGCAATAATGCATGGCCCCCATTCCATGGGTCCCAACTCTCCAGGTTCAAGGGAATATTACTACAGCTATAACATGTACAGGAAACCTAGAGAATGTACACACTGTGAATACGAAAGGTTTCTAAAACTCAACGAATAGTCCCTCTCCTGGTGCTCCAGTTTGACTTTCCAACTGCCTTACTATCAATCTCCCAACTTGGAGAGACAGGCCCTTTAACCTCCTGGTTTGCACAGGTTCCCAATTTCCAGAGGATGGAAGGGACGAGGGAGAACCCATGAGAGAGTAGCTGTTAGGCATTTGGACGGGCACATGTCACTCTAATTTCCCGGCAGGAAGAAGAATTAACCAAAGTCTGAGCCACCCACCGGGAACCAGTATAGGACATGATCCAAAATTTTGGACTTGCGTTCAGCTCACAAAGAACGAGTTGAGAAATGGAGCTCAGGGGCACAGCAATTCACAAACTGGCAGAGTGATAAAGGACAACTATCGTCCAAAAATCTGTTGAGGGAAGTCAACGAGGCGGACTTGAATGCAAGGCAAAATAGCAGGAAAGAGATTTCAAGAGGTACCTTGGAATTACCTGTAAAGCACAGGAAGAGGAGCACAACTTGGACAATGGTGCACTTGGCCAAAAAGGGCGTATGCGTTTTCTCCTGAATATATTCAGGAGAAAACGCATACGCCCTTTTTGGCCAAGCAAGCAAGCGGGCAATGCAAATCTGCACTACAAAGAAGTATCGCTTCCCACCGGTCAAAAGGGACATCCACAAAATGTGTAAAAACCAGAAAGGCAAGACAGGCCCTGGAGAACAGGGAGCCTTGTTATGCTGATGGGCGGGATGTAAATTGCCAACTGCCTCACTGGAGGAGTGCATTGTGTTCCCTAAAACAAGTAAACAACAGAGCTACAGAGCCAAGGCCACTTCCTGTCTAGGGAATATACCTTGGGAAAACTGAAAATCAATAAGAAAGAGCCACCTCCAAATTTAGGGCTGCACTGACTACAAGAACCTCAACTTGGGTACACCTTAAATATCCCAGGAAATATAAAAATGGTTCAAAACATTGTGGTACTTACATACGATGGAATATTCCTCAGCCATGAAATCAATGTCATAAGACCAGTAGCAGCAAAGTGAGTGGATTCAGGTACGATGATTCTAAGTGAAATAAGTCACACAGAAAAAGAAACTTATCATAAGATATCACTTATGAAGATCCTGTAAACATGGCTACACGTGAACTGAGTTAGGAAAGAGAACAGAGTCTCCCATTTAGAAAACACTCTTATGCCTGCATAAAGGGGATGGAGAGGTGGGGTGATGCATAAAACCAGAGTTTGATATAAGCACAGGGACCGTTCCAAAAACCAACTTTGGAATAGACAAGACCTACACCTTCCTCAGTGAAAGAGACACAAAACCCCATATTTCCCGCAGAGGAATATATCTGACTAGTAAGAATCTTAAAACCTATGTATTGATATGACTCCATAAGGGAATCAAGTGTGTCTAGAGTGGCATAAACATGGCAGCGAGAATCAGCTCAAACCCACTATAAAAAGGAATTTCAAAAGCAAAACCAAAAAACAGGGAAATCCTTTACAATTCCTTCAGGGTGTCTGAGGAAACCTGGAAAGACCCTATCTACAATGACAGCTGGATGTGGCATAAGGCTGGACACTTGGGACTGAGAGGATTGGTGAGAATTGGTGAACAAATACAGACCATTTAAAGCAATAATGCAAGCACCCATGCCATGGTTCCCAACTCTCCAGGTTGAAGGGAATATTACTACAGCTATAACATGTATGGGAAACCGAGAGAATGGACACACAGTGAATACGAAAGGTTGCTAAAACTCAACAAATAGTCCCTCTCGTGGAGCTCCGGTTTGACTTTCCTAACTGCTTTACTATCAATCTCCCAACTTGCAGAGACAGTCCCTTTAACCTCCTGGTTCGCACAGGTTGCCAATTTGGCAGAGGATGGAAGGGAAGAGGGAGAACCAATGAGAGAGTAGCTGTTAGGCATTTGGATGGGCACATGTCACTCTAATTTCCCTGCAGGAAAAAGAATTAACCCAAGTATCAGCCACCCACCAGGAACCAGTATACGTCCTGAACCAAAATTTTGGACTTGTGTTCAGCTCACAAAAAAACGAGTTGAAAAATGGAGCTCAGGGGCACAGCAATTCACAAACTGGCAGAGTAATAAAGGACAAGTATCTTCCAAAAATATGTTGAGGGAAGGCAATGAGCCCGACTTGAAAGCGAGGCAGAATAGCAGGAAACAGATTTCAAGAGGTACGTAGGAATCGCCTGTAAAGCACAGGAAGAGGGGCACAACTTGGACAATGGTGCACTTGGCCAAACAGGGCGTATGCGTTTTCTCCTGAATATATTCAGGTGAAAACGCATACGCCCTTTTTGGCCAAACAAGCAAGCGGAAAATGCAAATCTGCACTACAAAAAGTATCACTTCCCTCCGGTCATAAGGGACATCCACAAAATGGGTAAAAACCAGAAAGACAAGAGAGGCCCTTGAGAACAGGGAACATTGTTATGCTGATGGGCTGGATTTAAATTGCCTACTGCCTCATTAGAGGAGTGCATTGTGTTCCCTAAAACAAGTAAACAACAGAGCTACAGAGCCAAGGTCACTACCAGTCTAGGGAATATACTTTGGGAAAACTGAAAATCAATAAGACAGAGCCACCCCCAAATTTAGGGCTGCACTGCTTACAAGAACCTCAACTTGGGTACACCTTGAATATCCCAGGAAATGTAAAAATGGTTCAAAAAATTGTGGTACTTCTGTAAGATGGAATATCCCTCAGCCATGAAATCAATGTCATAAGACCAGTAGCAGCAAAGTGAGTGGATTCAGGTACGATGATTCTAAGTGAAATAAGTCACACAGAAAAAGAAACTTAGCATAAGATATGACTTATGAAGATAATGTAAACATGGCCACACATGAACTGAGTTAGGAAAGAGACCAGAGTCTCACATTTAGAAAACACTCTTATGCCTGCTTAAGGGGGAAGGAGAGGTGGGGTGATGCATAAAACCAGAGTTTGATATAAGCACAGGGACCGTTCCAAAAACCAACTATGGAATAGACAAGACCTACACCTTCCTCAGTGAAAGGGACTCAAAAACCCATATTTCCAACAGAGGCATAGATCTGACTAGTAAGAATCTTAAAACCTATGTATTGATATGTCTCCATAAGGGAATCAAGTGTGTCTAGACTGGCATAAACATGGCAGTGAGAATCAGCTCAAACCCACTGTAAAAAGGAATTTCAAAACCAAAACAAAAAAACAGGGAAATTCTTTACAATTCCTTCAGGGTGTCTGATGAAACCTGGAATGACCCTATCTACAAGGACAGCTGGATGTGGCATAAGGCTGGACACTTGGGACTGAGAGGATTGGTGAGATAGGGTGAGCAAATGCAGACCCTTTAAAGCAATAATGCATGGCCCCCATTCCCTGGGTCCGAACTCTCCAGGTTGAAGGGAATATTACTACAGCTCTAACATGTACGGGAAACCTAGAGAATGGACACACTGTGAATACGACATGTTTCTAAAACTCAATGAAGAGTCCCTCTCGTGGTGCTCCGGTTTGACTTTCCAACTCCTTTACTATCAATCTCCCAACTTGGAGAGACAGCCCCTTTAACCTCCTGGTTCGCACAGGTTGCCAATTTGGCAGAGGATGGAAGGGAAGAGGGAGAACCAATGAGAGAGTAGCTGTTAGGCATTTGGACGGGCACATGTCACTCTAATTTCCTGGCAGGAAGAAGAATTAACCAAAGACTCAGCCACCCATCGGGAACCAGTATAGGTCCTGAACCAAAATTTTGGACTTGCATTCAGCTCACAAAAAACGAGTTGAAAAATGGAGCTCAGGGGCACAGCAATTCACAAACTGGCAGAGTAATAAAGGACAACTATCGTCCAAAAATCTGTTGAGGGAAGGCAACGAGGCCGACTTAAATGCGAGGCAGAATAGCAGGAAACAGATTTCAAGAGGTACGTAGGAATCGCCTGTAAAGCACAGGAAGAGGGGCACAACTTCGACAATGATTCACTTGGCCAAAAAGGGCATATGCTTTTTCTACTGAATATATTCAGGAGAAAACGCATACGCCCTTTTTGGCCAAGCAAGCAAGCGGGCAATGCAAATCTGCACTACAAAGAAGTATCATTTCCCACCGGTCAAAAGGGACATCCACAAAATGTGTAAAAACCAGAAAGGCAAGACAGGCCCTGGAGGACTGGGAGCCTTGTTATGCTGATGGGCTGGATGTAAATTGCCAACTGCCTCATTCCTAGGAGTGCATTGGGTTCCCAAAAACAAGTAAACAACAGAGCTACAGAGCCAAGGGCACTTCCAGTCTAGGGAATATACCTTGGGAAAACTGAAAATCAATAATACAGAGCCACCCCCAAATTTACGGATGCACTGCTTACAAGAACCTCAACTTGGGTACACCTTAAATATCCCAGGAAATATAAAAATGGTTCAAAAAATTGTGGGAGTTATGTACAATGGAATATCTCTCAGCCATGAAATCAATGTCATAAGACCAGTAGCAGCAAAGTGAGTGGTTCAGGTACGATGATTCTAAGTGAAATAAGTCACACAGAAAAAGAAACTTAGCATAAGATATCACTTATGAAGATCCTGTAAACATGTCTACACATGAACTGAGTTAGGAAAGAGAACAGAGTCTCAAATTTAGAAAACACTCTTATGCCTGCTTAAGGGGGAAGGAGAGGTGGGGTGATGCATAAAACCAGAGTTTGATATAAGCACAGTTACCGTTCCAAAAACCAACTATGGAATAGACAAGACCTACACCTTCCTCAGTGAAAGGGACTCAAAAACCCATATTTCCCACAGAGGAATAGATCTGACTAGTAAGAATCTTAAAACCTATGTATTGATATGTCTCCATAAGGGAATCAAGTGTGTCTAGACTGGCATAAACATGGCAGTGAGAATCAGCTCAAAGCCACTATAAAAAGGAATTTCAAAACCAAAACAAAAAAACAGGGAAATTCTTTACAATTCCTTCAGGGTGTCTGATGAAACCTGGAATGACCCTATCTACAAGGACAGCTGGATGTGGCTTAAGGCTGGACACTTGGGACTGAGAGGATTGGTGAAATAGGGTGAGCAAATGCAGACCCTATAAAGCAATAATGCATGGCCCCCATTCCCTGGGTCCGAACTCTCCAGGTTGAAGGGAATATTACTACAGCTATAACATGTACGGGAAACCTAGAGAATGGACACACTGTGAATACAAAATGTTTCTAAAACTCAATGAATAGTCCCTCTCGTGGTGCTCCGGTTTGACTTTCCAACTGCTTTACTATCAATCTCCCAACTAGGAGAGACAGCCCCTTTAACCTCCTGGTTCGCACAGGTTGCCAATTTGGCAGAGGATGGAAGGGAAGAGGGAGAACCAATGAGAGAGTAGCTGTTAGGCATTTGGACGGGCACATGTCACTCTAATTTCCCGGCAGGAAGAAGAATTAACCAAAGACTCAGCCACCCATCGGGAACCAGTATAGGTATTGAACCAAAATTTTGGACTTTCATTCAGCTCACAAAAAACGAGTTGAAAAATGGAGCTCAGGGGCACAGCAATTCACAAACTGGCAGAGTAATAAAGGACAACTATCGTCCAAAAATCTGTTGAGGGAAGGCAACGAGGCCGACTTGAACGCGAGGCAGAATAGCAGGAAACAGATTTCAAGAGGTACGTAGGAATCGCTGTAAAGCACAGGAAGAGGGGCACCACTTCGACAATGATGCACTTGGCCAAAAAGGACCTATGTGTTTTCTCCTGAATATATTCAGGAGAAAACGCATTCGCCCTTTTTGGCCAAGCAAGCAAGCGGGCAATGCAAATCTGCACTACAATGAAGTATCACCTCCCACCGATCCAAAGGGACATCCACAAAATGTGTAAAAACCAGAAAGGCAAGACAGGCCCTGGAGAACAGGTAGCCTTCTTATGATGATGGGCGGGATGTAAATTGCCTACTGCCTCACTGGAGGAGTGCATTGTGTTCCCTAAAACAAGTAAACAACAGAGCTACAGAGCCAAGGGCACTTCCAGTCTAGGGAATATACCTTGGGAAAACTGGAAATCAACAAGACAGAGCCACCCCCAAATTAAGGGCTACACTGCTTACAAGAACCTCAACTTGGGTACACCTTAAATATCCCAGGAAAACAAAAATGGTACAAGAAATTGTTGTACTTATGTACGATGGAATATTCCTCAGCCAAGAAATCAATGTCATAAGGCCAGTAGCAGCCAAATGAGTGGATTCAGGTACGATGATTCTAAGTGAAATAAGTCACACAGAAAAAGAAACTTATCATAAGATATCACTTATGAAAGTCCTGTAAATATGGCTACACATGAACTGAGTTTGGAAAGATAACAGAGTACCGAATCTTATCATAAGTTATCACTCATAGTGGGAATGTACACATGGTTACGAATGAACTGAATTACAAACACAACAGAGTCACACACATAGGAAACAATATTCTGCCTGCTTAAGGGGAAAGGCGAGGTGGGTTGATGCATAAAACCACAGTTTTAAATTAGCACAGATAACGTTACATATACCAAGTATGTAATAGACATCACCTACTCCCCTCACAAGGAACTGGACTCAACACCCCCTATTCATTGCAGAGGAATATATCTGACTCCAAGAATTTTAATACATATGTATTCTCATGTCTCCATAAAGGAATCATGTGTGTGTATAACAACATGAACACAGCCCTGAAATTCAGCTAAACACCCTTATAAAAATAAATTTCAAAAGCAAAATGCAAAAACAGCGAAACAGAGAGAAAGCCTTAACAATTACGTTCAGGGCCTGTGATGCAACCTGGATTGTCCACCTTTACACCCACAGCTGGATGAGACATAAAACTGGACACTTGGGGCTGACAAGATTGTTGAGGTTGTGTGAGCAAAAGAACACCACTTAGAGCAATACTGTGTACTACCCATTCTAGTGGTCCCAACTCTCCAGGTTTAAGGGAATCTTCCTACAGTTAAAGCATGCATGGGAAACCCAGTGGATGGTACACTGTGTAATTGGGAAAGTTTTCTAAAAGGTACCTCATTTTTCCTTTTGTCGTGCTCGGCTTCGCCATTCCATCTGCATTACTAAAAATCTCCCCACTTGGAGTGTCAGCGCCTTTACCCTCCTGTTATGCACAGTTTGCAAATTGTGCAGAGGATGAACAGGAAGAGGGGGAATAAATGAGAGATTAGCTGTAGGTGTTTGGATGGGCACATGTTACTCTAGTTTCCCATCAGGAAGAAGAATTAACCAAAGGCTCAGCCTGAAGCCCTGGAACCAGACTAGGGCCTAAAACCATCCTGCGGTATTGCAGCCAGCTCACAAATAGGCGAGTTGAAAAATGGAAATCAGGGGCACAGCAATTCACAAACTTGCAGAGTTATAAAGGACAACTATCATCCAGATATATATTGAGGTAAGACAGTGAAGATGATTTGAATGCAAGGCAGAATTGAAGGAAACAGATTTCAAGAGGTAGATTGGAGTCATCTTTAAAGCACATGAAAAGCGACAGAACTTCAACAATGTTGCCCTTGGCTGAAAAGGGAGTATGTGTATTTTCTTGAATATATTCGGGAAAAAATGCATACGCCCTTTTTGGCTAAGCAAGCCATCAGGCATTGCAAATCCACACTACAGAGAAGTGTCCCTTACCTACTGTGAAAAGGGCCATCCGCAAATAGTGTAAAATCCACAAATGCAGGACAGGCCATGGAGAAAAGGGAGCCTGGTTACGCCGATGGACAGGATGTAAATTGCCAACAGCCTCTCTGGAGAACTGTATGTTGTTTTCTAAAACAGAGCTACAGAGCATAGCACACTTCCACTCATGGGCGTGTATTTTGGGAAAACTAAAAATCCACAACACACAGCCAGCCCAAAGTTTAGGGCTGCTCTGTTTACAAGAACCTAGACTTCGGTACACTTTAAATATCCCAGGAAAGGAAAAAAAATGGATATAGATGTTGTGGTACTTATATACAATGGAATGTCACTCAGACATAAAATCAATGTCATAAGGCCAATAGCAGCATAATGAGTGGCTTTAGGTACGATGATGCTAAGTGAAATGAGCCACAAAGAAAAAAGAAACTTATTGTAATCTATCACTTATAGAGGGAATGTAAACATGGCTACACATGAACTGAATTTCAAAAGTGAACAGAGTTACACATTTAGAAAACACACTTATTCCTCCTTAAGGGGAAAGGTGACGTGGGGTGATGTGTAAAAGAAGAGTTTGAAATTAGCACAGATCCCATTCCATATACCAAATATGTAATAGACAAGACCTACTCCTTTCTCAATGAACTGGACACAAAACACCCTATTCACTGAAGAGGAATATATCTGACTGGTAATAACCTTGAAACCTATGTATTTATATGTCTCCATAATGGAATCAAGTTTATGTAGACTGGCATAAACACAGATCAATGGAACAGGACAGAAAGCCCAGAGAGAAACCTACATACCTATGGCTATCTCATCTATGACAAAGGAGCTAAGGATATACAATGGAGAAAAGACAGTCTCTTCAGTAATTGGTGCTGGGAAAACTGGACCCCTACACATAAAAGAATGAAATTAGAACACTCCATAACACCATACACAAAAATAAACTCTAAATTGATTAGAGATCTAAATATAAGACCAGACACAATAAAACACTTAGAGGAAACCATAGGCAGAACACTCTATGACATAAATCACAGCAAGATCCTTTTTTGACCCACCTCCTAGAGAAATGGAAATAAAAACAGAGATTAACAAATGGGACCTAATGAAACTTAAAAGCTTTTACACAGTACAGGAAAACATAAACAAGATGCAAAAACAACCCTCAGAATGGGAGAAAATATTTTCAAATGAAGCAATTGACAAAGGATTAATCTCCAAACTTTACAAGCACCACATGTAGCTCAATATCACAAAAACAAACAACCCAATCCAAAAAAGGGCAGAAGACCTAAATAGACATTTCTCCAAAGAAGATATACAGATTACCAAGAAACACATGAAAGGATGCTGAACATTACTAATCATTAGAGAAATGCAAATCAAAACTACCGTGAGGTATCACCTCACAGCAGTCAGAGTGGCAATCATCAAAAAAATCTACAAAACAATAAATGCTGGAGAGGCCTTTATTGGAGAAAAGGGAACACACTTGCACTGTGGGTGGGAATGTAAATTGATATGGGCACTAGGGAGAACAGTACGGAGGTTCCTTTAAATAACTAACAATAGAAGTACCATACGACACAACAATCCAACTACTGGGCATCTGCCTTGTGAAAACCATAATTCAAAAAGAGTTATGTACAAAAATGTTCATTGCAGCTCTAATTACAATAGTCAGGACATGGAAGCAACCTAAGTGTCCATCGACAGATGAATGGATAAAGAAAATCTGGCACATATACACAATGGAATATTACTCAGCCATAAAAAGCAGCAAAACTGAGTTATTTGTACTGAGGTGGATGGACTTAGAATCTGTCCTAAACAGTGAAGTAAGTCAGAAAGGGAAAAACAAATACTGTATGTTAACAGAAATATACAGAATCTAATGAAGAAAAAAAAAGATTTTGAAGAACCTAGTGGCAGGACAGGATTAAGGACACAGACATAGAGAAAGGACTTGCGGACACCGGAAGGGGGATGGGTAAGCTGGGACGAAGTGAGTGAGTGGCATGGACATAAATACATTACAAAATGTAACACCGATAGCTACTGGGAAGCAGCCATATAGAACAGGGAGATCAGCTCGGTGCTTTGTGACCACATAAAGGGGTGGGATATGGGGTGTGGGAGGGAGATGCAAGAGGGAGGGGATCTGGTGATATTTGTATATGTATAGGTGATCCACTTTTTTATACAGCAGAAACGAACACTCCATTGTAAATCTATTACACTCCAATAAACGTGTAAAAGGAAAAAGAAAAGAAAGCACAGGGATAAACCTACACACCTATGGTCACCTAATCTATGACAAAGGATGCAAGACTATACAATGGAGATAAGACAGTCTCTTCAATCATTGGTGCTGGGAAATATGGACAGCTACATGTAAAAGAATGAAATTAGAACACTCCCCAACACCATACATAAAAATATATTCAAAATGGATTAGAGACCTTACTGTAAGACCGGATAGTATAAAACTCTGAGAGGAAAACTTATGAAGGATACTCTGACGTAAATCACAGCAAGATCTTTTTTGATCCACCTCCTATAGTAATGAAATAAAAAAGAAAACTAAACAGATGGGACCTAATGAAACGTAAAAGCTTTTGCAAAGCAAAGGAAACTACAAACAAGACGAAAAGACAACCCTCAGAATGGCAGAAAATATTTGCAAACGAATCAATGGACAAATGATTAATCTCCAATATATATAAACAGCTCATGCAGCTCAATATTAATAAAACAAACAACCCAATACAAAAATGGAAGAAGATCGAAATAGACATTTCTTCCAAGAAGACATAGAGATGGCCAGTATGCACATGAAAATCTGCTCAACATCACTAATTATTAGAGAAATGGAAATCGAAACTACAATGAGTTATCACGTCACATCATCAGAAAATCTACAAACAACAAATGCTGGAGAGGGTGTGGAGAAAAGGAACCTTCTTCCACTATTGTTGGGAATGTAAATCGATACAGTCTCTATGGAGAACAGTATGGAGGTTCCTTAAAAAACTAAAAATAGAATTACCATATAATCCAGCAATCCCACTACTGGGCATATACCCAGAGAAAACCATAAATCAAAAAGACACATTCACCACAATGTTCATTGCAGCACTATTTACAATAGCCAGGTAATGAAAGCAACCTAAGTGCCCACAGACAGACGAATGGATAAAGATGTGGTACATATATACAATGGAATATTACTCAGCCATACATAGGAATGAAATTGGGTCATTTGTAGAGACCTTGATGGATCTAGAGACTGTCATACGGAGTGAAGTAAGTCAGAAAGAGAAAAACAAACATTGTATATTAATGCATATATGTGGAACCTAGAAAAATGGTACAGATGAACCGGTTTGCAGGGCAGAGATAGAGACACAGATGTAGAGAACAAACATATGGACCCCAAGGGGGGAACACCATGTGAGGGTGGTGGTGGGATGAATTGGGAGACTAGGATTCACATGTGCACACTTATATGTATAAAATAGATATCCAATAAGAACCTGCTGTATAAAAGAAATAAATAAATTTTAAAAAATTAAAAATAAATAAATAACATTTAATAAATTAAAACAGAAAAAAAGTTTTTCCCTTCACATAGACGTCTTTATATTAATGCATTATTTCCATGTTTATATCTCAAATTTAAAAAAAAGAGGAATAAATAAAATCTACCTTGAACCAAAAAGAAAAAAAAGAAAAAAATACAAACAAACAAAAAAACAGAACCCACCAGTTATACAGAGGAAAATCGTATCAGGGCACTTGCTCCAGTGGTAAAAAATTCTTAAGTTGGTCAGAGGTGGGAAATCGTCTCCCATGCAGTCAGCAGCACTCCCCCCCCCCACAAGGAGCATCCTCATTGCAAAGCTGGGGGACTGTGTCGAGGCGTCTGTGAGTAAATGTGAGCTGAGCCCCAGTCCTGCTGCAGCTGAACTCTTCCCACCCTTTCCAGGTAAAACACCTGAATATGTACAAGCACTTGCAAGCCTAGAGGACGGGCTGTGGAGCCACACCAGCAACAGCACACAGGCCGACTTGGTGCCTGCAGGCCAGTCAGGATGGTCCTGGCCCCAGATGCTCTTCTGGAAGCTTTCCATTTCCCTGCCTGAGATACCCCTCCTGCCACGGCCCCCACTGATTTTTTACTTCCTCACCTCTGCCTGGGGAGAAATTCCAGGGGCAGGTATGGATGACACATCCTCTTCTTTAGCAGGTGGCAGCCTGGCAACTCCTGAAGAAAGTCCAGCAGAGCCCAACTCAAACTGGGCCACTCACAAAGCCACGGCCCCTCACTCCCTCCCACCACCCCAGCCCCGACAATGCTGACGGGACAGAGAATATGGCATCAGGCACAGCTACAGGGGCTCTTGATGACTGGAGAGGTATTTATATTGACCTCAACCCAGGCACACCTGGAGAGGGCTGGCAGGCAGTGTCAGGCTGCCCAAATCAGCCAATCCTCACCCCTCAGGGGCTCACAGTTGCAGAAAATGAACCTTGCTAAACAGGCCAGGCCCAAGGAACAGGTGTGGGCCCTTGAAAGTCAGGCTAAACAAGGGGCTGCAGCTGGGGCTTGTTTTCTTATCATTTTATCTGGTCCATGAGTGGAAAACAACTTCAAGAAGACCCTATCCTAATGAGAGGAACCCAGGAGTCAGGGAGAGGAGTGATGGTGAGTGGAGACAGAGGCCTGGTGCCCTGGCTGCAGTAGAAGTGTCTGGAAGACCAGGCAGAGAGAGGCTGCACAGAGTGATAGCCAGGGTCACAGACCTGTCAGAGCTGCTGTTTGTTAGTTCAAGTCCTGCTCTGAGGTGTTCTGTGTCAGCTGTGAGTGACAGGTGAGCTGGGAGTTCTCTGCAAGGTGGGCTATGTGCACAGTTCCTGTGTTTCCAGCCCTGCTGGGTTACCTGCCCAGGGGAGCTCTGTATCCTGGGAAGGGCCTGACTATGAGAGCCCCATGGGCTGCTGGGTAGCTGCACAGGTGAGCTCCATACCCTGGGAGGGACTTGACCACGAGAGCCCCGTGGGCTGTTGGGTGAGGAGTGAAGCCCAGGTGAGCTCCATATCCTGGGATTGGCCTGACCACGAGAGCCCCATGGGCTGCTGGAGACCTGGTAAAGGATATCAGGACAGTCAGTGAAGCCACCGAGGATATGCATCCAGTAGCTCCTATTTCCTACACCCTGCTGCTCATTCTACCATCCACCAGGCCATGGCATTCTGTATTAGACTTCAATGATGCCTTCTTCTGTATTCCATTCATCTCAGAGTCACACGAATTTTTGGCTTGTGAGTGGCAGGACACAACATGCAACAAAAGCAATAATGCTGGGCCGTCCTGCCCCAACGGTACAAAAATCCCCACACCATCATTGGGGAAATGACCTCTAAAGACCTAAACGTTCTACCTCTGTAAAAGGGAACCCTCCTTCAATATGCAGATGACATTCTGATCGCCAGGCCTACTAAAGACGCCTCTGAACTACCTAGGGAAGAAAGGATACAAGGTGTCCAAGAAAAAGGCTCAAATATCCCAGGCTCAGGTGACATGCCTGGGCTTCATTCTCACAGATATTCGGAGAAACGCATCCCAGGATAGGGAAGAAGCCATTTGCAGCCTTACCTCTTCTAAAACTAGAAGACAGCTTAGGGGTTCCTGGGGAGGCCAAGGTTTTCTGCATCTGGATCCCTAACTACAGTCTAATAGCTGGGCCTCTACATGAAACACTGACACGAAAAGATGATGATCCTTTTGAATAGAATCCAGAAGCAGCCTTTCAAGAATGGAAAGAGCAGTCAATTCAGACCCTTGCCCAGGAACTCCCTAATTTAGCTAAGCCCTTTGACCTTTACATACCAGGTCAAAGGTTAATCGTCCTTGGATCCTTACTGCAAAAACTGGGACCACTTGAAATGGAGCAACACAAGAATGCCCTTCAGGTATGATAAACTATGGTCACCAAGGGCTTTGCCCACCAACTCATCAGGCCAGGATACTGGGGTATCTAAAGAGCTGGAAATCAGCAGCCCGCAAGGCCAGCTCCCTCCTAAGGGAAAAAGACGCCACGTGGTGATCCTAACCACCCATCATGCCCTGAAGTTGCAGGGGTCACTCTGTGGACACACTGACCTCGAGTGAGGAGGCCCTCCAACTCCAACCTCTAGAGAGACAAACGGGGGCAACGGGCCCCCAAGATTACTCGTGTGACCATCACTTGCCCTGGAGTTTCTCTCAGAAAACAACAAGACTGTGCCCCGAAAGAGCAGACTACTGCTTGCAGGACTTACTGCACCCAGAGGGGAGCTAATAAGCTTGGCGGGGGAAACGTATATCATGCTTTCACCATAGAAAACCCTACAGACACCGCGGTGATGGTGGCCAATATGACCGGCTGGACTGCTGGCTACTTCTAAAGGCCGTTGACTCAGTGGACGTCATGGTCCTGGATCACCACTGACCCTGGACTGTCTGGGAGTTGCGCGGCCAGGGTTCTGACACATGGTGCTGTTTGTACATTAATTCAGGGACCTAATTAAAGAAAGCACAGACTACTGGTCAGAGCATCTAGGCTGGCAAAAACCGTCAGCCTAAGGTCGCCAAACAAATGTGGGGTGGGGTGAAACCTACCTCAGCATCTCTGCACATCTCTTTCCTGGACCCTTAAAGGTCATTAGAATTTATAACACTTCCAATGCTGGTGCTCAGGCGGACTAGAAGTGAGGCAGGAGGCCTTGGGACAATCAACCTCACCTGGAGGCTGGTGGGGAGACGTTTTGCCCCTCCCCCCAGGTATCAGGGCTCCCACCACAGCATGAAGCAGTTACAAAAGAGGGGTCAGCACCCTCAACACCCCAAGAATGAGGAATGGAACAAAAAGCAGAGGAGGTGTTCGTCTCCGGCAACGTTCATTATAAATTCCTGGGAGATAAAAAAAGAATCTGGGCAATAAAATAAAGTCTAAGCTGTTTTTCCTTTGTGCTTTGTCTAATTTCACGTGCTCCTAGGGTTCCGCATGCAGAGGTCCAACACCCGGCACTTCAGACCCGATTTCCTAGTGCAGAATGGCTGGGTCGACACATCAGCTAGCAGGGTCCCATGCAGACTCTGAGGCATAGTGCCTGAGCTGCAGCCAACCCAGCCCTCGAGAGCTCCATACCCTCCATCCCACTGACGCTGCCGGGATCCCTACACAGCAGTCCAGCCCACAGCCCATGGGGGCGTGCACGCTCTCACCTCTCCATTCTGTTTTCAAAATAATATTTCCTTTGCTTCTGATCCAAACTCAGTCTTGACCTGTTGGTTCCAATGACACTGGGCATGGGGACTCCTGTTGGGGTCCACTCTGGAGGATCAGTAACAGAAATTGAGAACATTGTAACTTCAATGAACAGATGTGTGAGGCAAACTGTAGTTAACATAGAGCAGTGTATAATGCTCGGGTAAAATAAGATGTTTCTAAGACTTACCTTTGATATTTCCATCACTTTACTATAAGCAAGTTCAGTGAAGACGTCTGTCTTATTTGTCAGGTCAACATTAGAGAAATGAAGTGATTGATTTCCATGGATGTACATCGAATACTCTTGGCTGAAGCTTCAATCTTGTTTTGAATGCTTTTCCATTGAAAAGGATACCTCTCTTTCAGCTCCCCCATTTCTGAGAAGTATAAAATCTTATAATTTATTATTACCAAAGGGGAAAGGTAGGAGAAGGGATAAATTAACAGTTTGGGATTAACACATACACACTGCTATGTATAAAATAGATTATCAACAAGTAACTACTGTATAGCACAGGGAACTACACTGAATATTTTGCAATAACCTATAAGGGGAAATAATCTGAAAAAGAATCGATATTTTTATTGACATCATCTATCAATGACAGATAAAATGTAACCTAAGCAAGGCCGATGGTGAGCGATTCTGACCCTGAAGATTTCAATCATCTAAAGTTTGGGCTCTGCCTATTTCCCAAGGCCCTTAATGGACATACGTGTAGCGGTAGATTAAAAATTCCCCAGTTTGGGGTTCGGGGAAGCACTGATTTTTGAAAAATCCCTGGTGTTCTTACATGCACGGGACCCTTCCTACAGCTAAAACATGCCTGTCACACCTAGAGGATGGTACACCGTTTGATCGGAAAGAGTTTGGAAAAGGCACCTCATCTCCTCATCGCCTGGTGGTCGGGTTCACCCCTCCAGCATCTTTCCTAACAATCTCCTCACTTGGGGATATCAGCACCGTCAACATCCTGTTGCACACAGTTTGGAATTTGTCCAGAGGATGAAGCGGAAGGATGAGAAAAATTTAGAGACAAGTCTTAGGTGTTCGGACAGGCACATGCCACTCTAATTTCCAATCCGGAAGACAAATACATCAAAGGCTAGAATTGCCCATGGGAACAGAATAGGGCTAGAGGAAATCCCGCTGTTTTGTGTCCAGTTTCCAAAAACACAAGTTGAAAAAATGGAACTCAGGGGCACTAAAATTCATGAAACTGCAGAGTTGAAAATATCTATCGTCGACAAATGTCTTGAGGTAAGTCACAGAAAAGGACTTGTAAGCAGGGGAGAGTGGCAGGAAACAGATTTGAAGAGGTAGAAAGGACTCCCCATTAAAGCACAAGAAAAGGGGCTGAACATCACCAAGGATGCAGTTGGCCCAAAAGGGCGTATGCATTTTTTCTGAATATATTCAAGTAAAGTCCACACACACTTTTTATCCAACCAAACAGGTGGGCACTGAAAATCAATACTACAAAATGTATCACTTCACATCAGTCAGAAGGGCCATCCACATAAAGTGTAAACACCAGAAATGCAGGACAGGGTGAGGAGAAAAGGGAGCCCTGTGAGGCTGATAGTGGAAATGTAATTTGCCAACGGCTACTCTGGAGAAGTGTATTGTGTTTGCTAAAACATCTAAAAGATGAGCTACAGAGCATAGGGCACTTGCACTCATGGGCGTATACTTTGGGAAAAACAAAAATGGACAGAAAACAGGCACGCCAACGTTTACCACCTCTCTGTTAAAAAGGGCCTCCACTCAGATATAACCTAAATGTCCCTGGAAGGATAAAATGGATAAAAGAGATGGGGTACTTATGTAGAGTGGAATATTACTCATCCAGAAATCCATGAAATAAGGCCAGTTGTAACAACTCTGGAGGAGTTACATACGATCATTCTAAGTGACATATGTCAGAAAGAAAAAGACACATATCATAAGATGTCACTTAAAGGTGGAATCAAAAATGGTTACACATGAAATAAACTACAAAACAGAAACATAGTCAAATATGTAGAAAATAGACATAAGGCTGCTAAATGGGAAAGGTGGGGAATGGTGAGGTATTATCCAGGAGGTTGAAATTAGCAAAGATACCATTCCAAGTACCAAATTGAATAACTGACAAGGCCTACACGGTACCTCAAAGAACTGCACTCAGCCCACTCAAGTCAGTGGACAATAATACATATGACTCGTAAGCATCTGAAAAATAATTTATTGTTGTCTCACAGTACATGAATCAAGTGGATGTACAGCAGCAAAAAACAGAGCTTTGAAAATCAGCTGTAACCAATATAAAAATAAATTTAAAAATTTTATAAAAACAGTGAGACAGACAAAAATTCTTACAACTTTTGTTGAAGGTCTATGATGTAACATGGATTGAACAAATGTAGACCCACAGCAGGATGATATATAAGGCTGGAAGCTATGCAGGCTAAGAGATGTTAGAGAGGCTGGGTGAGGAAATGCAGACCTTTTAAAGTAATACTGCCTGGTACCCATTCCATGGGTCCCAAATCTGAAGGTTCAAGGGAATCTTCTGACAGCGAAAACATGCCTGGGAAACTGAGATGAATGTACACCATATGCTCAGGAAAGGTGTCTAAAATGCACCTCATTTTTGATCTCCTGGTGCTGGGGTTCGCCCTTCCAGCCACATTACTAACAATCTCCCCACTTGGAGAATCAGCACCTTTAACCTCCTGTTTCACACAGTTTGCAATTTCTGCAGAGGATAAATGGGAAGAGGGGGAACCAATGAGAGATTAGCTGTAGGAGTTTTGACAGGCACATGTCACTCTAATTTCCCATTAGGAAGAAGAATTAACCAAAGGCTCAGCCTGCCTCCTCAGAACCAGAATAGGGCCAGAAGCAATCAAATTTTTGGCGGCCAGCTCACAAAAAAGCCAGTTGCAAAATGAAGCTCAGGAGCAGACAATTCAAAGACCTGCAAAGATATAAATGATAACCAACGTCCAAAAATATATTCAGGTAAGGCAACGAAGAGGATCTGAATGAGAGGCAGAATTGCAGGAAACAGATTTCAAAAGGTAGATTGTACTCACATTTAAAGCATATGAAAAGCAGCAGAATTTCTAAAATGATGCAGTTGGGCAAAAGTGTGTATGCGTTTTTTTCGTGAATATCTTCAGGAAAAAAACACATACAGAGTTTTTGGCCAACCAAGCAAGCGGGAAATGCAAATCCGCACAACAAAGAAGTCTCAATGTCCACTGCTCAGAAAGGCCATCCAAAAAATGTGTACAAACCAGAAATGCTGGAGAGGCCATGGAGAACAGGGATCCTAGTCACGATGATGGGTGGGGTATAAATATCCAAGAGCCACTCTGAAGAAGTGTATGCTGTTTCCTAAAACATCTAAAATACAAAGCCCCCAAGCAAAGGGGACTTCAACTCATGGGCATATAACTTGGGAAGACTAAATATCGACAAGAGACATGCACCCCAAAGATTAGGGCTGCTCTGCATACAAGAACCTCAACTTCGGTACACCTAAAATATCCCAGGAAAAAGAGAAATGCATAAAGAACTTGTGGTAAATTTGTACAATGGAATATCACTCAGACGTGAAATCAATGTCATAAGGCCAGTAGCAGCATAATGAGTGGATTTAAGTATGATGATTCTAAGTGAAATTAGTCACACAGAAAAAGAACCTTATCATAAGATATCACTTACAGAGGGAATGTCAATATCACATCACATGAACTGAATTAAGAAAGAGAACAGACTCACATTTAGAAAACACTCTTATGCCTTCTTAAGGGGAAATGAGAGGTGGGGTGATGCATAAAACCAGAGTTTGATATTAGCACAGGTACCATTCCATAAACCAAATACAGAATAGAAAAGACCTACACCTTCCTCAGTGAACGGGACTCAAAACCCCTATTCCCCGCAGAGGAATATATCTGACTAGTAAGAATCTTAAAACCTATGTATTGATATGTCACTGTAAGGGAATCCAGTGTGTCTAGACCGGCATAAACACGTCAGTGAAAATCAGTTCAACCTCATTATAAAAATGAATTTCAAAAACAAAACAAAAAAACAGCGAAATTCTTACACAATTCCTTCAGGGGTTCTGATGATACCTGGAATGACCCTATCTGCAAAGACAGCTGGATGAGACATAAGGCTGGACACTTGGGACTGAGAGGACTGGTGAGATTGGGAGAGAAAATGCATACCCTTTAATGTAGCAATGCATGCCACCATTCCATGGGTCCCAAATCTCCAGGTAGAATGGAATATCACTACAGTTATAACATGTATGGGAAACCTAGAGAATGGACACCCTGTGATGGTGAAATGTTTTTACATGTCTCCTAATTTTTCCTCTCCTTGTGCTCAGTTTGACATTCAAACTGCTTTACTATCAAAATCCCAACTTAGAAGAGCCAGCCCCTATATCCTCCTGGTTTGCAAAGTTTGCTAATTGTGCAGAGGATGAAAGGGAAGAGGGAGAACCAATCAGAGAGTAGATGTAGGCATTTGGACGGGCACTTGTCACTCTAAATTCACGTCAGGAAGAAGAATTAACCAAAGCCTCAGCCACCCACAGGGAACAGTATAGCCACGCCTGGAACCAGTATAGGTCGTGAAGCAAAATTGTGGATTTGCGGGCAGCTCCCAAAAATGGGATTTGAAAATTGGAGCTCAGGGGCACAGCAATTCACAAACCTGCAGAGTTATAAAGGATAACTCTCTTCCAAAAATCTGTTGAGGGAAGGCAACAAAGCAGACTTGAAAATGAGGCAGAATGGCACAAAACATATTTCAAGAGGTAAATTGGAATCGCCTTTAAAGCACAGGAAAAGCATCACAACTTCGACAATGATGCACTTGGCCAAAAACGGCGTATGCCTTTTCTCCTGAATATATTCAGGAGAAAACGCATATGCCCTTTTTGGGAATCAAGCAAGCGTGCAATGCAAATCCACACTACAAAGAATTGTCACTTCCCACCGGTCAAAAGGGACATCCGAAAATCTGTAAAAACCAGAAAGGCAAGAGAGAGAAGAGAAGAGCAAGAAGCGATATGATCCCAAGGTTCATAGAGTATTGTGATGACAAGCACATGGAGCATTGTGATGACAAGAGTCCCAGACTATTGTGTTGTCAGCGTTCATGGAGCGTTGTGATAACAGGTGACATGGATCATTGTGATGACAGGGATCATGAAGCATTGTGATGAGAAGGTCATGGAGCATTGGGATGAAAATGTTCATGGAGTATTGTGATGACAGGCGTCATGGAGCATTGTGATGACAAGGTACTGGAGCATTGTGAGGAGAAGACCATGGAGCCTTGTGATGACAAGTCTCATGGAACATTCTGATGAAAAGGGGCATGGAGCATTGTGATTACAGGGGTCGAGGAGCATTGTGAGTACAAGGGCATGGAGCATTGGGATGAGAAGTCCATGGAGCGTCCTGATGACATGCATCATGGAGCTTTGTGATGACAAGGGCATGGAACATTGTGATGAAAAATGCATGGAGCCTTGTCATGACAGGGTTCAAGGAGCATACTGATGACAAGTGTCAGGGAGCATTGTGATGAAAAGGGTATTGAGCATTGTGATGACAAAGGTCATGGAGCATTGTGATGAAAAGACCATGGATAATTGTGAAGACAAGCGTCATGGGGCATTGTGATGATAAGTGTTATGGAACATTTTGATCACAAGGATTTGGAGCATTGTGATGCCAGAGGTCATGGAGCATTTTGATTTCATTGTGATGACAATAGCATGAAGCATTATGATGATGGGCATGGTGCATTGTGATGCCAGGGTTCATGGAGCATTGAGATGAAAAGGGGCATGGAGCATTGTGATTACAGGAGTCTTGGCGCATTGTGATGACAAGGGCATGGAGCATCGTGAATGAGAAGGCCATGGAGCATTCTGATGACATGCGTCCTGGAGCTTTGTGATGACAAGGGCATGGAGCATTGTGATTACAGGGGTCTTGGAGCATTGTGATTAGAAGGGTCATGGATCCTTGTGATGACAAGGCTGTGGAACATTCTGATGGCAGCGGTCATGGAGCATTGTTATGACAAGGGCATGGAGCATTGGTCTGAAATGTTTCATGGATTATTGTGTTGAGAAGGCGTAAGGAGCATTGTGATGACAAGGGCACGGAACACTGTGATACATGGGTCATGGAGGATTGTAATGACAAGCCCAGGGGGCATTGTGAGAAGAATGGCATCGAGCATTGTGATGAAAAGCATCATGGAGCCTGTGATGACAAGGGCATGGAACAAAGTGATGAGAGGGTTCATGGAGCACTGTGATGACAATGACATGCAGCATTGTGATGCCAAGGGTCATGGAGCTTTGTGATGACAAAGGTCATGGAGAATTCTGATGACAAGGGTGTGGTGCATTCTGTTGTGAAGGGCAGGGAGCATTGTGATGACAGGGTCAAGGAGCAATTTGATGAAAACTGTCATGGAACATTTTGATGACAGGGGTTATGGAACATTGTGTTGTCAGGCGTCATGGAACATTTTCATGACAGGGGTTATGGACCATTGTGATTACAGGGGAGTGGGTGTATTGTGATGACTAGTGAGGGAACATTTTGATATCAGTAGTGAGAGAGCATTTTGATAAGACGTGCATGGAGCATTGTGATGACAAGGTTTATGGAGCATTGTGATGAAAAGGTTGTGGAGCATTGTGATGCCAAGTTTTATGGAGGAATGTGATGAAAAGGTTGTGGAGCATTGTGATGCCAAGTTTTATGGAGGATTGTGATGACAAAGGTAATGGAGCATATGTGATGACAAGGGCTTGGAGCATTGTGATGACAAGGGTCATGGAGCATTGTGATAACAAGGGAATGGAACATTGTGGTGACAACGGCCATTGAGAATTTTGAGGAAAAGTTCGGGAAGCATTATGATGACAAAGGCATGGAGCTTGCTATGAGAGGGGTTATGGGTCATTGCAATGACAAGTGCATGGAGAATTGTGATGACAAGAGCATGTAACATTGTGTTGAGAACTGTCATGGAGCATTGTGATGACAAGGACGTGGAGAATGGTGATGACAAGGGACATGGACCATTGTGATGGCAAGACCGTGGAGCACTGTGATGAGAAGACCATGGATAATTGTGGTGACGAGCATCATGGAGCACTGTAATGACAAGGGGCTTGGAGCAGTGTGATGACACGTGTCATGGAGCATTGTGATGACAGGTGTCATGGATCATTGTGATGACAAGGGTCATGGAGCATTCTGAAGAAAACTTGTGGAGTATTGTGATGACAAAGCATGTAACTCTGTGATGATAAGTGTCATGGAAAATAGTGATGCCAAGAATGTGGAGAATTGTGATGACAGGAAACATGGAGCATTGTGATGACCAGGGCATGGAGCATTGTGATGGCAAGTCGGTGGAGCATTGTGATGAGAAGGCCATGGATAACTGTGATAACGAGCGTCATGGAGCACTGTAATTACAAGGGGTATGGAGCATTGTGATGACAGTGGCCATGGAGCATTGCGATGACAAGGGTCATGGAGCATTCTGATGACAAGCTTTTGGAGTATTGTGATGACAGTGGCATGGAGCACTGTGATGAAAACGGCATCGGGCATTGTGATGAAAAAGGCATGGAGCCTTTTCGTGACAGGTTTCAAGGAGCATTCTATGACAAGTGTCACGGAGCATTGTGATGACAAGTGTATTGAGAATTGTGATGACAAAGGTCATGGAGCATTGTGATGAAAAGGGCATGGAGTATTGTGATGACAGGCATCATGGAGCATTGTGATGACAAGTGTTATGGAACACTGTGATCACAAGGGTTTGGAGCATTGTGATGACAGAGGTCATGGATAATTTTGATTTCAAGGAGCATGGAGCATTGTGATGACAAGGGCATGAAGCAATGTGATCCCAAGGTTCATGGAGGATTGTGATGAAAATGGTAATGGAGTACTGTGATGACAAGCGCATAGAGCATTGTAATGACAAGGTCATGTAGCATTTTGCTGACAAAGGCATGGAGCATTGTGATGACATGTGTCATGGAGCACTGTGATGACAAGCGTCACGGAGCATTGTGAATACAGGGGTCATGGAGCATTGGAATGACAAGGGCATGGATGATTGTAATGACAAGGGTCATGGAGCATTGGGCTGAAAATGTTCATGGAGTATTGTGATGACAGGGGTCATGGAGCATTGTGATGACAGAGGTCATGGAGCATTTTGATTTCATTGTGATAACAATAGCTTGAAGCATTATGATGATGGGCATGGTGCATTGTGATGACAGGATTCATGGAGCATTGAGATGAAAAGTGGCATGGAGCATTGTGATTACAGGGGTCTTGGAGCATTGTGATGACAAGGGCATGGAACATTGTGATGAGAAGGCCATGGAACATTCTGATGACATGCGTCATGGAGCTTTGTGATGACAAGGGCATGGAGCATTGTGATTACAGGGGTTTTGGTGCATTGTGATGGCAAGTGTCATGGAGCCTTGTGATGACAAGGCCGTGGAAAATTTTGATGACATGGGTCATGGAGCATTGTTATGACAGGGGTAATGGAGCATTGTGATCAGAAGGGCATGGAGCATTCAATTAAAAGTTTTATGGAACATTGCTATGACAAATTTGCGGACTGTTGTGATGAAAAGCACGTTTCACATTGTGATGACAAGGGTCATGAGGCATGGTTCTGACAAAGGCATGGAACATTGTGATGACAAGGGTCACGGAGCATTGTGATGAACAGTTCAAGGAGCATTGTGGTTACAAATGTCACAGAAACTTGTGATGACGCAGGCATGGACCATTGTGATGACAAACGTTATGCGGCATTGTGATGACTGGAGTCATGGAGCATTGTGATGACAGGGGTCATGGAGCATTGTGATGACAAGGGCATGCAGCATTGTGATGAGAAGGTCATGGAGTATTGTGAAGACAGTTGTCAGGGAGAATTGTGAGGACATATGTCATGTTCCATTGTGATGACAATGGAATGGGGCATTGTGATGCCAAATTTAATGGAGGATTGTGATGACTAATATAATGGAGCATTGTGATGACTAGGGATTGGAGCATTCTGATAACAAGGGCCATTGAGAATTTTCATGACAAGGTCGTGAAGCATTGTGATGACAATTTCCTGGAGTATTGTGATGACAAAACCATGGAGCCTTGTGATGAAAATTCTCATGGAGCATACTGATGAAAAGGGGCATGGAGCATTGAGATTATAGGGGTCTTGGAACATTGTGATGACAAGGGCATGGAGCATTGTGAGGAGAAGGCCAAGGAGCATTCTGATGACATGCGTCATTGAGCTTTGTGATGACAAGGGCATGGAGCATTGTGATTTCAAGGGTCTTGGAGCATCATGATGAAAAGGGCATGGATCATTGTGATGAAAATGGCATGGGCCCTTGTCATGACAGGGTTCAAGGAGCATACAGACAACAAGTGTCAGGGAGCATTTTGATGACAAGTGTATTGAGCATTGTGAGGACAAAGATCATGGAGCATTGTGATGGGAAGACCATGGATAATTGTGATGACGAGCGTCATGGCACATTGTGACGACAGGTGTTATGGAATATTGTGATCACAAGGGTTTCGAGCATTGTTATGACAGAGGTCATGGAGCATTTTGATTTCATTGTGATGACAATAGTATGAAGCATTATGATGATGGGCATGGTGCATTGTGATGACAGTGTTCATGGATCATTGTGATGAAAAGGGGCATGGAGCATTTTGATTACAGGGGTCTTGGAGCATTGTGATGAGAAGGGTCATGGAGCCTTGTGATGAAAAGGCCATGGAACATCGTGATGGCAGGGGTCATGGTATATTGTTATGACAGGTGTAATGGAGCATTGTGATGGCAAGGGAATGGAGCATTTTGATGACAAGGGTGTTGTGCATTGTCATGAGAAGGGCAGGGAGCATTGTGATGACATTGTCATGGAGCAGTGTGACGAAAGAGTCATGGAATATTTTGATGACTGTGGTTATGGAACATTGTGATGTCAGGGGTCATGGACATTTTGATGAAAAAGGTCATGGAGCATTTTGATGACAGGGGTTATGGAACATTGTGATGTCAGGGGTCATCAAACAAGGTGATGACAAGTGCATGTAGCATTGTGATGACAGGCGTCATGGAACACTGTGATGACAGAGGTGAGGGAGTATTGTGACGAATAGTTATGTAACATTGTGACATCAATGGTGAGAGAGCATTTTGATGAGAAGTGCATGGAGCATCTTGATGACAAGTTTTATGGAGCATTGAGATGACAAGATGGTGGAGCACTGTGATGAAAAGCGCATGGTGCATTCTGATGACATGTGTCATGCAGCATTGTGCTGACATGCGCATGGAGCATTGTGATGACAAGGGTCATGGAGAATTGTGCTGAGAAAGTCATAGAGCATTGTGATGACAAGGGTCAAAGAGCATTGTGATGAAATGTTCATGGAGCATTGTGTTTAAAATATCACAGAGACTGTTGATGATGAGGGCATGGACCATAGTGATGACAAAGGTCATGAAGTATTGTGATGACTGGAGTCACGGAACATTGTGATGACAGGGGTCATGGAGCATTGTGATAACGTGGGAATGGAGCATTGTGATGATAAGGGCATGGAGCATCGGTCTAATATTTTTCATGAATTATTGCGTTGACAGTTGGAATGTCGCATTGTGATGACATGGGCATGGAGCATTCTGATGACAAGCTTGTGGAGTATTTTGATGACAATGGCATGGAGCATTGGGATGAAAAGGGCATGGGGCATTGTGATGAAAAAGGCATGGTGCCTTGTCATGACAGGGTTCAAGGAGCATACAGACAAAAAGTGTCAGGGAGCATTTTGATGACAATTGTATTGAGCATTGTGATGACAAAGGTCATGGAGCATTGTGATGAGAAGACCATGGATAATTGTGATGATGAGCTTCATGGGGCATTGTGATGACACGTGTTATGGAATACTGTGATCACAAGGGTTTGGAGCATTGTTATGACAGAGGTCATGGAGCATTTTGATATCATTGTGATGACAATAGCATGAAGCATTATGATGATGGGCATGGTGCATTGTGATGACAGGGTTCATGTATCATTGAGATGAAAGGGGGCATAGAGCATTGTGATTACATGGTTCTTGGAGCATTGTGATGAGAAGGGTCATGGAACTTTGTGATGACAAGGCCATGGAATATCGTGATAGCACGGGTCATGGAGCATTGTTATGACTGGGGTAATTCAGCATTGTGATGGCAAGGGCAGGGAGCATTGTGATGAGAAGGCCATGGAGCATTCTGATGACATGTGTCATGGAGCTTTGTGAAGACAAGGGCATGTAGCAATGTGATGAGAGCGTACATGGAGCATGGTGATGACAATGACATGGAGCATTGTGATGCCAAGGGTCATGGATCTTTGTGATGACAAAGATCATTGAGCATTTTGATGACAAGGGCGATGTGCATTGTGATGAGTAAGGCAGGGAGCATTCTGATGACTGGGTCATGGAGTAATTTGATGAAATGTGTCATGGAACATTTTGATGACAGGTGTTATGGAACATTGTGATGTCAGGGGTCATCGAACATTGTGATGATAAGTGCATGTAGCATTGTGATGACAGGAGTCATGGAACATTATGATGACAGGGGTGAGGGAGTATTGTGACAAATAGTGATGTAGCATTGTGATATCAGTGGTGAGAGAGCATTTTGATGAGAAGTGCATGGAGCACTGTGATGACAAATTTTATGGAGCATTGTGATGACAAGGTTGTGGAGCACTGTGATGACAAGTGCATGGTGCATTGTGATGACATGTGTCATGGAGCATTGTGCTGACAAGCGCATGGAGCATTGTGATGACAAAGGTCATGGAGCATTGTGCTGAGAAAGGCATAGAGCATTGTGATGACATGGGTCAAAGAGCATTGTGATGAAGAGTTCATGGAGCATTGGGGTTAAAAAGGTCACAGAGACTGTTGATGACGAGGGCCTGGACCATTGTGATGACAAAGGCCATGAAGCATTGTGATGACTGGAGTCACGGAGCATTGTGATGACAGGGGTCATGGAGCATTGTGATAACAAGGGCATGGAGCATTCTGATGACCAGGGCATGAAACATTGGTCTAATAAGTTTCATGGATTGTTGGGATGACAGTTGGAATGGCGCATTGTGATGACAAGGGCATGGAGCATTGTGATGACCAGGTCATGCACTATTGTAAAGACAGGTGTCAGGTAGCATTGTGATGCTAAGTGTCATGGAGGATTCTGATGACTAAGGTAATGGAGCATTGTGATGACAATGGCTTGGAGCATTGTGATAACATGGGTCAGGGAGCATTGTGCTGACAAGTGCATGGAGAATTGTGATGACAAGGGTCATGGAGCATTCTGATGACAAGCTTGTGGAGTACTTTTATGACAATGGCATGGAGCATTGTGATGAAAACGGAATGGGGCTTTGTGATGAAAAAGGCATGGAGCCTTTTCGTGACAGGGTTCAAGGAGCATTCTGATGACAAGAGTCAGGGAGCATTGTGATGACAAGTGTATTGAGAATTGTGGTGACAAAGCTCATGGAGCATTGTGATGAAAAGGGCATGGAGTATTGTGATGACAGGCAACATGGAGCGTTGTGAGGACAAGTGTTATGGAACATTGTGATCACAAGCTTTTGGAGCACTGTGATGACAAAGGTCATGGATCATTTTTTTTTTTTTTTTTTTTTTTTTTTCGGTATGCGGGCCCCTCACTGTTGTGGCCTCCCCCGCTGCGGAGCACAGGCTCCGGACGCGCAGGCTCCGGACGCGCAGTCTCAGCGGCCATGGCTCACGGGCCCAGCCGCTCCGCGGCATATGGGATCCTCCCAGACCGGGGCGCGAACCCGTATCCCCTGCATCGGCAGGCGGACTCTCAACCACTTGCGCCACCAGGGAGGCCCGGATCATTTTGATTTCAAGGAGCATGGAGCATTGTGATGACAAGGGCATGAAGCAATGTGATCCCAAGATTCATGGAGGATTGTGATGACAATGGAAATGGAGTATTGTGATGACAAGCGCATAGAGCATTGTAATGACAAGGTCATGTAGCATTTTGCTGACAAAGGCATGGAGCATTGTGATAACATGTGTCATGGAACACTGTGATGAGAAGCGTCAAGGAGCATTGTGAATACAGGGGTCATGGAGCATTGGGATGACAAGGGTCATGGAGCACTGGCCGGAAAATATTCATGGAGTGTTGTGATAACAGGGGTCATGGAGCATTGTGATGACTAGGGAATGGAGCATTGTGATGACAAGAGTCCCTAATCATTGTGTTGTCAGGTGTCATGGAGTGTTGTGATGACTGTGTTCATGGAGCATTGTGATGAGAAGGTCGTGGATCATTGGGCAGAAAATGTTCATGGATTATTGTGATGACAGTGCTCATGGAGCATTGTGATGACAAGGGAATGGAGCATGGTGATGTCAAGGTCCTGGAGCATTGTGATGAGAAGACCATGGAGACTTGTGATGGCAAGTCTCATGGAGCATTCTGATGAAAAGGGGCATGGAGCATTGTGATTACAGGGGTCTTGAAGCATTGTGATGACTAGGATATAGAGCATTGTGATGAGAAGGCCATGGAGCATTGGTCTGACAAGTTTCATAGATTATTGTGATGACAGTGGGCATGGTGCATTGTGATGACAAAGGCATGGAACACTGTGATGAGAAGCTCATGGAGTATTGTGAAGACAGATGTCAAAGAGCATTGTGATGACATATGTCTTGGTCGATTGCGATGACAATGGCATGGAGCATCGTGATGCCAAATGTAATGGAGAATGGTGATGACAAATATAATGGAGCATTGTGATGATTAGGGCTTCGAGCATTATGATGACAAGGGCCATTGAAAATTTTCATGACAAGGTCGAGAAGCATTGTGATGACAAGGTCCTGGAGCATTGTGATGACAAAACCATGGAGCCTTGTGATGACGAGTCTCATGGAGCATACTGATGAAAAGGGGCATGGAGCATTGTGATTACAGGTGTCATGGAACATTGTGATGACAAGGGCATGGATCATTGTGAGGAGAAGACCAAGGAGCATTCTGATGGCATGCGTCATTGAGCTTTGTGATGACAAGTGCGTGGAGCATTGTGATAACATGGGTCTTTGAGCATTGTGATGAAAAGGTCATGGATCATTGTGATGAAAAAGGCATGGAGCCTTGTCATGACAGGGTTCAAGGAGCATACAGACAAAAAGTGTCAGGGAGCATTTTGATGACAATTGTATTGAGCATTGTGATGACAAAGGTCATGGAGCATTGTGATGAGAAGACCATGGATAATTGTGATGACGAGCTTCATGGGGCATTGTGATGACACGTGTTATGGAATATTGTTATCACAAGGGTTTGGAGCATTGTTATGACAGAGGTCATGGAACATTTTGATTTCATTGTTATGAAAATAGCATGAAGCATTATGATGATGGGCATGGTGCATTGTGATGACAGGGTTCATGGATCATTGAGATGAAAAGGGGCATAGAGCATTGGGATTACAGTGTTCTTGGAGCATTGTGATGAGAAGGGTCATGGAGCCTTGTGATGACAAGGCCATGGAACATCGTGATGGCAGGTGTCATGGAGCATTGTTATGACAGGTGTAATGGAGCCTTGTGATGGCAAGGGCATAGAGCATTGTGATGAGAAGGCCATAGAGCATTCTGATGACATGAGTCATGGATCTATGTGAAGACAAGGGCATGGAGCAATGTGATGAGAGCGTTCATGGATCATTGTGATGACAATAACATGGAGCATTGTGATGCCAAGTGTCATGGATCATTGTGATGACAAATGTCATGGAGCATTTTGATGGCAAGGGCTTTGTGCATTGTGATGAGAAGGGCAGGGAGCATTGTGATGACAGGGTCATAGAGCAATTTGATGAAAAGTGGCATGGAACATTTTGATGATAGGTCTTATGGAACATTGTGATTTCAGAGGTCATCGAACATTATGATGATAAGTGCATGTAGCATTGTGATGACAGGAGTCATGGAACATTGTGATGACAGGGGTGAGGGAGTATTGTGACAAATAGTGATGTAACATTGTGATATCAGTGGTGAGAGAGCATTTTGATGAGAAGTGCATGGAGCATTGTGATGACAAATTTTATGGAGCATTGTGAAGACAATGTTGTGGATCACTGTGATGACAAGTGCATGGTGCATTGTAATGACAGGTGTCATGGAGCATTGTGCTGACAAGCGAATGGAGCATTGTGATGACAAGGGTCATGGAGCATTGTGCTGAGCAAGTCATAGAGCATTGTGATGACAAGGGTCAAAGAGCATTGTGATGAAAAGTTCATGGAGCATTGTGGTTAAAAAGGTCACAGAGACTGTTGATGACGAGGGCAAGGACCATTGTGTTGACAAAGGTCATGAAGCATTGTGATGACTGGAGTCACGGAGCATTGTGATGACAGGGTTCATGGAGCATTGTGATAACAAGGGCATGGAGCATTGTGATGACAAGTGCATGGAACATTGTTCTAATAAGCTTCATGGAGTACTGCGATCACAGTTGGAATGGCACACTGTGATGAGAAGGACATGGAGCATTGTGATGACCAGGTCATGCTTATGGTGAAGACAGGTGTCAGGGAGTACTGTGATCACATATGTAATGGCCCATTGTGATGAGGATGGCATGGAGCATTGTGCTGCCAAGTGACAGGGAGGATTCTGATGAAAAAGGTAAAGGAGCATTGTGATGACAATTGCTTGGAGCATTGTGATGACAAGGGTCAGGGAGAATTGTGCTGACAAGTGCATGGATAATTGTGATGACAAGTGTCATGGAGCATTCTGATGACAAGCTTGTGGAGTATTTTGATGACAATGGCATGGAGCATTGTGAGGAAAACGGCATAGGGCATTGTGATGAAAAAGGTATGGAGCCTTTTCGTGACAGGGTTCAAGGAGCATTCTGATGACAAGTGTCAGGGAGCATTGTGATGACAAGTGTATTGAGAATTGTGGTGAAAAAGGTCATGGAGCATTGTGATGAAAAGGGCATGGAGTATTTTGATGACAGGCATCATGGAACGTTGTGAGGACAAGTGTTATGGAACATTGTGATCACAAGGGTTTGGAGCATTGTGATGACACAGGTCATGGATCATTTTGATTTCAAGGAGCATGGAGCATTGTGATGACAAGGGCATGAAGCAATGTGATCCCCCAATTCATGGAGGATTGTGATGACAATGCAAGTCGACTATTGTAATCAGAAGTGCATAGAGGATTGTAATGAAAAGATCATGTAGCATTTTGCTGACAAAGTCATGGAGCATTGTCATGACATGTGTCATGGAGCATTGTGCTGACAAGCGCATGGAGCACTGTGAAGAGAAGGCCATGGAGCATTCTGATGACATGCGTCATGGCGTTTTGTGATGACAAGGGCATGGAGCATTGTGATTACAGGGACCTTGGAGGACTGTGATGAAATGATCATGGATCATTGTGATGAAAAATGCATGGAACCATGTCATGACAGGGTTCAAGGAGCATACTGACGACAAGTGTCAGGGATCATTGTGATGACAAGTGTATTGAGCATTGTGATCACAAAGATCATGGAGCATTGTGATGAGAAGACCATGGATCATTGTGATGATGAGCGTCATGGGGTGTTGTGATGATACGTGTTATGCAACATTGTGATCACTAGGGTTTGGAGCATTATGATGACAGAGGTCATGCAGAATATTGATTTCATTGTGATGACAATAGCCTGAAGCATTATGATGATGGGCATGGTGCATTGCGATGACAGGGTTCATGGAGCACTGAGATGAAAAGGGGCATGGAGCATTGTGATTACAAGGGTCTTGGAGCATTGTGATGACAGATTTCATGGAGCATTGAGATGAAAAGTGGCATGGAACAGTGTGATTACAATGGTCTTAGAGTATTGTGATGACAAGTGCATGGAGCATTGTGATGAGAAGGCCATGGAACATTCTGATGACATGCGTCATGGGGCTTTGTGATGACAAGGGCATGGAGCATTGTGATTTTAGGGGTCTTGAGCATTGTAATGAAAAATATCATGGAACCTTGTGATGACTAGGCCGTGGAACATTGTGATGGCAGGTGTCATTGTGCATTCTTATGACAGGGGTAATTAAGCATTGTGATGAGAAGGGTATGGAACTTTGGTCTGAAATGTTTCATGGATTATTGTGAAGAGAGTGGGCATGTAGCATTGTGATTACATGGGACTTGGAGCATTGTGATGAAAAGGGCATGGATCATTGTGATGAAAAAGGCATGGAGCCTTGTCATGACAGGGTTCAAGGAGCATACAGACAACAAGTGTCAGGGAGTATGTTGATGACAAGTGTATTGAGCATTGTGATGACGAAGGTCATGGAGCATTGTGATGAGAAGACCATGGATAATTGTGATGACGAGCGTCATGGGGCATTGTGATGACAAATGTTATGGAATATTGTGATCACAAGGGTTTGGAGCATTGTTATGACAGAGGTCATGGAGCATTTTGATTTCATTGTTATGACAATAGCATGAAGCATTATGATGATGGGCATGGTGCATTGTGATGACAGGGTTCATGGATCATTGAGATGAAAAGGGGCATAGAGCATTGTGATTACAGTGTTCTTGAAGCATTGTGATGAGAAGGGTCATGGAGCCTTTGATGACAAGGCCATGGAACTTCGTGATGGCAGGGGTCATGGAGCATTGTTATGACAGGGGTAATGGAGCATTGTGATGGCAAGGGCATGGAGCATTGTGATGAGAAGGCCATGGAGCATTCTGAAGACGTGTCATGGAGCTATGTGAAGACAAGGGCATGGAGCAATGTGATGAGAGCGTTCATGGAGCATTGTGATGACAATGACATAGAGCATTGTGATGCCAAGGGTCATGGATCTTTGTGATGACAAAGGTCATTGAGCATTTTGATGGCAAGGGCGTTGTGCATTGTGATGAGAAGGTCAGGGAGCATTCTGATGACAGGGTCATGGAGCAATTTGATGAAAAGTGTCATGGAACATTTTGATGACAGGTGTTATGGAACATTGTGATGTCAGGGGTCATCGAACATTGTGATGATAAGTGCATGTAGCATTGTGATAACAGGAGTCATGGAACATTATGATGACAGGGGTGAGGGAGTATTGTGACAAATAGTGATGTAGCATTGTGATATCAGTGGTGAGAGAGCATTTTGATGAGAAGTGCATGGAGCACTGTGATGACAAATTTTATGGAGCATTGTGATGACAAGGTTGTGGAGCACTGTGATGACAAGCGCATGGTGCATTGTGATGACATGTGTCATGGAGCATTGTGCTGACAAGCGCATGGAGCATTGTGATGACAAGTGTCATGGAGCAATGTGCTGAAAAAGGCAGAGAGCATTGTGATGACAGGGGTCAAAGAGCATTGTGATGAAAAGTTCATGGATCATTGTGGTTAAAACGGTCACAGAGACTGTTGATGATGAGGGCATGGACCACTGTGATGACAAAGGTCATGAAGCATTGTGATGACTGGAGTCACGGAGCATTGTGATGACAGGGGTCATGGAGCATTGTGATAACGAGGGTATGGAGCATGGTGATAACAAGGGCATCGAACATTGGTCTAATAAGTATCATGGATGGTTGCGATGACAGTTGGAATGGCGCATTGTGATGACAAGGGCATGGAGCATTGTGATGACCAGGTCATGCAGTATTGTGAAGACAGGTGTCAGGGAGCATTGTGATCACATATGTAATGGCCCATTGTGATGAGGATGGCATGGAGCATTGTGATGCCAAGTGTCATGGAGGATTCTGATGAGAAAGGTAATGGAGCATTGTGATGACAATGGCTAGGAGCATTGTGATGACAAGGGTCAGAGAGCACTGTGCTGACAAGTGCATGGTGAATTGTGATGATAAGGGTCATGGAGCATTCTGATGACAAGCTTGTGGAGTACTTTGATGACAATGGCATGGAGCATTGTGATGAAAACGGAATGGGGCTTTGTGATGAAAAAGGCATGGAGCCTTTTCGTGACAGGGTTCAAGGAGCATTCTGATGACAAGAGTCAGGGAGAATTGTGATGACATGTGTATTGAGAATTGTGGTGACAAAGCTCATGGAGCATTGTGATGAAAAGGGCATGGAGTATTGTGATGACAGGCATCATGGAGCGTTGTGAGGACAAGTGCTATGGAACATTATGATCACAAGCTTTTGGAGCACTGTGATGACAGAGGTCATGGATCATTTTGATTTCAAGGAGCATGGAGCATTGTGATGACAAGGGCATGAAGCAATGTGATCCCAAGATTCATGGAGGATTGTGATGACAATGGAAATGGAGTATTGTGATGACAAGCGCATAGAGCATTGTAATGACAATGTCATGTAGCATTTTGCTGACAAAGGCATGGAGCATTGTGATGACATGTGTCATGGAGCACTGTGATGAGAAGCGTCAAGGAGCATTGTGAATACAGGTGTCATGGAGCATTGGGATGACAAGCGTCATGGAGCACTGGCCTGAAAATATTCATGGAATGTTGTGATAACAGGGGTCATGGAGCATTGTGATGACTAGGGAATGGAGCATTGTGATGACAAGAGTCCCTAATCATTGTGTTGTCAGGTGTCATGGAGTGTTGTGATGACTGTGGTCATGGAGCATTGTGATGATATTGGACATGGAGCATTGTGATGAGAAGGTCGTGGATCATTGGGCTGAAAATGTTCATGGATTATTGTGATGACAGTGCTCATGGAGCATTGTGATGACAAGTGAATGGAGCATGGTGATGTCAAGGTCCTGGAGCATTGTGATGAGAAGACCATGGAGACTTGTGATGGCAAGTCTCATGGAGCATTCTGATGAAAAGGGGCATGGAGCATTGTGATTACAGGGGTCTTGAAGCATTGTGATGACTAGGGTATAGAGCATTGTGATGAGAAGGCCATGGAGCATTGGTCTGACAAGTTTCATAGATTATTGTGATGACAGTGGGCATGGTGCATTGTGATGACAAAGGCATGGAGCACTGTGATGAGAAGCTCATGGAGTATTGCGAAGACAGATGTCAAAGAGCATTGTGATTACATATGTCTTGGTCGATTGCGATGACAATGGCATGGAGCATTGTGATGCCAAATGTAATGGAGAATTGTGATGACAAATATAATGAACATTGTGATGATTAGGGCTTCGAGCATTATGATGACAAGGGCCATTGAAAATTTTCATGACATGGTCGAGAAGCATTGTGATGACAAGGTCCTGGAGCATTGTGATGACAAAACCATGGAGCCTTGTGATGACGAGTCTCATGGAGCATACTGATGAAAAGGGGCATGGCGCATTGTGATTACAGGTGTCTTGGAACATTGTGATGACAAGGGCATGGAGCATTGTGAGGAGAAGACCAAGGAGCATTCTGATGGCATGCGTCATTGAGCTTTGTGATGACAAGTGCATGGAGCATTGTGATTACATGGGTCTTGGAGCATTGTGATGAAAAGGTCATGGATCATTGTGATGAAAAAGGCATGGAGCCTTATCATGACAGGGTTCAAGGAGCATACAGA
This sequence comes from Mesoplodon densirostris, assembly GCF_025265405.1. Classification (NCBI taxonomy): domain Eukaryota; kingdom Metazoa; phylum Chordata; class Mammalia; order Artiodactyla; family Ziphiidae; genus Mesoplodon; species Mesoplodon densirostris. The sequence goes on from NW_026778196.1 coordinate 10,772,450, forward strand.
CAACAAGTGTCAGGGAGCATTTTGATGACAAGTGTATTGAGCATTGTGATGACAAAGGTCATGGAGCATTGTGATGAGAAGACCATGGATAATTGTGATGACGAGCTTCATGGGGCATTGTGATGACACGTGTTATGGAATATTGTGATCACAAGGGTTTGGAGCATTGTTATGACAGAGGTCATGGAGCATTTTGATATCATTGTGATGACAATAGCATGAAGCATTATGATGATGGGCATGGTGCATTGTGATGACAGGGTTCATGTATCATTGAGATGAAAGGGGGCATAGAGCATTGTGATTACATGGTTCTTGGAGCATTGTGATGAGAAGGGTCATGGAGCTTTGTGATGACAAGGCCATGGAATATCGTGATAGCACGGGTCATGGAGCATTGTTATGACTGGGGTAATTCAGCATTTTGATGGCAAGGGCAGGGAGCATTGTGATGAGAAGGCCATGGAGCATTCTGATGACATGTGTCATGGAGCTTTGTGAAGACAAGGGCATGGAGCAATGTGATGAGAGCGTACATGGAGCATGGTGATGACAATGACATGGAGCATTGTGATGCCAAGGGTCATGGATCTTTGTGATGACAAAGGTCATTGAGGATTTTGATGACAAGGGCGTTGTGCATTGTGATGAGTAGGGCAGGGAGCATTCTGATGACTGGGTCATGGAGCAATTTGATGAAATGTGTCATGGAACATTTTGATGACAGGTGTTATGGAACATTGTGATGTCAGGGGTCATCGAACATTGTGATGATAAGTGCATGTAGCATTGTGATGACAGGAGTCATGGAACATTATGAAGACAGGGGTGAGGGAGTATTGTGACAAATAGTGATGTAGCATTGTGATATCAGTGGTGAGAGAGCATTTTGATAAGAAGTGCATGGAGCACTGTGATGACAAATTTTATGGAGCATTGTGATGACAAGGTTGTGGAGCACTGTGATGACAAGTGCATGGTGCATTGTGATGACATGTGTCCTGGAGCATTGTGCTGACAAGCGAATGGAGCATTGTGATGACAAAGGTCATGGAGCATTGTGTTGAGAAAGGCATAGAGCATTGTGATGACAAGGGTCAAAGAGCATTGTGATGAAAAGTTCATGGAGCATTGGGGTCAAAAAGGTCACAGAGACTGTTGATGACGAGGGCCTGGACCATTGTGATGACAAAGGCCATGAAGCATTGTGATGACTGGAGTCACGGAGCATTGTGATGACAGGGGTCATGGAGCATTGTGATAACAAGGGCATGGAGCATTCTGATGACCAGGGCATGAAACATTGGTCTAATAAGTTTCATGGATTGTTGCGATGACAGTTGGAATGGCGCATTGTGATGACAAGGGCATGGAGCATTGTGATGACCAGGTCTTGCACTATTGTAAAGACAGGTGTCAGGTAGCATTGTGATGCTAAGTGTCATGGAGGATTCTGATGACTAAGGTAATGGAGCATTGTGATGACAATGGCTTGGAGCATTGTGATAACAAGGGGTCAGGGAGCATTGTGCTGACAAGTGCATGGTGAATTGTGATGACAAGGGTCATGGAGCATTCTGATGACAAGCTTGTGGAGTACTTTGATGACAATGGCATGGAGCATTGTGATGAAAACGGAATGGTGCTTTGTGATGAAAAAGGCATGGAGCCTTTTCGTGACAGGGTTCAAGGAGCATTCTGATGACAAGAGTCAGGGAGCATTGTGATGACAAGTGTATTGAGAATTGTGGTGACAAAGCTCATGGAGCATTGTGATGAAAAGGGCATGGAGTATTGTGATGAAAGGCAACATGGAGCGTTGTGAGGCCAAGTGTTATGGAACATTGTGATCACAAGCTTTTGGAGCACTGTGATGACAGAGGTCATGGATCATTTTGATTTCAAGGAGCATGGAGCATTGTGATGACAAGGGCATGAAGCAATGTGATCCCAAGATTCATGGAGGATTGTGATGACAATGGAAATGGAGTATTGTGATGACAAGCGCATAGAGCATTGTAATGACAATGTCATGTAGCATTTTGCTGACAAAGGCATGGAGCATTGTGATGACATGTGTCATGGAGCACTGTGATGAGAAGCGTCAAGGAGCATTGTGAATACAGGGGTCATGAAGCATTGGGATGACAAGGGTCATGGAGCACTGGCCTGAAAATATTCATGGAGTGTTGTGATAACAGGGGTCATGGAGCATTGTGATGACTAGGGAATGGAGCATTGTGATGACAAGAGTCCCTAATCATTGTGTTGTCAGGTGTCATGGAGTGTTGTGATGACTGTGGTCATGGATCATTGTGATGATATTGGACATGGAGCATTGTGATGAGAAGGTCGTGGATCATTGGGCTGAAAATGTTCATGGATTATTGTGATTACATTGTTCATGGAGCTTTGTGATGACAAGGGAATGGAGCATGGTGATGTCAAGGTCCTGGAGCATTGTGATGAGAAGACCATGGAGACTTGTGATGAAAAGTCTCATGGAGCATTCTGATGAAAAGGGGCATGGAGCATTGTGATTACAGGGGTCTTGAAGCATTGTGATGACTAGGGTATAGAGCATTGTGATGAGAAGGCCATGGAGCATGGGTCTGACAAGTTTCATAGATTATTCTGATGACAGTGGGCATGGTGCATTGTGATGACAAAAGCATGGAGCACTGTGATGAGAAGCTCATGGAGTATTGTGAAGACAGATGTCAAAGAGCATTGTGATGACATATGTCTTGGTCGATTGCGATGACAATGGCATGGAGCATTGTGATGCCAAATGTAATGGAGAATGGTGATGACAAATATAATGTAGCATTGTGATGATTAGGGCTTCGAGCATTATGATGACAAGGGCCATTGAAAATTTTCATGACAAGGTCGAGAAGCATTTTGATGACAAGGTCCTGGAGCATTGTGATGACAAAACCATGGAGCCTTGTGATGACAAGTCTCATGGAGCATACTGATGAAAAGGGGCATGGAGCATTGTGATTACAGGTGTCTTGGAACATTGTGATGACAAGGGCATGGAGCATTGTGAGGAGAAGACCAAGGAGCATTCTGATGGCATGCATCATTGAGCTTTGTGATGACAAGTGCATGGAGCATTGTGATTACATGGGTCTTGGAGCATTGTGATGAAAAGGTCATGGATCATTGTGATGAAAAAGGCATGGAGCCTTGTCATGACAGGGTTCAAGGAGCATACAGACAAAAAGTGTCAGGGAGGATTTTGATGACAATTGTATTGAGCATTGTGATGAAAAAGGTCATGGAGCATTGTGATGAGAAGACCATGGATAATTGTGATGACGAGCTTCATGGGGCAATGTGATGACACGTGTTATGGAATATTGTGATCACAAGGGTTTGGGGCATTGTTATGACAGAGGTCATGGAACATTTTGATTTCATTGTTATGAAAATAGCATGAAGCATTATGATGATGGGCATGGTGCATTGTGATGACAGGGTTCAGGGATCATTGAGATGAAAAGGGGCATAGAGCATTGGGATTACAGTGTTCTTGGAGCATTGTGATGAGAAGGGTCATGGAGCCTTGTGATGACAAGGCCATGGAATATCGTGATGGCAGGGGTCATGGAGCATTGTTATGACAGGTGTAATGGAGCACTGTGATGGCAAGGGCATGGAGCATAGTGATGAGAAGGCCATGGAGCATTCTGATGATATGTGTCATGGATCTATGTGAAGACAAGGGCATGGAGCAATGTGATGAGAGCGTTCATGGAGCATTGTGATGACAATGACATGGAGCATTGTGATGCCAAGTGTCATGGATCATTGTGATGACAAATGTCATGGAGCATTTTGATGGCAAGGGCTATGTGCATTGTGATGAGAAGGGCAGGGAGCATTGTGATGACAGGGTCATAGAGCAATTTGATGAAAAGTGGCATGGAACATTTTGATGATAGGTGTTATGGAACATTGTGATTTCAGAGGTCATCGAACATTATGATGATATGTGCATGTAGCATTGTGATGACAGGAGTCATGGAACATTGTGATGACAGGAGTGAGGGAGTATTGTGACAAATAGTGATGTAGCATTGTGATATCAGTGGTGAGAGAGCATTTTGATGAGAAGTGCATGGAGCATTGTGATGACAAATTTTATGGAGCATTGTGAAGACAATGTTGTGGATCACTGTGATGACAAGTGCATGGTGCATTGTAATGACAGGTGTAATGGAGCATTGTGCTGACAAGCGAATGGAGCATTGTGATGACAAGGGTCATGGAGCATTGTGCTGAGCAAGTCATAGAGCATTGTGATGACAAGTGTCAAAGAGCATTGTGATGAAAAGTTCATGGAGCATTGTGGTTAAAAAGGTCACAGAGACTGTTGATGACGAGGGCATGGACCATTGTGTTGACAAAGGTCATGAAGCATTGTGATGACTGGAGTCACGGAGCATTGTGATGACAGGGGTCATGGAGCATTGTGATAACTAAGGCATGGAGCATTGTGATGACAAGTACATGGAACATTGGTCTAATAAGCTTCATGGAGTATTGCGATGACAGTTGGAATGGCACACTGTGATGACAAGGACATGGAGCATTGTGATGACAAGGTCATGCGTATCGTGAAGACAGGTGTCAGGGAGCACTGTGATCACATATGTAATGGCCCTTTGTGATGAGGATGGCATGGAGCATTGTGCTGCCAAGTGTCAGGGAGGATTCGGATGACAAAGGTAATGGAGAATTGTGATGACAATTGCTTGGAGCATTGTGATGACAAGGGTCAGGGAGAATTGTGCTGACAAGTGCATGGAGAATTGTGATGGCAAGTGTCATGGAGCATTCTGATGACAAGCTTGTGGAGTATTTTGATGACAATGGCATGGAGCATTGTGAGGAAAACGGCATGGGGCATTGTGATGAAAAAGGCATGGAGCCTTTTCGTGACAGGGTTCAAGGAGCATTCTGATGACCAGTGTCAGGGAGCATTGTGATGACAAGTGTATTGAGAATTGTGGTGACAAAGGTCATGGAGCATTGTGATGAAAAGGGCATGGAGTATTTTGATGACAGGCATCATGGAGCGTTGTGAGGACAAGTGTTATTGAACATTGTGATCACAAGTGTTTGGAGCATTGTGATAACAGAGGTCATGGATCATTTTGATTTCAAGGAGCATGGAGCATTGTGATGACAAGGGCATGAAGCAATGTGATCCCCCAATTCATGGAGGATTGTGATGACAATGCAAGTCGAGTATTGTGATGACAAGCGCATAGAGGATTGTAATGACAAGGTCATGTAGCATTTTGCTGACAAATTCATGGAGCATTGTGATGACATGTGTCATGGAGCACTGTTATGAGAAGCGTCAAGGAGCATTGTGAATACAGTGGTCATGGATCATTGGGATGACAAGGGCATGGATCATTGTGATAACAAGGGACATGGAGCACTGGGCTGAAAATGTTCATGGAGAGTTGTGATGACAGGTGTCATGGAGCATTGTGATGACTAGGGAATGGAGCATTGCGATGACAAGAGTCCAGGATCATTGTGTTGTCAGGTGTCATGGAGTGTTGTGATGACAGAGGTCATGGAGCATTGTGATCATATTGGCAATGGAGCATTGTGTTGAGAAGGTCGTGGAGCATTGGGCTGAAAATGTTCATGGATTATTGTGATGACAGGGATCATGGAGCATTGTGATGACAAGGGAATGGATCATGGTGATGACAAAGTCCTGGAACATTGTGATGAGAAAACCATGGAGAACTTGTAATGGCAAGTCTCATGGAGCATTCTGATGAAAAGGGGCATGGAGCATTGTGATTACAGGGGTCTTGGAGCATTGTTATGACTAGGGCATAGAGCATTGTGATGAGAAGGCCATGGAGGATTCTGATGACATGCGTCATGGAGTTTTGTGATGATAAGGGAATGGAGCATTGTGATTACAGGGACCTTGGAGCATTGTGATGAAACGGTCATGGATCATTGTGATGAAAAATGCATGGAGATTTGTCATGACAGGGTTCAAGTAGCATAATGAAGACAAGGGTCAGGAAGCATTGTGATGACAAGTGTATTGAGCATTGTGATCACAAAGATCATGGAGCATTGTGATGAGAAGACCATTGATAATTGTGATGATGAGCGTCATGGGGTGTTGTGATGATACGTGTTATGCAACATTGTGATTACAAGGGTTTGGAGCATTATGATGACAGAGGTCATGGAAAATATTGATTTCATTGTGATGACAATAGCCTGAAGCATTATGATGATGGGAATGGTGCATTGTGATGACAGGGTTCATGGAGCATTTAGATGAAAAGGTGCATGGAGCATTGTGATTTCAAGGGTCTTGGAGCATTGTGATGACAGATTTCATGGGGCATTGAGATGAAAAGGGGCATGGAACATTGTGATTACAAGGGTCTTGGAGCATTGTGATGACAAGGGCATGGAGCATTGTGATGAGAAGGCCAAGGAACATTGTGATGACATGTGTCATGGAGCTTTGGGATGACAAGGGCATGGAGCATTGTGATATCAGGGGTCTTGAGCATTGTGATGAGTAGTATCATGGAGCCTTGTGATGACTAGGCCGTGTAACATTGTGATGGCAGGGGTCATGGTGCATTGTTATGACAGGGGTAATGGAGCATTGTGATGAGAAGGGTACGGAACTTTGGTCTGAAATGTTTCATGGATTATTGTGATGAGAGTGGGCATGGAGCATTGTGATGACAAGGGCACGGAACAATGTGATACATTGGTCATGCAGGACTGTAATGACAAGGGCATGGAGCATTGTGATGAGAAGGGCATCGAGCATTGTGATGACAAGTGTCATGGAGCTTTGTGATGACAAGGGCATGGAGCAATGTGATGAGAGGGTTCATGGAGCATTGTGATGACAATGACATGGAGCATTGTGATGACAAGGGTCTTGGAGCTTTGTGATGACAAGTCATGGAGCATTTTGATGAGAAGGGCAGGGAGCATTTTGATGACCGTGTCATGCTGCAATTTGATAAAAACTGTAATGGAGCATTTTGATGGCAGTGGTTATAGAACATTGTGATGTCAGGGGTCTTGGAGCTTTGGGATGGAAACGGTCATTGAGCATTTTGATGACAGGGCTTATGAACATTGTGATGGCAGGGGTCATGGAACATTGTTATGATAAGTGTATGTAGCATTGTGATGACAGTGTTATGGAACATTGTGATTACAAGGGTGAGGGAGTATTTTGATGACTACTGATGTAACATTGTGATATGTCTGGTGGGAGAGCATTTTGATGAGAATTACATTGACCATTGTGATTACAAGTTTTATGGAGCATTGCAATGACAAGGTTGTGGACCATTGTGATGAACTGCGCATGGCACATTCTGATGACAATGGTCATGGAGAATCGTTCTGACAAAGAAATGGAGCATTGTGATGACAAGTTTCACAGAGAATTGTTATGAAATGTTCATGAAGAATTGTGGTTACAAATTTCACAGAGACTTGTGATGACGGGGGCATGGACGATTGTGATGACAAACGTTATGAAGCATTGTGATGACTGGAGTCATGGAGCATTGTGATGACAGGGGTCATGGAGCCTTGTGATGACAAGGGCATGGAGCATTGTGATGACAGGGGCATGGAGCATTGGTCTGACAAGTTTCATAGATTATTGTGATGAGAGTGGGCATGGTGCATTGTGATGACAAGGGCATGGAGCATTGTGATGATAAGGTCATGGAGTATTGTGAAGACAGGTGTCAGGGAGCATTGTGAGCCATATGTCATGGTCCATGGCGATGACAATGGCATGGAGCTTTGTGATACCAAATGTAATGGTGGATTGTGATGACAAATATAATGGATCATTGTGATGATTAGGGCTTGGAGCATTATGATGACAAGGGCCATTGAAAATTTTCAGGATAAGGTCGTGAAGCATTGTGATGACAAGGTCCTGGAGCATTGTGATGACAAAACCATGGAGCCTTGTGATGACAAGTCTCAAGGAGCATACTGTTTAAAAGGGGAATGGAGCATTGTGATTACAAGGGTCTTGGAACATTGTGAAGACAAGGGCATGGAGCATTGTGAGGAGAAGACCAAGGAGCATTCTGATGACATGAGTCATTGAGCTCTTTGATGACAATGGCATGGACCATTGTGATTACATGGGACTTGGAGCATTGTGATGAAAAGGGCATGTATCATTGTGATGAAAAAGGCATGGAGCCTGGTCATGACAGGGTTCAAGGAGCATACAGACAACAAGTGTCAGGGAGCATGTTGATGACAAGTGTATTGAGCATTGTGATGACGAACGTCAGGGAGCATTGTGATGTGAAGACCATGGATAATTGTGATGACGATCGTCAAGGGGCATTGTGTTGACAAGTGTTATGGAATATTGTGATCACAAGTGGTTGGAGCATTGTGATGACAGAGGTCATGGATCATTTTGATTTCAAGGAGCATGGAGCATTGTGATGACAAGGGCATGAAGCAATGTGATCCCAAGGTTCATAGAGGATTGTGATGCCAATGGAAATGGAGTATTGTGATGACAAGTGCATAGAGGATTGTAATGACAAGGTCATGTAGCATTTTGCTGACAAAGGCATGGAGCATTGTGATGACATGTGTCATGGACCACTGTGATGACAAGCGTCAAGGAGCATTGTGAATACAGGGGTCATGGAGCATTGGGATGACAAGGGCATGGATCATTGTGATGACAAGCTTCAAGAAGCAGTGGGCTGAAAATGTTCATGGAGTGTTGTGATGACAGGGGTCATGGAGCATTGTGACGACTAGGGAATGGAGCATTGTGATGACAAGAATCCCGGATCATTGTGTTGTCAGGTGTCATGGAGTGTTGTGATGACAGTGGTCATGGAGCATTGTGATTATATTGGCCATGGAGCATTGTGATGAGAAGGTCGTGGAGCATTGGGCTGAAAATGTTCATGGATTATTGTGATGACAGGGGTCATGGAACATTGTGATGACAATGACTTGGAGCATTGTGATGACAAGGGTCAGGGAGCATTGTGCTGACAAGTGCATGGAGAATTATGATGACAAGGGTCAGGGAGCATTCTGATGACAAGCTTGTGGAGTATTTTGATGACAATGCCATGGAGCATTGTGATGAAAACGGCATGGGGCATTGTGATGAAAAAGGCATGGAGCCTTTTCGTGACAGGTTTCAAGGAGCATTCTGATGACATCTGTCAGGGAGCATTGTGATGACAAGTGTAAAGAGAATTGTGGTGACAAAGGTCATGGAGCACTGTGATGACAAGAGTCAAGAGCATTGTGAATACAGGCGTCATGGAGCATTGGGATGACAAGGGCATGGATCATTGTGATGACAAGGGTCATGGAGCACTGGGCTGAAAATGTTCATGGAGAGTTGTGATGACAGGGTTCATGGAGCATTGTGATGCCTAGGGAATGGAGCATTGTGATGACAAGTGTCCCAGATCATTGTGTTGTCAGGTGTCATGGAGTGTTGTGAGGACTGTGGTCATGGAGCATTGTGATGATATTGGCCATGGAGCATTGTGATGAGAAGGTCGTGGAGCATTGGGCTGACATTTGTTCATGGATTATTGAGATGACAGGGGTCATGTAGCATTGTGATGACAAGGGAATGGATCATGGTGATGACAAGGTCCTGGAGCATTGTGATGGGAAGACCATGGAGACTTGTGATGAAAAGTCTCATGGAGCATTCTGATGAAAAGGGGCATGGAGCATTGTGATTACAGGGGTCTTGGAGCATTGTGATGAAAAGGGCATGGAACACTGTGATGAGAAGGCCAGGAAACATTCTGATGACATGCCTCATGGAGCTTTTTGATGACAAGGCCATGGAGCATTGTGATTACAGGGATCTTGGAGCATTGTGATGGAAAGGGAATGGATTATTGTGATGAAAAAGGCATGGATCCTTGTCATGACAGGGTTCAAGGAGCATACTGACGACAAGTGTCAGGGAGCATTGTGATGACAAGTGTATTGAGCATCAGGATGACAAAGATCATGGAGCATTGTGATGAGAAGACCATGGATAATTGTGATGATGAGCGTCATGGGGTGCTGTGATGATAAGTTTTATGGAACATTGTGATCACAAGGGTTTGGAGCATTATGATGTCAGAGGTCATGGAGAATATTGATTTCATTGTGATGACAATAGACTGAAGTATTATGATGATGGGCAACGTGCACTGTAATGACAGGGTTCATGGAGCATTGAGATTAAAATGGGCATGGTGCATTGTGTTTACAAGGTCTTGGAGCATTGTGATGACAAGGGCAAGGATCATTGTGATGAGAAGGCCATGGAATATTCTGATGACATGCGTCATGGAGCTTTGTGATGAGAAGGGCATATAGCATTGTGATTACAGTGGTTTTCAGCATTGTGATGACAAGTGTCATGGAACCTTGTGAAGACTACGCCGTGGAACATTGTGATGGCAGGGTTCATGGTGCATTGTTATGACAGAGGTAATGGAGCATTGTGATGAGAAGGCCATGGAACATTGGTCTGAAATATTTCATGGATTTTTGTGATGAGAGTGGGCAAGGAGCATTGTGATGACAAGGGTACGGCACTCTATGATACATTCGTCATGCAGGATTGTAATGACAAGGGCATGGAGCATTGTGATGAGAAGGGCATCGAGCATTGTTATGACAAGTGTCATGGAGCTCTGTGATGACAAGGGCATTGAGCAATGTTATGAGAGGGTTCATGGAGCATTGTGATGACAATGACATTTAGCATTGTGATGCCAGGGGTCATGGAGCTTTCTGCTGACCAGTCATGGAGCATTTTGATGACAAGGACATGGTGCATTGTGATGAGAAGGGCAGGGAGCATTTTGATGACCGGGTCATGCAGCAATTTGATGAAAAGTGTAATGGAACATTTTGATGGCGGGGGTTATAGAACATTGTGATGTCAGGGGTCTTGGAGCTTTGGGATGAAAAGGATCATGGAGCATTTTGATGACATGGGTTATGGAACATTGTGATGTCAGGGGTCATGGAACATTGTGTTGATAAGGGGATGTAGCAGTGTGATGACAGTGTCATGGAACATTCTGATTACAGGGGTGGGGGAGTATTTCGATGACTAGGGATGGAATACTGTGATATCTCTGGTAACAGCGCATTTTGATGAGAAGTGCATGGAGCATTGTGATTACAAAGTTTATGGAGCATTGCAATGACAAGATTGTGGACCGTTGTGATGAAATGCGCGTGGCACACTGTGATGATAATGGTTATGGAGCATTGTTCTGAGAAAGACATGTAGCATTGTGATGACGAGGGTCACAGAGAATTGTGATGAAAAGTTCATGGAGCATTGTGGTAACAAATGTCACAGAGCCTTGTGATGACGCGGGCTTGGACAATTTTGAGGAGAAACGTTATGAAACATTGTGATGACTGGAGTCACTGAGCATTGTGATGACAGGGGTCATGGAGGTCTGTGATGACATGTGTCATGGAACATTGTGCAGACAAGTGCATGGAGCATTGTGATGACCAGGGTCATGGAGCATTGTGCTGAGAAAGGCATAGAGCATTGTGATGACAAGGGTCAAAGAGCATTGTGAAGAAAAGTTCATGGAGCATTGGTGTTAAAAAGGTCACAGAGACAGTTGATGACAAGGGCATGGACCATTGTGATGACAAAGTTCATGAAGCATTGTGATGACTGGAGTCACGGAGCATTGTGATGACATGGGTCATGGAGCATTGTGATAACAAGGGCATGGAGCATTGTGATGACCAGGGCATGGAACATTGGTGTAATAAGTTTCATGGTTTGTTGCGATGACAGTTGTAATGGCCTATTGTGATGACAAGGGCATGGAACATTGTGATGAGAAGGCCATGGAGCATTCTGATGACATGTGTCATGGAACTATGTGAAGACAAGGGCATGGAGCAATGTGATGAGAGCGTTCATGGAGCATTGTGATGACAATGACATGGAGCATTGTGATGCCAAGGGTAATGGATCTTTGTGATGACAAAGGTCATGGAGCATTTTGATGGCAAGGGCATTGTGCATTGTGATGAGAAGGGCAGGGAGCATTCTGATGACTGGGTCATAAAGCAATTTGAGGAAAAGTGTCATGGAATATTTTGATGACAGGTGTTATGGAACATTGTGATGTCAGGGGTCATCGAACATTGTGATGATAAGTGCATGTAGCATTGTGATGACAGGAGTCATGGAACATTGTGATGACAGGGGTGAGCGAGTATTGTGACAAATAGTGATGTAGCATTGTGATATCAGTGGTGAGAGAGCATTTTGATGAGAAGTGCATGGAGCACTGTGATGACAAATTTTATGGAGCATTGTGATGACAACGTTGTGGAGCACTGTGATGACAAGCGCATGGTGCATTGTGATGACATGTGACATGGAGCATTGTGCTGACAAGCGCATGGAGCACTGTGATAACAAGGTTCATGGAGCATTGTGCTGAGAAAGACATAGAAAATTGTGATGACAAGGGTCAAAGAGCATTGTGATGAAAAGTTCATGGAGCATTGTGGTTGAAAAGATCACAGAGACTGTTGATGACGAGGGCATGGACCATTGTAATGACAAAGGTCATGAAGCATTGTGATGACTGGAGTCATGGAGCATTGTGCTGACAGGGGTCATGGAGCATTGTGATAATAAGGGCATTGAGCATCGTGATGAGAATGGCATGGAACATTTGTCTAATGAGTTTCATGCAGTATTTCGATGACAGTTGGAATAGCACACTGTGATGACAAGGGCATGGAGCATTGTGATGACCAGGTCATGCCGTATTGTGAAGACAGGTGTCAGGGAGCATTGTGATCACATATGTAATGGCCCATTGTGATGAGGATGGCAGGAGTATTGTGATGCCAAGTGTCAGGGAGGATTCTGATGACAAAGGTAATGGAGCATTGTGATGACAATGGCTTGGAGCATTGTGATGACAAGGGTCATGGAGCATTCTGATGACAAGCTTGTGGAGTATTTTGATGACAATGGCATGGAGCATTGTGATGAAAACGGCATGGGGCATTGTGATGAAAAAGGCATGGAGCCTTTTCGTGACAGGGTTCAAGGAGCATTCTGATGACAAGTGTCAGGGAGCATTGTGATGACAGGTGTATTGAGAATTGTGGTGACAAATGTCATGGAACATTGTGATGAAAAGGGCATGGAGTATTGTAATGACAGGCATCATGGAGCGTTATGATGACAAGTGTTATGGAACATTGTGATCACAAGGGTTTGTAGCATTGGGATGACAGAGGTCATGGATCATTTTGATTTCAAGGAGCATGGAGCATTGTGATGACAAGGGCATGAAGCAATGTAATCCCAAAGTTCATGGAGGATTGTGATGACAATGGAAAAGGAGTATTTTGATGACAAGCTCATAGAGTATTGTATTGACAAGGTCATGTAGCATTTTGCTGACAAAGGCATGGAGCATTGTGATGACATGTGTCATGGAGCACTGTGATGACAAGCGTCAAGGAGCATTGTGAATACAGGGGTCATGGAGCATTGGAATGACAGAGCCATGGATCATTGTGATGACAAGGGTCATGGAGCACTGGGCTGAAAATGTTCATGGAGAGTTGTGATGACAGGTGTCATGTAGCATTGTGACGACAAGCTAATGGAGCATTGTGACGACAAGAGTCCTGGATCATTGTGTTGTCAGGTGTCATGGAGTGTTGTGATGACAGTGGTCATGGAGCATTGTGATGATATTGGCAATGGAGCATTGTGATGAGAAGGTCGTGGAGCATTGGGCTGAAAATGTTCATGGATTATTGTGATGACAGGGGTCATGGAGCATAGTGATGACAAGGGAATGGAGCATGGTGATGACAAGTTCCTGGAGCATTGTGAAGAGAAGATCATGGAGACTTGTGATGGCAAGTCTCATGGAGCATTCTGATGAAAAGGGGCATGGAGCATTGTGATTACAGGGGTCTTGGAGCATGGTGATGACTAGGGCATAGAGCATTGTGATGAGAAGGCCATGGAGCATTCTGATGGCATGCGTCATGGAGTTTTGTGATGACAAGGGCATGGAGCATTGTGATTACAGGGACCTTGGAGGATTGTGATGAAATGGTCATGGATCATTGTGAAGAAAAATGCATGGAACCTTGTCATGACAGGGTTCAATGAGCATACTGACGACAAGTGTCAGGGAGCATTGTGATGACAAGTGTTTTGAGCATTGTGATGACAAAGATCATGGTGCATTGTGATGAGAAGACCATGGATGATTGTGATGATGAGCGTCATGGGGTGTTGTGATGATACGTGTTATGCAACATTGTGATCACAAGGGTTTGGAGCATTATGATGACAGAGGTCATGCAGAATATTGATTTCATTGTGATGACAATAGTCTGAAGCATTATGATGATGGGCATGGTGCATTGTGATGACAGGGTTCATGGAGCATTGAGATGAAAAGTGGGATGGAGCATTGTGATTACAAGGGTTTTGGAGCATTGTGAAGACAGATTTCATGGAGCATTGAGATGAAATGGGGCATGGAGCATTGTGATTACAAGGCTCTTGGAGCATTGTGATGACAATGGCATGGAGCATTGTGATGAGAAAGCCATGGAACATTCTGATGACATGCGTCATGGAGCTTTGTGATGACAAGGGCATGGAGCATTGTGATTTCAGGGGTCTTGAGCATTGTGATGAGAAGTATTATGGAACCTTGTGATGACTAGGCCGTGGAACATTGTGATGGCAGGTGTCATGGTGCATTGTTATGACAGGGTTAATTGAGCATTGTGATGAGAAGGGTATGGAATTTTGGTCTGAAATGTTTCATGGATTATTGTGATGAGAGTGGGCATGGAGCATTGTGATGACAAGGGCACGGAACACTGTGATACATGGGTCATGCAGGACTGTAATGACAAGGGCATGGAGCATTGTGATGAGAAGGGCATCGAGCATTGTGATGACAAGTGTCATGGAGCCTTGTTATGACAAGGGCATGGAGCAAGGTGATGAGAGGGTTCATGCTGCACTGTGATGACAATGACATGGAACATTGTGATGCCAAGGGTCTTGGAGCTTTGTGATGACAAGTCATGGAGCATTTTGATGACAGGGTCATGCAGCATATGATAAAATGTGTAATGGAACATTTTGATGGCAGTGGTTATAGAACATTGTGATGTCAGGTGTCTTGGAGCTTTGGGATGGAAAGGGTCATGGAGCATTTTGAAGACAGGTCTTATGGAACATTGTGATGGCAGGGGTCATGGAACATTGCGATGATAAGGGGATGTAGCATGGTGATGACAGGGTCATGGAACATTGTGATTACAATGGTGAGGGTTTATTGTGATGACTCGTGATTGAATATTGTGATATCTCTGGTGAGAGAGCATTTTGATGAGAAGTGCATGGAGCATTGTGATTACAAGGTTTATGGAGCATTGCAATGACAAGGTTTGGAACATTGTGATGACATGCGCGTGGCACATTGTGATGACAATGGTCATGAAGCATTGTACTGAAAAATACATGGAGCATTGTGATGACAAGTTTCACAGAGAATTGTGATGAAAAGTTCATGGAGCATTGTGCTTACAAAGGTCACAGAGCTTTGTGATGACGCGGGCATGGACCATTGTGATGACAACCGTTATGAAGCATTGTGATGACTGGAGTCATGGAGCATTGTGATGACAGGGGCATGGAGCATGGTGATAACACTGTCATGGAGCATTGGTCTGACAAGTTTCATAGATTATTGTGATGAGAGTGGGCATGGTGCATTGTGATGACAAGGGCATGGAGCATTGTGATGATAAGGTCATGGAGTATTGTGAAGACAGGTGTCAGGGAGCATTGTGAGACATATGTCATGGTCCATGGCGATGACAATGTCATGGAGCTTTGTGATACCAAATGTAATGGTGGATTGTGATGACAATTATAATGGGGCATTGTGATGATTAGGGCTTGAAACATTATGATGACAAGGGCCATTGAAAATTTTGATGACAAGGTCGTGAAGCATTGTGATGACAAGGTCCTGGAGCATTGTGATGACAAAACCATGGAGCCCTGTGATGACAAGTCTCATGGAGCATACTGATTAAAAGGGGAAAGGAGCATTTTGATTACAGGTGTCTTGGAACATTTTGCAGACAAGGGCATGGAGCATTGTGAGGAGAAGACCAAGGAGCATTCTTATGACATGCGTCATTGAGCTTTGTGATGACAATGGCATGGACCATTGTGATTACATGGGACGTGGAGCATTGTGATGAAAAGGGCATGGATCATTGTGATGAAAAAGGCATGGAGCCTTGTCATGACAGGGTTCAAGGAGCATACATAAAACAAGTGTCAGGGAGCATGTTGATGACAAGTGTATTGAGCATTGTGATGACGAAGGTCAGGGAGCATTGTGATGAGAAGACCATGGATAATTGTGATGATGACCGTCAAGGGGCATTGTGTTGACAAGTGTTATGGAATATTGTGATCACAAGGTTTTGGAGCATTGTTATGACAGAGGTCATGGAACATTTTGATTTCATTGTTATGACAATAGCATGAAGCATTATGATGATGGGCATGGTGCATTGTGATGACAGGGTTCATGGATCATTGAGATGAAAAGGGGCATAGAGCATTGTCATTAAAGTGTTCTTGGAACATTGTGATGAGAAGGGTCATGGAGCCTTGTGATGAAAAGGCCATGGAACATCGTGATGGCAGGGGTCATGGAGCATTGTTATGACTGGGGTAATGGAGCATTGTGATGGCAAGGGCATAGAGCATTATGATGAGAACGCCGTGGAACATTCTGCTGACATGTGTCCTGGAGTTATGTGAAGACAAGGGCATGGAGCAATGTGATGAGATCGTTCATGGAGCATTGTGATGACAATGACATGGAGCATTGTGATGCCAAGTGTCATGGAGCTTTGTGATGACATAGGTCATGGAGCATTTTGATGGCAAGGGCGTTGTGCATTGTGATGAGAAGGGCAGGGAGCATTCTGATGACAGGGTCATGGAGCAATTTGATGAAAAGTGGCATTGAACATTGTGATGACAGGTGTTATGGATCATTGTGATTTCAGGGGTCATCGAACATTGTGATGATAAGTGCATGTAGCATTGTGATGACAGGAGTCATGGAACATTGTGATGACATGGGTGAGGGAGTATTGTGACAAATAGTGATGTAGCATTGTGATATCAGTGGTGAGAGAGCATTTTGATGAGAAGTGCATGGAGCATTGTGATGACAAATTTTATGGAGCATTGTGGTGACAAAGTTGTGGAGCAATGTGATGACAAGCGCATGGTGCATTCTGATGACATGTGTCATGGAGCATTGTGCTGACAAGCGCATGGAGCGTTGAGATGACAAGGGTCATGGAGCATTGTGCTGAGAAAGGCATAGAGCATTGTGATGACAAGAGTCAAAGAGCATTGTGATGAAAATATCATGGAGCATTGTGGTTAAAAAGGTCACAGAGACTGTTGATGACGAGGGCATGAACCATTGTGATGACAAAGGTCATGAAGAATTGTGATGACTGGAGTCACGGTGCACTGTGATGACAGGGGTCATGGAGCATTGTGATAACAAGGGCATGGAGCATTGTGATGACAAGGGCATGGAACATTGGTCTAATAGGTTTCATGGAGTATTGCGATGACAGTTGGAATGGCACATTGTGATGACAAGGGCATGGAGCATTGTGATGACCAGGTCATGCAGTATTGTGAAGACAGGTGTCAGGGAGCATTGTGATGACATATGTAATGGCCCATTGTGATGAGGATGGCATGGAGCATTTTGTTGCCAAGTGTCATGGAGGATTCTGATGACAAAGGTAATGGAGCATTGTGATGACAATGGCTTGGAGAATTGTGATGACAAGGGACAGGGAGCATTGTGCTGACAAGTGCAAGGAGAATTGTGATGACAAGGGTCATGGAGCATTCTGATGACAAGCTTGTGGAGTACTTTGATGACAATGGCATGGAGCATTGTGATGAAAACGGAATGGGGCTTTGTGATGAAAAAGGCATGGAGCCTTTTCGTGACAGGGTTCAAGGAGCATTCTGATGACAAATGTCAGGGAGCATTGTGATGACAAGTGTATTGAGAATTGTGGTGACAAAGGTCATGGAGCACTGTGATGAAAAGGGCATGGATTATTGTGATGACAGGCATCATGGAGCGTTGTGATGACAAGTGTTATGGAACATTGTGATCACAAGGTTTTGGAGCATTGTTATGACAGAGGTCATGGAACATTTTGATTTCATTGTTATGACAATAGCATGAAGCATTATGATGATGGGCATGGTGCATTGTGATGACAGGGTTCATGGATCATTGCGATGAAAAGGGGCATAGAGCATTTTGATTACAGTGTTATTGGAGCATGTTGATGAGAAGGTTCATGGAGCCTTGTGATGAAAAGGCCATGGAACATCGTGATGGCAGGGGTCATGGAGCATTGTTATGACTGGGGTAATGGATCATTGTGATGGCAAGGGCATAGAGCATTGTGATGAGAACGCCGTGGAACATTCTGATGACATGTGTCCTGGAGTTATGTGAAGACAAGAGCATGGAGCAATGTGATGAGATCGTTCATGGAGCATTGTGATGACAATGACATGGAGCATTGTGATGCCAAGGGTCATGGATCTTTGTGATGACAAAGGTCATGGAGCATTTTGATGGCAAGGGCGTTGTGCATTGTGATGAGAAGGGCAGGGAGCATTCTGATGACAGGGTCATGGAGCAATTTGATGAAAAGTGGCATTGAACATTGTGATGACAGGTGTTATGGATCATTGTGATTTCAGGGGTCATCGTACATTTTGATGATAAGTGCATGTAGCATTGTGATGACAGGAGTCATGGAACATTGTGATGACATGGGTGAGGGAGTATTGTGACAAATAGTGATGTAGCATTGTGATATCAGTGGTGAGAGAGCATTTTGATGAGAAGTGCATGGAGCATTGTGATGACAAATTTTATGGAGCATTGTGGTGACAAAGTTGTGGAGCAATGTGATGACAAGCGCATGGTGTATTGTGATGACATGTGTCATGGAGCATTGTGCTGACAAGCGCATGGAGCATTGTGATGACAAGGGTCATGGAGCATTGTGCTGAGAAAGGCATAGAGCATTGTGATGACAAGAGTCAAAGAGCATTGTGATGAAAATTTCAGGGAGCATTGTGGTTAAAAAGGTCACAGAGCCTGTTGATGACGAGGGCATGAACCATTGTGATTCCAAAGGTCATGAAGAATTGTGATGACTGGAGTCACGGTGCACTCTGATGACAGGGGTCATGGAGCATTGTGATAACAAGGGCATGGAGCATTGTGATGACAAGGGCATGGAACATTGGTCTAATAAGTTTCATGGAGTATTGTGATGACAGTTGGAATGGCGCATTGTGATGACAAGGGCATGGAGCATTGTGATGACCAGGTCATGCACTATTGTGAAGACAGGTGTCAGGGAGCATTGTGATGACATTTGTAATGGCCCATTGTGATGAGGATGGAATGGAGCATTGTGTTGCCAAGTGTCATGGAGGATTCTGATGACAAATGTAATGGAGCATTGTGATGACAATGGCTTGGAGCATTGTGATGACAAGGGTCAGGGAGCATTGTGCTGACAAGTGCAAGGAGAATTGTGATGACAAGGGTCATGGAGCATTCTGATGACAAGCTTGTGGAGTACTTTGATGACAATGGCATGGAGCATTGTGATGAAAACGGAATGGGGCTTTGTGATGAAAAATGCATGGAGCCTTTTCGTGACAGGGTTCAAGGAGCATTCTGATGACAAATGTCAGGGAGCATTGTGATGACAAGTGTATTGAGAATTGTGGTGACAAAGGTCATGGAGCATTGTGATGAAAAGGGCATGGATTATTGTGATGACAGGCATCATGGAGCGTTGTGATGACAAGTGTTATGGAACATTGTGATCACAAGGTTTTGGAGCATTGTGATGACAGAGGTCATGGATCATTTTGATTTCAAGGAGCATGGAGCATTTTGATGACAAGGGCATGAAGAAAAGTGATCCCAAGTTTCATGGAGGATTGTGATGACAATGGAAATGGAGTATTGTGATGACAAGCGCATAGAGGATTTTAATGACAAGGTCATGTAGCATTTTGCTGACAAATGCATGGAGCATTGTAATGATATGTGTCATGGAGCACAGTGTTGACAAGCATCACGGAGCATTGTAAATACAGGGTTCAAGGAGCATTGGGATGACGAGGGCATGGATCATTGTGATGACAAGTGTCATTAAGCAATGGGCTGAAAATATAAATGGAGTGTTGTGATGACAGGTGTCATGGAGCATTGTGATGACTAGGGAATGGAGCATTGTGTTGCCAAGTGTCATGGAGGATTCTGATGACAAATGTAATGGAGCATTGTGATGACAATGGCTTGGAGAATTGTGATGACAAGGTTCAGGGAGCATTGTGCTGACAAGTGCATGGAGAATTGTGATGACAAGGGTCATGGAGCATTCTGATGACAAGCTTTTGGAGTATTGTGATGACAGTGTCATGGAGCATTGTGATGAAACGGCATGGGGCATTGTGATGGAAAAGGAATGGAGCCTTTTTTGACAGGGTTCAAGGAGCATTCTGATGACAAGTGTCAGGGACCATTGTGATAACATGTATATTGAGAATTGTGATGAAAAGGTCATGGATCATTGTGATGAAAAACGCATGGATCCTTGTCATGACAGTGTTCTACGAGCATACTGACGACAAGTGTAAGGGAGCATTTTGATGACAAGTGTATTGAGCATTGTGATGACAAAGTTCAGGGAGCATTGTGATGAGAAGTCCATTGATAATTGTGATGACGAGCCACATGGGGCATTGGGATGACAAGTGTTATGGAATATTGTGTTCACAAGGGTTTGTAGCATTGTTATGACAGAGGTCATGGAGCATTTTGATTTCATTGTGATGACAATAGCATGAAGCATTATGATGATGGGCATGGTGCATTGTGATGAGAGGGTTCATGGATCATTGAGATGAAAAGGGACATAGAGCATTGTGATTACAGTGTTCTTGGAGCATTGTGATGAGAAGTGTTATGGAGCCTTTGATGACAAGGCCATGGAAATTCGTGATGACAGGGGTCATGGAGCATTGTTATGACAGGGGTAATGGAGCATTGTGATGGCAAGGGCATGGAACATTGTGATGAGAAAGCCATGGAGCATTTTGATGACATGTGTCATGGAGCTTTTTGATGACAACAGCATGGAGCAATGTGATGAGAGCGTTCATGGAGCATTGTGATGACAATGACATGGAGAATTGTGATGCCAAGGGTCATGGATCTTTGTGATGACAAAGGTCATGGACCATTTTGATGGCAAGTGCGTGGTGCATTGTGATGAGAAGGGCAGGGAGCATTCTGATGACAGGGTCATGGAGCAATTTGATGAAAAGTATCATGGAACATTTTGATGACAGGTGTTATGGAACATTGTGATGTCAGGGGTCATCGAACATTGTGATGATAATTGCATGAAGCATTGTGATGACAGGAGTCATGGAACATTGTGACGACAAGGGTGAGGGTGTATTGTGACAAATAGTGATGTAGCATTGTGATATCAGTGGTGAGAGGGCATTTTGATGAGAATTGCATGGAGCATTGTGATGACAAATTTATGGAGCATTGTGATGACAAGATTGTGGAGCACTCTGATGACAAGCGCATGGTGCATTGTGATGACTTGTGTCATGGAGCATTTTGCTGACAAGCGCATGGAGCATTGTGATGACAAGGGTCATGGAGCATTGTGCTGAGAAAGGCATAGAGTATTGTGATGACAAGGGTCAAAGAGCATTGTGATGAAAAGTTCATGGAGCATTGTGGTTAAAAAGGTCACAGATACTGTTGATGACGATGGCATGAATCATTGTGATGACAAAGGTCATGAAGCATTGTGATGACTGGAGTCACGGAGCATTGTGATGACAGAGGTCATGGAGCATTGTGATAACAAAGGCATGGAGCATTGTGATTACAAGGGCATGGAACATTGGTCTAATAAATTTCATGGATTATTGCGATGACAGTTGGAATGGCGCATTGTGACGACAAGGGCATGGAGCATCCCGATGACAAGGTCATGCAGTATTGTGAAGACAGGTGTCAGGGAGCATTGTGATGACATATATAATGGCCCATTATGATGACGATGGCTTGGAGCATTGTGATGCCAAGTGTCATGGAGGATTCTGATGACAAAAGTAATGGAGCATTGTGCTGACAAGTGCATGGAGAATTGTGATGACAAGGGTCATGGAGCATTCTGATGACAAGCTTATGGAGTATTTTGATGACAATGGCATGGAGCATTGTGATGAAAACGGAATGGGGCATTGTGATTAAAAAAGCATGGAGCCTTTTCGTGACAGGTTTCAAGGAGCACTGTGATGACAAGTGTCAGGGAGCATTGTCAGGACAAGTGTATTGAGAATTGTGATGAGAAAGGTCATGGAGCTTTGTAATGAAAAGGGCATGGAGTATTGTGATGACAGGCATCATGGAGTGTTGTGATGACAAGTGTTATGGTACATTGTGATCACAAGGGTTTGGATCATTGTGATGACAGAGGTCATGGATCATTTTGATTTCAAAGAGCATGGAGAATTGTGATGACAAGGGCATGTAGCATTTTGATGACAAAGGCATGCAGCATTGTGATCACATGTGTCATGGCCACAGTGATGACAATCGTTACCGTCCATTGTGAATACAGGGGTCATGGATCATTGGGATGACAAGGGCATGGATCTATGTGATGACAAGGGTCATGGAGCAGTGGGCTGAAAATGTTCATGGAGTGTTGTGATGACAGGAGTCATGGAGCATTGTGATGAATAGGGAATGGAGCACTGTGATGAAAAGTGTCCCGGATCATTGTGTTGTCAGGTGTCATGGAGTGTTGTGATGACATTGGTCATGGAGCATTGTGATGATATTGGCCATGGAGCATTGTGATGAGAAAGTAGTGGAGCATTGGGCTGAAAATGTTCATGGATTATTGTGATGACAGGGGTCATGGAGCATTGTGATGACAAGGGAATGGAGCATGGTGGTGACAAGGTCTTGGAGCATTGTGAAAAGAAGTCCATGGAGAGTTGTGATGACAAGCCTCATGGAGCATTCTGAAGAAAAGGTGCCTGGAGCATTGTGTTTACAGGGGTCTTAGTGCATTGTGATGACTAGGGCATGGAGCATTGTGATGAGAAAGCCATGGAGCATTCTGCTGACATGCGTCATGGAGTTTTGTGATGACAAGGGCATGGAGCATTGTGATTACAGGGATCTTGGAGTATTGAGATGAAAATGTCATGGATCATTGTGATGAAAAAGGCATGGAGCCATGTCATGACAGGGTTCAAGGAGCATACTGACGACAAGTGTCAGGGAGCATTTTGATGACAAGTGTATTGAGCATTGGGATGACAAAGATCATGGAGCATTGTTATGAGAAGACGATGGAAAACTGTGATGATGAGCATCATGGTGTGTTGTGATGATAAGTGTTATGCAACATTGTGATCACAAGGGTTTGGAGCAATATGATGACAGAGGTCATGGAAAATATTGATTTCATTGTGATGACAATAGCCTGAAGCATTATGATGATGTGCATGGTGCATTGTGATGACAGGGTTCATGGAGCATTGAGATGAAAAGGGGCATGGAGCATTGTAATTACAAGGGTTTTGGAGCATTGTGATGACAAGGACATGGAGCATTGTGATTTCAGGGGTCTTGAGCATTGTGATGAGAATTGTCATGGAACCTTGCGATGACTAGGCCGTGGAACATTGTGATGGCAGCGGTCATGGTGCATTGTTATGACAGGGGTAATGGAGCATTGTGATGAGAAGGGTATGGAACTTTGCTCTGAAAAGTTTCATGGATTATTGTGATGAGAGTGGGCATGGAGCATTGTGATGACAAGGGCACGGAACACTGTGATACATGGGTCATGCAGGACTGTAATGACAAGGGCATGGAGCATTGTGATGAGAAGGGCTCCGAGCATTGTGATGACAGGTGTCATGGAGCTTTGTGATGACAAGGGCATTGAGCAATGTTATGAGATTTTTCATGGAGCATTGTGATGACAATGACATTGAGCAATGTGATGCCAAGGGTCATGGAGCTTTGTGATGACAAGTCATGGAGCATTTTAATGACAAGGGCATGGTGCATTGTGATGACCGGGTCATGCAGCAAGTTGATAAAATGTGTAATGGAATATTTTGATGGCAGGGGTTATAGAACATTGTGATGTCAGGGGTCATGGAACATTTTGATGATAAGGGGACGTAGCATTTTGATTACAGGGTCATGGATCATTGTGATTCCAGGGGTGAGGGAGTATTTTGACGACTAGTGATGGAACATTGTGATATCTCTGGTGAGAGAGCATTTTGATGAGAAGTGCATGGACCATTGTGATTACAAGGTTTATGGAGCATTGCAATGACAAGGTTTGGAACGTTGTGATGAAATGCGCGTGGCACATTGTGATGACAATGTTCATGGAGCACTGTTCTGACAAAGACATGGAGCATTGTGATGACAAGTTTCTCAGAGAATTGTGATGTAAAGTTCATGAAGCATTGTGGTTACAAAGGTCACAGAGCCTTGTGATGACGCGGGCATGGACCATTGTGATGACAAACGTTATGAAGCATTGTGATGACTGGAGTCACGGAGCATTGTGATGACAGGTGTCTAGGAGCATTGTGATGACAAGGGCATGGAGTATTGTGATGACAGGCATCATGGAGCGTTGTGATGACAAGTGTTATGGAACACTGTAATCACAAGGGTTTGGAGCATTGTGATGACAGAGGTCATGGATCATTTTGATTTCAAGGAGCATGGAGCATTGTGATGAAAAGAGCATGAAGCAATGTGATCCCAAAATTCATGGAGGATTGTGATGACAATGGAAATGGAGTATTGTGATTACAACGACATAGAGGATTGTAATGACAAGGTCATGTAGCATTTTGCTGACAAAGGCATGGAGCATTGTGATGACAAGGGCACGGAACACTCTGATACATGGGTCATGCAGGACTGTAATGACAAGGTCTTGTAGCATTTTGCTGACAAAGGCATGGAGCATTGTGATGACATGTGTCATGGATCACTGTGATGACAAGCTTCACGGAGCACTGTGAATACAGGGGTCATGGGTCATTGGGATGATAAGGGCATGGATCATTGAGATGACAAGGGTCATGGAGCACTGGGCTGAAAATATTCATGGAGTGTTGTGATGACAGGGGTCATGGAGCATTGTGATGACTAGGGAATGGAGCATTGTGATGACAACTGTCCCGGATCATTGTGTTGTCAGCTGTCATGGAGTGTTGTGATGACAGTGGTCATGGAGCATTGTGATGATATTGGCCATGAAGCATTATGATGAGAACGTCGTGGATCATTGGGCTGAAAATATTCATGGATTATTGTGATGACAGGGGTCATGGAGCATTGTGATGACAAGGGAATGGAGCATGGTGATGACAAGGTCCTGGACCATTGTGATGAGAAGACCATGGAGACTTGTGATGACAAGTCTCATGGAGCATTCTGATGAAAAGGGGCATGGAGCTTTGTGATTACTGGGGTCTTGGAGCATTGTTATGACAAGGGCATGGATCATTGAGATGAGAAGGCTATGGGGCATTCTGATGACATGCGTCATGGAGTTTTGTGATGACAGTGGCATGGAGCATTGTGATTACAGGGATCTTGGAGGATTGTGATGAAAAGGTCATGGATCATTGTGATGAAAAAGGCATGGAGCCTTGTCATGACATGGTTCAAGGAGCATACTGATGACAAGTGTCAGGGAGCATTGTGATGACAAGTGTTTTGAGCATTGTGATGACAAAGATCATGGAGCATTGCGATGAGAAGGCCATGGATAATTGTGATGATGAGCGTCATGGGGTGTTGTGATGATAAGTGTTATGCAACATTGTGATCACAAGGGTTTGGAGCATTATGATCACAGAGGTCATGGAGAATATTGATTTAATTGTGATGACAAGAGCCTGAAGCATTATGATGATGTGCATGGTTCATTGTGATGACAGGGTTCATGATGCATTGAGATAAAAAGGGGCATGGAGCATTGTGATTACAGGGGTCTTGGAGCATTGTGATGACAAGGGTATGGAGCATTGTGATGAGAAGGCCATGGAACATTCTGATGACATGCGTCATGGAGCTTTGTGATGACAAGGGAATGTATCATTGTGATTTCAGGGGTCTTGAGCATTGTAATGAGAAGTGTCATGGAACCTGGTGATGACTAGGCCGTGGAATATTGTGATGGCAGGGGTCATGGTGCATTGTTATGACAGGGGTAATGGAGAATTGTGATGATAAGGGTATGGAACTTTGGTCTGAAATGTTTCATGGATTATTGTGATGAGAGTGGGCATGGAGCATTGTGATGACAAGGGAACGGAACACTGTGATACATGGGTCATGCAGGACTCTAATGACAAGGGCATGGAGCATTGTGATGAGAAGGGCATCGAGCATTGTGATGACAAGTGTCATGGAGCTTTGTGATGACAAGGGCACTGAGCAATATTATGAGAGGTTTCATGGAGCATTGTGATGACAATGACATGGAGCATTGTGATGCCAAGGGTCATGGAGCATTTTGATGACAAGTCATGGAGCATTTTGATGACAAGGGCATTGTGCATTGTGATGGGAAGGGCAGGGAGCATTTTGATGAACGGTTCATGCAGCAATTTGATAAAAAAGTGTAATAGAACATTTAGATGGCAGGTGTTATAGAACATTGTGATGTCAGGGGTCTTGGAGCTTTGGGATGGAAAGGGTCATGGATCATTTTCATGACAGGGGTTATGGAACATTGTGATAGCAGGGTTCATGGAACATTGTGATGATAAGTGGATGTAGCATTGTGATGACAGGTTCATGGATCATTGTGATTTCAGGGGTGAGGGAGTATTGTGATGACTAGTGCTGGAACATTGTGATATCTCTGGTGAGAGAGAATTTTGATGAGAAGTGCATGGACCATTGTGATTACAAGGTTTATGGAGCATTGCAATGACAAGGTTGTGGACAGTTGTGGTGAAATACGCGTGGCACATTGTGATGACAATGGTCATGGAACATTGTTCTGACAAAGACATGGAGCATTGTGATGACAAGGGTCACAGAGAATTGTGATGAAAATTTCATGGAGCATTGTGGTTACAAAGGTCACAGAGCCTTCTGATGATGCGGGCATCGACCATTGTGATGACAAACGTTATGAAGCATTGTGATGACTGGAGTCACGGAGCATTGTGATGACAGGGTTCATGGAGCACTGTGATGACAAGGGCATGGTGCATTGTGATGACAGTGGCATGGAGCATTGGTCTGACAAGTTTCATAGATTATTATGATGAAAGTGGGCATTGTGCATTGGGATGACAAGGGCATGGAGCATTGTGATGATATGTTCATGGAGTATTGTGAAGACAGGTGTTAGGGAGCATTGTGATGACATATGTCATGGTACATTGCGATGACAATGGCATGGAGTATTGTGATGCCTAATGTAATGGAGGATTGTGATGACAAATATAATGGAGCATTGTGATGACTAGGGCTTGGAGCATTATGATGACAAGGGCCATTGAAAATTGTCATGACAAGCTCGTGAAGCATTGTGATGACAAGGTCCTGGAGCATTGTGATGACAAATCCATGGAGCATTTGATGACAAGTCTCATGGAGCATACTGATGAAAAGGGGCATGGATCATTGTGATTACAGGGGTCTTGGAACATTGTGAAGACAAGGGCATGGAGCATAGTGATTAGAAGACCAAAGAGCATTATGATGGCATGCGTCATTAAGATTTGCGATGAAAAGGGCATGGAGCATTGTGATTACATGGGTCTTCTAGCACTGTGATTTAAAGGGCATGGATCATTGTGATGAAAAAGGCATGGAGCCTTGTCATCACAGGGTTCAAGGAGCTTACAGACACCAAGTGTCTGGGAGCATTTTGATGACAAGTGTATTGAGCATTGTCATGACGAAGGTCTTGGAGCGTTGTGATGAGAAGACCATGGATAACTGTGATGACGAGCGTCATGGGGCATTGTGATGACAAGTGTTATGGAATATTGTGATCACAAGGGTTTGGAGCATTGTTATGACAGAGTCATGGAGCATTTTGATTTCATTGTGATGACAATAGCATGAATCATTATGATGATGGGCATGGTGCATTGTGATGACAGGGTTCATGGATCATTGAGATGAAAAGGGGCATAGAGCATTGTGATTACAGTGTTCTTGGAGCAGTGTGATGAGAAGGGTCATGGATCCTTGTGATGACAAGGCCATGGAACATCGTGATGGCCGGGGTCATGGAGCATTGTGATGACAAGGGAATGGAGCATGGTGATGACAAGGTCCTGGAGCATTGTGATGAGAAGACCATGGAGACTTGTGATGAGAAGACCATGGCGACTTTTGATGACAAGTCTCATGGAGCATTCTGATGAAAAGGGGCATGAAGCATTGTGATTACAGGGGTCTTGGAGCATTGTGATGACAAGGGCATGGAGCATAGTGATGAGAAGGCCATGGAGCATTCTGATGACATGCATCATGGAGTTTAGTGATGACAAGGGCATGGGGCATTGTGATTACAGGGATCTTGGAGCATTGTGATGAAAAGGTCATGGATCATTGTGATGAAAAATGCATGGAGCCTTGTCATGACAGGGTTCAAGGAGCATACTGACGACAAGTGTCAGGGAGCATTGTGATGACAAGTGTATTGAGCATTGTGATGACAAAGATCAGGAGCATTGTGATGAGAAGTCCATGGATAATTGTGATGATGAACGTCATGCGGTGTTGTGATGATACGTGTTATGCAACATTGTGATCACAAGGGTTTGGAGCATTATGATGACAGAGGTCATGGAGAATATTAATTTCATTTTGATGACAATAGCATGAAGCATTATGATGATGGGCATGGTGCATTGTGATGACAGGGTTCATGGAGCATTGAGATGAAAAGGGGCATGGAGCATTGTGATTACAGTGTTCTTGGAGCATTGTGATGAGAAGGGTCATGGAGCCTTGTGATGACAAGGCCATGGAACATCGTGATGGCAGGGGTCATGGAGCATTGTTATGAAAGGGGTAATGGAGCATTGTGATGGCAATGGCATGAAGCATTGTGATGAGAAGGCCATGGAGCATACTGATGACATGTGTCATGGAGCTATGTGAAGACAAGGGCATGGAGCAATGTGATGAGAGCGTTCATGGAACATTGTGATGACAATGACATGGAACATTGTGATGCCAAGGGTCATGGATCTTTGTGATAACAAAGGTCATGGAGCATTTTGATGGCAAGGGCGTTGTGCATTGTGATGAGAAGGGCAGGGAGCATTCTGATGACAGGGTCATAGAGCAATTTGATGAAAAGTGTCATGGAACATTTTGATGACAGGTGTTATGGAACATTGTGATGTCAGGGGTCATCGAACATTGTGATGATAAGTGCATGTAGCATTGTGATGACAGGAGTCATGGAAAATTGTGATGACAGGGGTGAGGGAGTATTGTGACAAATAATGATGTAGCATTGTGATATCAGTGGTGAGAGAGCATTTTGATGAGAAGTGCATGGGGCATTGTGATGACAAATTTTATAGAGCATTGTGATGACAAGGTTGTGGAGCACTGTGATGACAAGCGCATGGTGCATTGTGATGACATGTGTCATGGAGCATTGTGCTGACAAGCACATGGAGCTTTGTGATGACAAGTGTCATGGAGCATTGTGCTGAGAAAGGCATAGAGCATTGTGATGAAAAGGGTCAAAGAGTATTGTGATGAAAAGTTCATGGAGCATTGTGGTTAACAAGGTCACAGAGACTGTTGATGACGAGGGCATGGACCATTGTGATGACAAAGGTAATGAATCACTGAGATGACTGGAGTCACGGAGCATTGTGATGACAGGGGTCATGGAGCAATGTGATAACAAGGGCATGGAGCATTGTGATGACAAGGGCATGGAACATTGGTCTAATAACTTTCATGGAGTATTGCGATGAGAGTTGGAATGGCACTCTGTGATGACAACGGCATGGAGCATTGTGATGACCAGGTCATGTCGTATTGTGAAGACAGGTTTCAGAGAGCATTGTGATCACATATGTAATGGCCCATTGTGATGAGGATGGCATGGAGCTTTGTGATGCCAAGTGTCAGGGAGGATTCTGATGACAAAGTAATGGAGCATTGTGATGACTGGAGTCACGGAGCATTCTGATGACAGGGGTCATGTAGCTTTGTGATGAAAAGGGCATGGAGCATTGTGATGACAGGGGCATGGAGCACTGGTCTGAGAAGTTTCATAGATTATTGTGATGACAGTGGACATGGTGCATTGTGATGACAAGGGCATGGAGCATTGTGATGACAAGGGCATTGAGTATTGTGAAGACAGGTGACAGGGAGCATTGTGATGACATATGTCATGGTCCATTGCGATGACAATGGCATGGAGCATTGTGATGCCAAATGTATTTGAGGATTGTGTTGACAAATATAAAGGAGCATTGTGATGACTAGGGCTTGGAGCATTATGATGACAAGGGCTCTTGAGAATTTTCATGACAAGGTCCTGAAGCGTTGAGATGACAAGGACCAGGAGCATTGTGATGAGAAATCCATGGAGCCTTGTGATGACACGTCTCATGGAGCATACTGATGAAAAGGGGCAGGGAGCATTGTGATGACCAGGTCATGCAGTATTGTGAAGAGAAGTGTCAGGGAGCATTGTGATGACATATGTAATGGCCCATTGTGATGACAATGGCATGGCTCATTGTGATGCCAAGTGTCATGGAGGATTCTGATGACAAAGGGAATGGAGCATTGTGCTGACAATGGCTTGGAGCATTGTTATGAGAAGGGTCAGGGAGCATTGTGCTGACAAGTGCATGGAGAATTGTGATGACAAGGGTCATGGAGCATTCTGATGACAAGCTTGTGGAGTATTTTGATGACAATGGCATGGAGCATTGGGATGAAAACAGCATGGGGCTTTGTGATGAAAAAGGCATGGAGCCTTTTCGTGAGAGGGTTCAAGGAGCATTCTGACGACAAGTGTCAGGGAGCATTGTGATGACAAGTGTATTGAGAATTGTGATGACAAAGGTCATGGAGCATTGTGATGAAAAGGGCATGGAGTATTTTGATGGCAGGCATCGTGGAGCGTTGTGATGACAAGTGTTATGGAACATTGTGATCACAAGGGTTTGGAGCATTGTGATGACAGAGGTCATGGATCATTTTGATTTCAAGGAGCATGGAGCATTTTGATGACATGCGCATGAAGCAATGTGATCCTAAGGTATATGGAGGATTGTGATGACAATGGTAATGGAGTATTGTGATGATAAGCACATAGAGCATTGTACTGACAAGGTCATGTAGCATATTGCTGACAAAGGCATGGAGCATTGTGATGACAAGTGACATGGAGCACTGTGATGAAAAGCGTCACGGAGCATTGTGAATACAGGGGTCATGGAACATTGGGATGACAAGGGCATGGATCATTGTGATGACAAGTGTCATGGAGCATTGGGCTGAAAATGTACATGGAGTATTGTGATGACAGGGGACATGGAGCACTGTGATTGCAGGGGTCTTGTAGCATTGTGATGACAAGAGTCCCGGATCATTGTGTTGTCAGGTGTCATGGAGTTTTGTGATGACAGTGGTCATGGAGCATTGTGATAATATTGGTCATGGAGCATTGTGATGAGAAGGTCATGGAGCATTGTGCTGAAAATATTCATGGAGTATTGTGATGACAGGGGTCATGGAGCATTGTGATGACAAGGGAATGGAGCATTGTGATGAGAAGACCATGGAGACTTGTGATGACAAGTCTAATGGAGCATTCAGATGAAAAGGGGCATGGAGCATTGTGATTACGGGGGACTTGGAGCATTGTGCTGACAAGGGCTTGGAGCATTGTGAGGAGAAGGCCATGGAACATTCTGATGTCATGCGTCATGGAGCTTTTGATGACTAGGGCATGGAGCATTGTGATTACATGGGTCTTGGAGCATTGTGTTGACAAGGGTCATGGAGCCTTGTGATGACAAGGCCCGGGAACATTGTGATGGCAGGGGTCATGGAGCTTGTTATGACAGAAGTAATGGAGCATTGTGATGAGAAGGGCATTGACCTTTGGTCTGAAATGTTTCATGGATTATTGTGATGAGAGTGGACATGGCACATTGTGATGACAAGGGCACGGTACACTGTGATACATGGGTCATGGAGGATTGTAATGACAAGGGCATGGATTATTGTGATGAGAAGGGCATCGAGCAATGTGATGACAAGTGCCATGGAGCTTTGTGATGACAAGGGCATGAAGCAATGTGATGAGAGGCTTCATGGAGCATTGTGATGACAATGACATGTAGCATTGTGATGCCAAAGGTCATGGAGCTTTGTGATGACAAAGGCCAAGGAGCATTTTGATGACAGGGTCATGCAGCAATTTGATGAAAAGTGTAATGGAACCTTTTGATGACAGGGGTTATAGAACATTGTGATGCCAGGGGTCATGGTGCTTTGGGATGAAAAAGGTCATAGAGCATTTTGATGACAGGGTTTATGGAACATTGTGATGTCAGGGTCATGGAACATTGTGCTGATAAGGGGATGTAGCATTGTGATGACAGGGGTCATGGAATATTGTGATAACAGGGGTGAGGGAGGATTGTGATGACTAGTGATGGAACACTGTGATATCTCATGTGAGAGAGCATTTGGATGAGAAGGGCATGGAGCATTGTGATTACAAGGTTTATGGAGCATAGCGATGACAAGTTTTTGGATCATTGTGATGAAAAGCGCATGACACATTGTGATGACAAGGGTTATGGAGCATTGTTCTGACAAAGACATGGAGTATAGTGATGACAAAGGTCACAGAGCATTGTGATGAAAAGTTCAAGGAGCATTTTGTTTAAAAAGTCACAGAGCCTTGTGATGATGCGGACATGGACCGTTGTGATGACAAACGTTATGAAGCATTGTGATGACTGGAGTCACGGAGCATTGTGATGACAGGGGTCATGGAGCATTGTGATGAAAAGGGCATGGGACATTGTGATGACAGGGGCATGGAGCTTTGGTCTGACTAGTTTCAGAGATTATTGTGATGACAGAGGACATGGTGCATTGTGATGACAAGGGCATGGATCATTGTGATGACAAGGGCATGGACTATTGTGAAGACAGGTGTCAGGGAGCATTGTGATGACATATGTCATTGTCCATTGCGATGACAATGGCAGGGAGCATTGTGATGCCAAATGTAATGGAGGATTGTGATGACAAATATAATGGAGCATTGTGATGACTAGGGCTTGGAGCATTATGATGACAAGGGCCATTGAGAATTTTCATGACAATGTCGTGAAGAATTGTGATGACAAGGTCCTGGAGCATTGTGATGAGAAAACCATGGAGCCTTGTGATGACAAGTCTCATGGAGCATACTGATGAAAAGGGGCATGGAGCATTCTGATTACAGGGGTCTTGGAACATTGTGATAACAAGTGCATGGAGCATTGTGATGACATGGGCATGCAGCATTGGTCTAATAAGTTTCATGGATTATTGTGATGAGAGTTGCAATGGCGCATTGTGATGACAAGGGCATGGAACTTTGTGATGACCAGGTCATGCAGTATTGTGAAGAGAGGTGTCAGGGAGCATTGTGATGACATATGTAATGGCCCATTGTGATGACAATGGCATGGAGCATTGTGATGCCAAGTGTCATGAGGGATTCTGATGAAAAAGGTAATGGAGCATTGTGATGACAATGGCTTGGAGCATTGTGATGACAAGGGTCAGGGAGCATTCTGATGACAAGCTTGTGGAGTATTTTGATGACAATGGCATGGAGCATTGGGATGAAAACGGCATGGGGCTTTGTGATGAAAAAGGCTTGGAGCCTTTTCGTGCCAGGTTTCAAGGAGCATTATGACGACAAGTGTCAGGGAGCATTGTGAGGACAAGTTTATTGAGAATTGTGATGACAAAGTTCATGGAGCATTGTGATGAAAAGGGCATGGAGTATTGTGATGACAGGCATCATGGAGCGTTGTGAGGACAAGTGCTTTGGAACATTGTGATCACAAGGGATTGGAACATTGTGATGACAAAGGTAATGGATCATTTTGATTTCAAGGAGCATGGAGCACTGTGATGACAAGGCATGAATCAATGTGATCCCAAGGTTCATGGAGGATTGTGATGACAATGGTAATGGAGTATTGTGATGACAAGTGCATAGAGCATTGTAATGACAAGGTCATGTAGCATTTTGCTGACAAAGGCATGGAGCATTGTGATGACAGGTGTCATGGAGCACTGTGATGAAAAGCGTCATGGAGCATTACGATGACAAGGGTCTCAGATCATTGTGCTGTCAGGTGTCATGGAGTGTTGTGATGACTGTGGTCATGGAGCATTGTGATGATATTTGTCATGGAGCATTGTGATGAGAATGTCATGGAGCACTGGGCTGAATATGTTCATGGAGTATTGTGATGACAGGGGTCATGGAGCATTGTGATGACAAGGGAATGGAGCATGGTGATGACAAGGTCTTGGAGCATTGTGATGAGTTAAGCATGGAGACTTGTGATGACTAGTCTAATGGAGCATTCTGATGAAAAGGGGCATGGAGCATTGTGATTACGGGGGTCTTGGAGCATTGTGATGACAAGGGCATGGAGCATTGTGAGGAGAAGGCAATGGAACATTCTGATGACATGCCTCATGGAGCTTTGTGATGACAAGGGCATGGAGCATTGTGATTACATGGGTCTTGGATTATTGTGTTGACAGGGACATTGAACACTGGTCTGACAAGTTTCATAGATTATTGTGATGACAGTGGATATGGTGCATTGTGATGACAAGGGCATGGAGCATTGTGATGAGAAGGTCATGGAGCATTGGGCTGAAAATGTTCATGGAGTATTGTGATGACAGGGGTCTTGGAGCATTGTGATGACAAGGGTCCCGAATTATTGTGTTGTCAGATGTCATAGAGTGTTGTGATGAGAGTGGTCATGGAGTATTGTGATGACAAGGGCATCGAGCATTGTGATTACAGGAACCTTGGAGCATTGTGATGAAATGGTCATGGATCATTGTGATGAAAAATGCTTGGAAACTTGTCATGACAGGGTTCAAGGAGCATACTGACGACAAGGGTCAGGGAGCATTGTGATGACAAGTGTACTGAGCATTGTGATGACAAAGATCATGGAGCATTGTGATGAGAAGACCATTGAAAATTGTGATGATGAGCGTCATGGGGTGTTGTGATGATACGTGTTATGCAACATTTTGATCACAAGGGTTTGGAGCATTATGATGACAGAGGTCATGCAGAATATTGATTTCATTGTGATGACAATAGCCTGAAGCATTATGATGATGGGCATGGTGCATTGTGATGACAGGGTTCATGGAGCATTGAGATGAAAAGCGGCATGGAGCATTGTGATGACAAGGGTCTTGGAGCATTGTGATAACAGACCTCATGGAGCATTGAGATGAAATGTGGCATGGAGCATTGTGATGACAAAGGTCTTGGAGCATTGTGATGACAAGGGCATGGAGCATTGTGATGAGAAGGCCATGGAACATTCTGATGACATGCGTCATGGAGCTTTGTGATGACAAGGGCATGGAGCATTGTGATATAAGGGGTCTTGAGCATTGTGATGAGAATTATCATTGAACCTTGTGATGACTAGGCCGTGGATCATTGTGATGGCAGGTGTCATGGTGCATTGTTATGACAGGGGTACTGGAGCATTGTGATGAGAAGGGTATGGAACTTTGGTCTGAAATGTTTCATGGATTATTGTGATGAGAGTGGGCATGGAGCATTGTGATGACAAGGGCACGGAACACTGTGATACATGGGTCATGCAGGACTTTAATGACAAGGGCATGGAGCATTGTGATGAGAAGGGCATCGAGCATTGTGATGACAAGTGTCATGGCGCTGTGTGATGACAAGGGCATGGAGCAATGTGGTGAGAGGGCTCATGGAGCATTGTGATGACAATGACAGGGAGCATTGTGATGCCAAGTGTCTTGGAGCTTTGTGATGACAAGTCATCGAGCATTTTCATGAGAAGGGCAGGGAGCTTTATGATGACCGGGTCATGCAGCAATTTGATAAAAAGTGTAATGGAACATTTTGATGGCAGGGGTTATAGAACATTGTGATGGCAGGGGTCATGGAGCTTTGGAATGGAAAGGGTCATGGAGCATTTTGATTACAGGGCTTATGGAACATTGTGATGGCAGGGGTCATGGAACATTGTGATGATAAGGGGATGTAGCATTGTGATGACAGTGTCATGGAACATTGTGATTACAAGGATGAGGGTGTATTGTGATGACTAGTGATGGAACATTGTGATATCTCTGGTGAGAGAGCATTTTGATGAGAAGTGCATGGACCATTGTGATTACAAGGTTTATGGAGCATTGCAATGACAAGATTTGGAACGTTGTGATGAAATGCGCGTGGCACATTGTGATGACAATGGTCATGGAGCATTGTTCAGAAAAAGACATGGAGCATTGTGATGACAAGTTTCTCAGAGAATTGTGATGAAAAGTTCATGGAGCATTGTGGTTACAAAGGTCACAGAGCCTAGTGATTACGGGGGCATGGACCATTGTGATGACAAACGTTATGAAGCATTGTGATGACTGGAGTCACGGAGCATTGTGATGACAGGGGTCATGGAGCATTGTGATGAAAAGGGCATGGAGCATTGTGATGACAGTGGCATGGAGCATTGGTCTGACAAGTTTCATAGATTATTGTGATGAGAGTGGGCATGGTGCATTGTGATGACAAGGGCATGGAGCATTGTGATGATAAGGTCATGGAGTATTGTGAAGACAGGTGTCAGGGAGTATTGTGATGACATATGTCATGGTCCATGGCGATGACAATGGCATGGAGCTTTGTGATACCAAATGTAATGGAGGATTGTGATGACAAATATAATGGAGCATTGTGATGATTAGGGCTTGAAACATTATGATGACAAGGGCCATTGAAAATTCTGATGACAAGGTCGTGAAGCATTGTGATGACAAGGTCCTGGAGCATTGTGATGACAAAACCATGGAGCCTTGTGATGACAAGTCTCATGGAGTATACTGATGAAAAGGGGAATGGAGCATTGTGATTACAGGGGTCTTGGAACATTGTGAAGACAAGGGCATGAAGCATTGTGAGGAGAAGACCAAGGAGCATTCTGATGGCATGCGTCATTGAGCTTTGTGATGACAATGGCATGGACCATTGTGATTACATGGGACTTGGAGCATTGTGATGAAAAGGGCATGGATCATTGTGATGAAAAAGGCATGGAGCCTTGTCATGACAGGGTTCAAGGAGCATACAGACAACAAGTGTCAGGGAGCATGTTGATGACAAGTGTATTGAGCATTGTGATGACGAAGGTCATGGAGCATTGTGATGACAATGGCTTGGAGCATTGTGATGACAAGGGTCAGGGAGCACTGTGCTGACAAGTGCATGGAGAATTGTGATGACAAGGGTCATGGAGCATTCTGATGACAAGCTTGTGGAGTATTTTGATGACAATGGCATGGAGCATTGTGATGAAAATGGCATGGGGCATTGTGATGTAAAAGGCATGGAGCCTTTTCGTGACAGGTTTCAAGGAGCATTCTGATGACAAGTGTCAGGGAGCATTGTGCTGACAAGTGTATTGAGAATTGTGGTGACAAAGGTCATGGAGCATTGTGATGAAAAGGGCATGGAGTATTGTGGTGACAGGCATCATGGAGCGTTGTGATGACAAGTGTTATGGAACATTGTGATCACAAGGGTTTGGAGCATTGTGATGACAGAGGTCATGGATCATTTTGATTTCAAGGAGCATGGAGCATTGTGATGACAAGGGCATGAAGCAATGTGATCCCAAAGTTTATGGAGGATTGTGATGACAATGGAAATGGAGTATTGTGATGAGAAGTGCATAGAGCATTGTAATGACAATGTCATGTAGCATTTTGCTGACAAAGGCATGGAGCATTGTGATGACATGTGTCATGGAGCACTGTGATGACAAGCATCAAGGAGCATTGTGAATACAGGGGTCATGGAGCATTGGGATGACAAGGGCATGGATCATTGTGATGACAAGGGTCATGGAGCACTGGGCTGAAAATGTTCATGGAGAGTTGTGATGACAGGTGTCATGTAGCATTGTGACGACAAGGGAATGGAGCATTGTGATGACAAGAGTCCTGGATCATTGTGTTGTGAGCTGTCATGAAGTGTTGTGATGACAGTGGTCATGGAGCATTGTGATGAGAAGGTCGTGGAGCATTGGGCTGAAAATGTTCATGGATTATTGTGATGACAGTGGTCATGGAGCATTGTGATGACAAGGGAATGGATCATGGTGATGTCAAGGTCCTGGAACATTGTGATGAGAAGACCATGGAGACTTGTGATGGCAAGTCTCATGGAGCATTCTGATGAAACGGGGCATGGAGCATTGTGATTACAGGGGTCTTGGAGCATTGTGAAGACAAGGGCATGGAGCATTGTGAGGAGAAGACCAAGGAGCATTCTGATGGCATGCGTCATTGAGCTTTGTGATGACAATGGCATGGACCATTGTGATTACATGAGACGTGGAGCATTGTGATGAAAAGGGCATGGATCATTGTGATGAAAAAGGCATGGAGCCATGTCATGACAGGGTTCAAGGAGCATACAGACAACAAGTGTCAGGGAGCATGTTGATGACAAGTGTATTGAGCATTGTGATGACGAAGGTCAGGGAGCATTGTGAGGAGAAGACCATGGATAATTGTGATGACGAGCATCCTGGGGCATTGTGATGACAAGTGTTATGGAATATTGTGATCACAAGGGTTTGGAGTATTGTTATGAAAGAGGTCATGGAACATTTTGATTTCGTTGTGATGACAATAGCATGCAGCATTATGATGATGGGCATAGTGCATTGTGATGACAGGGTTCATGGATCATTGAGATGAAAAGGGGCATAGAGCATTGTGATTACAGTGTTCTTGGAGCATTGTGATGAGAAGGGTCATGGAGCATTGTGATGACAAGGCCATGCAACATCGTGATGGCAGGGGTCATGGAGCATTGTTATGACAGGGGTGATGGAGCATTGTGATGGCAAGGGCATCGAGCATTGTGATGAGAAGGCCATGGAGCATTCTGATGACATGTGTCATGGAGCTATGTAAAGACAAGGGCATGGAGCAATGTGTTGAGAGCGTCCATGGAGCATGGTGATGACAATGACATGGAGCATTGTGATGCCAAGGGTCATGGATCTTTGTGATGACAAAGGTCATGGAGCATTTTGATGGCAAGGGCGTTGTGCATTGTGATGAGAAGGGCAGGGAGCATTCTGATGACAGGGTCATCGAGCAATTTGATGAAAAGCGTCATTAATTATTTTGATGACAAGTGTTATGGAACATTGTGATTTCAGGGATCATCGAACATTGTGATGATAAGTGCATGTAGCATTGTGATGACAGGAGTCATGGAACATTGTGATGACAGGGGTGAGGGAGTAATGTGACAAATAGTGATGTAGCATTGTGATATCAGTGGTGAGAGAGCATTTTGATGAGAAGTGCATGGAGCATTGTGATGACAAATTTTATGGAGCATTGTGATGACAATGTTGTGGAGCACTGTGATGACAAGCGCATGGTGCATTGTGATGACATGTGTCATGGAGCATTGTGCTGACAAGCGCATGGAGCATTGTGATGACAAGGGTCATGGAGCATTGTGCTGAGAAAGGCATAGAGCATTGTGATGACAAGGGTCAAAGAGCATTGTGATGAAAAGTTCATGGAGCATTGTGGTTAAAAAGGTCACAGAGACTGTTGATGACGAGGGCATGGACCATTGTGATGACAAAGGTCATGAAGCATTGTGATGACTGGAGTCACGGAGCATTGTGATGACAGGGTCATGGAGCATTGTGATAACAAGGGGATGGAGCATTGTGATGACAAGGGC
Organism: Mesoplodon densirostris; assembly: GCF_025265405.1. Lineage (NCBI taxonomy): Eukaryota > Metazoa > Chordata > Mammalia > Artiodactyla > Ziphiidae > Mesoplodon > Mesoplodon densirostris. The sequence goes on from NW_026778196.1 coordinate 10,812,872, forward strand.
ATGGAACATTGGTCTAATAACTTTCATGGAGTATTGCAATGAGAGTTGGAATGGCACATTGTGATGACAAGGGCATGGAGCATTGTGATGACCAGGTCATGCAGTATTGTGAAGACAGGTGTCAGGGAGCATTGTGATCACATATGTAATGGCCCATTGTGATGAGGATCGCATGGAGCACTGTGATGCCAAGTGTCAGGGAGGATTCTGATGACAAAGGTAATGGAGCATTGTGATGACAGTGGCTTGGAGCATTGTGATGACAAGGGTCAGGGAGCATTGTGCTGACAAGTGCATGGAGAATTGTGATGACAAGGGTCATGGAGCATTCTGATGACAAGCTTGTGGAGTATTTTGATGACAATGGCATGGAGCATTGTGATGAAAATGGCATGGGGCATTGTGATGTAAAAGGCATGGAGCTTTTCGTGACAGAGTTCAAGGAGCATTCTGATGACAAGTGTCAGGGAGCATTGTGATGAAAAGTGTATTGAGAATTGTGGTGACAAAGGTCATGGAGCATTGTGATGAAAAGGGCATGGAGTATTGTGGTGACAGGCATCATGGAGCGTTGTGATGACAAGTGTTATGGAACATTGTGATCACAAGGGTTTGGAGCTTTGTGATGACAGAGGTCATGGATCATTTTGATTTCAAGGAGCATGGAGCATTGTGATGACAAGGGCATGAAGCAATGTGATCCCAAAGTTCATGGAGGATTGTGATGACAATTGAAATGGAGTATTGTGATGACAAGTGCATAGAGCATTGTAATGACAAGGTCATGTAGCATTTTGCTGACAAAGGCATGGAGCATTGTGATGACATGTGTCATGGAGCACTGTGATGACAAGCGTCAAGGAGCATTGTGAATACAGGGGTCATGGAGCATTGGGATGACAAGGGCATGGATCATTGTGATGACAAGGGTCATGGAGCACTGGGCTGAAAATGTTCATGGAGAGTTGTGATGACAGGTGTCATGTAGCATTGTGACGACAAGGGAATGGAGCATTGTGATGACAAGAGTCCTGGATCATTGTGTTGTCAGGTGTCATGGAGTGTTGTGATGACAGTGGTCATGGAGCATTGTGATGATATTGGCAATGGAGCATTGTGATGAGAAGGTCGTGGAGCATTGGGCTGAAAATGTTCATGGATTATTGTGATGACAGGGGTCATGGAGCATTGTGATGACAAGGGAATGGATCATGGTGATGTCAAGGTACTGGAACATTGTGATGAGAAGACCATGGAGACTTGTGATGGCAAGTCTCATGGAGCATTCTGATGAAAACGGGCATGGAGCATTGTGATTACAGGGGTCTTGGAGCATTGCTATGACTAGGGCATAGAGCACTGTGATGAGAAGGCCATGGAGCATTCTGATGACTTGCGTCATGGAGTATTGTGATGACAAGGGCATGGAGCATTGTGATTACAGGGACCTTGGAGCATTGTGATGAAATGGTCATGGATCATTGTGATGAAAAATGCATGGAAACTTGTCATGACAGGGTTCAAGGAGCATACTGACGACAAGGGCCAGGGAGCATTGTGATGACAAGTGTATTGAGCATTGTGATGACAAAGATCATGGAGCATTGTGATGAGAAGACCATGGATAATTGTGATGATGAGCGTCATGGGGTGTTGTGATGATACGTGTTATGCAACATTGTGATCACAAGGGTTTGGAGCATTATGATGACAGAGGTCATGCAGAATATTGATTTCATTGTGATGACAATAGCCTGAAGCATTATGATGATGGGCATGGTGCATTGTGATGACAGGGTTCATGGTCATTGAGATGAAAAGTGGCATGGAGCATTGTGATTACAAGGGTCTTGGAGCATTGTGATAACAGGCTTCATGGAGAATTGAGATGAAATGGGACATGGAGCATTGTGATGACAAGGGTCTTGGAGCATTGTGATGACAAGGGCATGGAGCATTGTGATGAGAAGGCCATGGAACATTCTGATGACATGCGTCATGGAGCTTTGTGATGACAAGGGCATGGAGCATTGTGATATCAGGGGTCTTGAGCATTGTGATGAGAATTATCATGGAACCTTGTGATGACTAGGCCGTGGATCATTGTGATGGCAGGTGTCATGGTGCATTGTTATGACAGGGGTGATGGAGCATTGTGATGAGAAGGGTATGGAACTTTGGTATGAAATGTTTCATGGATTATTGTGATGAGAGTGGGCATGGAGCATTGTGATGACAAGGGCACGGTACACTGTGATACATGGGTCATGGAGGACTGTAATGACAAGGGCATGGAGCATTGTGATGACAAGTGTCATGGAGCTGTGTGATGACAAGGGCATGGAGCAATGTGGTGAGAGGGTTCATGGAGCATTGTGATGACAATGACAGGGAGCATTGTGATGCCAAGGGTCTTGGAGCTTTGTGATGACAAGTCATCGAGCATTTTGATGAGAAGGGCTGGGAGCATTTTGATGACCGGGTCATGCAGCAATTTGATAAAAAGTGTAATGGAACATTTTGATGGCAGGGGTTATAGAACATTGTGATGGCAGGAGTCTTGGAGCTTTGGAATGGAAAGGGTCATGGAGCATTTTGATGACATTGCTTATGGAACATTGTGATGGCAGGGGTCATGGAACATTGTGATGATAAGGTGATGTAGCATTGTGATGACAGTGTCATGGAACATTGTGATTACAAGGATGAGGGTGTATTGTGATGACTAGTGATGGAACATTGTGATATCTCTGGTGAGAGAGCATTTTGATGAGAAGTGCATGGACCATTGTGATTACAAGGTTTATGGAGCATTGCAATGACAAGGTTTGGAACGTTGTGATGAAATGCACGTGGCACATTGTGATGACAATGGTCAGGGAGCATTGTTCTGACAAAGACATGGAGCATTGTGATGACAAGTTTCTCAGAGAATTGTGATGAAAACTTCATGGCGCATTGTGGTTACAAAGGTCACAGAGCCTTGTGATGACGCGGGCATGGACCATTGTGATGACAAACGTTATGAAGCATTATGATGACTGGAGTCACGGAGCATTGTGATGACAGGGGTCATGGAGCATTGTGATGACAAGGGCATGGAGCATTGTGATGACAGTGGCATGGAGCATTGGTCTGACAAGTTTCATAGATTATTGTGATGAGAGTGGGCATGGTGCATTGTGATGACAAGGGCATGGAGCATTGTGATGATAAGGTCATGGAGTATTGTGAAGACAGGTGTCAGGGAGCATTGTGATGACATATGTCATGGTCCATGGCGATGACAATGGCATGGAGCTTTGTGATACCAAATGTAATGGAGGATTGTGATGACAAATATAATGGAGCATTGTGATGATTAGTGTTTGGAGCATTATGATGACAAGGGCCATTGAAAATTTTGATGACAAGGTCGTGAAGCATTGTGATGACAAGGTCCTGGAGCATTGTGATGACAAAACCATGGAGCCTTGTGATGACAAGTCTCATGGAGCATACTGATGAAAAGGGGAATGGAGCATTGTGATTACAGGGGTCTTGGAACATTGTGAAGACAAGGGCATGGAGCATTGTGAGGAGAAGACCAAGGAGCATTCTGATGGCATGCGTCATTGAGCTTTGTGATGACAATGGCATGGACCATTGTGATTACATGGGACTTGGAGCATTGTGAAGAAAAGGGCATGGATCATTGTGATGAAAAAGGCATTGAGCCTTGTCATGACAGGGTTCAAGGAGCATACAGACAACAAGTGTCAGGGAGCATGTTGATGACAAGTGTATTGAGCATTGTGATGACGAAGGTCATGGAGCATTGTGATGAGAAGACCATGGATAATTGTGATGACGAGCATCCTGGGGCATTGTGATGACAAGTTTTATGGAATATTGTGATCACAAGGGTTTGGAGCAATGTTATGACAGAGGTCATGGAACATTTTGATTTCGTTGTTATGACAATAGCATGAAGCATTATGATGATGGGCATGGTGCATTGTGATGACAGGGTTCATGGATCATTGAGATGAAAAGGGGCATAGAGGATTGTCATTACAGTGTTCTTGGAGCATTGTGATGAGAAGGGTCATGGAGCCTTGTGATGACAAGGCCATGCAACATCGTGATGGCAGGGGTCATGGAGCATTGTTATGACAGGGGTAATGGAGCATTGTGATGGCAAGGGCATGGAGCATTGTGATGAGAAGGCCATTTAGCATTCTGATGACATGTGTCATGGAGTTATGTGAAGACAAGGGCATGGAGCAATGTGATGAGAGCGTTCATGGAGCATGGTGATGACAATGACATGGATCATTGTGATGCCAAGTGTCATGGATCTTTGTGATGACAATGGTCATGGAGCATTTTGATGGCAAGGGCGTTGTGCATTGTGATGAGAATGGCAGGGAGCATTCTGATGACAGGGTCATGGAGCAATTTGATGAAAAGCATCATGGAACATTTTGTTGACAGGTGTTATGGAACATTGTGATTTCAGGGATCATCGAACATTGTGATGATAAGTGCATGTAGCATTGTGATGACAGGACTCATGGAACATTGTGATGACATGGGTGAGGGAGTAATGTGACAAATAGTGATGTAGCATTGTGATATCAGTGGTGAGAGAGCATTTTGATGAGAAGTGCATGGAGCATTGTGATGACAAATTTTATGCAGCATTGTGATGACAATGTTGTGGAGCACTGTGATGACAAGCGCATGGTGCATTGTGATGACATGTGTCATGGAGCATTGTGCTGACAAGGGACATGGAGCATTGTGATGACAAGGGTCATGGAGTATTGTGCTAAGAAAGGCATAGAGCATTGTGATGACAAGGGTCAAAGAGCATTGTGATGAAAAGTTCTTGGAGCATTGTTGTTAAAAAGGTCACAGAGACTGTTGATGACAAGGGCATGGACCATTGTGATGACAAAGGTCATGAAGCATTGTGATGACTGGAGTCACGGAGCAATGTGATTACAGGGGTCATGGAGCATTGTGATAACAAGGGCATGGAGCATTGTGACGGCCATGGCATGGAACATTGGTCTAATAACTTTCATGGAGTATTGCAATGAGAGTTGGAATGGCACACTGTGATGACAAGGGCATGGAGCATTGTGATGACCAGGTCATGCCGTATTGTGAAGACAGGGGTCAGGGAGCATTGTGATCACATATGTAATGGCCCATTGTGATGAGGATGGCATGGAGCATTGTGATGAGAAGACCATGGATAATTGTGATGATGAGCGTCATGGGGTTTTGTGATGATACGTGTTATGCAACATTGTGATCAAAAGGGTTTGGAGCATTATGATGACAGAGGTCATGCAGAATATTGATTTCATTGTAATGACAATAGCCTAAAGCATTATGATAATGGGCATGGTGCATTTTCATGACAGGTTTCATGGAGCATTGAGATGAAAAGGGGCATGGAGCATTGTGATGACAAGGGTCATGGAGCATTGTGATGACAAGGGCATGGAGCAATGTGATGACAGTGGCATGGAGCATTGGTCTGACTAGATTCATAGATTATTGTGATGAGAGTGGGCATGGTGCATTGTGATGACAAGGGCATGGAGCATTGTGATGATAAGGTCATGGAGCATTTTGATGGCAAGGGCGTTGTGCATTGTGATGACATGTGTCATGGAGCATTGTACTGCCAAGCGCATGGAGCATTGTGATGACAAGGGTCATGGAGCATTGTGCTGAGAAAGGCATAGAGCATTGTGATGACAAGGGTCAAAGAGCATTGTGATGAAAAGTTCATGGAGCATTGTGGTTAAAAAGGTCACAGAGACTGTTGATGACGAGGGCATGGACCATTGTGATGACAAAGGTCATGAAGCATTGTGATGACTGGAGTCACGGAGCATTGTGATGACAGGGTCATGGAGCATTGTGATAACAAGGGCATGGAGCATTGTGATGGCAAGGGCATGGAACATTGGTCTAATAACTTTCATGGAGTATTGCGATGAGAGTTGGAATGGCACACTGTGATGACAAGGGCATGGAACATTGTGATGACCAGATCATGCAGTATTGTGAAGACAGGTGTCAGGGAGCATTGTGATCACATATGTAATGGCCCATTGTGATGAGGATGGCATGGAGCATTGTGATGCCAAGTGTCAGGGAGGATTCTGATGTGAAAGGTAATGGAGCATTGTGATGACAATGGCTTGGAGCATTGTGATGACAAGGGTCAGGGAGCATTGTGCTGACAAGTGCATGGAGAATTGTGATGACAAGGGTCATGGAGCATTCTGATGACAAGCTTGTGGAGTATTTTGATGACAATGGCATGGAGCATTGTGAAGAAAACGGCATGGGGCATTGTGATGAAAAAGGCATGGAGACTTTTCGTGACAGTGTTCAAGGAGCATTCTGATGACAAGTGTCAGGGAGCATTGTGATGACAAGTGTATTGAGAATTGTGGTGACAAAGGTCATGGAGCATTGTGATGACAAGTGTATTGAGAATTGTGGTGACAAACGTCATGGAGCATTGTGATGAAAAGGGCATGGAGTATTGTGATGACAGGCATCATGGAGCGTTGTGATGACAAGTGTTATGGAACATTGTGATCACAAGATTTGGAGCATTGTGATGACAGAGGTCATGGATCATTTTGATTTCAAGGAGCATGGAGCATTGTGATGACAAGGGCATGAAGCAATGTGATCCCAAAGTTCCTGGAGGATTGTGATGACAATGGAAATGGAGTATTGTGATGACAAGCGCATAGAGCATTGTAATGACAAGGTCATGTAGCATTTTGCTGACAAAGGCATGGAGCATTGTGATGACAGGTGTCATGGAGCACTGTGATGACAAGCGTCAAGGAGCATTGTGAATACAGGGGTCATGGAGCATTGGGATGACAAGGGCATGGATCTTTGTGATGACAATGGTCATGGAGCATTTTGATGGCAAGGGCGTTGTGCATTGTGATGAGAATGGCAGGGAGCATTCTGATGACAGGGTCATGGAGCAATTTGATGAAAAGCATCATGGAACATTTTGTTGACAGGTGTTATGGAACATTGTGATTTCAGGGATCATCGAACATTGTGATGATAAGTGCATGTAGCATTGTGATGACAGGACTCATGGAACATTGTGATGACATGGGTGAGGGAGTAATGTGACAAATAGTGATGTAGCATTGTGATATCAGTGGTGAGAGAGCATTTTGATGAGAAGTGCATGGAGCATTGTGATGACAAATTTTATGCAGCATTGTGATGACAATGTTGTGGAGCACTGTGATGACAAGCGCATGGTGCATTGTGATGACATGTGTCATGGGGCATTGTGCTGACAAGGGACATGGAGCATTGTGATGACAAGGGTCATGGAGTATTGTGCTAAGAAAGGCATAGAGCATTGTGATGACAAGGGTCAAAGAGCATTGTGATGAAAAGTTCTTGGAGCATTGTTGTTAAAAAGGTCACAGAGACTGTTGATGACAAGGGCATGGACCATTGTGATGACAAAGGTCATGAAGCATTGTGATGACTGGAGTCACGGAGCAATGTGATTACAGGGGTCATGGAGCATTGTGATAACAAGGGCATGGAGCATTGTGACGGCCATGGCATGGAACATTGGTCTAATAACTTTCATGGAGTATTGCAATGAGAGTTGGAATGGCACACTGTGATGACAAGGGCATGGAGCATTGTGATGACCAGGTCATGCCGTATTGTGAAGACAGGGGTCAGGGAGCATTGTGATCACATATGTAATGGCCCATTGTGATGAGGATGGCATGGAGCATTGTGATGAGAAGACCATGGATAATTGTGATGATGAGCGTCATGGGGTTTTGTGATGATACGTGTTATGCAACATTGTGATCAAAAGGGTTTGGAGCATTATGATGACAGAGGTCATGCAGAATATTGATTTCATTGTAATGACAATAGCCTAAAGCATTATGATAATGGGCATGGTGCATTTTCATGACAGGTTTCATGGAGCATTGAGATGAAAAGGGGCATGGAGCATTGTGATGACAAGGGTCATGGAGCATTGTGATGACAAGGGCATGGAGCAATGTGATGACAGTGGCATGGAGCATTGGTCTGACTAGATTCATAGATTATTGTGATGAGAGTGGGCATGGTGCATTGTGATGACAAGGGCATGGAGCATTGTGATGATAAGGTCATGGAGCATTTTGATGGCAAGGGCGTTGTGCATTGTGATGACATGTGTCATGGAGCATTGTACTGCCAAGCGCATGGAGCATTGTGATGACAAGGGTCATGGAGCATTGTGCTGAGAAAGGCATAGAGCATTGTGATGACAAGGGTCAAAGAGCATTGTGATGAAAAGTTCATGGAGCATTGTGGTTAAAAAGGTCACAGAGACTGTTGATGACGAGGGCATGGACCATTGTGATGACAAAGGTCATGAAGCATTGTGATGACTGGAGTCACGGAGCATTGTGATGACAGGGTCATGGAGCATTGTGATAACAAGGGCATGGAGCCTTGTGATGGCAAGGGCATGGAACATTGGTCTAATAACTTTCATGGAGTATTGCGATGAGAGTTGGAATGGCACACTGTGATGACAAGGGCATGGAGCATTGTGATGACCAGGTCATGCCGTATTGTGAAGACAGGTGTCAGGGAGCATTGTGATCACATATGTAATGGCCCATTGTGATGAGGATGGCATGGAGCATTGTGATGCCAAGTGTCAGGGAGGATTCTGATGACAAAGGTAATGGAGCATTGTGATGACAATGGCTTGGAGCATTGTGATGACAATGGTCAGGGAGCATTGTGCTGACAAGTGCATGGAGAATTGTGATGACAAGGTTCATGGAGCATTCTGATGACAAGCTTGTGGAGTATTTTGATGACAATGGCATGGAGCATTGTGAAGAAAATGGCATGGGGCATTGTGATGAAAAAGGCATGGAGCCTTTTCGTGACAGTGTTCAAGGAGCATTCTGATGACAAGTGTCAGGGAGCATTGTGATGACAAGTGTATTGAGAATTGTGGTGACAAAGGTCATGGAGCATTGTGATGACAAGTGTATTGAAAATTGTGGTGACAAACGTCATGGAGCACTGTGATGAAAAGGGCATGGAGTATTGTGATGACAGGCATCATGGAGCGTTGTGATGACAAGTGTTATGGAACATTGTGATCACAAGGGTTTGGAGCATTGTGATGACAGAGGTCATGGATCATTTTGATTTCAAGGAGCATGGAGCATTGTGATGACAAGGGCATGAAGCAATGTGATCCCAAAATTCATGGAGGATTGTGATGACAATGGAAATGGAGTATTGTGATGACAAGCGCATAGAGCATTGTAATGACAAGGTCATGTAGCATTTTGCTGACAAAGGCATGGAGCATTGTGATGACAGGTGTCATGGAGCTCTGTGATGACAAGCGTCAAGGAGCATTGTGAATACAGGGGTCATGGAGCATTGGGATGACAAGGGCATGGATCATTGTGATGACAAGGGTCATGGAGCACTGGGCTGAAAATGTTCATGGAGAGTTGTGATGACAGGTGTCATGTAGCATTGTGACGACAAGGGAATGGGGCATTGTGATGACAAGAGTCCTGGATCATTGTTTTGTCAGGTGTCATGGAATGTTGTGATGACAGTGGTCATGGAGCATTGTGATGATATTGGCAATGGAGCATTGTGATGAGAAGGTCGTGGAGCATTGGGCTGAAAATGTTCATGGATTATTGTGATGACAGGGGTCATGGAGCATTGTGATGACAAGGGAATGGATCATTGTGATGTCAAGGTCCTGGAACATTGTGATGAGAAGACCATGGAGACTTGTGATGGCAAGTCTCATGGAGCATTCTGATGAAAAGGGGCATGGAGCATTGTGATTACAGGGGTCTTGGAGCATTGTTATGACTAGGGCATAGAGCATTGTGATGAGAAGGCCATGGAGCATTCTGATGACATGCGTCATGGAGTTTTGTGATGACAAGGGCATGGAGCATTGTGATTACAGGGACCTTGGAGCATTGTGATGAAATGGTCATGGATCATTGTGATGAAAAATGCATGGAAACTTGTCATGACAGGGTTCAAGGAGCATACTGATGACAAGGGTCAGGGAGCATTGTGATGACAAGTGTATTGAGCATTGTGATGACAAAGATCATGGAGCATTGTGATGAGAAGACCATGGATAATTGTGATGATGAGCGTCATGGGGTGTTGTGATGATACGTGTTATGCAACATTGTGATCACAAGGGTTTGGAGCATTATGATGACAGAGGTCATGCAGAATATTGATTTCATTGTGATGACAATAGCCTGAAGCATTATGATGATGGGCATGGTGCATTGTGATGACAGGGTTCATGGAGCATTGAGATGAAAAGCGGCATGGAGCATTGTGATGACAAGGGTCTTCGAGCATTGTGATGACAAGGGCAAGGAGCATTGTGATGAGAAGGCCATGGAACATTCTGATGACGTGCGTCATGGAGCTTTCTGATTACCAGGGCATGGAGCATTGTGATATCAGGGGTCTTGAGCATTGTGATGAGAATTATCATGGAACCTTTGATGACTAGGCCGTGGATCATTGTGATGGCAGGTGTCATGGTGCATTGTTATGACAGGGGTAATGGAGCATTGTGATGAGAAGGGTATGGAACTTTGGTCTGAAATGTTTCATGGATTATTGTGATGAGAGTGGGCATGGAGCATTGTGATGACAAGGGCACAGAACACTGTGATACATGGGTCATGCAGGACTGTAATGACAAGGGCATGGAGCATTGTGATGAGAAGTGCATCGAGCATTGTGATGACAAGTGTCATGTAGCTCTGTGATGACAACGGCATGGAGCAATGTGATGAGAGGGTTCATGGAGCATTGTGATGACAATGACATGGAGCATTGTGATGCCAAGGGTCTTGGAGCTTTGTGATGACAAGGCATGGAGCATTTTGATGAGAAGGGCAGGGAGCATTTTGATGACCGTGTCATGCAGCAATTTGATAAAAAGTGTAATGGAACATTTTGATGGCAGGGTTTATAGAACATTGTGATGGCAGGGGTCTTGGAGCTTTGGGATGGTAAGGGTCATGGAGCATTTTGATGACAGGGCTTTTGGAACATTGTGATGTCAGGGGTCATGGAACATTGTGATGATAAGGGGATGTAGCATTGTGATGACAGTGTCATGGAACATTGTGATTACAAGGATGAGGGTGTATTGTGATGACTAATGATGGAACATGGTGATATCTCTGGTGAGAGAGCATTTTGATGAGAAGTGCATGGACCATTGTGATTACAAGGTTTTTGGAGCATTGCAATGACAAGGTTTGGAACGTTGTGATGAAATGCGCGTGGCACATTGTGATGACAATGTTCATGGAGCACTGTTCTGACAAAGACATGGAGCATTGTGATGACAAGTTTCTCAGAGAATTGTGATGAAAAGTTCAAGGAGCATTGTGGTTACAAAGGTCACAGAGACTTGTGATGACGTGGGCATGGACCATTGTGATGACAAACGTTATGAAGCATTGTGATGACTGGAGTCACGGAGCATTGTGATGACACGGGTCATGGAGCATTGTGATGACAAGGGCATGGAGAATTGTGATGACAGTGGCATGGAGCATTGGTCTGACAAGTTTCATAGATTATTGTGATGAGAGTGGGCATGGTGCATTGTGATGACAAGGGCATGGAGCATTGTGATGATAAGGTCATGGAATATTGTGAAGACAGGTGTCAGGGAGCATTGTGATGACATATGTCATGGTCCATGGTGATGACAATGGCATGGAGCTTTGTGATACCAAATGTAATGGAGGATTGTGATGACAAATATAATGGATCATTGTGATGATTAGGGTTTGGAGCATTATGATTACAAAGGCCATTGAAAATTTTGATGACAAGGTCGTGAAGCATTGTGATGACAAGGTCCTGGAGCTTTGTGATGAGAAATTCATGGAGCCTTGTGATGACAAGTCTCATGGAGCATACTGATTAAAAGGGGAATGGAGCATTGTGATTACAGGTGTCTTGGAACATTGTGAAGACAAGGGCAGGGAGCATTGTGAAGAATAGACCAAGGAGAATTCTGATGGCATGCGTCATTGAGCTTTGTGGTGACAATGGCATGGACCATTGTGATTACATGGGACTTGGAGCATTGTGATGAAAAGGGCATGGATCATTGTGATGAAAAAGGCATGGAGCCTTGTCATGACAGGGTTCAAGGAGCATACAGACAACAAGTGTCAGGGAGCATGTTGATGACAAGTGTATTGAGCATTTTGATGACGAAGGTCATGGAGCATTGTGATGAGAAGACCATGGATAATTGTGATGACGAGCATCCTGGGGCATTGTGATGACAAGTGTTATGGAATATTGTGATCACAAGGGTTTGGAACATTGTTATGACAGAGGTCATGGAACATTCTGATTTCGTTGTTATGACAATAGCATGAAGCATTATGATGATGGGCATAGTGCATTGTGATGACAGGGTTCATGGATCATTGAGAAGAAAAGGGGCATAGAGCATTGTGATTACAGTGTTCTTGGAGCATTGTGATGTGAAGGGTCATGGAGCCTTGTGATGACAAGGCCATGGAACATCGTGATGGCAGGGGTCATGGAGCATTGTTATGACAGGGGTAATGGAGCATTGTGATGGCAAGGGCTTGGAGCATTGTGATGAGAAGGCCATGGAGCATTCTGATGACATGTGTCATGGAGCTATGTGAAGACAAGGGCATGGAGCAATGTGATGAGAGCGTTCATGGAGCACTGTGATGACAATGACATGGAGCATTGTGATGCCAAGGGTCATGGATCTTTGTGATGACAAAGGTCATGGAGCATTTTGATGGCAAGGGCGTTGTGCATTGTGATGACATGTGTCATGGAGCATTGTACTGCCAAGCGCATGGAGCATTGTGATGACAAGTGTCATGGAGCATTGTGCTGAGAAAGGCATAGAGCATTGTGATGACAAGTGTCAAAGAGCATTGTGATGAAAAGTTCATGGAGCATTGTGATTAAAAAGGTCACAGAGACTGTTGATGACGAGGGCATGGACCATTGTGATGACAAAGCTCATGAAGCATTGTGATGACTGGAGTCACGGAGCATTGTGATGACAGGGTCATGGAGCATTGTGATAACAAGGGCATGGAGCATTGTGATGGCAAGGGCATGGAACATTGGTCTAATAACTTTCATGGAGTATTGCGATGAGAGTTGGAATGGCACACTGTGATGACAAGGGCATGGAGCATTGTGATGACCAGGTCATGCCGTATTGTGAAGACAGGTGTCAGGGAGCATTGTGATCACATATGTAATGGCCCATTGTGATGAGGATGGCATGGAGCATTGTGATGCCAAGTGTCAGGGAGGATTCTGATGACAAAGGTAATGGAGCATTGTGATGACAATGGCTTGGAGCATTGTGATGACAATGGTCAGGGAGCATTGTGCTGACAAGTGCATGGAGAATTGTGATGACAAGGTTCATGGAGCATTCTGATGACAAGCTTGTGGAGTATTTTGATGACAATGGCATGGAGCATTGTGAAGAAAATGGCATGGGGCATTGTGATGAAAAAGGCATGGAGCCTTTTCGTGACAGTGTTCAAGGAGCATTCTGATGACAAGTGTCAGGGAGCATTGTGATGACAAGTGTATTGAGAATTGTGGTGACAAAGGTCATGGAGCATTGTGATGACAAGTGTATTGAGAATTGTGGTGACAAACATCATGGAGCATTGTGATGAAAAGGGCATGGAGTATTGTGATGACAGGCATCATGGAGCGTTGTGATGACAAGTGTTATGGAACATTGTGATCACAAGGGTTTGGAGCATTGTGATGACAGAGGTCAAGGATCATTTTGATTTCAAGGAGCATGGATCATTGTGATGACAAGGGCATGAAGCAATGTGATCCCAATGTTCATGGAGGATTGTGATGACAATGGAAATGGAGTATTGTGATGACAAGCACATAGAGCATTGTAATGAGAAGGTCATGTAGCATTTTGCTGACAAAGGCATGGAGCATTGTGATGACAGGTGACATGGAGCACTGTGATGACAAGCGTCAAGGAGCATTGTGAATACAAGGGTCATGGAGCATTGGGATGACAAGGGCATGGATCATTGTGATGACAAGGGTCATGGAGCACTGGGTTGAAAATATTCATGGAGAGTTGTGATGACAGGTGTCATGTAGCATTGTGACGACAAGGGAATGGGGCATTGTGATGACAAGAGTCCTGGATCATTGTGTTGTCAGGTGTCATGGAGTGTTCTGATGACAGTGGTCATGGAGCATTGTGATGATATTGGCAATGGAGCATTGTGATGAGAAGGTCGTGGAGCATTGGGCTGAAAATGTTCATGGATTATTGTGATGACAGGGGTCATGGAGCATTGTGATGACAAGGGAATGGATCATTGTGATGTCAAGGTCCTGGAACATTGTGATGAGAAGACCATGGAGACTTGTGATGGCAAGTCTCATGGAGCATTCTGATGAAAAGGGGCATGGAGCATTGTGATTACAGGGGTCTTGGAGCATTGTTATGACTAGGGCATAGAGCATTGTGATGAGAAGGCCATGGAGCATTCTGATGACATGCGTCATGGAGTTTTGTGATGACAAGGGCATGGAGCATTGTGATTACAGGGACCTTGGAGCATTGTGATGAAATGGTCATGGATCATTGTGATGAAAAATGCATGGAAACTTGTCATGACAGTGTTCAAGGAGCATACTGACGACAAGGGTCAGGGAGCATTGTGATGACAAGTGTATTGAGCATTGTGATGACAAAGATCATGGAGCATTGTGATGAGAAGACCATGGATAATTGTGATGATGAGCGTCATGGGGTGTTGTGATGATACGTGTTATGCAACATTGTGATCACAAGGGTTTGGAGCATTATGATGACAGAGGTCATGCAGAATATTGATTTCATTGTGATGACAATAGCCTGAAGCATTATGATGATGGGCATGGTGCATTGTGATGACAGGGTTCATGGAGCATTGAGATGAAAATGGGCATGGAGCATTGTGATGACAAGGGTCTTGGAGCATTGTGATGACAAGGGCAAGGAGCATTGTGATGAGAAGGCCATGGAACATTCTGATGACGTGCGTCATGGAGCTTTGTGATTACCAGGGCATGGAGCATTGTGATATCAGGGGTCTTGAGCATTGTGATGAGAATTATCATGGAACCTTTGATGACTAGGCCGTGGATCATTGTGATGGCAGGTGTCATGGTGCATTGTTATGACAGGGGTAATGGAGCATTGTGATGAGAAGGGTATGGAACTTTGGTCTGAAATGTTTCATGGATTATTGTGATGAGAGTGGGCATGGAGCATTGTGATGACAAGGGCACGGAACACTGTGATACAAGGGTCATGCAGGACTGTAATGACAAGGGCATGGAGCATTGTGATGAGAAGGGCATCGAGCATTGTGATGACAAATGTCATGGAGCTGTGTGATGACAAGGGCATGGAGCAATGTGATGAGAGTGTTCAGGGAGCATTGTGATAACAATGACATGGAGCATTGTGATGCCAAGGGTCTTGGAGCTTTGTGATGACAAGTCATGGAGGATTTTGATGAGAAGGGCAGGGAGCATTTTGATGACCGGGTCATGCAGCAATTTGATAAAAAGTGTAATGGAACATTTTGATGGCAGGGGTTATAGAACATTGTGATGGCAGGGGTCTTGGAGCTTTGGGATGGAAAGGGTCATGGAGCATTTTGATGACAGGGCTTATGGAACATTGTGATGGCAGGGGTCATGGAACATTGTGATGATAAGGGGATGTAGCATTGTGATGAGAGTGTCATGGAACATTGTGATTACAAGGATGAGGGTGTATTGTGATGACTAATGATGGAACATTGTGATATCTCTGGTGAGAGAGCATTTTGATGAGAAGTGCATGGACCATTGTGATTACAAGGTTTATGGAGCATTGCAATGACAAGGTTTGGAACGTTGTGATGAAATGCGCGTGGCACATTGTGATGACAATGTTCATGGAGCACTGTTCTGACAAAGACATGGAGCATTGTGATGACAAGTTTCTCAGAGAATTGTGATGAAAAGTTCATGGAGCATTATGGTTACAAAGGTCACAGAGCCTTGTGATGACGCGGGCATGGACCATTGTGATGACAAACGTTATGAAGCATTGTGATGACTGGAGTCACGGAGCATTGTGATGACAGGGGACATGGAGCATTGTGATGACAAGGGCATGGAGAATTGTGATGACAGTGGCATGGAGTATTGGTCTGACAAGTTTCATAGATTATTGTGATGAGAGTGGGCATGGTGCATTGTGATGACAAGGGCATGGAGCATTGTGATGATAAGGTCATGGAGTATTGTGAAGACAGGTGTCAGGGAGCATTGGAATGACATATGTCATGGTCCATGGCGATGACAATGGCATGGAGCTTTGTGATACCAAATGTAATGGAGGATTGTGATGACAAATATAATGGACCATTGTGATGATTAGGGTTTGGAGCATTATGATTACAAAGGCCATTGAAAATTTTGATGACAAGGTCGTGAAGCATTGTGATGACAAGGTCCTGGAGCATTGTGATGAGAAAACCATGGAGCCTTGTGATGACAATTCTCATGGAGCATACTGATTAAAAGGGGAATGGAGCATTGTGATTACAGGGGTCTTGGAACATTGTGAAGACAAGGGCAGGGAGCATTGTGAAGAATAGACCAAG
This sequence comes from Mesoplodon densirostris, assembly GCF_025265405.1. Classification (NCBI taxonomy): domain Eukaryota; kingdom Metazoa; phylum Chordata; class Mammalia; order Artiodactyla; family Ziphiidae; genus Mesoplodon; species Mesoplodon densirostris. The sequence continues at coordinate 10,829,704 of NW_026778196.1, forward strand.
GAGCATTCTGATGGCATGCGTCATTGAGCTTTGTGATGACAATGGCATGGACCATTGTGATTACATGGGACTTGGAGCATTGTGATGAAAAGGGCATGGATCATTGTGATGAAAAAGGCATGGAGCCTTGTCATGACAGGGTTCAAGGAGCATACAGACAACAAGTGTCAGGGAGCATGTTGATGACAAGTGTATTGAGCATTTTGATGACGAAGGTCATGGAGCATTGTGATGAGAAGACCATGGATAATTGTGATGACGAGCATCCTGGGGCATTGTGATGACAAGTGTTATGGAATATTGTGATCACAAGGGTTTGGAACATTGTTATGACAGAGGTCATGGAACATTCTGATTTCGTTGTTATGACAATAGCATGAAGCATTATGATGATGGGCATAGTGCATTGTGATGACAGGGTTCATGGATCATTGAGATGAAAAGGGGCATAGAGCATTGTGATTACAGTGTTCTTGGAGCATTGTGATGAGAAGGGTCATGGAGCCTTGTGATGACAAGGCCATGGAACATCGTGATGGCAGGGGTCATGGAGCATTGTTATGACAGGGGTAATGGAGCATTGTGATGGCAAGGGCTTGGAGCATTGTGATGAGGCCATGGAGCATTTTGATGACATGTGTCATAGAGCTATGTGAAGACAAGGGCATGGAGCAATGTGTTGAGAGCCTTCATGGAGCACGGTGATGACAATGACATGGAGCATTTTGATGCCAAGGGTCATGGATCTTTGTGATGACAAAGGTCATGGAGCATTTTGATGGCAAGGGCGTTGTGCATTGTGATGACATGTGTCATGGAGCATTGTACTGCCAAGCGCATGGAGCATTGTGATGACAAGGGTCATGGAGCATTGTGCTGAGAAAGGCATAGAGCATTGTGATGACAAGGGTCAAAGAGCATTGTGATGAAAAGTTCATGGAGCATTGTGGTTAAAAAGGTCACAGAGACTGTTGATGATGAGGGCATGGACCATTGTGATGACAAAGGTCATGAAGCATTGTGATGACTGGAGTCACGGAGCATTGTGATGACAGGGTCATGGAGCATTGTGATAACAAGGGCATGGAGCATTGTGATGGCAAGGGCATGGAACATTGGTCTAATAACTTTCATGGAGTATTGCGATGAGAGTTGGAATGGCACACTGTGATGACAAGGGCATGGAGCATTGTGATGACCAGGTCATGCCGTATTGTGAAGACAGGTGTCAGGGAGCATTGTGATCACATATGTAATGGCCCATTGTGATGAGGATGGCATGGAGCATTGTGATGCCAAGTGTCAGGGAGGATTCTGATGACAAAGGTAATGGAGCATTGTGATGACAATGGCTTGGAGCATTGTGATGACAATGGTCAGGGAGCATTGTGCTGACAAGTGCATGGAGAATTGTGATGACAAGGTTCATGGAGCATTCTGATGACAAGCTTGTGGAGTATTTTGATGACAATGGCATGGAGCATTGTGAAGAAAATGGCATGGGGCATTGTGATGAAAAAGGCATGGAGCCTTTTCGTGACAGTGTTCAAGGAGCATTCTGATGACAAGTGTCAGGGAGCATTGTGATGACAAGTGTATTGAGAATTGTGGTGACAAAGGTCATGGAGCATTGTGATGACAAGTGTATTGAAAATTGTGGTGACAAACGTCATGGAGCACTGTGATGAAAAGGGCATGGAGTATTGTGATGACAGGCATCATGGAGCGTTGTGATGACAAGTGTTATGGAACATTGTGATCACAAGGGTTTGGAGCATTGTGATGACAGAGGTCATGGATCATTTTGATTTCAAGGAGCATGGAGCATTGTGATGACAAGGGCATGAAGCAATGTGATCCCAAAATTCATGGAGGATTGTGATGACAATGGAAATGGAGTATTGTGATGACAAGCGCATAGAGCATTGTAATGACAAGGTCATGTAGCATTTTGCTGACAAAGGCATGGAGCATTGTGATGACAGGTGTCATGGAGCTCTGTGATGACAAGCGTCAAGGAGCATTGTGAATACAGGGGTCATGGAGCATTGGGATGACAAGGGCATGGATCATTGTGATGACAAGGGTCATGGAGCACTGGGCTGAAAATGTTCATGGAGAGTTGTGATGACAGGTGTCATGTAGCATTGTGACGACAAGGGAATGGGGCATTGTGATGACAAGAGTCCTGGATCATTGTTTTGTCAGGTGTCATGGAATGTTGTGATGACAGTGGTCGTGGAGCATTGTGATGATATTGGCAATGGAGCATTGTGATGAGAAGGTCGTGGAGCATTGGGCTGAAAATGTTCATGGATTATTGTGATGACAGGGGTCATGGAGCATTGTGATGACAAGGGAATGGATCATTGTGATGTCAAGGTCCTGGAACATTGTGATGAGAAGACCATGGAGACTTGTGATGGCAAGTCTCATGGAGCATTCTGATGAAAAGGGGCATGGAGCATTGTGATTACAGGGGTCTTGGAGCATTGTTATGACTAGGGCATAGAGCATTGTGATGAGAAGGCCATGGAGCATTCTGATGACATGCGTCATGGAGTTTTGTGATGACAAGGGCATGGAGCATTGTGATTACAGGGACCTTGGAGCATTGTGATGAAATGGTCATGGATCATTGTGATGAAAAATGCATGGAAACTTGTCATGACAGGGTTCAAGGAGCATACTGATGACAAGGGTCAGGGAGCATTGTGATGACAAGTGTATTGAGCATTGTGATGACAAAGATCATGGAGCATTGTGATGAGAAGACCATGGATAATTGTGATGATGAGCGTCATGGGGTGTTGTGATGATACGTGTTATGCAACATTGTGATCACAAGGGTTTGGAGCATTATGATGACAGAGGTCATGCAGAATATTGATTTCATTGTGATGACAATAGCCTGAAGCATTATAATGATGGGCATGGTGCATTGTGATGACAGGGTTCATGGAGCATTGAGATGAAAAGCGGCATGGAGCATTGTGATGACAAGGGTCTTCGAGCATTGTGATGACAAGGGCAAGGAGCATTGTGATGAGAAGGCCATGGAACATTCTGATGATGTGCGTCATGGAGCTTTGTGATTACCAGGGCATGGAGCATTGTGATATCAGGGGTCTTGAGCATTGTGATGAGAATTATCATGGAACCTTTGATGACTAGGCCGTGGATCATTGTGATGGCAGGTGTCATGGTGCATTGTTATGACAGGGGTAATGGAGCATTGTGATGAGAAGGGTATGGAACTTTGGTCTGAAATGTTTCATGGATTATTGTGATGAGAGTGGGCATGGAGCATTGTGATGACAAGGGCACAGAACACTGTGATACATGGGTCATGCAGGACTGTAATGACAAGGGCATGGAGCATTGTGATGAGAAGTGCATCGAGCATTGTGATGACAAGTGTCATGTAGCTCTGTGATGACAAGGGCATGGAGCAATGTGATGAGAGGGTTCATGGAGCATTGTGATGACAATGACATGGAGCATTGTGATGCCAAGGGTCTTGGAGCTTTGTGATGACAAGGCATGGAGCATTTTGATGAGAAGGGCAGGGAGCATTTTGATGCCCGGGTCATGCAGCAATTTGATAAAAAGTGTAATGGAACATTTTGATGGCAGGGGTTATAGAACATTGTGATGGCAGGGGTCTTGGAGCTTTGGGATGGTAAGGGTCATGGAGCATTTTGATGACAGGGCTTTTGGAACATTGTGATGTCAGGGGTCATGGAACATTGTGATGATAAGGGGATGTAGCATTGTGATGACAGTGTCATGGAACATTGTGATTACAAGGATGAGGGTGTATTGTGATGACTAATGATGGAACATGGTGATATCTCTGGTGAGAGAGCATTTTGATGAGAAGTGCATGGACCATTGTGATTACAAGGTTTTTGGAGCATTGCAATGACAAGGTTTGGAACGTTGTGATGAAATGCGCGTGGCACATTGTGATGACAATGTTCATGGAGCACTGTTCTGACAAAGACATGGAGCATTGTGATGACAAGTTTCTCAGAGAATTGTGATGAAAAGTTCATGGAGCATTGTGGTTACAAAGGTCACAGAGCCTTGTGATGACGTGGGCATGGACCATTGTGATGACAAACGTTATGAAGCATTGTGATGACTGGAGTCACGGAGCATTGTGATGACACGGGTCATGGAGCATTGTGATGACAAGGGCATGGAGAATTGTGATGACAGTGGCATGGAGCATTGGTCTGACAAGTTTCATAGATTATTGTGATGAGAGTGGGCATGGTGCATTGTGATGACAAGGGCATGGAGCATTGTGATGATAAGGTCATGGAGTATTGTGAAGACAGGTGTCAGGGAGCATTGTGATGACATATGTCATGGTCCATGGTGATGACAATGGCATGGAGCTTTGTGATACCAAATGTAATGGAGGATTGTGATGACAAATATAATGGATCATTGTGATGATTAGGGTTTGGAGCATTATGATTACAAAGGCCATTGAAAATTTTGATGACAAGGTCGTGAAGCATTGTGATGACAAGGTCCTGGAGCTTTGTGATGAGAAATTCATGGAGCCTTGTGATGACAAGTCTCATGGAGCATACTGATTAAAAGGGGAATGGAGCATTGTGATTACAGGTGTCTTGGAACATTGTGAAGACAAGGGCAGGGAGCATTGTGAAGAATAGACCAAGGAGAATTCTGATGGCATGCGTCATTGAGCTTTGTGGTGACAATGGCATGGACCATTGTGATTACATGGGACTTGGAGCATTGTGATGAAAAGGGCATGGATCATTGTGATGAAAAAGGCATGGAGCCTTGTCATGACAGGGTTCAAGGAGCATACAGACAACAAGTGTCAGGGAGCATGTTGATGACAAGTGTATTGAGCATTTTGATGACGAAGGTCATGGAGCATTGTGATGAGAAGACCATGGATAATTGTGATGACGAGCATCCTGGGGCATTGTGATGACAAGTGTTATGGAATATTGTGATCACAAGGGTTTGGAACATTGTTATGACAGAGGTCATGGAACATTCTGATTTCGTTGTTATGACAATAGCATGAAGCATTATGATGATGGGCATAGTGCATTGTGATGACAGGGTTCATGGATCATTGAGATGAAAAGGGGCATAGAGCATTGTGATTACAGTGTTCTTGGAGCATTGTGATGAGAAGGGTCATGGAGCCTTGTGATGACAAGGCAATGGAACATCGTGATGGCAGGGGTCATGGAGCATTGTTATGACAGGGGTAATGGAGCATTGTGATGGCAAGGGCTTGGAGCATTGTGATGAGAAGGCCATGGAGCATTCTGATGACATGTGTCATGGAGCTATGTGAAGACAAGGGCATGGAGCAATGTGATGAGAGCGTTCATGGAGCACTGTGATGACAATGACATGGAGCATTGTGATGCCAAGGGTCATGGATCTTTGTGATGACAAAGGTCATGGAGCATTTTGATGGCAAGGGCGTTGTGCATTGTGATGACATGTGTCATGGAGCATTGTACTGCCAAGCGCATGGAGCATTGTGATGACAAGTGTCATGGAGCATTGTGCTGAGAAAGGCATAGAGCATTGTGATGACAAGTGTCAAAGAGCATTGTGATGAAAAGTTCATGGAGCATTGTGATTAAAAAGGTCACAGAGACTGTTGATGACGAGGGCATGGACCATTGTGATGACAAAGCTCATGAAGCATTGTGATGACTGGAGTCACGGAGCATTGTGATGACAGGGTCATGGAGCATTGTGATAACAAGGGCATGGAGCATTGTGATGGCAAGGGCATGGAACATTGGTCTAATAACTTTCATGGATTATTGCGATGAGAGTTGGAATGGCACACTGTGATGACAAGGGCATGGAGCATTGTGATGACCAGGTCATGCCGTATTGTGAAGACAGGTGTCAGGGAGCATTGTGATCACATATGTAATGGCCCATTGTGATGAGGATGGCATGGAGCATTGTGATGCCAAGTGTCAGGGAGGATTCTGATGACAAAGGTAATGGAGCATTGTGATGACAATGGCTTGGAGCATTGTGATGACAAGGGTCAGGGAGCATTGTGCTGACAAGTGCATGGAGAATTGTGATGACAAGGTTCATGGAGCATTCTGATGACAAGCTTGTGGAGTATTTTGATGACAATGGCATGGAGCATTGTGAAGAAAATGGCATGGGGCATTGTGATGAAAAAGGCATGGAGCCTTTTCGTGACAGTGTTCAAGGAGCATTCTGATGACAAGTGTCAGGGAGCATTGTGATGACAAGTGTATTGAGAATTGTGGTGACAAAGGTCATGGAGCATTGTGATGACAAGTGTATTGAGAATTGTGGTGACAAACATCATGGAGCATTGTGATGAAAAGGGCATGGAGTATTGTGATGACAGGCATCATGGAGTGTTGTGATGACAAGTGTTATGGAACATTGTGATCACAAGGGTTTGGAGCATTGTGATGACAGAGGTCAAGGATCATTTTGATTTCAAGGAGCATGGATCATTGTGATGACAAGGGCATGAAGCAATGTGATCCCAATGTTCATGGAGGATTGTGATGACAATGGAAATGGAGTATTGTGATGACAAGCACATAGAGCATTGTAATGAGAAGGTCATGTAGCATTTTGCTGACAAAGGCATGGAGCATTGTGATGACAGGTGACATGGAGCACTGTGATGACAAGCGTCAAGGAGCATTGTGAATACAAGGGTCATGGAGCATTGGGATGACAAGGGCATGGATCATTGTGATGACAAGGGTCATGGAGCACTGGGTTGAAAATATTCATGGAGAGTTGTGATGACAGGTGTCATGTAGCATTGTGACGACAAGGGAATGGGGCATTGTGATGACAAGAGTCCTGGATCATTGTGTTGTCAGGTGTCATGGAGTGTTCTGATGACAGTGGTCATGGAGCATTGTGATGATATTGGCAATGGAGCATTGTGATGAGAAGGTCGTGGAGCATTGGGCTGAAAATGTTCATGGATTATTGTGATGACAGGGGTCATGGAGCATTGTGATGACAAGGGAATGGATCATTGTGATGTCAAGGTCCTGGAACATTGTGATGAGAAGACCATGGAGACTTGTGATGGCAAGTCTCATGGAGCATTCTGATGAAAAGGGGCATGGAGCATTGTGATTACAGGGGTCTTGGAGCATTGTTATGACTAGGGCATAGAGCATTGTGATGAGAAGGCCATGGAGCATTCTGATGACATGCGTCATGGAGTTTTGTGATGACAAGGGCATGGAGCATTGTGATTACAGGGACCTTGGAGCATTGTGATGAAATGGTCATGGATCATTGTGATGAAAAATGCATGGAAACTTGTCATGACAGTGTTCAAGGAGCATACTGACGACAAGGGTCAGGGAGCATTGTGATGACAAGTGTATTGAGCATTGTGATGACAAAGATCATGGAGCATTGTGATGAGAAGACCATGGATAATTGTGATGATGAGCGTCATGGGGTGTTGTGATGATACGTGTTATGCAACATTGTGATCACAAGGGTTTGGAGCATTATGATGACAGAGGTCATGCAGAATATTGATTTCATTGTGATGACAATAGCCTGAAGCATTATGATGATGGGCATGGTGCATTGTGATGTCAGGGTTCATGGAGCATTGAGATGAAAATGGGCATGGAGCATTGTGATGACAAGGGTCTTGGAGCATTGTGATGACAAGGGCAAGGAGCATTGTGATGAGAAGGCCATGGAACATTCTGATGACGTGCGTCATGGAGCTTTGTGATTACCAGGGCATGGAGCATTGTGATATCAGGGGTCTTGAGCATTGTGATGAGAATTATCATGGAACCTTTGATGACTAGGCCGTGGATCATTGTGATGGCAGGTGTCATGGTGCATTGTTATGACAGGGGTAATGGAGCATTGTGATGAGAAGGGTATGGAACTTTGGTCTGAAATGTTTCATGGATTATTGTGATGAGAGTGGGCATGGAGCATTGTGATGACAAGGGCACGGAACACTGTGATACAAGGGTCATGCAGGACTGTAATGACAAGGGCATGGAGCATTGTGATGAGAAGGGCATCGAGCATTGTGATGACAAGTTTCATGGAGCTTTGTGATGACAAGGGCATGGAGCAATGTGATGAGAGGGTTCATGGAGCATTGTGATGACAATGACATGGATCATTGTGATGACAAAGGCATGGAGCAATGTGATGAGAGGGTTCATGGAGCATTGTGATGACAATGACATGGATCATTGTGATGCCAAGGGTCTTGGAGCTTTGTGATGACAAGTCATGGAGGATTTTGATGAGAAGGGCAGGGACCATTTTGATGACCGGGTCATGCAGCGATTTGATAAAATGTGTAATGGAATATTTTGATGGCAGGGGATATAGACCATTGTGATTGCAGGGGTCTTGGAGCTTTGGGATGGAAAGGGTTATAGAGCATTTTGATGACAGGGCTTATGGAACATTGTGATGGCAGGGGTCATGGAACATTGTGATGATAAGGGGATGTAGCATTGTGATGACAGTGTCATGGAACATTGTGATTACAAGGATGAGGGTGTATTGTGATGACTAATGATGGAACATTGTGATATCTCTGGTGAGAGAGCATTTTGATGAGAAGTGCATGGACCATTGTGATTACAAGGTTTTTGGAGCATTGCAATGACAAGGTTTGGAACGTTGTGATGAAATGCGCGTGGCACATTGTGATGACAATGTTCATGGAGCACTGTTCTGACAAAGACATGGAGCATTGTGATGACAAGTTTCTCAGAGAATTGTGATGAAAAGTTCATGGAGCATTGTGGTTACAAAGGTCACAGAGCCTTGTGATGACGCGGGCATGGACCATTGTGATGACAAACGTTATGAAGCATTGTGATGACTGGAGTCACGGAGCATTGTGATGACAGGGGTCATGGAGCATTGTGATGACAAGGGCATGGAGAATTGTGATGACAGTGGCATGGAGCATTGGTCTGACAAGTTTCATAGATTATTGTGATGAGAGTGGGCATGGTGCATTGTGATGACAAGGGCATGGAGCATTGTGATGATAAGGTTATGGAGTATTGTGAAGACAGGTGTCAGGGAGCACTGTGATGACATATGTCATGGTCCATGGCGATGACAATGGCATGGAGCTTTGTGATACCAAATGTAATGGAGGATTGTGATGACAAATATAATGGATCATTGTGATGATTAGGGTTTGGAGCATTATGATTACAAAGGCCATTGAAAATTTTGATGACAAGGTCGTGAAGCATTGTGATGACAAGGTCCTGGAGCATTGTGATGACAAAACCATGGAGCCTTGTGATGACAAGTCTCATGGAGCATACTGATGAAAAGGGGAATGGAGCATTGTGATTACAGGTGTCTTGGAACATTGTGAAGACAAGGGCAGGGAGCATTGTGAAGAATAGACCAAGGAGCATTCTGATGGCATGCGTCATTGAGCTTTGTGATGACAATGGCATGGACCATTGTGATTACATGGGACTTGGAGCATTGTGATGAAAAGGGCATGGATCATTGTGATGAAAAAGGCATGGAGCCTTGTCATGACAGGGTTCAAGGAGCATACAGACAACAAGTGTCAGGGAGCATGTTGATGACAAGTGTATTGAGCATTTTGATGACGAAGGTCATGGAGCATTGTGATGAGAAGACCATGGATAATTGTGATGACGAGCATCCTGGGGCATTGTGATGACAAGTGTTATGGAATATTGTGATCACAAGGGTTTGGAACATTGTTATGACAGAGGTCATGGAACATTCTGATTTCGTTGTTATGACAATAGCATGAAGCATTATGATGATGGGCATAGTGCATTGTGATGACAGGGTTCATGGATCATTGAGATGAAAAGGGGCATAGAGCATTGTGATTACAGTGTTCTTGGAGCATTGTGATGAGAAGGGTCATGGAGCCTTGTGATGACAAGGCCATGGAACATCGTGATGGCAGGGGTCATGGAGCATTGTTATGACAGGGGTAATGGAGCATTGTGATGGCAAGGGCTTGGAGCATTGTGATGAGAAGGCCATGGAGCATTCTGATGACATGTGTCATGGAGCTATGTGAAGACAAGGGCATGGAGCAATGTGATGAGAGCGTTCATGGAGCACTGTGATGACAATGACATGGAGCATTGTGATGCCAAGGGTCATGGATCTTTGTGATGACAAAGGTCATGGAGCATTTTGATGGCAAGGGCGTTGTGCATTGTGATGACATGTGTCATGGAGCATTGTACTGCCAAGCGCATGGAGCATTGTGATGACAAGGGTCATGGAGCATTGTGCTGAGAAAGGCATAGAGCATTGTGATGACAAGGGTCAAAGAGCATTGTGATGAAAAGTTCATGGAGCATTGTGGTTAAAAAGGTCACAGAGACTGTTGATGACGAGGGCATGGACCATTGTGATGACAAAGGTCATGAAGCATTGTGATGACTGGAGTCACGGAGCATTGTGATGACAGGGTCATGGAGCATTGTGATAACAAGGGCATGGAGCATTGTGATGGCAAGGGCATGGAACATTGGTCTAATAACTTTCATGGAGTATTGCGATGAGAGTTGGAATGGCACACTGTGATGACAAGGGCATGGAGCATTGTGATGACCAGGTCATGCCGTATTGTGAAGACAGGTGTCAGGGAGCATTGTGATCACATATGTAATGGCCCATTGTGATGAGGATGGCATGGAGCATTGTGATGCCAAGTGTCAGGGAGGATTCTGATGACAAAGGTAATGGAGCATTGTGATGACAATGGCTTGGAGCATTGTGATGACAAGGATCAGGGAGCATTGTGCTGACAAGTGCATGGAGAATTGTGATGACAAGGTTCATGGAGCATTCTGATGACAAGCTTGTGGAGTATTTTGATGACAATGGCATGGAGCATTGTGAAGAAAATGGCATGGGGCATTGTGATGAAAAAGGCATGGAGCCTTTTCGTGACACTGTTCAAGGAGCATTCTGATGACAAGTGTCAGGGAGCATTGTGATGACAAGTGTATTGAGAATTGTGGTGACAAAGGTCATGGAGCATTGTGATGACAAGTGTATTGAGCATTGTGGTGACAAACCTCATGGAGCATTGTGATGAAAAGGGCATGGAGTATTGTGATGACAGGCATCATGGAGCGTTGTGATGACAAGTGTTATGGAACATTGTGATCACAAGGGTTTGGAGCATTGTGATGACAGAGGTCATGGATCATTTTCATTTCAAGGAGCATGGAGCATTCTGATGACAAGGGCATGAAGCAATGTGATCCCAAAGTTCATGGAGGATTGTGATGACAATGGAAATGGAGTATTTTGATGACAAGCGCATAGAGCATTGTAATGACAAGGTCATGTAGCATTTTGCTGACAAAGGCATGGAGCATTGTGATGACAGGTGTCATGGAGCACTGTGATGACAAGCGTCAAGGAGCATTGTGAATACAGGGTTCATGGAGCATTGGGATGACAAGGGCATGGATCATTGTGATGACAAGGGTCATGGAGCACTGGGCTGAAAATGTTCATGGAGAGTTGTGATGACAGGTGTCATGTAGCATTGTGACGACAAGGGAATGGGGCATTGTGATGACAAGAGTCCTGGATCATGGTGTTGTCAGGTGTCATGGAGTGTTCTGATGACAGTGGTCATGGAGCATTGTGATGATATTGGCAATGGAGCATTGTGATGAGAAGGTCGTGGAGCATTGGGCTGAAAATGTTCATGGATTATTGTGATGACAGGGGTCATGGAGCATTGTGATGACAAGGGAATGGATCATTGTGATGTCAAGGTCCTGGAACATTGTGATGAGAAGACCATGGAGACTTGTGATGGCAAATCTCATGGAGCATTCTGATGAAAAGGGGCATGGAGCATTGTGATTACAGGGGTCTTGGAGCATTGTTATGACTAGGGCATAGAGCATTGTGATGAGAAGGCCATGGAGCATTCTGATGACATGCGTCATGGAGTTTTGTGATGACAAGAGCATGGAGCATTGTGATTACAGGGACCTTGGAGCATTGTGATTAAATGGTCTTGGATCATTGTGATGAAAAATGCATGGAAACTTGTCATGACAGGGTTCAAGGAGCATACTGACGACAAGGGTCAGGGAGCATTGTGATGACAAAGATCATGGAGCATTTTGATGAGAAGACCATGGATAATTGTGATGATGAGCGTCATGGGGTGTTGTGATGATACGTGTTATGCAACATTGTGATCACAAGGGTTTGGAGCATTATGATGACAGAGGTCATGCAGAATATTGATTTCATTGTGATGACAATAGCCTGAAGCATTATGATGATGGGCATGGTGCATTGTGATGACAGGGTTCATGGAGCATTGAGATGAAAATGGGCATGGAGCATTGTGATGACAAGGGTCTTGGAGCATTGTGATGACAAGGGCAAGGAGCATTGTGATGAGAAGGCCATGGAACATTCTGATGACGTGCGTCATGGAGCTTTGTGATGACCAGGGCATGGAGCATTGTGATATCAGGGGTCTTGAGCATTGTGATGAGAATTATCATGGAACCTTTTGATGACTGGGCCGTGGATCATTGTGATGGCAGGTGTAATGGTGCATTGTTATGACAGGGGTAATGGAGCATTGTGATGAGAAGGGTATGGAACTTTGGTCTGAAATGTTTCATGGATTATTGTGATGAGAGTGGGCATGGAGCATTGTGATGACAAGGGCACAGAACACTGTGATACATGGGTCATGCAGGACTGTAATGACAAGGGCATGGAGCATTGTGATGAGAAGGGCATCGAGCATTGTGATGACAAGTGTCATGGAGCTTTGTGATGACAAGGGCATGGAGCAATGTGATGAGAGGGTTCATGGAGCATTGTGATGACAATGACATGGAGCATTGTGATGCCAAGGTTCTTGGAGCTTTGTGATGACAAGTCATGGAGCATTTTGATGAGAAGTGCAGGGAGCATTTTGATTACCGGGTCATGCAGCAATTTGATAAAAAGTGTAATGGAACATTTTGATGGCAGGGGTTATAGAACATTGTGATGGCAGGGGTCTTGGAGCTTTGGGATGGAAAGGGTCATGGAACATTTTGATGACAGGGCTTATGGAACATTGTGATGGCAGGGGTCATGGAACATTGTGATGATAAGGGGATGTAGCATTGTGATGAGAGTGTCATGGAACATTGTGATTACAAGGATGAGGGTGTATTGTGATGACTAATGATGGAACATTGTGATATCTCTGGTGAGAGAGCATTTTGATGAGAAGTGCATGAACCATTGTGATTACAAGGTTTATGGAGCATTGCAATGACAAGGTTTGGAACGTTGTGATGAAATGCGCGTGGCACATTGTGATGACAATGTTCATGGAGCACTGTTCTGACAAAGACATGGAGCATTGTGATGACAGGTTCTCAGAGAATTGTGATGAAAAGTTCATGGAGAATTGTGGTTACAAAGGTCACAGAGCCTTGTGATGACGCGGGCATGGACCATTGTGATGACAAACGTTATGAAGCATTGTGATGACTGGAGTCACGGAGCATTGTGATGACAGGGGTCATGGAGCATTGTGATGACAAGGGCATGGAGAATTGTGATGACAGTGGCATGGAGCATTGGTCTGACAAGTTTCATAGATTATTGTGATGAGAGTGGGCATGGTGCATTGTGATGACAAGGGCATGGAGCATTGTGATGATAAGGTCATTGAGTATTGTGAAGACAGGTGTCAGGGAGCATTGTGATGACATATGTCATGGTCCATGGCGATGACAATGGCATGGAGCTTTGTGATACCAAATGTAATGGAGGATTGTGATGACAAATATAATGGATCATTGTGATGATTAGGGTTTGGAGCATTATGATTACAAAGGCCATTGAAAATTTTGATGACAAGGTCGTGAAGCATTGTGATGACAAGGTCCTGGAGCATTGTGATGACAAAACCATGGAGCCTTGTGATGACAAGTCTCATGGAGCATACTGATGAAAAGGGGAATGGAGCATTGTGATTACAGGTGTCTTGGAACATTGTGAAGACAAGGGCAGGGAGCATTGTGAAGAATAGACCAAGGAGCATTCTGATGGCATGCGTCATTGAGCTTTGTGATGACAATGGCATGGACCATTGTGATTACATGGGACTTGGAGCATTGTGATGAAAAGGGCATGGATCATTGTGATGAAAAAGGCATGGAGCCTTGTCATGACAGGGTTCAAGGAGCATACAGACAACAAGTGTCAGGGAGCATGTTGATGACAAGTGTATTGAGCATTTTGATGACGAAGGTCATGGAGCATTGTGATGAGAAGACCATGGATAATTGTGATGACGAGCATCCTGGGGCATTGTGATGACAAGTGTTATGGAATATTGTGATCACAAGGGTTTGGAACATTGTTATGACAGAGGTCATGGAACATTCTGATTTCGTTGTTATGACAATAGCATGAAGCATTATGATGATGGGCATAGTGCATTGTGATGACAGGGTTCATGGATCATTGAGATGAAAAGGGGCATAGAGCATTGTGATTACAGTGTTCTTGGAGCATTGTGATGAGAAGGGTCATGGAGCCTTGTGATGACAAGGCCATGGAACATCGTGATGGCTGGGGTCATGGAGCATTGTTATGACAGGGGTAATGGAGCATTGTGATGGCAAGGGCATGGAGCATTGTGATGAGAAGGCCATGGAGCATTCTGATGACATGTGTCATGGAGCTATGTGAAGACAAGGGCATGGAGCAATGTGATGAGAGCGTTCATGGAGCACTGTGATGACAATGACATGGAGCATTGTGATGCCAAGGGTCATGGATCTTTGTGATGACAAAGGTCATGGAGCATTTTGATGGCAAGGGCGTTGTGCATTGTGATGACATGTGTCATGGAGCATTGTACTGCCAAGCGCATGGAGCATTGTTTTGAAAAGGGTCATGGAGCATTGTGCTGAGAAAGGCATAGAGCATTGTGATGACAAGGGTCAAAGAGCATTGTGATGAAAAGTTCATGGAGCATTGTGGTTAAAAAGGTCACAGAGACTGTTGATGACGAGGGCATGGACCATTGTGATGACAAAGGTCATGAAGCATTGTGATGACTGGAGTCACGGAGCATTGTGATGACAGGGTCATGGAGCATTGTGATAACAAGGGCATGGAGCATTGTGATGGCAAGGGCATGGAACATTGGTCTAATAACTTTCATGGAGTATTGCGATGAGAGTTGGAATGGCACACTGTGATGACAAGGGCATGGAGCATTGTGATGACCAGGTCATGCCGTATTGTGAAGACAGGTGTCAGGGAGCATTGTGATCACATATGTAATGGCCCATTGTGATGAGGATGGCATGGAGCATTGTGATGCCAAGTGTCAGGGAGGATTCTGATGACAAAGGTAATGGAGCATTGTGATGACAATGGCTTGGAGCATTGTGATGACAAGGGTCAGGGAGCATTGTGCTGACAAGTGCATGGAGAATTGTGATGACAAGGTTCATGGAGCATTCTGATGACAAGCTTGTGGAGTATTTTGATGACAATGGCATGGAGCATTGTGAAGAAAATGGCATGGGGCATTGTGATGAAAAAGGCATGGAGCCTTTTCGTGACAGTGTTCAAGGAGCATTCTGATGACAAGTGTCAGGGAGCATTGTGATGACAAGTGTATTGAGAATTGTGGTGACAAAGGTCATGGAGCATTGTGATGACAAGTGTATTGAGAATTGTGGTGACAAACGTCATGGAGCATTGTGATGAAAAGGGCATGGAGTATTGTGATGACAGGCATCATGGAGCGTTGTGATGACAAGTGTTATGGAACATTGTGATCACAAGGGTTTGGAGCATTGTGATGACAGAGGTCATGGATCATTTTGATTTCAAGGAGCATGGAGCATTGTGATGACAAGGGCATGAAGCAATGTGATCCCAAAGTTCATGGAGGATTGTGATGACAATGGAAATGGAGTATTGTGATGACAAGCGCATAGAGCATTGTAATGACAAGGTCATGTAGCATTTTGCTGACAAAGGCATGGAGCATTGTGATGACAGGTGTCATGGAGCACTGTGATGACAAGCGTCAAGGAGCATTGTGAATACAGGGGTCATGGAGCATTGGGATGACAAGGGCATGGATCATTGTGATGACAAGTGTCATGGAGCACTGGGCTGAAAATGTTCATGGAGAGTTGTGATGACAGGTGTCATGTAGCATTGTGACGACAAGGGAATGGGGCATTGTGATGACAAGAGTCCTGGATCATTGTGTTGTCAGGTGTCATGGAGTGTTCTGATGACAGTGGTCATGGAGCATTGTGATGATATTGGCAATGGAGCATTGTGATGAGAAGGTCGTGGAGCATTGGGCTGAAAATGTTCATGGATTATTGTGATGACAGGGGTCATGGAGCATTGTGATGACAAGGGAATGGATCATTGTGATGTCAAGGTCCTGGAACATTGTGATGAGAAGACCATGGAGACTTGTGATGGCAAATCTCATGGAGCATTCTGATGAAAAGGGGCATGGAGCATTGTGATTACAGGGGTCTTGGAGCATTGTAATGACTAGGGCATAGAGCATTGTGATGAGAAGGCCATGGAGCATTCTGATGACATGCGTCATGGAGTTTTGTGATGACAAGGGCATGGAGCATTGTGATTACAGGGACCTTGGAGCATTGTGATGAAATGGTCTTGGATCATTGTGATGAAAAATGCATGGAAACTTGTCATGACAGGGTTCAAGGAGCATACTGACGACAAGGGTCAGGGAGCATTGTGATGACAAGTGTATTGAGCATTGTGATGACAAAGATCATGGAGCATTGTGATGAGAAGACCATGGATAATTGTGATGATGAGCGTCATGGGGTGTTGTGATGATACGTGTTATGCAACATTGTGATCACAAGGGTTTGGAGCATTATGATGACAGAGGTCATGCAGAATATTGATTTCATTGTGATGACAATAGCCTGAAGCATTATGATGATGGGCATGGTGCATTGTGATGACAGGGTTCATGGAGCATTGAGATGAAAAGCGGCATGGAGCATTGTGATGACAAGGGTCTTGGAGCATTGTGATGACAAGGGCAAGGAGCATTGTGATGAGAAGGCCATGGAACATTCTGATGACGTGCGTCATGGAGCTTTGTGATGACCAGGGCATGGAGCATTGTGATATCAGGGGTCTTGAGCATTGTGATGAGAATTATCATGGAACCTTTTGATGACTGGGCCGTGGATCATTGTGATGGCAGGTGTCATGGTGCATTGTTATGACAGGGGTAATGGAGCATTGTGATGAGAAGGGTATGGAACTTTGGTCTGAAATGTTTCATGGATTATTGTGATGAGAGTGGGCATGGAGCATTGTGATGACAAGGGCACAGAACACTGTGATACATGGGTCATGCAGGACTGTAATGACAAGGGCATGGAGCATTGTGATGAGAAGGGCATCGAGCATTGTGATGACAAGTGTCATGGAGCTTTGTGATGACAAGGGCATGGAGCAATGTGATGAGAGGGTTCATGGAGCATTGTGATGACAATGACATGGAGCATTGTGATGCCAAGGGTCTTGGAGCTTTGTGATGACAAGTCATGGAGCATTTTGATGAGAAGGGCAGGAAGCATTTTGATGACCGGGTCATGCAGCAATTTGATAAAAAGTGTAATGGAACATTTTGATGGCAGGGGTTATAGAACATTGTGATGGCAGGGGTCTTGGAGCTTTGGGATGGAAAGGGTCATGGAGCATTTTGATGACAGGGCTTATGGAACATTGTGATGGCAGGGGTCATGGAACATTGTGATGATAAGGGGATGTAGCATTGTGATGAGAGTGTCATGGAACATTGTGATTACAAGGATGAGGGTGTATTGTGATGACTAATGATGGAACATTGTGATATCTCTGGTGAGAGAGCATTTTGATGAGAAGTGCATGGACCATTGTGATTACAAGGTTTATGGAGCATTGCAATGACAAGGTTTGGAACGTTGTGATGAAATGCGCGTGGCACATTGTGATGACAATGTTCATGGAGCACTGTTCTGACAAAGACATGGAGCATTGTGATGACAAGTTTCTCAGAGAATTGTGATGAAAAGTTCATGGAGCATTGTGGTTACAAAGGTCACAGAGCCTTGTGATGACGCGGGCATGGACCATTGTGATGACAAACGTTATGAAGCATTGTGATGACTGGAGTCACGGAGCATTGTGATGACAGGGGTCATGGAGCATTGTGATGACAAGGGCATGGAGAATTGTGATGACAGTGGCATGGAGCATTGGTCTGACAAGTTTCATAGATTATTGTGATGAGAGTGGGCATGGTGCATTGTGATGACAAGGGCATGGAGCACTGTGATGATAAGGTCATGGGGTATTGTGAAGACAGGTGTCAGGGAGCATTGTGATGACATATGTCATGGTCCATGGCGATGACAATGGCATGGAGCTTTGTGATACCAAATGTAATGGAGGATTGTGATGACAAATATAATGGATCATTGTGATGATTAGGGTTTGGAGCATTATGATTACAAAGGCCATTGAAAATTTTGATGACAAGGTCGTGAAGCATTGTGATGACAAGGTCCTGGAGCATTGTGATGAGAAAACCATGGAGCCTTGTGATGACAATTCTCATGGAGCATACTGATTAAAAGGGGAATGGAGCATTGTGATTACAGGGGTCTTGGAACATTGTGAAGACAAGGGCAGGGAGCATTGTGAAGAATAGACCAAGGAGCATTCTGATGGCATGCGTCATTGAGCTTTGTGATGACAATGGCATGGACCATTGTGATTACATGGGACTTGGAGCATTGTGATGAAAAGGGCATGGATCATTGTGATGAAAAAGGCATGGAGCCTTGTCATGACAGGGTTCAAGGAGCATACAGACAACAAGTGTCAGGGAGCATGTTGATGACAAGTGTATTCAGCATTGTGATGACGAAGGTCAGGGAGCATTGTGATGAGAAGACCATGGATAATTGTGATGACGAGCATCCTGGGGCATTGTGATGACAAGTGTTATGGAATATTGTGATCACAAGGGTTTGGAGTATTGTTATGACAGAGGTCATGGAACATTTTGATTTCGTTGTGATGACAATAGCATGAAGCATTATGATGATGGGCATAGTGCATTGTGATGACAGGGTTCATGGATCATTGAGATGAAAAGGGGCATAGAGCATTGTGATTACAGTGTTCTTGGAGCATTGTGATGAGAAGGGTCATGGAGCCTTGTGATGACAAGGCCATGGAACATCGTGATGGCAGGGGTCATGGAGCATTGTTATGACAGGGGTAATGGAGCATTGTGATGGCAAGGGCTTGGAGCATTGTGATGAGAAGGCCATGGAGCATTCTGATGACATGTGTCATGGAGCTATGTGAAGACAAGGGCATGGAGCAATGTGATGAGAGCGTTCATGGAGCACTGTGATGACAATGACATGGAGCATTGTGATGCCAAGGGTCATGGATCTTTGTGATGACAAAGGTCATGGAGCATTTTGATGGCAAGGGCGTTGTGCATTGTGATGACATGTGTCATGGAGCATTGTACTGCCAAGCGCATGGAGCATTGTGATGACAAGGGTCATGGAGCATTGTGCTGAGAAAGGCATAGAGCATTGTGATGACAAGGGTCAAAGAGCATTGTGATGAAAAGTTCATGGAGCATTGTGGTTAAAAAGGTCACAGAGACTGTTGATGACGAGGGCATGGACCATTGTGATGACAAAGGTCATGAAGCATTGTGATGACTGGAGTCACGGAGCATTGTGATGACAGGGTCATGGAGCATTGTGATAACAAGGGCATGGAGCATTGTGATGGCAAGGGCATGGAACATTGGTCTAATAACTTTCATGGATTATTGCGATGAGAGTTGGAATGGCACACTGTGATGACAAGGGCATGGAGCATTGTGATGACCAGGTCATGCCGTATTGTGAAGACAGGTGTCAGGGAGCATTGTGATCACATATGTAATGGACCATTGTGATGAGGATGGCATGGAGCATTGTGATGCCAAGTGTCAGGGAGGATTCTGATGACAAAGGTAATGGAGCATTGTGATGACAATGGCTTGGAGCATTGTGATGACAAGGATCAGGGAGCATTGTGCTGACAAGTGCATGGAGCATTGTGATGAAAAGGGCATGGAGTATTGTGATGACAGGCATCATGGAGCGTTGTGATGACAAGTGTTATGGAGCATTGTGATCACAAGGGTTTGGAGCATTGTGATGACAGAGGTCATGGATCATTTTGATTTCAAGGAGCATGGAGCATTGTGATGACAAGGGCATGAAGCAATGTGATCCCAAAGTTCATGGAGGATTGTGATGACAATGGAAATGGAGTATTGTGATGACAAGTGCATACAGCATTGTAATGAAAAGGTCATGTAGCATTTTGCTGACAAAGGCATGGAGCATTGTGATGACATGTGTCATGGAGCACTGTGATGACAAGCGTCAAGGATCATTGTGAATACAGGGGTCATGGAGCATAGGGATGACAAGGGCATGGATCATTGTGATGACAAGGGTCATGGAGCACTGGGCTGAAAATGTTCATGGAGAGTTGTGCTGACAGGTGTCATGTAGCATTGTGACGACAAGGGAATGGGGCATTGTGATGACAAGAGTCCTGGATCATTGTGTTGTCAGGTGTCATGGAGTGTTGTGATGACAGTGTTCATGGAGCATTTTGATGATATTGGCAATGGAGCATTGTGATGAGAAGTCGTGGAGCATTGGGCTGAAAATGTTCATGGATTATTGTGATGACAGGGGTCATGGAGCATTGTGATGACAAGGGAATGGATCATTGTGATGTCAAGGTCCTGGAACATTGTGATGAGAAGACCATGGAGACTTGTGATGGCAAGTCTCATGGAGCATTCTGATGAAAAGGGGCATGGAGCATTGTGATTACAGGGGTCTTGGAGCATTGTAATGACTAGGGCATAGAGCATTGTGATGAGAAGGCCATGGAGCATTCTGATGACATGCGTCATGGAGTTTTGTAATGACAAGGGCATGGAGCATTGTGATTACAGGGACCTTGGAGCATTGTGATGAAATGGTCTTGGATCATTGTGATGAAAAATGCATGGAAACTTGTCATGACAGGGTTCAAGGAGCATACTGACGACAAGGGTCAGGGAGCATTGTGATGACAAGTGTATTGAGAATTGTGATGACAAAGATCATGGAGCATTGTGATGAGAAGACCATGGATAATTGTGATGATGAGCGTCATGGGGTGTTGTGATGATACGTGTTATGCAACATTGTGATCACAAGAGTTTGGAGCATTATGATGACAGAGGTCATGCAGAATATTGATTTCATTGTGATGACAATAGCCTGAAGCATTATGATGATGGGCATGGTGCATTGTGATGACAGGGTTCATGGAGCATTGAGATGAAAAGCGGCATGGAGCATTGTGATGACAAGGGTCTTGGAGCATTTTGATGACAAGGGCAAGGAGCATTGTGATGAGAAGGCCATGGAACATTCTGATGACGTGCGTCATGGAGCTTTGTGATGACCAGGGCATGGAGCATTGTGATATCAGGGGTCTTGAGCATTGTGATGAGAATTATCATGGAACCTTTTGATGACTGGGCCGTGGATCATTGTGATGGCAGGTGTCATGGTGCATTGTTATGACAGGGGTAATGGAGCATTGTGATGAGAAGGGTATGGAACTTTGGTCTGAAATGTTTCATGGATTATTGTGATGAGAGTGGGCATGGAGCATTGTGATGACAAGGGCACAGAACACTGTGATACATGGGTCATGCAGGACTGTAATGACAAGGGCATGGAGCATTGTGATGAGAAGGGCATCGAGCATTGTGATGACAAGTGTCATGGAGCTTTGTGATGACAAGGGCATGGAGCAATGTGATGAGAGGGTTCATGGAGCATTGTGATGACAATGACATGGAGCATTGTGATGCCAAGGGTCTTGGAGCTTTGTGATGACAAGTCATGGAGCATTTTGATGAGAAGGGCAGGAAGCATTTTGATGACCGGGTCATGCAGCAATTTGATAAAAAGTGTAATGGAACATTTTGATGGCAGGGGTTATAGAACATTGTGATGGCAGGGGTCTTGGAGCTTTGGGATGGAAAGGGTCATGGAGCATTTTGATGACAGGGCTTATGGAACATTGTGATGGCAGGGGTCATGGAACATTGTGATGATAAGGGGATGTAGCATTGTGATGAGAGTGTCATGGAACATTGTGATTACAAGGATGAGGGTGTATTGTGATGACTAATGATGGAACATTGTGATATCTCTGGTGAGAGAGCATTTTGATGAGAAGTGCATGGACCATTGTGATTACAAGGTTTATGGAGCATTGCAATGACAAGGTTTGAACGTTGTGATGAAATGCGCGTGGCACATTGTGATGACAATGTTCATGGAGCACTGTTCTGACAAAGACATGGAGCATTGTGATGACAAGTTTCTCAGAGAATTGTGATGAAAAGTTCATGGAGCATTGTGGTTACAAAGGTCACAGAGCCTTGTGATGACGCGGGCATGGACCATTGTGATGACAAACGTTATGAAGCATTGTGATGACTGGAGTCACGGAGCATTGTGATGACAGGGGTCATGGAGCATTGTGATGACAAGGGCATGGAGAATTGTGATGACAGTGGCATGGAGCATTGGTCTGACAAGTTTCATAGATTATTGTGATGAGAGTGGGCATGGTGCATTGTGATGACAAGGGCATGGAGCATTGTGATGATAAGGTCATGGGGTATTGTGAAGACAGGTGTCAGGGAGCATTGTGATGACATATGTCATGGTCCATGGCGATGACAATGGCCTGGAGCTTTGTGATACCAAATGTAATGGAGGATTGTGATGACAAATATAATGGATCATTGTGATGATTAGGGTTTGGAGCATTATGATTACAAAGGCCATTGAAAATTTTGATGACAAGGTCGTGAAGCATTGTGATGACAAAGTCCTGGAGCATTGTGATGAGAAAACCATGGAGCCTTGTGATGACAATTCTCATGGAGCATACTGATTAAAAGGGGAATGGAGCATTGTGATTACAGGGGTCTTGGAACATTGTGAAGACAAGGGCAGGGAGCATTGTGAAGAATAGACCAAGGAGCATTCTGATGGCATGCGTCATTGAGCTTTGTGATGACAATGGCATGGACCATTGTGATTACATGGGACTTGGAGCATTGTGATGAAAAGGGCATGGATCATTGTGATGAAAAAGACATGGAGCCTTGTCATGACAGGGTTCAAGGAGCATACAGACAACAAGTGTCAGGGAGCATGTTGATGACAAGTGTATTGAGCATTGTGATGACGAAGGTCAGGGAGCATTGTGAGGAGAAGACCATGGATAATTGTGATGACGAGCATCCTGGGGCATTGTGATGACAAGTGTTATGGAATATTGTGATCACAAGGGTTTGGAGTATTGTTATGACAGAGGTCATGGAACATTTTGATTTCGTTGTGATGACAATAGCATGAAGCATTATGATGATGGGCATAGTGCATTGTGATGACAGGGTTCATGGATCATTGAGATGAAAAGGGGCATAGAGCATTGTGATTACAGTGTTCTTGGAGCATTGTGATGAGAAGGGTCATGGAGCCTTGTGATGACAAGGCCATGGAACATCGTGATGGCAGGGGTCATGGAGCATTGTTATGACAGGGGTAATGGAGCATTGTGATGGCAAGGGCTTGGAGCATTGTGATGAGAAGGCCATGGAGCATTCTGATGACATGTGTCATGGAGCTATGTGAAGACAAGGGCATGGAGCAATGTGATGAGAGCGTTCATGGAGCACTGTGATGACAATGACATGGAGCATTGTGATGCCAAGGGTCATGGATCTTTGTGATGACAAAGGTCATGGAGCATTTTGATGGCAAGGGCGTTGTGCATTGTGATGACATGTGTCATGGAGCATTGTACTGCCAAGCGCATGGAGCATTGTGATGACAAGGGTCATGGAGCATTGTGCTGAGAAAGGCATAGAGCATTGTGATGACAAGGGTCAAAGAGCATTGTGATGAAAAGTTCATGGAGCATTGTGGTTAAAAAGGTCACAGAGACTGTTGATGACGAGGGCATGGACCATTGTGATGACAAAGGTCATGAAGCATTGTGATGACTGGAGTCACGGAGCATTGTGATGACAGGGTCATGGAGCATTGTGATAACAAGGGCATGGAGCATTGTGATGGCAAGGGCATGGAACATTGGTCTAATAACTTTCATGGATTATTGCGATGAGAGTTGGAATGGCACACTGTGATGACAAGGGCATGGAGCATTGTGATGACCAGGTCATGCCGTATTGTGAAGACAGGTGTCAGGGAGCATTGTGATCACATATGTAATGGCCCATTGTGATGAGGATGGCATGCAGCATTGTGATGCCAAGTGTCAGGGAGGATTCTGATGACAAAGGTAATGGAGCATTGTGATGACAATGGCTTGGAGCATTGTGATGACAAGGATCAGGGAGCATTTTGCTGACAAGTGCATGGAGCATTGTGATGAAAAGGGCATGGAGTATTGTGATGACAGGCATCATGGAGCGTTGTGATGACAAGTGTTATGGAGCATTGTGATCACAAGGGTTTGGAGCATTGTGATGACAGAGGTCATGGATCATTTTGATTTCAAGGAGCATGGAGCATTGTGATGACAAGGGCATGAAGCAATGTGATCCCAAAGTTCATGGAGGATTGTGATGACAATGGAAATGGAGTATTGTGATGACAAGTGCATACAGCATTGTAATGAAAAGGTCATGTAGCATTTTGCTGACAAAGGCATGGAGCATTGTGATGACATGTGTCATGGAGCACTGTGATGACAAGCGTCAAGGAGCATTGTGAATACAGGGGTCATGGAGCATAGGGATGACAAGGGCATGGATCATTGTGATGACAAGGGTCATAGAGCACTGGGCTGAAAATGTTCATGGAGAGTTGTGCTGACAGGTGTCATGTAGCATTGTGACGACAAGGGAATGGGGCATTGTGATGACAAGAGTCCTGGATCATTGTGTTGTCAGGTGTCATGGAGTGTTGTGATGACAGTGTTCATGGAGCATTTTGATGATATTGGCAATGGAGCATTGTGATGAGAAGTCGTGGAGCATTGGGCTGAAAATGTTCATGGATTATTGTGATGACAGGGGTCATGGAGCATTGTGATGACAAGGGAATGGATCATTGTGATGTCAAGGTCCTGGAACATTGTGATGAGAAGACCATGGAGACTTGTGATGGCAAGTCTCATGGAGCATTCTGATGAAAAGGGGCATGGAGCATTGTGATTACAGGGGTCTTGGAGCATTGTAATGACTAGGGCATAGAGCATTGTGATGAGAAGGCCATGGAGCATTCTGATGACATGCGTCATGGAGTTTTGTAATGACAAGGGCATGGAGCATTGTGATTACAGGGACCTTGGAGCATTGTGATGAAATGGTCTTGGATCATTGTGATGAAAAATGCATGGAAACTTGTCATGACAGGGTTCAAGGAGCATACTGACGACAAGGGTCAGGGAGCATTGTGATGACAAGTGTATTGAGAATTGTGATGACAAAGATCATGGAGCATTGTGATGAGAAGACCATGGATAATTGTGATGATGAGCGTCATGGGGTGTTGTGATGATACGTGTTATGCAACATTGTGATCACAAGAGTTTGGAGCATTATGATGACAGAGGTCATGCAGAATATTGATTTCATTGTGATGACAATAGCCTGAAGCATTATGATGATGGGCATGGTGCATTGTGATGACAGGGTTCATGGAGCATTGAGATGAAAAGCGGCATGGAGCATTGTGATGACAAGGGTCTTGGAGCATTTTGATGACAAGGGCAAGGAGCATTGTGATGAGAAGGCCATGGAACATTCTGATGACGTGCGTCATGGAGCTTTGTGATGACCAGGGCATGGAGCATTGTGATATCAGGGGTCTTGAGCATTGTGATGAGAATTATCATGGAACCTTTTGATGACTGGGCCGTGGATCATTGTGATGGCAGGTGTCATGGTGCATTGTTATGACAGGGGTAATGGAGCATTGTGATGAGAAGGGTATGGAACTTTGGTCTGAAATGTTTCATGGATTATTGTGATGAGAGTGGGCATGGAGCATTGTGATGACAAGGGCACAGAACACTGTGATACATGGGTCATGCAGGACTGTAATGACAAGGGCATGGAGCATTGTGATGAGAAGGGCATCGAGCATTGTGATGACAAGTGTCATGGAGCTTTGTGATGACAAGGGCATGGAGCAATGTGATGAGAGGGTTCATGGAGCATTGTGATGACAATGACATGGAGCATTGTGATGCCAAGGGTCTTGGAGCTTTGTGATGACAAGTCATGGAGCATTTTGATGAGAAGGGCAGGAAGCATTTTGATGACCGGGTCATGCAGCAATTTGATAAAAAGTGTAATGGAACATTTTGATGGCAGGGGTTATAGAACATTGTGATGGCAGGGGTCTTGGAGCTTTGGGATGGAAAGGGTCATGGAGCATTTTGATGACAGGGCTTATGGAACATTGTGATGGCAGGGGTCATGGAACATTGTGATGATAAGGGGATGTAGCATTGTGATGAGAGTGTCATGGAACATTGTGATTACAAGGATGAGGGTGTATTGTGATGACTAATGATGGAACATTGTGATATCTCTGGTGAGAGAGCATTTTGATGAGAAGTGCATGGACCATTGTGATTACAAGGTTTATGGAGCATTGCAATGACAAGGTTTGAACGTTGTGATGAAATGCGCGTGGCACATTGTGATGACAATGTTCATGGAGCACTGTTCTGACAAAGACATGGAGCATTGTGATGACAAGTTTCTCAGAGAATTGTGATGAAAAGTTCATGGAGCATTGTGGTTACAAAGGTCACAGAGCCTTGTGATGACGCGGGCATGGACCATTGTGATGACAAACGTTATGAAGCATTGTGATGACTGGAGTCACGGAGCATTGTGATGACAGGGGTCATGGAGCATTGTGATGACAAGGGCATGGAGAATTGTGATGACAGTGGCATGGAGCATTGGTCTGACAAGTTTCATAGATTATTGTGATGAGAGTGGGCATGGTGCATTGTGATGACAAGGGCATGGAGCATTGTGATGATAAGGTCATGGGGTATTGTGAAGACAGGTGTCAGGGAGCATTGTGATGACATATGTCATGGTCCATGGCGATGACAATGGCATGGAGCTTTGTGATACCAAATGTAATGGAGGATTGTGATGACAAATATAATGGATCATTGTGATGATTAGGGTTTGGAGCATTATGATTACAAAGGCCATTGAAAATTTTGATGACAAGGTCGTGAAGCATTGTGATGACAAAGTCCTGGAGCATTGTGATGAGAAAACCATGGAGCCTTGTGATGAGAATTCTCATGGAGCATACTGATTAAAAGGGGAATGGAGCATTGTGATTACAGGGGTCTTGGAACATTGTGAAGACAAGGGCAGGGAGCATTGTGAAGAATAGACCAAGGAGCATTCTGATGGCATGCGTCATTGAGCTTTGTGATGACAATGGCATGGACCATTGTGATTACATGGGACTTGGAGCATTGTGATGAAAAGGGCATGGATCATTGTGATGAAAAAGACATGGAGCCTTGTCATGACAGGGTTCAAGGAGCATACAGACAACAAGTGTCAGGGAGCATGTTGATGACAAGTGTATTGAGCATTGTGATGACGAAGGTCAGGGAGCATTGTGAGGAGAAGACCATGGATAATTGTGATGACGAGCATCCTGGGGCATTGTGATGACAAGTGTTATGGAATATTGTGATCACAAGGGTTTGGAGTATTGTTATGACAGAGGTCATGGAACATTTTGATTTCGTTGTGATGACAATAGCATGAAGCATTATGATGATGGGCATAGTGCATTGTGATGACAGGGTTCATGGATCATTGAGATGAAAAGGGGCATAGAGCATTGTGATTACAGTGTTCTTGGAGCATTGTGATGAGAAGGGTCATGGAGCCTTGTGATGACAAGGCCATGGAACATCGTGATGGCAGGGGTCATGGAGCATTGTTATGACAGGGGTAATGGAGCATTGTGATGGCAAGGGCTTGGAGCATTGTGATGAGAAGGCCATGGAGCATTCTGATGACATGTGTCATGGAGCTATGTGAAGACAAGGGCATGGAGCAATGTGATGAGAGCGTTCATGGAGCACTGTGATGACAATGACATGGAGCATTGTGATGCCAAGGGTCATGGATCTTTGTGATGACAAAGGTCATGGAGCATTTTGATGGCAAGGGCGTTGTGCATTGTGATGACATGTGTCATGGAGCATTGTACTGCCAAGCGCATGGAGCATTGTGATGACAAGGGTCATGGAGCATTGTGCTGAGAAAGGCATAGAGCATTGTGATGACAAGGGTCAAAGAGCATTGTGATGAAAAGTTCATGGAGCATTGTGGTTAAAAAGGTCACAGAGACTGTTGATGACGAGGGCATGGACCATTGTGATGACAAAGGTCATGAAGCATTGTGATGACTGGAGTCACGGAGCATTGTGATGACAGGGTCATGGAGCATTGTGATAACAAGGGCATGGAGCATTGTGATGGCAAGGGCATGGAACATTGGTCTAATAACTTTCATGGATTATTGCGATGAGAGTTGGAATGGCACACTGTGATGACAAGGGCATGGAGCATTGTGATGACCAGGTCATGCCGTATTGTGAAGACAGGTGTCAGGGAGCATTGTGATCACATATGTAATGGCCCATTGTGATGAGGATGGCATGCAGCATTGTGATGCCAAGTGTCAGGGAGGATTCTGATGACAAAGGTAATGGAGCATTGTGATGACAATGGCTTGGAGCATTGTGATGACAAGGATCAGGGAGCATTTTGCTGACAAGTGCATGGAGCATTGTGATGAAAAGGGCATGGAGTATTGTGATGACAGGCATCATGGAGCGTTGTGATGACAAGTGTTATGGAGCATTGTGATCACAAGGGTTTGGAGCATTGTGATGACAGAGGTCATGGATCATTTTGATTTCAAGGAGCATGGAGCATTGTGATGACAAGGGCATGAAGCAATGTGATCCCAAAGTTCATGGAGGATTGTGATGACAATGGAAATGGAGTATTGTGATGACAAGTGCATACAGCATTGTAATGAAAAGGTCATGTAGCATTTTGCTGACAAAGGCATGGAGCATTGTGATGACATGTGTCATGGAGCACTGTGATGACAAGCGTCAAGGAGCATTGTGAATACAGGGGTCATGGAGCATAGGGATGACAAGGGCATGGATCATTGTGATGACAAGGGTCATAGAGCACTGGGCTGAAAATGTTCATGGAGAGTTGTGCTGACAGGTGTCATGTAGCATTGTGACGACAAGGGAATGGGGCATTGTGATGACAAGAGTCCTGGATCATTGTGTTGTCAGGTGTCATGGAGTGTTGTGATGACAGTGTTCATGGAGCATTTTGATGATATTGGCAATGGAGCATTGTGATGAGAAGTCGTGGAGCATTGGGCTGAAAATGTTCATGGATTATTGTGATGACAGGGGTCATGGAGCATTGTGATGACAAGGGAATGGATCATTGTGATGTCAAGGTCCTGGAACATTGTGATGAGAAGACCATGGAGACTTGTGATGGCAAGTCTCATGGAGCATTCTGATGAAAAGGGGCATGGAGCATTGTGATTACAGGGGTCTTGGAGCATTGTAATGACTAGGGCATAGAGCATTGTGATGAGAAGGCCATGGAGCATTCTGATGACATGCGTCATGGAGTTTTGTGATGACAAGGGCATGGAGCATTGTGATTACAGGGACCTTGGAGCATTGTGATGAAATGGTCTTGGATCATTGTGATGAAAAATGCATGGAAACTTGTCATGACAGGGTTCAAGGAGCATACTGACGACAAGGGTCAGGGAGCATTGTGATGACAAGTGTATTGAGCATTGTGATGACAAAGATCATGGAGCATTGTGATGAGAAGACCATGGATAATTGTGATGATGAGCGTCATGGGGTGTTGTGATGATACGTGTTATGCAACATTGTGATCACAAGAGTTTGGTGCATTATGATGACAGAGGTCATGCAGAATATTGATTTCATTGTGATGACAATAGCCTGAAGCATTATGATGATGGGCATGGTGCATTGTGATGACAGGGTTCATGGAGCATTGAGATGAAAAGCGGCATGGAGCATTGTGATGACAAGGGTCTTGGAGCATTTTGATGACAAGGGCAAGGAGCATTGTGATGAGAAGGCCATGGAACATTCTGATGACGTGCGTCATGGAGCTTTGTGATGACCAGGGCATGGAGCATTGTGATATCAGGGGTCTTGAGCATTGTGATGAGAATTATCATGGAACCTTTTGATGACTGGGCCGTGGATCATTGTGATGGCAGGTGTCATGGTGCATTGTTATGACAGGGGTAATGGAGCATTGTGATGAGAAGGGTATGGAACTTTGGTCTGAAATGTTTCATGGATTATTGTGATGAGAGTGGGCATGGAGCATTGTGATGACAAGGGCACAGAACACTGTGATACATGGGTCATGCAGGACTGTAATGACAAGGGCATGGAGCATTGTGATGAGAAGGGCATCGAGCATTGTGATGACAAGTGTCATGGAGCTTTGTGATGACAAGGGCATGGAGCAATGTGATGAGAGGGTTCATGGAGCATTGTGATGACAATGACATGGAGCATTGTGATGCCAAGGGTCTTGGAGCTTTGTGATGACAAGTCATGGAGCATTTTGATGAGAAGGGCAGGAAGCATTTTGATGACCGGGTCATGCAGCAATTTGATAAAAAGTGTAATGGAACATTTTGATGGCAGGGGTTATAGAACATTGTGATGGCAGGGGTCTTGGAGCTTTGGGATGGAAAGGGTCATGGAGCATTTTGATGACAGGGCTTATGGAACATTGTGATGGCAGGGGTCATGGAACATTGTGATGATAAGGGGATGTAGCATTGTGATGAGAGTGTCATGGAACATTGTGATTACAAGGATGAGGGTGTATTGTGATGACTAATGATGGAACATTGTGATATCTCTGGTGAGAGAGCATTTTGATGAGAAGTGCATGGACCATTGTGATTACAAGGTTTATGGAGCATTGCAATGACAAGGTTTGAACGTTGTGATGAAATGCGCGTGGCACATTGTGATGACAATGTTCATGGAGCACTGTTCTGACAAAGACATGGAGCATTGTGATGACAAGTTTCTCAGAGAATTGTGATGAAAAGTTCATGGAGCATTGTGGTTACAAAGGTCACAGAGCCTTGTGATGACGCGGGCATGGACCATTGTGATGACAAACGTTATGAAGCATTGTGATGACTGGAGTCACGGAGCATTGTGATGACAGGGGTCATGGAGCATTGTGATGACAAGGGCATGGAGAATTGTGATGACAGTGGCATGGAGCATTGGTCTGACAAGTTTCATAGATTATTGTGATGAGAGTGGGCATGGTGCATTGTGATGACAAGGGCATGGAGCATTGTGATGATAAGGTCATGGGGTATTGTGAAGACAGGTGTCAGGGAGCATTGTGATGACATATGTCATGGTCCATGGCGATGACAATGGCATGGAGCTTTGTGATACCAAATGTAATGGAGGATTGTGATGACAAATATAATGGATCATTGTGATGATTAGGGTTTGGAGCATTATGATTACAAAGGCCATTGAAAATTTTGATGACAAGGTCGTGAAGCATTGTGATGACAAAGTCCTGGAGCATTGTGATGAGAAAACCATGGAGCCTTGTGATGACAATTCTCATGGAGCATACTGATTAAAAGGGGAATGGAGCATTGTGATTACAGGGGTCTTGGAACATTGTGAAGACAAGGGCAGGGAGCATTGTGAAGAATAGACCAAGGAGCATTCTGATGGCATGCGTCATTGAGCTTTGTGATGACAATGGCATGGACCATTGTGATTACATGGGACTTGGAGCATTGTGATGAAAAGGGCATGGATCATTGTGATGAAAAAGGCATGGAGCCTTGTCATGACAGGGTTCAAGGAGCATACAGACAACAAGTGTCAGGGAGCATGTTGATGACAAGTGTATTGAGCATTGTGATGACGAAGGTCAGGGAGCATTGTGAGGAGAAGACCATGGATAATTGTGATGACGAGCATCCTGGGGCATTGTGATGACAAGTGTTATGGAATATTGTGATCACAAGGGTTTGGAGTATTGTTATGACAGAGGTCATGGAACATTTTGATTTCGTTGTGATGACAATAGCATGAAGCATTATGATGATGGGCATAGTGCATTGTGATGACAGGGTTCATGGATCATTGAGATGAAAAGGGGCATAGAGCATTGTGATTACAGTGTTCTTGGAGCATTGTGATGAGAAGGGTCATGGAGCCTTGTGATGACAAGGCCATGGAACATCGTGATGGCAGGGGTCATGGAGCATTGTTATGACAGGGGTAATGGAGCATTGTGATGGCAAGGGCTTGGAGCATTGTGATGAGAAGGCCATGGAGCATTCTGATGACATGTGTCATGGAGCTATGTGAAGACAAGGGCATGGAGCAATGTGATGAGAGCGTTCATGGAGCACTGTGATGACAATGACATGGAGCATTGTGATGCCAAGGGTCATGGACCTTTGTGATGACAAAGGTCATGGAGCATTTTGATGGCAAGGGCGTTGTGCATTGTGATGACATGTGTCATGGAGCATTGTACTGCCAAGCGCATGGAGCATTGTGATGACAAGGGTCATGGAGCATTGTGCTGAGAAAGGCATAGAGCATTGTGATGACAAGGGTCAAAGAGCATTGTGATGAAAAGTTCATGGAGCATTGTGGTTAAAAAGGTCACAGAGACTGTTGATGACGAGGGCATGGACCATTGTGATGACAAAGGTCATGAAGCATTGTGATGACTGGAGTCACGGAGCATTGTGATGACAGGGTCATGGAGCATTGTGATAACAAGGGCATGGAGCATTGTGATGGCAAGGGCATGGAACATTGGTCTAATAACTTTCATGGATTATTGCGATGAGAGTTGGAATGGCACACTGTGATGACAAGGGCATGGAGCATTGTGATGACCAGGTCATGCCGTATTGTGAAGACAGGTGTCAGGGAGCATTGTGATCACATATGTAATGGCCCATTGTGATGAGGATGGCATGGAGCATTGTGATGCCAAGTGTCAGGGAGGATTCTGATGACAAAGGTAATGGAGCATTGTGATGACAATGGCTTGGAGCATTGTGATGACAAGGATCAGGGAGCATTGTGCTGACAAGTGCATGGAGCATTGTGATGAAAAGGGCATGGAGTATTGTGATGACAGGCATCATGGAGCGTTGTGATGACAAGTGTTATGGAGCATTGTGATCACAAGGGTTTGGAGCATTGTGATGACAGAGGTCATGGATCATTTTGATTTCAAGGAGCATGGAGCATTGTGATGACAAGGGCATGAAGCAATGTGATCCCAAAGTTCATGGAGGATTGTGATGACAATGGAAATGGAGTATTGTGATGACAAGTGCATACAGCATTGTAATGAAAAGGTCATGTAGCATTTTGCTGACAAAGGCATGGAGCATTGTGATGACATGTGTCATGGAGCACTGTGATGACAAGCGTCAAGGAGCATTGTGAATACAGGGGTCATGGAGCATAGGGATGACAAGGGCATGGATCATTGTGATGACAAGGGTCATGGAGCACTGGGCTGAAAATGTTCATGGAGAGTTGTGCTGACAGGTGTCATGTAGCATTGTGACGACAAGGGAATGGGGCATTGTGATGACAAGAGTCCTGGATCATTGTGATGAGAAGACCATGGAGACTTGTGATGGCAAGTCTCATGGAGCATTCTGATGAAAAGGGGCATGGAGCATTGTGATTACAGGGGTCTTGGAGCATTGTTATGACTATGGCATAGAGCATTGTGATGAGAAGGCCATGGAGCATTCTGATGACATGCGTCATGGAGTTTTGTGATGACAAGGGCATGGAGCATTGTGATTACAGGGACCTTGGAGCATTGTGATGAAATGGTCATGGATCATTGTGATGAAAAATGCATGGAAACTTGTCATGACAGGGTTCAAGGAGCATACTGACGACAAGGGTCAGGGAGCATTGTGATGACAAGTGTATTGAGCATTGTGATGACAAAGATCATGGAGCATTGGGATGAGAAGACCATGGATAATAGTGATGATGAGCGTCATGGGGTGTTGTGATGATACGTGTTATGCAACACTGTGATCACAAGGGTTTGGAGCATTATGATGACAGAGGTCATGCAGAATATTGATTTCATTGTGATGACAATAGCCTGAAGCACTATGATGATGGGCATGGTGCATTGTGATGACAGGGTTCATGGAGCATTGAGATGAAAAGCGGCATGGAGCATTGTGATGACAAGGGTCTTGGAGCATAGTGATGACAAGGACAAGGAGCATTGTGATGACAAGGGCAAGGAGCATTGTGATGAGAAGGCCATGGAACATTCTGATGACGTGCGTCATGGAGCTTTGTGATGACCAGGGCATGGAGCATTGTGATATCAGGGGTCTTGAGCATTGTGATGAGAATTATCCTGGAACCTTTTGATTACTAGGCCGTGGATCATTGTGATGGCAGGTGTCATGGTGCATTGTTATGACAGGGGTACTGGAGCATTGTGATGAGAAGGGTATGGAACTTTGGTCTGAAATGTTTCATGGATTATTGTGATGAGAATGGGCATGGAGCATTGTGATGACAAGGGCACGGAACACTGTGATACATGGGTCCTGCAGGACTGTAATGACAAGGGCATGGAGCATTGTGATGAGAAGGGCATCGAGCATTGTGATGACAAGTGTCATGGAGCTTTGTGATGACAAGGGCATGGAGCAATGTGATGAGAGGGTTCAGGGAGCATTGTGATGACAATGACATGGAGCATTGTGATGCCAAGGGTCTTGGAGCTTTGGGATGACAAGTCATGGAGCATTTTGATGAGAAGTGCAGGGACCATTTTGATGACCGGGTCATGCAGCAATTTGATAAAAAGTGTAATGGAACATTTTGATGGCAGGGGTTATAGAACATTGTGATGGCAGGGGTCTTGGAGCTTTGGGATGGAAAGGGTCATGGAGCATTTTGATGACAGGGCTTATGGAACATTGTGCTGGCAGGGGTCATGGAACATTGTGATGATAAGGGGATGTAGCATTGTGATGACAGTGTCATGGAACATTGTGATTACAAGGATGAGGGTGTATTGTGATGACTAGTGATGGAACATTGTGATATCTCTGGTGAGAGAGCATTTTGATGAGAAGTGCATGTACCATTGTGATTACAAGGTTTATGGAGCATTGCAATGACAAGGTTTGGAACGTTGTGATGAAATGCGCGTGGCACATTGTGATGACAATGTTCATGGAGCACTGTTCTGACAAAGACATGGAGCATTGTGATGACAAGTTTCTCAGAGAATTGTGATGAAAAGTTCATGGAGCATTGTGGTTAAAAAGGTCACAGAGACTGTTGATGACGAGGGCATGGACCATTGTGATGACAAAGGTCATGAAGCATTGTGATGACTGGAGCCACGGAGCATTGTGATGACAGTGTCATGGAGCATTGTGATAACAAGGGCATGGAGCATTGTGATGGCAAGGGCATGGAACATTGGTCTAATAACTTTCATGGAGTATTGCGATGAGAGTTGGAATGGCACACTGTGATGACAAGGGCATGGAGCATTGTGATGACCAGGTCATGCCGTATTGTGAAGACAGGTGTCAGGGAGCATTGTGATCACATATGTAATGGCCCATTGTGATGAGGATGGCATGGAGCATTGTGATGCCAAGTGTCAGGGAGGATTCTGATGACAAAGGTAATGGAGCATTGTGATGACAATGGCTTGGAGCATTGTGATGACAAGGATCAGGGAGCATTGTGCTGACAAGTGCATGGAGCATTGTGATGAAAAGGGCATGGAGTATTGTGATGACAGGCATCATGGAGCGTTGTGATGACAAGTGTTATGGAGCATTGTGATCACAAGGGTTTGGAGCATTGTGATGACAGAGGTCATGGATCATTTTGATTTCAAGGAGCATGGAGCATTGTGATGACAAGGGCATGAAGCAATGTGATCCCAAAGTTCATGGAGGATTGTGATGACAATGGAAATGGAGTATTGTGATGACAAGTGCATACAGCATTGTAATGAAAAGGTCATGTAGCATTTTGCTGACAAAGGCATGGAGCATTGTGATGACATGTGTCATGGAGCACTGTGATGACAAGCGTCAAGGAGCATTGTGAATACAGGGGTCATGGAGCATAGGGATGACAAGGGCATGGATCATTGTGATGACAAGGGTCATGGAGCACTGGGCTGAAAATGTTCATGGAGAGTTGTGCTGACAGGTGTCATGTAGCATTGTGACGACAAGGGAATGGGGCATTGTGATGACAACAGTCCTGGATCATTGTGTTGTCAGGTGTCATGGAGTGTTGTGATGACAGTGGTCATGGAGCATTTTGATGATATTGGCAATGGAGCATTGTGATGAGAAGTCGTGGAGCATTGGGCTGAAAATGTTCATGGATTATTGTGATGACAGGGGTCATGGAGCATTGTGATGACAAGGGAATGGATCATTGTGATGTCAAGGTCCTGGAACATTGTGATGAGAAGACCATGGAGACTTGTGATGGCAAGTCTCATGGAGCATTCTGATGAAAAGGGGCATGGAGCATTGTGATTACAGGGGTCTTGGAGCATTGTTATGACTATGGCATAGAGCATTGTGATGAGAAGGCCATGGAGCATTCTGATGACATGCGTCATGGAGTTTTGTGATGACAAGGGCATGGAGCATTGTGATTACAGGGACCTTGGAGCATTGTGATGAAATGGTCATGGATCATTGTGATGAAAAATGCATGGAAACTTGTCATGACAGGGTTCAAGGAGCATACTGACGACAAGGGTCAGGGAGCATTGTGATGACAAGTGTATTGAGCATTGTGATGACAAAGATCATGGAGCATTGTGATGAGAAGACCATGGATAATAGTGATGATGAGCGTCATGGGGTGTTGTGATGATACGTGTTATGCAACACTGTGATCACAAGGGTTTGGAGCATTATGATGACAGAGGTCATGCAGAATATTGATTTCATTGTGATGACAATAGCCTGAAGCACTATGATGATGGGCATGGTGCATTGTGATGACAGGGTTCATGGAGCATTGAGATGAAAAGCGGCATGGAGCATTGTGATGACAAGGGTCTTGGAGCATAGTGATGACAAGGACAAGGAGCATTGTGATGACAAGGGCAAGGAGCATTGTGATGAGAAGGCCATGGAACATTCTGATGACGTGCGTCATGGAGCTTTGTGATGACCAGGGCATGGAGCATTGTGATATCAGGGGTCTTGAGCATTGTGATGAGAATTATCCTGGAACCTTTTGATTACTAGGCCGTGGATCATTGTGATGGCAGGTGTCATGGTGCATTGTTATGACAGGGGTAATGGAGCATTGTGATGAGAAGGGTATGGAACTTTGGTCTGAAATGTTTCATGGATTATTGTGATGAGATTGGGCATGGAGCATTGTGATGACAAGGGCACGGAACACTGTGATACATGGGTCCTGCAGGACTGTAATGACAAGGGCATGGAGCATTGTGATGAGAAGGGCATCGAGCATTGTGATGACAAGTGTCATGGAGCTTTGTGATGACAAGGGCATGGAGCAATGTGATGAGAGGGTTCAGGGAGCATTGTGATGACAATGACATGGAGCATTGTGATGCCAAGGGTCTTGGAGCTTTGGGATGACAAGTCATGGAGCATTTTGATGAGAAGTGCAGGGACCATTTTGATGACCGGGTCATGCAGCAATTTGATAAAAAGTGTAATGGAACATTTTGATGGCAGGGGTTATAGAACATTGTGATGGCAGGGGTCTTGGAGCTTTGGGATGGAAAGGGTCATGGAGCATTTTGATGACAGGGCTTATGGAACATTGTGCTGGCAGGGGTCATGGAACATTGTGATGATAAGGGGATGTAGCATTGTGATGACAGTGTCATGGAACATTGTGATTACAAGGATGAGGGTGTATTGTGATGACTAGTGATGGAACATTGTGATATCTCTGGTGAGAGAGCATTTTGATGAGAAGTGCATGTACCATTGTGATTACAAGGTTTATGGAGCATTGCAATGACAAGGTTTGGAACGTTGTGATGAAATGCGCGTGGCACATTGTGATGACAATGTTCATGGAGCACTGTTCTGACAAAGACATGGAGCATTGTGATGACAAGTTTCTCAGAGAATTGTGATGAAAAGTTCATGGAGCATTGTGGTTACAAATGTCACAGAGCCTTGTGATGACGCGGGCATGGACCATTGTGATGACAAACGTTATGAAGCATTGTGATGACTGGAGTCACGGAGCATTGTGATGACAGGGGTCATGGAGCATTGTGATGACAAGGGCATGGAGAATTGTGATGACAGTGGCATGGAGCATTGGTCTGACAAGTTTCATAGTTTATTGTGATGAGAGTGGGCATGGTGCATTGTGATGACATGGGCATTGAGCATTGTGATGATAAGGTCATGGAGTATTGTGAAGACAGGTGTCAGGGAGCATTGTGATGACATACGTCATGGTCCATGGCGATGACAATGGCATGGAGCTTTGTGATACCAAATGTAATGGAGGATTGTGATGACAAATATAATGAATCATTGTGATGATTAGGGTTTGGAGCATTATGATTACAAAGGCCATTGAAAATTTTGATGACAATGTCGTGAAGCATTGTGATGACAAGGTCCTGGAGCATTGTGATGACAAAACCATGGAGCCTTGTGATGACAAGTCTCATGGAGCCTACTGATGAAAAGGGGAATGGAGGATTGTGATTACAGGTGTCTTGGAACATTGTGAAGACAAGGGCAGGGAGCATTGTGAAGAATAGACCAAGGAGCATTCTGATGGCATGCGTCATTGAGTTTGTGATGACAATGGCATGGACCATTGTCATTACATGGGACTTGGATCATTGTGATGAAAAAGGCATGGAGCCTTGTTATGACAGGGTTCAAGGAGCATACAGACAACAAGTGTCAGGGAGCATGTTGATGACAAGTGTATTGAGCATTGTGATGACGAAGGTCAGGGAGCATTGTGAGGAGAAGACCATGGATAATTGTGATGACGAGCATCCTGGGGCATTGTGATGACAAGTGTTATGGAATATTGTGATCACAAGGGTTTGGAACATTGTTATGACAGAGGTCATGGAACATTCTGATTTCGTTGTTATGACAATAGCATGAAGCATTATGATGATGGGCATAGTGCATTGTGATGACAGGGTTCATGGATCTTTGAGATGAAAAGGGGCATAGAGCATTGTGATTACAGTGTTCTTGGAGCATTGTGATGAGAAGGGTCATGGAGCCTTGTGATGACAAGGCCATGGAACATCGTGATGGCAGGGGTCATGGAGCATTGTTATGACAGGGGTAATGGAGCATTGTGATGGCAAGGGCTTGGAGCATTGTGATGAGAAGGCCATGGAGCATTCTGATGACATGTGTCCTGGAGCTATGTGAAGACAAGGGCATGGAGCAATGTGATGAGAGCGTTCATGGAGCACTGTGATGACAATGACATGGAGCATTGTGATGCCAAGGGTCATGGATCTTTGTGATGACAAAGGTCATGGAGCATTTTGATGGCAAGGGCGTTGTGCATTGTGATGAGAAGGGCAGGGAGCATTCTGATGACAGGGTCATGGAGCAATTTGATGAAAAGTGTCATGGAACATTTTGATGACAGGTGTTATGGAGCATTGTGATGTCAGGGGTCATCGAACATTGTGATGATAAGTGCATGTAGCATTGTGATGACAGGAGTCATGGAACATTGTGATGACAGGAGTGAGGGAGTATTGTGACAAATAGTGATGTAGCATTGTGATATCAGTGGTGAGAGAGCATTTTGATGAGAAGTGCATGGAGCATTGTGATGACAAATTTTATGGAGCATTGTGATGACAATATTGTGGAGCACTGTGATGACAAGCGCATGGTGCATTGTGATGACATGTGTCATGGAGCATTGTGCTGACAAGCGCATGGAGCATTGTGATGACAAGGGTCATGGAGCATTGTGCTGAGAAAGGCATAGAG
Organism: Mesoplodon densirostris; assembly: GCF_025265405.1. NCBI lineage: Eukaryota > Metazoa > Chordata > Mammalia > Artiodactyla > Ziphiidae > Mesoplodon > Mesoplodon densirostris. Next base: position 10,870,188 of record NW_026778196.1, read on the forward strand.
CATTGTGATGACAAGGATCAAAGAGCATTGTGATGAAATGTTCATGGAGCATTGTGGTTAAAAAGGTCACAGAGAATGTTGATGACGAGGGCATGGACCATTGTGATGACAAAGCTCATGAGGCATTGTGATGCCCTGAGTCACGGAGCATTGTGATGACATGGGTCATGGAGCATTGTGATAACAAGGGTATGGAGCATTGTGATGACAAAGGTCAAAGAGCATTGTGATGAAATGTTCATGGAGCATTGTGGTTACAAAGGTCACAGAGCCTTGTGATGACGCGGGCATGGACCATTGTGATGACAAACGTTATGAATCATTGTGATGACTGGAGTCACGGAGCATTGTGATGACAGGGGTCATGGAGCATTGTGATGACAAGGGCATGGAGAATTGTGATGACAGTGGCATGGAGCATTGGTCTGACAAGTTTCATAGATTATTGTGATGAGAGTGGGCATGGTGCATTGTGATGACAAGGGCATGGAGCATTGTGATGATAAGGTCATGGGGTATTGTGAAGACAGGTGTCAGGGAGCATTGTGATGACATATGTCATGGTCCATGGCGATGACAATGGCATGGAGCTTTGTGATACCAAATGTAATGGAGGATTGTGATGACAAATATAATGGATCATTGTGATGATTAGGGTTTGGAGCATTATGATTACAAAGGCCATTGTAAATTTTGATGACAAGGTCGTGAAGCATTGTGATGACAAGGTCCTGGAGCATTGTGATGACAAAACCATGGAGCCTTGTGATGACAAGTCTCATGGAGCATACTGATGAAAAGGGGAATGGAGCATTGTGATTACAGGTGTCTTGGAACATTGTGAAGACAAGGGCAGGGTGCATTGTGAAGAATAGACCAAGGAGCATTCTGATGGCATGCGTTATTGAGCTTTGTGATGACAATGGGATGGACCATTGTGATTACATGGGACTTGGAGCATTGTGATGAAAAGGGCATGGATCATTGTGATGAAAAAGGCATGGAGCCTTGTCATGACAGGGTTCAAGGAGCATACAGACAACAAGTGTCAGGGAGCATGTTGATGACAAGTGTATTGAGCATTTTGATGACGAAGGTCATGGAGCATTGTGATGAGAAGACCATGGATAATTGTGATGACGAGCATCCTGGGGCATTGTGATGACAAGTGTTATGGAATATTGTGATCACAAGGGTTTGGAACATTGTTATGACAGAGGTCATGGAACATTCTGATTTCGTTGTTATGACAATAGCATGAAGCATTATGATGATGGGCATAGTGCATTGTGATGACAGGGTTCATGGATCATTGAGATGAAAAGGGGCATAGAGCATTGTGATTACAGTGTTCTTGGAGCATTGTGATGAGAAGGGTCATGGAGCCTTGTGATGACAAGGCCATGGAACATCGTGATGGCTGGGGTCATGGAGCATTGTTATGACAGGGGTAATGGAGCATTGTGATGGCAAGGGCATGGAGCATTGTGATGAGAAGGCCATGGAGCATTCTGATGACATGTGTCATGGAGCTATGTGAAGACAAGGGCATGGAGCAATGTGATGAGAGCGTTCATGGAGCACTGTGATGACAATGACATGGAGCATTGTGATGCCAAGGGTCATGGATCTTTGTGATGACAAAGGTCATGGAGCATTTTGATGGCAAGGGCGTTGTGCATTGTGATGACATGTGTCATGGAGCATTGTACTGCCAAGCGCATGGAGCATTGTGATGACAAGGGTCATGGAGCATTGTGCTGAGAAAGGCATAGAGCATTGTGATTACAAGGGTCAAAGAGCATTGTGATGAAAAGTTCATGGAGCATTGTGGTTAAAAAGGTCACAGAGACTGTTGATGACGAGGGCATGGACCATTGTGATGACAAAGGTCATGAAGCATTGTGATGACTGGAGTCACGGAGCATTGTGATGACAGGGTCATGGAGCATTGTGATAACAAGGGCATGGAGCATTGTGATGGCAAGGGCATGGAACATTGGTCTAATAACTTTCATGGAGTATTGCGATGAGAGTTGGAATGGCACACTGTGATGACAAGGGCATGGAGCATTGTGATGACCAGGTCATGCCGTATTGTGAAGACAGGTGTCAGGGAGCATTGTGATCACATATGTAATGGCCCATTGTGATGAGGATGGCATGGATCATTGAGATGCCAAGTGTCAGGGAGGATTCTGATGACAAAGGTAATGGAGCATTGTGATGACAATGGCTTGGAGCATTGTGATGACAAGGGTCAGGGAGCATTGTGCTGACAAGTGCATGGAGAATTGTGATGACAAGGTTCATGGAGCATTCTGATGACAAGCTTGTGGAGTATTTTGATGACAATGGCATGGAGCATTGTGAAGAAAATGGCATGGGGCATTGTGATGAAAAAGGCATGGAGCCTTTTCGTGACAGTGTTCAAGGAGCATTCTGATGACAAGTGTCAGGGAGCATTGTGATGACAAGTGTATTGAGAATTGTGGTGACAAAGGTCATGGAGCATTGTGATGACAAGTGTATTGAGAATTGTGGTGACAAACGTCATGGAGCATTGTGATGAAAAGGGCATGGAGTATTGTGATGACAGGCATCATGGAGCGTTGTGATGACAAGTGTTATGGAACATTGTGATCACAAGGGTTTGGAGCATTGTGATGACAGAGGTCATGGATCATTTTGATTTCAAGGAGCATGGAGCATTGTGATGACAAGGGCATGAAGCAATGTGATCCCAAAGTTCCTGGAGGATTGTGATGACAATGGAAATGGAGTATTGTGATGACAAGCGCATAGAGCATTGTAATGACAAGGTCATGTAGCATTTTGCTGACAAAGGCATGGAGCATTGTGATGACAGGTGTCATGGAGCACTGTGATGACAAGCGTCAAGGAGCATTGTGAATACAGGGGTCATGGAGCATTGGGATGACAAGGGCATGGATCATTGTGATGACAAGGGTCATGGAGCACTGGGCTGAAAATGTTCATGGAGAGTTGTGATGACAGGTGTCATGTAGCATTGTGACGACAAGGGAATGTGGCATTGTGATGACAAGAGTCCTGGATCATTGTGTTGTCAGGTGTCATGGAGTGTTCTGATGACAGTGGTCATGGAGCATTGTGATGACATTGGCAATGGAGCATTGTGATGAGAAGGTCGTGGAGCATTGGGCTGAAAATGTTCATGGATTATTGTGATGACAGGGGTCATGGAGCATTGTGATGACAAGGGAATGGATCATTGTGATGTCAAGGTCCTGGAACATTGTGATGAGAAGACCATGGAGACTTGTGATGGCAAATCTCATGGAGCATTCTGATGAAAAGGGGCATGGAGCATTGTGATTACAGGGGTCTTGGAGCATTGTAATGACTAGGGCATAGAGCATTGTGATGAGAAGGCCATGGAGCATTCTGATGACATGCGTCATGGAGTTTTGTGATGACAAGGGCATGGAGCATTGTGATTACAGGGACCTTGGAGCATTGTGATGAAATGGTCTTGGATCATTGTGGTGAAAAATGCATGGAAACTTGTCATGACAGGGTTCAAGGAGCATACTGACGACAAGGGTCAGGGAGCATTGTGATGACAAGTGTATTGAGCATTGTGATGACAAAGATCATGGAGCATTGTGATGAGAAGACCATGGATAATTGTGATGATGAGCGTCATGGGGTTTTGTGATGATACGTGTTATGCAACATTGTGATCACAAGAGTTTGGAGCATTATGATGACAGAGGTCATGCAGAATATTGATTTCATTGTGATGACAATAGCCTGAAGCATTATGATGATGGGCATGGTGCATTGTGATGACAGGGTTCATGGAGCATTGAGATGAAAAGCGGCATGGAGCATTGTGATGACAAGGGTCTTGGAGCATTGTGATGACAAGGGCAAGGAGCATTGTGATGAGAAGGCCATGGAACATTCTGATGACGTGCGTCATGGAGCTTTGTGATGACCAGGGCATGGAGCATTGTGATATCAGGGGTCTTGAGCATTGTGATGAGAATTATCATGGAACCTTTTGATGACTGGGCCGTGGATCATTGTGATGGCAGGTGTCATGGTGCATTGTTATGACAGGGGTAATGGAGCATTGTGATGAGAAGGGTATGGAACTTTGGTCTGAAATGTTTCATGGATTATTGTGATGAGACTGGGCATGGAGCATTGTGATGACAAGGGCACAGAACACTGTGATACATGGGTCATGCAGGACTGTAATGACAAGGGCATGGAGCATTGTGATGAGAAGGGCATCGAGCATTGTGATGACAAGTGTCATGGAGCTTTGTGATGACAAGGGCATGGAGCAATGTGATGAGAGGGTTCAGGGAGCATTGTGATGACAATGACATGGAGCATTGTGATGCCAAGGGTCTTGGAGCTTTGTGATGACAAGTCATGGAGCATTTTGATGAGAAGGGCAGGAAGCATTTTGATGACCGGGTCATGCAGCAATTTGATAAAAAGTGTAATGGAACATTTTGATGGCAGGGGTTATAGAACATTGTGATGGCAGGGGTCTTGGAGCTTTGGGATGGAAAGGGTCATGGAGCATTTTGATGACAGGGCTTATGGAACATTGTGATGGCAGGGGTCATGGAACATTGTGATGATAAGGGGATGTAGCATTGTGATGAGAGTGTCATGGAACATTGTGATTACAAGGATGAGGGTGTATTGTGATGACTAATGATGGAACATTGTGATATCTCTGGTGAGAGAGCATTTTGATGAGAAGTGCATGGACCATTGTGATTACAAGGTTTATGGAGCATTGCAATGACAAGGTTTGGAACGTTGTGATGAAATGCGCGTGGCACATTGTGATGACAATGTTCATGGAGCACTGTTCTGACAAAGACATGGAGCATTGTGATGACAAGGGCATGGAGCATTGTGATGATAAGGTCATGGGGTATTGTGAAGACAGGTGTCAGGGAGCATTGTGATGACATATGTCATGGTCCATGGCGATGACAATGGCATGGAGCTTTGTGATACCAAATGTAATGGAGGATTGTGATGACAAATATAATGGATCATTGTGATGATTAGGGTTTGGAGCATTATGATTACAAAGGCCATTGAAAATTTTGATGACAAGGTCGTGAAGCATTGTGATGACAAGGTCCTGGAGCATTGTGATGAGAAAACCATGGAGCCTTGTGATGACAATTCTCATGGAGCATACTGATTAAAAGGGGAATGGAGCATTGTGATTACAGGGGTCTTGGAACATTGTGAAGACAAGGGCAGGGAGCATTGTGAAGAATAGACCAAGGAGCATTCTGATGGCATGCGTCATTGAGCTTTGTGATGACAATGGCATGGACCATTGTGATTACATGGGACTTGGAGCATTGTGATGAAAAGGGCATGGATCATTGTGATGAAAAAGGCATGGAGCCTTGTCATGACAGGGTTCAAGGAGCATACAGACAACAAGTGTCAGGGAGCATGTTGATGACAAGTGTATTGAGCATTGTGATGACGAAGGTCAGGGAGCATTGTGAGGAGAAGACCATGGATAATTGTGATGACGAGCATCCTGGGGCATTGTGATGACAAGTGTTATGGAATATTGTGATCACAAGGGTTTGGAGTATTGTTATGACAGAGGTCATGGAACATTTTGATTTCGTTGTGATGACAATAGCATGAAGCATTATGATGATGGGCATAGTGCATTGTGATGACAGGGTTCATGGATCATTGAGATGAAAAGGGGCATAGAGCATTGTGATTACAGTGTTCTTGGAGCATTGTGATGAGAAGGGTCATGGAGCCTTGTGATGACAAGGCCATGGAACATCGTGATGGCAGGGGCCATGGAGCATTGTTATGACAGGGGTAATGGAGCATTGTGATGGCAAGGGCTTGGAGCATTGTGATGAGAAGGCCATGGAGCATTCTGATGACATGTGTCATGGAGCTATGTGAAGACAAGGGCATGGAGCAATGTGATGAGAGCGTTCATGGAGCACTGTGATGACAATGACATGGAGCATTGTGATGCCAAGGGTCATGGATCTTTGTGATGACAAAGGTCATGGAGCATTTTGATGGCAAGGGCGTTGTGCATTGTGATGACATGTGTCATGGAGCATTGTACTGCCAAGCGCATGGAGCATTGTGATGACAAGGGTCATGGAGCATTGTGCTGAGAAAGGCATAGAGCATTGTGATGACAAGGGTCAAAGAGCATTGTGATGAAAAGTTCATGGAGCATTGTGGTTAAAAAGGTCACAGAGACTGTTGATGACGAGGGCATGGACCATTGTGATGACAAAGGTCATGAAGCATTGTGATGACTGGAGTCACGGAGCATTGTGATGACAGGGTCATGGAGCATTGTGATAACAAGGGCATGGAGCATTGTGATGGCAAGGGCATGGAACATTGGTCTAATAACTTTCATGGATTATTGCGATGAGAGTTGGAATGGCACACTGTGATGACAAGGGCATGGAGCATTGTGATGACCAGGTCATGCCGTATTGTGAAGACAGGTGTCAGGGAGCATTGTGATCACATATGTAATGGCCCATTGTGATGAGGATGGCATGGAGCATTGTGATGCCAAGTGTCAGGGAGGATTCTGATGACAAAGGTAATGGAGCATTGTGATGACAATGGCTTGGAGCATTGTGATGACAAGGATCAGGGAGCATTGTGCTGACAAGTGCATGGAGCATTGTGATGAAAAGGGCATGGAGTATTGTGATGACAGGCATCATGGAGCGTTGTGATGACAAGTGTTATGGAGCATTGTGATCACAAGGGTTTGGAGCATTGTGATGACAGAGGTCATGGATCATTTTGATTTCAAGGAGCATGGAGCATTGTGATGACAAGGGCATGAAGCAATGTGATCCCAAAGTTCATGGAGGATTGTGATGACAATGGAAATGGAGTATTGTGATGACAAGTGCATACAGCATTGTAATGAAAAGGTCATGTAGCATTTTGCTGACAAAGGCATGGAGCATTGTGATGACATGTGTCATGGAGCACTGTGATGACAAGCGTCAAGGAGCATTGTGAATACAGGGGTCATGGAGCATAGGGATGACAAGGGCATGGATCATTGTGATGAAAAGGGTCATGGAGCACTGGGCTGAAAATGTTCATGGAGAGTTGTGCTGACAGGTGTCATGTAGCATTGTGACGACAAGGGAATGGGGCATTGTGATGACAACAGTCCTGGATCATTGTGTTGTCAGGTGTCATGGAGTGTTGTGATGACAGTGGTCATGGAGCATTTTGATGATATTGGCAATGGAGCATTGTGATGAGAAGTCGTGGAGCATTGGGCTGAAAATGTTCATGGATTATTGTGATGACAGGGGTCATGGAGCATTGTGATGACAAGGGAATGGATCATTGTGATGTCAAGGTCCTGGAACATTGTGATGAGAAGACCATGGAGACTTGTGATGGCAAGTCTCATGGAGCATTCTGATGAAAAGGGGCATGGAGCATTGTGATTACAGGGGTCTTGGAGCATTGTTATGACTATGGCATAGAGCATTGTGATGAGAAGGCCATGGAGCATTCTGATGACATGCGTCATGGAGTTTTGTGATGACAAGGGCATGGAGCATTGTGATTACAGGGACCTTGGAGCATTGTGATGAAATGGTCATGGATCATTGTGATGAAAAATGCATGGAAACTTGTCATGACAGGGTTCAAGGAGCATACTGACGACAAGGGTCAGGGAGCATTGTGATGACAAGTGTATTGAGCATTGTGATGACAAAGATCATGGAGCATTGTGATGAGAAGACCATGGATAATAGTGATGATGAGCGTCATGGGGTGTTGTGATGATACGTGTTATGCAACACTGTGATCACAAGGGTTTGGAGCATTATGATGACAGAGGTCATGCAGAATATTGATTTCATTGTGATGACAATAGCCTGAAGCACTATGATGATGGGCATGGTGCATTGTGATGACAGGGTTCATGGAGCATTGAGATGAAAAGCGGCATGGAGCATTGTGATGACAAGGGTCTTGGAGCATAGTGATGACAAGGACAAGGAGCATTGTGATGACAAGGGCAAGGAGCATTGTGATGAGAAGGCCATGGAACATTCTGATGACGTGCGTCATGGAGCTTTGTGATGACCAGGGCATGGAGCATTGTGATATCAGGGGTCTTGAGCATTGTGATGAGAATTATCCTGGAACCTTTTGATTACTAGGCCGTGGATCATTGTGATGGCAGGTGTCATGGTGCATTGTTATGACAGGGGTAATGGAGCATTGTGATGAGAAGGGTATGGAACTTTGGTCTGAAATGTTTCATGGATTATTGTGATGAGATTGGGCATGGAGCATTGTGATGACAAGGGCACGGAACACTGTGATACATGGGTCCTGCAGGACTGTAATGACAAGGGCATGGAGCATTGTGATGAGAAGGGCATCGAGCATTGTGATGACAAGTGTCATGGAGCTTTGTGATGACAAGGGCATGGAGCAATGTGATGAGAGGGTTCAGGGAGCATTGTGATGACAATGACATGGAGCATTGTGATGCCAAGGGTCTTGGAGCTTTGGGATGACAAGTCATGGAGCATTTTGATGAGAAGTGCAGGGACCATTTTGATGACCGGGTCATGCAGCAATTTGATAAAAAGTGTAATGGAACATTTTGATGGCAGGGGTTATAGAACATTGTGATGGCAGGGGTCTTGGAGCTTTGGGATGGAAAGGGTCATGGAGCATTTTGATGACAGGGCTTATGGAACATTGTGCTGGCAGGGGTCATGGAACATTGTGATGATAAGGGGATGTAGCATTGTGATGACAGTGTCATGGAACATTGTGATTACAAGGATGAGGGTGTATTGTGATGACTAGTGATGGAACATTGTGATATCTCTGGTGAGAGAGCATTTTGATGAGAAGTGCATGTACCATTGTGATTACAAGGTTTATGGAGCATTGCAATGACAAGGTTTGGAACGTTGTGATGAAATGCGCGTGGCACATTGTGATGACAATGTTCATGGAGCACTGTTCTGACAAAGACATGGAGCATTGTGATGACAAGTTTCTCAGAGAATTGTGATGAAAAGTTCATGGAGCATTGTGGTTACAAATGTCACAGAGCCTTGTGATGACGCGGGCATGGACCATTGTGATGACAAACGTTATGAAGCATTGTGATGACTGGAGTCACGGAGCATTGTGATGACAGGGGTCATGGAGCATTGTGATGACAAGGGCATGGAGAATTGTGATGACAGTGGCATGGAGCATTGGTCTGACAAGTTTCATAGTTTATTGTGATGAGAGTGGGCATGGTGCATTGTGATGACATGGGCATTGAGCATTGTGATGATAAGGTCATGGAGTATTGTGAAGACAGGTGTCAGGGAGCATTGTGATGACATACGTCATGGTCCATGGCGATGACAATGGCATGGAGCTTTGTGATACCAAATGTAATGGAGGATTGTGATGACAAATATAATGAATCATTGTGATGATTAGGGTTTGGAGCATTATGATTACAAAGGCCATTGAAAATTTTGATGACAATGTCGTGAAGCATTGTGATGACAAGGTCCTGGAGCATTGTGATGACAAAACCATGGAGCCTTGTGATGACAAGTCTCATGGAGCCTACTGATGAAAAGGGGAATGGAGGATTGTGATTACAGGTGTCTTGGAACATTGTGAAGACAAGGGCAGGGAGCATTGTGAAGAATAGACCAAGGAGCATTCTGATGGCATGCGTCATTGAGTTTGTGATGACAATGGCATGGACCATTGTCATTACATGGGACTTGGATCATTGTGATGAAAAAGGCATGGAACCTTGTTATGACAGGGTTCAAGGAGCATACAGACAACAAGTGTCAGGGAGCATGTTGATGACAAGTGTATTGAGCATTGTGATGACGAAGGTCAGGGAGCATTGTGAGGAGAAGACCATGGATAATTGTGATGACGAGCATCCTGGGGCATTGTGATGACAAGTGTTATGGAATATTGTGATCACAAGGGTTTGGAACATTGTTATGACAGAGGTCATGGAACATTCTGATTTCGTTGTTATGACAATAGCATGAAGCATTATGATGATGGGCATAGTGCATTGTGATGACAGGGTTCATGGATCTTTGAGATGAATAGGGGCATAGAGCATTGTGATTACAGTGTTCTTGGAGCATTGTGATGAGAAGGGTCATGGAGCCTTGTGATGACAAGGCCATGGAACATCGTGATGGCAGGGGTCATGGAGCATTGTTATGACAGGGGTAATGGAGCATTGTGATGGCAAGGGCTTGGAGCATTGTGATGAGAAGGCCATGGAGCATTCTGATGACATGTGTCCTGGAGCTATGTGAAGACAAGGGCATGGAGCAATGTGATGAGAGCGTTCATGGAGCACTGTGATGACAATGACATGGAGCATTGTGATGCCAAGGGTCATGGATCTTTGTGATGACAAAGGTCATGGAGCATTTTGATGGCAAGGGCGTTGTGCATTGTGATGAGAAGGGCAGGGAGCATTCTGATGACAGGGTCATGGAGCAATTTGATGAAAAGTGTCATGGAACATTTTGATGACAGGTGTTATGGAACATTGTGATGTCAGGGGTCATCGAACATTGTGATGATAAGTGCATGTAGCATTGTGATGACAGGAGTCATGGAACATTGTGATGACAGGAGTGAGGGAGTATTGTGACAAATAGTGATGTAGCATTGTGATATCAGTGGTGAGAGAGCATTTTGATGAGAAGTGCATGGAGCATTGTGATGACAAATTTTATGGAGCATTGTGATGACAATGTTGTGGAGCACTGTGATGACAAGCGCATGGTGCATTGTGATGACATGTGTCATGGAGCATTGTGCTGACAAGCGCATGGAGCATTGTGATGACAAGGGTCATGGAGCATTGTGCTGAGAAAGGCATAGAGCATTGTGATGACAAGGGTCAAAGAGCATTGTGATGAAATGTTCATGGAGCATTGTGGTTAAAAAGGTCACAGAGAATGTTGATGACGAGGGCATGGACCATTGTGATGACAAAGCTCATGAGGCATTGTGATGCCCTGAGTCACGGAGCATTGTGATGACATGGGTCATGGAGCATTGTGATAACAAGGGTATGGAGCATTGTGATGACAAGGACATGGAACATTGGTCTAACAACTTTCATGGAGTATTGCGATGAGAATTGGAATGGCACACTGTGATGACAAGGGCATGGAGCATTGTGATGACCAGGTCATGCCGTATTGTGAAGAAAGGTGTCAGGGAGCATTGTGATCACATATGTAATGGCCCATTGTGATGAGGATGGCATGGAGCATTGTGAGGCCAAGTGTCAGGGAGGATTCTGATGACAAAGGTAATGGAGCATTGTGATGACAATGGCTTGGAGCATTGTGATGACAAGGGTCAGGGAGCATTGTGCTGACAAGTGCATGGAGAATTGTGATGACAAGGGTGATGGAGCATTCTGATGACAAGCTTGTGGAGTATTTTGATGACAATGGCATGGAGCATTGTGATGAAAATGGCATAGGGCATTGTGATGAAAAAGGCATGGAGCCATTTCCTTACAGGGTTCAAGGATCATTCTGATGACAAGTGTCAGGGAGCATTGTGATGACAAGTGTATTGAGAATTGTGGTGACAAAGGTCATCGAGCATTGTGATGAAAGGGCATGGAGTATTGTGATGACAGGCATCATGGAGCATTGTGATGACATGTGTCATGGAGCACTGTGATGACAAGCGTCAAGGAGCATTGTGAATAAAGAGGTCATGGAGCATTGGGATGACAAGGGCATGGATCATTGTGATGACAAGGGTCATGGAGCACTGGGCTGACAATGTTCATGGAGAGTTGTGCTGACAGGTGTCATGTAGCATTGTGACGACAAGGGAATGGAGCATTGTGATGACAAGAGTCCTGGATCTTTGTGTTGTCAGGTGTCATGAAGTGTTGTGATGACAGTGGTCATGGAGCATTGTGATGATATTGGCAATGGAGCATTGTGATGAGAAGGTCGTGGAGCATTGGGTTGAAAATGTTCATGGATTATTTTGATGACAGGGGTCATGGAGCATTGTGATGACAAGGGAATGGATCATGATGATGTCAAGGTCCTGGAACATTGTGATGAGAAGACCATGGAGACTTGTGATGGCAAGTCTCATGGAGCATTCTGATGAAAAGGGGCATGGAGCATTGTGATTACAGGGGTCTTGGAGCATTGTTATGACTAGGGCATAGAGCATAGTGATGAGAAGGCCATGGAGAATTCTGATGACATGCGTCATGGAGTTTTGTGATGACAAGGGCATGGAGCATTGTGATTACAGGGAACTTGGAGCATTGTGATGAAATGGTCATGGATCATTGTGATGAAAAATGCATGGAAACTTGTCATGACAGTGTTCAAGGAGCAGACTGACGACAAGGGTCAGGGAGCATTGTGATGACAAGTGTATTGAGCATTGTTATGACAAAGATCATGGAGCATTGTGATGAGAAGACTATGGATAATTGTGATGATGAGCATCATGGGGTGCTGTGATGATACGTGTTATGCAACATTGTGATCACAAGGGTTTGGAGCATTATGATGACAGAGGTCATGCAGAATATTGATTTCATTGTGATGACAATAGCCTGAAGCATTATGATGATGGGCATGGTGCATTGTGATGACAGGGTTCATGGAGCATTGAGATGAACAGCGGCATGGAGCATTGTGATTACAAGGATCTTGGAGCATTGTGATGACAGATTTCATGGAGCATTGAGATGAAATGGGGCATGGAGCATTGTGATGACAAGGGTCAAAGAGCATTGTGATGAAAAGTTCATGGAGCATTGTGGTTAAAATGGTCACCGAGACTGTTGATGACGAGGGCATGGACCACTGTGATGACAAAGGTCATGAAGCACTGTGATGACTGGAGTCACGGAGCACTGTGATGACAGGGGTCATGGAGCATTGTGATAACAAGGGCATGGAGCATTGTGATGACAAGGACATGGAACATTGGTCTAATAACTTTCATGGAGTATTGCGATGAGAGTTGGTATGGCACACTGTGATGACAAGGGCATGGAACATTGTGATGACCAGGTCATGCCTATTGTGAAGACAGGTGTCAGGGAGCATTGTGATCACATATGTAATGGCCCATTGTGATGAGGATGGCATGGAGCATTGTGAGGCCAAGTGTCAGGGAGGATTCTGATGACAAAGGTAATGGAGCATTGTGATGACAATGGCTTGGAGCATTGTGATGACAAGGGTCAGGGAGCATTGTGCTGACAAGTGCATGGAGAATTTTGATGACAAGGGTGATGGAGCATTCTGATGACAAGCTTGTGGAGTATTTTGATGACAATGGCATGGAGCATTGTGATGAAAATGGCATAGGGCATTGTGATGAAAAAGGCATGGAGCCATTTCCTTACAGGGTTCAAGGATCATTCTGATGACAAGTGTCAGGGAGCATTGTGATGACAAGTGTATTGAGAATTGTGGTGACAAAGTTCATCGAGCATTGTGATGAAAGGGCATGGAGTATTGTGATGACAGGCATCATGGAGCATTGTGATGACATGTGTCATGGAGCACTGTGATGACAAGCGTCAAGGAGCATTGTGAATAAAGGGGTCATGGAGCATTGGGATGACAAGGGCATGGATCATTGTGATGACAAGGGTCATGGAGCACTGGGCTGACAATGTTCATGGAGAGTTGTGCTGACAGGTGTCATGTAGCATTGTGACGACAAGGGAATGGAGCATTGTGATGACAAGAGTCCTGGATCATTGTGTTGTCAGGTGTCATGAAGTGTTGTGATGACAGTGGTCATGGAGCATTGTGATGATATTGGCAATGGAGCATTGTGATGAGAAGGTCGTGGAGCATTGGGCTGAAAATGTTCATGGATTATTTTGATGACAGGGGTCATGGAGCATTGTGATGACAAGGGAATGGATCATGATGATGTCAAGGTCCTGGAACATTGTGATGAGAAGACCATGGAGACTTGTGATGGCAAGTCTCATGGAGCATTCTGATGAAAAGGGGCATGGAGCATTGTGATTACAGGGGTCTTGGAGCATTGTTATGACTAGGGCATAGAGCATAGTGATGAGAAGGCCATGGAGAATTCTGATGACATGCGTCATGGAGTTTTGTGATGACAAGGGCATGGAGCATTGTGATTACAGGGAACTTGGAGCATTGTGATGAAATGGTCATGGATCATTGTGATGAAAAATGCATGGAAACTTGTCATGACAGTGTTCAAGGAGCAGACTGACGACAAGGGTCAGGGAGCATTGTGATGACAAGTGTATTGAGCATTGTTATGACAAAGATCATGGAGCATTGTGATGAGAAGACTATGGATAATTGTGATGATGAGCATCATGGGGTGCTGTGATGATACGTGTTATGCAACATTGTGATCACAAGGGTTTGGAGCATTATGATGACAGAGGTCATGCAGAATATTGATTTCATTGTGATGACAATAGCCTGAAGCATTATGATGATGGGCATGGTGCATTGTGATGACAGGGTTCATGGAGCATTGAGATGAACAGCGGCATGGAGCATTGTGATTACAAGGATCTTGGAGCATTGTGATGACAGATTTCATGGAGCATTGAGATGAAATGGGGCATGGAGCATTGTGATGACAAGGGTCAAAGAGCATTGTGATGAAAAGTTCATGGAGCATTGTGGTTAAAATGGTCACCGAGACTGTTGATGACGAGGGCATGGACCACTGTGATGACAAAGGTCATGAAGCACTGTGATGACTGGAGTCACGGAGCACTGTGATGACAGGGGTCATGGAGCATTGTGATAACAAGGGCATGGAGCATTGTGATGACAAGGACATGGAACATTGGTCTAATAACTTTCATGGAGTATTGCGATGAGAGTTGGTATGGCACACTGTGATGACAAGGGCATGGAACATTGTGATGACCAGGTCATGCCTATTGTGAAGACAGGTGTCAGGGAGCATTGTGATCACATATGTAATGGCCCATTGTGATGAGGATGGCATGGAGCATTGTGAGGCCAAGTGTCAGGGAGGATTCTGATGACAAAGGTAATGGAGCATTGTGATGACAATGGCTTGGAGCATTGTGATGACAAGGGTCAGGGAGCATTGTGCTGACAAGTGCATGGAGAATTTTGATGACAAGGGTGATGGAGCATTCTGATGACAAGCTTGTGGAGTATTTTGATGACAATGGCATGGAGCATTGTGATGAAAATGGCATAGGGCATTGTGATGAAAAAGGCATGGAGCCATTTCCTTACAGGGTTCAAGGATCATTCTGATGACAAGTGTCAGGGAGCATTGTGATGACAAGTGTATTGAGAATTGTGGTGACAAAGTTCATCGAGCATTGTGATGAAAGGGCATGGAGTATTGTGATGACAGGCATCATGGAGCATTGTGATGACATGTGTCATGGAGCACTGTGATGACAAGCGTCAAGGAGCATTGTGAATAAAGGGGTCATGGAGCATTGGGATGACAAGGGCATGGATCATTGTGATGACAAGGGTCATGGAGCACTGGGCTGACAATGTTCATGGAGAGTTGTGCTGACAGGTGTCATGTAGCATTGTGATGACAAGGGAATGGAGCATTGTGATGACAAGAGTCCTGGATCATTGTGTTGTCAGGTGTCATGAAGTGTTGTGATGACAGTGGTCATGGAGCATTGTGATGATATTGGCAATGGAGCATTGTGATGAGAAGGTCGTGGAGCATTGGGCTGAAAATGTTCATGGATTATTTTGATGACAGGGGTCATGGAGCATTGTGATGACAAGGGAATGGATCATGATGATGTCAAGGTCCTGGAACATTGTGATGAGAAAACCATGGAGACTTGTGATGGCAAGTCTCATGGAGCATTCTGATGAAAAGGGGCATGGAGCATTGTGATTACAGGGGTCTTGGAGCATTGTTATGACTAGGGCATAGAGCATTGTGATGAGAAGGCCATGGAGAATTCTGATGACATGCGTCATGGAGTTTTGTGATGACAAGGGCATGGAGCATTGTGATTACAGGGAACTTGGAGCATTGTGATGAAATGGTCATGGATCATTGTGATGAAAAATGCATGGAAACTTGTCATGACAGTGTTCAAGGAGCATACTGACGACAAGGGTCAGGGAGCATTGTGATGACATGTGTATTGAGCATTGTTATGACAAAGATCATGGAGCATTGTGATGAGAAGACTATGGATAATTGTGATGATGAGCATCATGGGGTGTTGTGATGATACGTGTTATGCAACATTGTCATCACAAGGGTTTGGAGCATTATGATGACAGAGGTCATGCAGAATATTGATTTCATTGTGATGACAATAGCCTGAAGCATTATGATGATGGGCATGGTGCATTGTGATGACAGGGTTCATGGAGCATTGAGATGAAAAGCGGCATGGAGCATTGTGATTACAAGGGTCTTGGAGCATTGTGATGACAGATTTCATGGAGCATTGAGATGAAATGGGGCATGGAGCATTGTGATGACAAGGGTCAAAGAGCATTGTGATGAAAAGTTCATGGAGCATTGTGGTTAAAATGGTCACCGAGACTGTTGATGACGAGGGCATGGACCACTGTGATGACAAAGGTCATGAAGCACTGTGATGACTGGAGTCACGGAGCACTGTGATGACAGGGGTCATGGAGCATTGTGATAACAAGGGCATGGAGCATTGTGATGACAAGGACATGGAACATTGGTCTAATAACTTTCATGGAGTATTGCGATGAGAGTTGGTATGGCACACTATGATGACAAGGGCATGGAGCATTGTGATGACCAGGTCATGCCGTATTGTGAAGACAGGTGTCAGGAAGCATTGTGATCATATATGTAATGGCCCATTGTGATGAGGATGGCATGGAGCATTGTGATGCCAAGTGTCAGGGAGGATCCTGATAACAAAGGTAATGGAGCATTGTTATGACAATGGCTTGGAGCATTGTGATGACAAGGGTCAGGGAGAATTGTGCTGACAAGTGCATGGAGAATTGTGATGACAATGGTCATGGAGCATTCTGATGGCAAGCTTGTGGAGTATTTTGATGACAATGGCATGGAGCCTTCTGATGAAAATGGCATGGGGCTTTGTGATGAAAAAGGCATAGAGCCTTTTCATGACAGGGTTCAAGGATCATTCTGATGACAAGTGTCAGGGAGCATTGTGATGACAAGTGTATTGAGAATTGTGGTGACAAAGTTCATGGAACATTGTGATGAAAGGCGGATGGAGTATTGTGATGACAGGCATCATGGAGCGTTGTGATGACAAGTGTTATGGAACATTGTGTTCACAAGGGTTTGGAGCATTGTGATGACAGAGGTCATGGATCATTTTGATTTCAAGGAGCTTGGAGCATTGTGATGACAAGGGCATGAAGCAATGTGATCCCAAAGTTCATGGAGGATTGTGATGACAATGGAAATGGAGTATTGTGATGACAAGCGCATAGAGCATTGTAATGACAAGGTCATGTAGCATTTTGCTGACAAAGGCATGGAGCATTGTGATGACATGTGTCATGGAGCACTGTGATGACAAGCGTCAAGGAGCATTGTGAATACAGGGGTCATGGAGCATTGGGATGACAAAGGCATGGATCATTGTCATGACAAGTGTCATGGAGCACTGGGCTGAAAATGTTCATGGAGAGTTGTGATGATAGGTGTCATGTAGCATTGTGACGACAAGGGAATGGAGCATTGTGATGACAAGAGTCCTGGATCATTGTGCTGTCAGGTGTCATGGAGTGTTGTGATGACAGTGGTCATGGAGCATTGTGATGATATTGGCAATGGAGCATTGTGATGAGAAGTCGTGGAGCATTGGGCTGAAAATGTTCATGGATTATTGTGATGACAGGGGTCATGGAGCATTGTGATGATAAGGGAATGGATCATGGTGATGTCAAGGTCCTGGAACATTGTGATGAGAAGGCCATGGAGACTTGTGATGGCAAGTCTCATGGAGCATTCTGATGAAAAGGGGCATGGAGCATTGTGATTACAGGGGTCTTGGAGCATTGTTATGACTAGGGCATATAGCATTGTGATGAGAAGGCCATGGAGCATTCTGATGACTGAGTCATGGAGTTTTGTGATGACAATGGCATGGAGCATTGTGATTACAGGGACCTTGGTGCATTGTGATGAAATGGTCATGGATCATTGTGATGAAAAATGCATGGAAACTTGTCATGACAGGGTTCAAGGAGCATACTGACGACAAGGGTCTGGTAGCATTGTGATGACAAGTGTATTGAGCATTGTGATGACAAAGATCATGGAGCATTGTGATGAGAAGACCATGGATAATTGTGATGATGAGCGTCATAGGGTGTTGTGATGATACGTGTTATGCAACATTGTGATCACAAGGGTTTTGAGCATTATGATGACAGAGGTCATGCAGAATATTGATTTCATTGTGATGACAATAGCCTGAAGCATTATGATGATGGGCATGGTGCATTGTGATGACAGGGTTCATGGAGCATTGAGATGAAAAGCGGCATGGAGCATTGTGATGACAAGGGTCTTGGAGCATTGTGATGACAAGGGCAAGGAGCATTGTGATGAGAAGGCCATGGAACATTCTGATGACGTGCGTCATGGAGCTTTGTGATGACCAGGGCATGGAGCATTGTGATATCAGGGGTCTTGAGCATTGTGATGAGAATTATCATGGAACCTTGTGATGACTAGGCCGTGGATCATTGTGATGGCAGCTGTCATGGTGCATTGTTATGGCAGGGGTAATGGAGCATTGTGATGAGAAGGGTATGGAACTTTGGTCTGAAATGTTTCATGGATTATTGTGATGAGAGTGGGCATGGAGCATTGTGATGACAAGGGCACGGAACACTGTGATACATGGGTCATGCAGGACTGTAATGACAAGGGCATGGTGCATTGTGATGAGAAGAGCATCGAGCATTGTGATGACAATTGTCATGGAGCTGTGTGATGACAAGGGCATGGAGCAATGTGATGAGATGGTTCATGGAGCATTGTGATGACAGTGACATGCAGCATTGTGATGCCAAGGGTCTTGGAGCTTTGTGATGACAAGTCATGGAGCATTTTGATGAGAAGGGCAGGGAGCATTTTGATGACCACGTCATGCAGCAATTTGATAAAAAGTATAATGGAACATTTTGATGGCAGGGGTTATAGAACATTGTGATGGCAGGGGTCTTGGAGCTTTGGGATGGAAAGGGTCATGGAGCATTTTGATGACAGAGCTTATGGAACATTGTGATGGCAGGGGTCATGGAACATTGTGCAGATAAGGGTATGTAGCATTGTGATAACTGTGTAATGGAACATTGTGATTACAAGGATGAGGGTGTATTGTGATGACTAGTGATGGAACATTGTGATATCTCTGGTGAGAGAGCATTTTGATGAGAAGTGCATGGACCATTGTGATTACAAGTTTTATGGAGCATTGCAATGACAAGGTTTGGAACGTTGTGATGAAATGTGCGTGGCACATTGTGATGACAATGTTCATGGAGCATTGTTCTGACAAAGACATGGAGCATTGTGATGACAATTTTCTCACAGAATTGTGATGAAAAGTTCATGGAGCATTGTGGTTACAAAGGTCACAGAGCCTTGTAATGACGCGGGCATGGACCACTGTGATGAAAAACGTTATGAAGCACTGTGATGACTGGAGTCACGGAGCATTGTGATGACAGGGGTCATGGAGCATTGTGATGACAAAGGCATGGAGCATTGTGATGACAGTGGCATGGAGCATTGGTCTGACAAGTTTCATAGATTATTGTGATGAGTGTGGGCATGGTGCACTGTGATGACAATGGCATGGACCATTGTGATTACATGGGACTTGGAGCATTGTGTTGAAAAGGGCATGGATAATTGTGATGAAAAATGCATGAAGCCTAGTCATGACAGGGTTCAAGGAGCATACAGACAACAAGTGTCAGGGATCATGTTGATGACAAGTGTATTGAGCATTGTTATGACGAAGGTCATGGAGCATTGTGATGAGAAGACCATGGATAACTGTGATGACGAGCATCCTGGGGCATTGTGATGACAAGTGTTATGGAATATTGTGATCACAAGGGTTTGGAACATTGTTATGACAGAGGTCATGAAACATTTTGATTTCGTTGTTATGACAAGAGCATGAAGCATTATGATGATGGGCAGGGTGCATTGTGATGACAGGGTTCATGGATCATTGAGATGAAAAGGGGCATAGAGCATTGTGATTACAGTGTTCTTGGAGCATTGTGATGAGAAGGGTCATGAAGCCATGTTATGACAAGGCCATGGAACATCGTGATGGCAGGGGTCATGGAGCATTGTTATGACAGGGGTAATGGAGCATTGTGATGGCAAGGGCATGGAGCATTTTAATGAGAAGGTCGTGGAGCATTGGGCTGAAAATGTTCATGGATTATTGTGATGAAAGTGGTCATGGAGCATTGTGATGACAAGGGAATGGATCATGGTGATGTCAAGGTCCTGAAACATTGTGATGAGAAGACCATGGAGACTTGTGATTGCAAGTCTCATTGAGCATTCTGATGAAAAGAGACATGGAGCATTGTGATTACCGGGGTCTTGGAGCATTGTTATGACTAGGGCATAGAGCACTGTGATGAGAAGGCCATGGAGCATTCTTATGACATGCGTCATGGAGTTTTGTGATGACAAGGGCATGGAGCATTGTGATTACAGGGACCTTGGAGCATTGTGATGAAACGGTCATGGATCATTGTGATGAAAAATGCATGGAAACTTGTCATGACAGGGTTCAAGGAGCATACTGATGACAAGGGTCAGGGAGCATTGTGATGACAAGAGTCATGGAGCACTGTGATGAGAAGCGTCAAGGAGCATTGTGAATACAGGTGTCATGGAGCATTGGGTTGACAAGGGTCATGGAGCACTTGGCTGAAAATGTTCATGGAGTGTTGTGATAACAGGGGTCATCGAGCATTGTGATGACTAGGGTATGGAGCATTGTGATGACAAGAGTACCGGATCATTGTGTTGTCAGGTGTCATGGAGTGTTGTGATGACAGTGGTCATGGAGCATTGTGATGATACTGGCTATTGAGCATTGTGATGAGAAGGTCGTGGAGCATTGGGCTGAAAATGTTCATGGATTATTGTGATGACAGGGGTCATGGAGCATTGTGATGACAATGGCTTGGAGCATTGTGATGACAAGGGTCAGGGAACATTGTGCTGACAAATGCATGGAGAATTGTGATGACAAGGGTCAGGGAGCATTCTGATGAAAAGCTTGTGGAGTATTTAATGAAAATGGCCTGGAGCAATGTGATGAAAACGGCATGGGGCATCGTGATGAAAAAGGCATGGAGCCTTTTCGTGACAGGTTTCAAGGAGCATTCTGATGACATGTGTCAGTGAGCATTGTGATGACAAGTGTAAAGAGAATTGTGATGACAAAGGTCATGGAGCATTGTGATGAAAAGGGCATGGAGTATTGTGATGACAGGCATCATGGAGTGTTGTGATGACAAGTGTTATGGAACATTGTGATCACAAGGGTTTGGAGCATTGTGATGACAGAGGTCATGGATCATTTTGATTTCAAGGAGCATGGAGCATTGTGATGACAAGGGCATGAATCAATGTGATCCCAAGGTTCATGGAGGATTGTGATGACAATGGAAATGGAGTATTGTGATGACAAGCGCATAGAGAATTATAATGACAAGGTCATGTAGCATTTTGCTGACAAAGGCATGGAGCATTGTGATGACATGTGTCATGGATCTCTGTGATGACAAGCGTCAAGGAGCATTGTGAATACAGGGTTAATGGAGCATTGGGATGACAAGGGCATGGATCCTTGTGATGACAAGCTTCATGAAGCACTGGGCTGAAAATGTTCATGGAGTGTTGTGATGACAGGTGTCATAGAGCATTGTGACGACTAGGGAATGGAGCATTGTGATGACAAGAGTCCCGGATCATTGTGTTGTCAGCTGTCATGGAGTGTTGTGATGACTGTGGTCATGGAGCATTGTGATGATATTGGCCATGGAGCATTGTGATGAGAAGGTCGTGGAGCATTGGGCTGAAAATGTTCATGGATTATTGAGATGACAGGGGTCATGTAGCATTGTGATGATAAGGGAATGGATCATGGTGATGACAAGGTCCTGGAGCATTGTGATGAGAAGACCATTGAGACTTGTGATGAAAGATCTCATGGAGCATTCTGATGAAAAATGGCATGGAGCATTGTGATTACAGGGGTCTTGGAGCATTGTGATGAAAAGGGCATGGAACATTGTGATGAGAAGGCCAGGAAACATTCTGATGACATGCCTCATGGAGCTTTTTGATGACAAGGCCATGGAGCATTGTGATTACACGGATCTTGGAGCATTGTGATGGAAAGGACATGGATTATTGTGATGAAAAAGGCATGGATCCTTGTCATGACAGTTTTCAAGGAACATACTGACGACAAGTGTCAGGGAGCATTGTGATGACAAGTGTATTGAGCATCGTGATGACAAAGATCATGGAGCATTGTGATGATAAGACCATGGATAATTGTGATGATGAGCGTCATGGGGTGTTGTGATGATAAGTTTTATGGAACATTGTGATCACAAGGGTTTGTAGCATTATGATGTCAGAGGTCATGGAGAATATTAATTTCATTGTGATGACAATAGACTGAAGTATTATGAAGATGGGCATCATGCACTGTGATGACAGGGTTCATGGAGCATTGAGATGAAAAGGGGCATGGAGCATTGTGGTTACAAGGGTCTTGGAGCATTGTGATGACAAGGGCATGGAGCATTGTGATGAGAAGGCCATGGAACATTCTGATGACATGCGTCATGGAGCTTAGTGATGAGAAGGGCATGGAGCATTGTGATAACAGTGGTTTTCTGCATTGTGATGACAATTGTCATGGAACCTTGTGAAGACTAGGCCGTGGAACATTGTGATGGCAGGGGTCAGGGTGCATTGTTATGACAGAGGTAATGGAGCATTGTGATGAGAAGGGCATGGAACATTGGTCTGAAATATTTTATGTATTTTTTTGATGAGAGTGGGCATGAAGCATTGTGATGACAAGGGTACGGAACACTATGATACATTCGTCATGCAGGATTGTAATGACAAGGGCATGAAGCATTGTGATGAGAAGGGCATCGAGCATTGTTATGACAAGTGTCATGGAGCTTTGTGATGACAAGGGCATTGAGCAATGTTATGAGAGGGTTCATGGAGCATTGTGATGACAATGACATTTAGCATTGTGATGCCAGGGGTCATGGAGATTTCTGCTGACCAGTCATGGAGCATTTTGATGACAAGGACATGGTGCATTGTGAGGAGAAGTGCAGGGAGAATTTTGATGACCGGTTCATGCAGCAATTTGATGAAAAGTGTAATGGAATATTTTGATGGCAGGGGTTATAGAACATTGTGATGTCAGGGGTCTTGGAGCTTTGGGATGAAAAGGGTCATGGAGCATTTTGATGACATGGGTTATGGAACATTGTGATGTCAGGGGTCTTGGAACATTGTGCTGATAAGGGGATGTAGCAGTGTGATGACAGGGTCATGGAATATTGTGATTACAGGGGTGAGGGAGTATTGTGATGACTAGGGATTGAATACTGTGATATCTCTGGTAACAGCGCATTTTGATGAGAAGTGCATGGAGCATTGTGATTAAAAGGTTTATGGAGCATTGCAATGACAAGGTTGTGGACCGTTGTGATGAAATGTGCGTGGCACATTGTGATGACAATGGTCATGGAGCATTGTTCTGACAAAGACATGTAGCATTGTGATGACGAGGGTCACAGAGAATTGTAATGAAAAGTTCATGGAGCATTGTGGTAACAAATATCACAGAGCCTTGTGATGACGCGGGTTTGGAACATTTTAAGGAAAAACGTTATGGAGCATTGAGATGACTGGAGTCACTGAGCATTGTGATGACAGGGGTCATGGGGAACTGTGATGACATGTGTCATGGAACATTGTGCTGACAAGTGCATGGAGCATTGTGATGACAAGGGTCATGGAGCATTGTGCTGAGAAAGGCATAGAGCATTGTGATGACAAGGGTCAAAGAGAATTGTGATGAAAAGTTCATGGAGCATTGGGTTTAAAATGGTCACAGAGACTGTTGAAGACGAGGGAATGGACCATTGTGATGACAAAGTTCATGAAGCATTGTGATGACTGGAGTAAAGGAGCATTGTGATGACAGGGGTCATGGAGCATTGTGATAACAAGGGCATGGAGCATTGTGATGACAAGTGCAGGGAACATTGGTGTAATAAGTTTCATGGTTTGTTGCGATGACAGTTGGAATGGCCTATTGTGATGACAAGTGCATGGAGCATTGTGATGACCAGGTCATGCAGTATTGTGAAGATAAGTGTCAGGGAGCATTGTGATGACATATGTAATGGCCCATTGTGATGACAATGGCATGGAGCATTGTGATGCCAAGTGTCATGGGGGATTCTGATGAGAAAGGTAATGGAGCATTGTGATGACAAGGGAATGGAGCATGTTGATTACAAGGTCTTGGAGCATTGTGATGAGAAGACCATGGAGACTTGTGATGACAAGTCTAATGGAGCATTCTTATGAAAAGGGGCATGGAGCATTGTGATTACGGGGGTCTTGAAGCATTGTGATGACAAGGGCGTGGAGCATTGTGAGGCGAAGGCCATGGAACTTTGTGATGACATGCGTCATGGAGCTTTGTGATGACAAGGGCATGGAGCATTGTGATTACATGGGTCTTGGAGCATTGTGCTGACAAGGGTGCTGGAGCCTTGTGATGACAAGGCCGTGGAACATTGTGATGGCAGGGGTCATGGAGCTTGTTATGACAGAGGTAATGGAGCATTGTGATGAGAAGTGCATTGAGCATTGGTCGGAAATATTTCATGGATTATTGTGATGAGAGTGGGCATGGCGCATTGTGATGACAAGGGCACGGTACACTGTGATACATGGGTCATGGAGGATTGTAATGACAAGGGCATGGAGCATTGTGATGAGAAGGGCATCGAGCATTGTGATGACAAGTGCCATGGAGCTTTGTGATGACAAGGGCATGGAGCAATGTGATGAGAGGGTTCATGGAGCATTGTGATGACAATGACATGGAGCATTGTGATGCCAAGGGTCATGGAGCTTTGTGATGACAAAGGTCATGGAGCATTTTGATGACAAGGGTGTGGTGCATTGTGATGAGAACGGCAGGGAGCATTGTGATGACCAGGTAATGCAGTATTGTAAAGAGAGGTGTCAGGGAGCATTGTGATGACATATGTAATGGCCCATTGTGATGACAATGGCATGGAGCATTGTGATGCAAACTTCCATTGAGGATTCTGATCACAAAGGTAATGGAGCATTGTGATGACAATGGCTTGGAGCATTGTGATGACAAGTGTCAGGGAGCATTGTGCTGACAAGTGCATGGAGAATTGTGATGACAAGGGTCATGGAGCATTCTGATGAAAAGCTTGTGGAGTATTTTGATGACAATGGCATGGAGCATTGGGATGAAAAGGGCATGGGGCTTTGTGATGAAAAAGGCATGGAGCCTTTTCGTGACAGGGTTGAAGGAGCATTCTGACGACAAGTGTCAGGGAGCATTGTGATGACAAGTGTATTGAGAATTGTGATGACAAAGGTCATGGAGCATTGTGATGAAAAGGGCATGGATTATTGTGATGACAGGCATCATGGAGCGTTGTGAGGACAAGTGTTATGGAACATTGTGATCACAAGGGTTTTGAGCATTGTGATGACAGAGGTCATGGATCATTTTGATTTCAAGGAGCATGGAGCATTGTGATATCAAGGGCATGAAGCAATGTGATCCCAAAGTTCATGGAGGATTGTGATGACAATGGAAATGGAGTATTGTGATGACAAGTGCATAGAGCATTGTAATGACAAGGTCATGTAGCATTTTGCTGACAAAGGCATGGATCATTGTGATGACAGGTGTCATGTAGCACTGTGATGACAAGCGTCATGGAGCATTGTGAATACATGGGTCATGGAACATTGGGATAACATGGGCATGGATCATTGTGATGACAAGGGTCATGGAGCATTGGGCTGAAAATGTTCATGGAGTATTGTGATGACAGGGGTCATGGAGCATTGTGATTACAGGGGTCTTGGAGCATTGTGATGACAAGAGTCCCGGATCATTGTGTTGTCAGGTGTCATGGAGTGTTGTGATGACAGTGGTCATGGAGCATTGTGATGATATTGGTCATGGAGCATTGTGATGAGAAGGTCATAGAGAATTGGGCTGAAAATGTTCATGGAGTATTGTGATGACAGGGGTCATGGAGCATTGTGATGACAAGGGAATGGAGCATGGTGATGACAAGGTCTTGGAGCATTGTGAGGAGATGACCATGGAGACTTGTGATGACAAATCTAATGGAGCATTCTGATGAAAAAGGGAATGGAACATTGTGATTACTGGAGTCTTTGAGCATTGTGATGACAAGGGCATGGAGCATTGTGAGGAGAAGACCATGGAACATTCTGATGACATGCGTCATGGAGCTTTGTGATGACAAGGGCATGGAGCATTGTGATTACATGGATCTTGGAGCATTGTGATGACAAGGGTCATGGAGCCTTGTGATGACAAGGCCGTGGAATATTATGATGGCAGGTGTCATGGAGCATTGTTACGACAGAGGTAACGGAGCATTGTGATGAGAAGGGCATTGAGCATTGATCTGAAATGTTTCATGGATTACTGTGATGAGAGTGGGCATGGCGGTTTGTCATGACAAGGGCACGGTACACTGTGATACATGGGTCATGGAGGATTGTAATGACAATGTCATGGAGCATTGTGATGAGAATGGCATCGAGCATTGTGATGACAAGTGTCATGGAGCTTTGTGATGACAAGGACATGGAGCAATGTGATGAGAGGGTTCATGGAGCATTGTGATGACAATGACATGGAGCATTGTGATGCCAAGGGTCATGGAGCTTTGTGATGACAAAGGTCATGGAGCATTTTGATGACAAGTGTGTGGTGCATTGTGATGAGAAGGGCAGGGAGCATTTTGATGACAGGGTCATGCAGCAATTTGATGAAAAGTGTAATGGAACATTTTGATGCCAGGGGTTATAGAACATTGTGATGCCAGGGGTCATGGAGCTTTGGGATGAAAAGGGTCATGGAGCATTTTGATGACAGGGGTTATGGAACATTGTGATGTCAGGGGTCATGGAACATTGTGCTGATAAGGGGATGTAGCATTGTGATGACAGGTGTCATGGAACATTGTGATAACAGGGGTGAGGGAGGATTGTGATGACTAGTGATGGAACATTGTGATATCTCATGTGAGAGAGTATTTGGATGAGAAGTGCATTGAGCATTGTGATTACAAGGTTTATGGAGCATAGCGATGACAAGGTTGTGGATCATTGTGGTGAAAAGCGCATGGCACAATTTGATGACAAGGGTCATGGAGCATTGTTCTGACAAAGGCATGGAGCATTGTGATGACAAGGGTCACGGAGCATTGTGGTTACAAAGGTCACAGAGCCTTGTGATGACGCGGGCATGGATTGTTGTGATGACAAACGTTATGAAGCATTGTGATGACTGTAGTCACGGAGCATTGTGATGACAGGGGTCATGGAGCATTGTGATGACAATGGCATGGAGCACTGTGATGCCAAGTGTCATGGAGGATTCTGATGACAAAGGTAATGGAGCATTGTGGTGACAATGGTTTGGAGCATTGTGATGACAAGGATCAGGGAGAATTGTGCTGACAAGTGCATGGAGCATTGTGATGACAAGGGCATGGATCATTGTGATGACAAGGGTCATGGAGCATTGGGCTAAAAATGTGCATGGAGTATTGTGATGACAGGGGTCATGGAGCATTGTGATGACAAGGGAATGGAGCATGTTGATGACAAGGTCTTGGAGCATTGTGATGAGATGACCATGGAGACTTGTGATGACAAGTCTAATGGAGCATTCTTATGAAAAGGGGCATGGAGCATTGTGATTACGGGGGTCTTGAAGCATTGTGATGACAAGGGCATGGATCATTGTGAGGCGAAGGCCATGGAACATTGTGATGACATGCGTCATGGAGCTTTGTGATGACAAAGGCATGGAGCATTGTGATTACATGGGTCTTGGAGCATTGTGCTGACAAGGGTGCTGGAGCCTTGTGATGACAAGGCCGTGGAACATTGTGATGGCAGGGGTCATGGAGCTTGTTATGACAGAGGTAATGGAGCATTGTGATGAGAAGTGCATTGAGCATTGGTCTGAAATATTTCATGGATTATTGTGATGAGAGTGGGCATGGCGCATTGTGATGACAAGGGCACGGTACACTGTGATACATGGGTCATGGAGGATTGTAATGACAAGGGCATGGAGCATTGTGATGAGAAGGGCATCGAGCATTGTGATGACAAGTGCCATGGAGCTTTGTGATGACAAGGGCATGGAGCAATGTGATGAGAGGGTTCATGGAGCATTGTGATGACAATGACATGGAGCATTGTGATGCCAAGGGTCATGGAGCTTTGTGATGACAAAGGTCATGCAGTATTGTGAAGATAGGTGTCAGGGAGCATTGTGATGACATATGTAATGGCCCATTGTGATGGCAATGTCATGGAGCATTTTGATGCCAAGTGTCATGGAGGATTCTGATGACAAAGGTAATGGAGCATTGTGAATGACAATGGCTTGGAGCATTGTGATGACAAGGGTCAGGGAGCATTGTTCTGACAAGTGCATGGAGCGTTGTGATGACAAGGGTCATGGAGCTTTCTGATGACAAGCTTGAGGAATATTTTGATGACAATGTCATGGAGCATTGGGATGAAAACGGCATGGGGCTTTGTGATGAAAAAGGCGTGTAGCCTTTTGGTGACAGGTTTCAAGGAGCATGCTGACGACAAGTGTCAGGGAGCATTGTGATGACAAGGGAATGGAGCATGGTGATGACAAGGTCTTGGAGCATTGTGAGGAGATGACCATGGAGACTTGTGATGACAAATCTAATGGAGCATTCTGATGAAAAAGGGAATGGAACATTGTGATTACTGGAGTCTTCGAGCATTGTGATGACAAGGGCATGGAGCATTGTGAGGAGAAGACCATGGAACATTCTGATGACATGCGTCATGGAGCTTTGTGATGACAAGGGCATGGAGCATTGTGATTACATGGATCTTGGAGCATTGTGATGACAAGGGTCATGGAGCCTTGTGATGACAAGGCCGTGGAATATTATGATGGCAGGTGTCATGGAGCATTGTTACGACAGAGGTAACGGAGCATTGTGATGAGAAGGGCATTGAGCATTGATCTGAAATGTTTCATGGATTACTGTGATGAGAGTGGGCATGGCGGTTTGTCATGACAAGGGCACGGTACACTGTGATACATGGGTCATGGAGGATTGTAATGACAAGGTCATGGAGCATTGTGATGAGAATGGCATCGACCATTGTGATGATAAGTGTCATGGAGCTTTGTGATGACAAGGACATGGAGCAATGTGATGAGAGGGTTCATGGAGCATTGTGATGACAATGACATGGAGCATTGTGATGCCAAGGGTCATGGAGCTTTGTGATGACAAAGGTCATGGAGCATTTTGATGACAAGTGTGTGGTGCATTGTGATGAGAAGGGCAGGGAGCATTTTGATGACAGGGTCATGCAGCAATTTGATGAAAAGTGTAATGGAACATTTTGATGCCAGGGGTTATAGAACATTGTGATGCCAGGGGTCATGGAGCTTTGGGATGAAAAGGGTCATGGAGCATTTTGATGACAGGGGTTATGGAACATTGTGATGGCAGGGGTCATGGAACATTGTGCTGATAAGGGGATGTAGCATTGTGATGACAGGGGTCATGGAACATTGTGATAACAGGGGTGAGGGAGGATTGTGATGACTAGTGATGGAACATTGTGATATCTCATGTGAGAGAGTATTTGGATGAGAAGTGCATGGAGCATTGTGATTACAAGGTTTATGGAGCATAGCGATGACAAGGTTGTGGATCATTGTGGTGAAAAGCGCATGGCACAATTTGATGACAAGGGTCATGGAGCATTGTTCTGACAAAGGCATGGAGCATTGTGATGACAAGGTCACGGAGCATTGTGGTTACAAAGGTCACAGAGCCTTGTGATGACGC
The DNA here is from genome assembly GCF_025265405.1 of Mesoplodon densirostris. NCBI lineage: Eukaryota > Metazoa > Chordata > Mammalia > Artiodactyla > Ziphiidae > Mesoplodon > Mesoplodon densirostris. Next base: position 10,900,574 of record NW_026778196.1, read on the forward strand.
GGGCATGGATTGTTGTGATGACAAACGTTATGAAGCATTGTGATGACTGTAGTCACGGAGCATTGTGATGACAGGGGTCATGGAGCATTGTGATGACAATGGCATGGAGCATTGTGATGCCAAGTGTCATGGAGGATTCTGATGACAAAGGTAATGGAGCATTGTGGTGACAATGGTTTGGAGCATTGTGATGACAAGGATCAGGGAGCATTGTGCTGACAAGTGCATGGAGCATTGTGATGACAAGGGCATGGATCATTGTGATGACAAGGGTCATGGAGCATTGGGCTAAAAATGTGCATGGAGTATTGTGATGACAGGGGTCATGGAGCATTGTGATGACAAGGGAATGGAGCATGTTGATGACAAGGTCTTGGAGCATTGTGATGAGATGACCATGGAGACTTGTGATGACAAGTCTAATGGAGCATTCTTATGAAAAGGGGCATGGAGCATTGTGATCACGGGGGTCTTGAAGCATTGTGATGACAAGGGCATGGAGAATTGTGAGGCGAAGGCCATGGAACATTGTGATGACATGCGTCATGGAGCTTTGTGATGACAAGGGCATGGAGCATTGTGATTACATGGGTCTTGGAGCATTGTGCTGACAAGGGTCCTGGAGCCTTGTGATGACAAGGCCGTGGAACATTGTGATGGCAGGGGTCATGGAGCTTGTTATGACAGAGGTAATGGAGCATTGTGATGAGAAGTGCATTGAGCATTGGTCTGAAATATTTCATGGATTATTGTGATGAGAGTGGGCATGGCGCATTGTGATGACAAGGGCACGGTACACTGTGATACATGGGTCATGGAGGATTGTAATGACAAGGGCATGGAGCATTGTGATGAGAAGGGCATCGAGCATTGTGATGACAAGTGCCATGGAGCTTTGTGATGACAAGGGCATGGAGCAATGTGATGAGAGGGTTCATGGAGCATTGTGATGACAATGACATGGAGCATTGTGATGCCAAGGGTCATGGAGCTTTGTGATGACAAAGGTCATGCAGTATTGTGAAGATAGGTGTCAGGGAGCATTGTGATGACATATGTAATGGCCCATTGTGATGGCAATGTCATGGAGCATTGTGATGCCAAGTGTCATGGAGGATTCTGATGACAAAGGTAATGGAGTATTGTCAATGACAATGGCTTGGAGCATTGTGATGACAAGGGTCAGGGAGCATTGTTCTGACAAGTGCATGGAGCATTGTGATGACAAGGGTCATGGAGCTTTCTGATGACAAGCTTGTGGAATATTTTGATGACAATGGCATGGAGCATTTGGATGAAAACGGCATGGGGCTTTGTGATGAAAAAGGCGTGTAGCCTTTTGGTGACAGGTTTCAAGGAGCATGCTGACGACAAGTGTCAGGGAGCATTGTGATGACAAGTGTATTGAGAATTGTGATGACAATGGTCATGGAACATTGTGATGAAAAGGGCATGGAGTATTGTGATGACAGGCATCATGGAGCGTTGTGAGGACAAGTGTTATGGAACATTGTGATCACAAGGGTTTTGAGCATTGTGATGACAGAGGTCATGGATCATTTTGATTTCAAGGAGCATGGAGCATTTTGATGACAAGGGCATGCAGCAATGTGATCCCAAGGTTCATGGGAAATTGTGATGACAACAGTAATGGAGTATTGTGATGACAAGCGCCTAGCGCATTGTAATGACAAGGCCATTTAGCATTTTGCTGACAAAGGAATGGAGCATTGTGATGACAGGTGTCATGGAGCACTGTGGTGACAAGAGTCCCGGATCATTATGTTGTCAGGTGTCATGGAGTGTTGTGATGACAGTGGTCATGGAGCATTGTGATGATATTGGTCATGGAGCATTGTGATGAGAAGGTCATAGAGAATTGGGCTGAAAATGTTCATGGAGTATTGTGATGACAGGGGTCATGGAGCATTGTGATGACAAGGGAATGGAGCATGGTGATGACAAGGTCTTGGAGCATTGTGAGGAGATGACCATGGAGACTTGTGATGACAAATCTAATGGAGCATTCTGATGAAAAAGGGAATGGAACATTGTGATTACTGGAGTCTTCGAGCATTGTGATGACAAGGGCATGGAGCATTTTGAGAAGACCATGGAACATTCTGATGACATGCGTCATGGAGCTTTGTGATGACAAGGGCATGGAGCATTGTGATTACATGGAACTTGGAGCATTGTGATGACAAGGGTCATGGAGCCTTGTGATGACAAGGCCGTGGAATATTATGATGGCAGGTGTCATGGAGCATTGTTACGACAGAGGTAACGGAGCATTGTGATGAGAAGGGCATTGAGCATTGATCTGAAATGTTTCATGGATTACTGTGATGAGAGTGGGCATGGCGGTTTGTCATGACAAGGGCACGGTACACTGTGATACATGGGTCATGGAGGATTGTAATGACAATGTCATGGAGCATTGTGATGAGAATGGCATCGAGCATTGTGATGACAAGTGTCATGGAGCTTTGTGATGACAAGGACATGGAGCAGTGTGATGAGAGGGTTCATGGAGCATTGTGATGACAATGACATGGAGCATTGTGATGCCAAGGGTCATGGAGCTTTGTGATGACAAAGGTCATGGAGCATTTTGATGACAAGTGTGTGGTGCATTGTGATGAGAACGGCAGGGAGCATTGTGATGACCAGGTAATGCAGTATTGTAAAGAGAGGTGTCAGGGAGCATTGTGATGACATATGTAATGGTCCATTGTGATGACAATGGCATGGAGCATTGTGATGCAAACTTCCATTGAGGATTCTGATCACAAAGGTAATGGAGCATTGTGATGACAATGGCTTGGAGCATAGTGATGACAAGTGTCAGGGAGCATTGTGCTGACAAGTGCATGGAGAATTGTGATGACAAGGGTCATGGAGCATTCTGATGACAAGCTTGTGTAGTATATTGATGACAATGGCATGGAGCATTGGGATGAAAAGGGCATGGGGCTTTGTGATGAAAAAGGCATGGAGCCTTTTCGTGACAGGGTTCAAGGAGCATTCTGATGACAAGTGTCAGGGAGCATTGTGATGACAAGTGTATTGAGAATTGTGATGACAAATGTCATGGAGCATTGTGATGAAAAGGGCATGGATTATTGTGATGACAGTCATCACGGAGCGTTGTGAGGACAAGTGTTATGGAACATTGTGATCACAAGGGTTTGGAGCATTGTGATGACAGAGGTCATGGATCATTTAGATTTCAAGGAGCATGGAGCATTGTGATGACAAGGGCATGAAGCAATGTGATCCCAAAGTTCTTGGAGTATTGTGATGACAATGGAAATGGAGTATTGTGATGACAAGTGCATAGAGCATTGTAATGACAAGGTCATGTAGTATTTTGCTGACAAAGGCATGGAGCATTGTGATGACAGGTGTCATGGAGCACTGTGATGACAAGCGTCATGGAGCATTGTGAATACATGGGTCATGGAACATTGGGATAACATGGGCATGGATCATTGTGATGACAAGGGTCATGGAGCATTGGGCTGAAAATGTTCATGGAGTATTGTGATGACAGGGGTCATGGTGCATTGTGATTACAGGTGTCTTGGAGCATTGTGATGACAAGAGTCCCGGATCATTGTGTTGACAGGTGTCATGGAGTGTTGTGATGACAGTGGTCATGGAGCATTGTGATGATATTGGTCATGGAGCATTGTGATGAGAAGGTCATAGAGAATTGGGCTGAAAATGTTCATGGAGTATTGTGATGACAGGGTTCATGGAGCATTCTGATGACAAGGGAATGGAGCATGGTGATGACAAGGTCTTGGAGCATTGTGAGGAGATGACCATGGAGACTTGTGATGACAAATCTAATGGAGCATTCTGATGAAAAAGGGAATGGAACATTGTGATTACTGGAGTCTTCGAGCATTGTGATGACAAGGGCATGGAGCATTGTGAGGAGAAGACCATGGAACATTCTGATGACATGCGTCATGGAGCTTTGTGATGACAAGGGCATGGAGCATTGTGATTACATGGATCTTGGAGCATTGTGATGACAAGGGTCATGGAGCCTTGTGATGACAAGTCCGTGGAATATTATGATGGCAGGTGTCATGGAGCATTGTTACGACAGAGGTAACGGAGCATTGTGATTAGAAGGGCATTGAGCATTGATCTGAAATGTTTCATGGATTACTGTGATGAGAGTGGGCATGGCGGTTTGTCATGACAAGGGCACGGTACACTGATACATGGGTCATGGAGGATTGCAATGACAAGGTCATGGAGCATTGTGATGAGAATGGCATCGAGCATTGTGATGACAAGTGTCATGGAGCTTTGTGATGACAAGGACATGGAGCAATGTGATGAGAGGGTTCATGGAGCATTGTGATGACAATGACATGGAGCATTGTGATGCCAAGGGTCATGGAGCTTTGTGATGACAAAAGTCATGGAGCATTTTGATGACAAGTGTGTGGTGCATTGTGATGAGAAGGGCAGGGAGCATTTTGATGACAGGGTCATGCCGCAATTTGATGAAAAGTGTAATGGAACATTTTGATGCCAGGGGTTATAGAACATTGTGATGCCAGGGGTCATGGAGCTTTGGGATGAAAAGGGTCATGGAGCATTTTGATGACAGGGGTTATGGAACATTGTGATGTCAGGGGTCATGGAACATTGTGCTGATAAGGGGATGTAGCATTGTGATGACAGGGGTCATGGAACATTGTGATAACAGGGGTGAGGGAGGATTGTGATGACTAGTGATGGAACATTGTGATATCTCATGTGAGAGAGTATTTGGATGAGAAGTGCATGGAGCATTGTGATTACAAGGTTAATGGAGCATAGCGATGAAAAGGTTGTGGATCATTGTGGTGAAAAGCGCATGGCACAATTTGATGACAAGGGTCATGGAGCATTGTTCTGACAAAGGCATGGAGCATTGTGATGACAAGGGTCACGGAGCATTGTGGTTACAAAGGTCACAGAGCCTTATGATGACGCGGGCATGGATTGTTGCGATGACAAACGTTATGAAGCATTGTGATGACTGTAGTCACGGAGCATTGTGATGACAGGGGTCATGGAGCATTGTGATGACAATGGCATGGAGCATTGTGATGCCAAGTGTCATGGAGGATTCTGATGACAAAGGTAATGGAGCATTGTGGTGACAATGGTTTGGAGCATTGTGATGACAAGGATCAGGGAGCATTGTGCTGACAAGTGCATGGACCTTTGTGATGACAAGGACATGGATCATTGTGATGACAAGGGTCATGGAGCATTGGGCTAAAAATGTGCATGGAGTATTGTGATGACAGGGGTCATGGAGCATTGTGATGACAAGGGAATGGAGCATGTTGATGACAAGGTCTTGGAGCATTGTGATGAGATGACCATGGAGACTTGTGATGACAAGTCTAATGGAGCATTCTTATGAAAAGGGGCATGGAGCATTGTGATTACGGGGGTCTTGAAGCATTGTGATGACAAGGGCATGGAGCATTGTGATGACAGTCATCACGGAGCGTTGTGAGGACAAGTGTTATGGAACATTGTGATCACAAGGGTTTGGAGCATTGTGATGACAGAGGTCATGGATCATTTAGATTTCAAGGAGCATGGAGCATTTTGATGACAAGGGCATGAAGCAATGTGATCCCAAAGTTCATGGAGGATTGTGATGACAACAGTAATGGAGTATTGTGATGACAAGCGCCTAGCGCATTGTAATGACAAGGCCATTTAGCATTTTGCTGACAAAGGAATGGAGCATTGTGATGACAGGTGTCATGGAGCACTGTGGTGACAAGCGTCACAGAGCCTTGTGAAAACAAGTGTCATGGAACATTGGGATGACAAGGGCATGGATCATTGTGATGACAATGGTCATGGAGCATTGGGCTGAAAATGTTCATGGAGTATTGTGATGACAGGGGTCATGGAGCATTGTGATTACAGGGGTCTTGGAGCATTGTGATGACAAGAGTCCCGGATCATTATGTTGTCAGGTGTCATGGAGTGTTGTGATGACAGTGGTCATGGAGCATTGTGATGATATTGGTCATGGAGCATTGTGATGAGAAGGTCATAGAGAATTGGGCTGAAAATGTTCATGGAGTATTGTGATGACAGGGGTCATGGAGCATTGTGATGACAAGGGAATGGAGCATGGTGATGACAAGGTCTTGGAGCATTGTGAGGAGATGACCATGGAGACTTGTGATGACAAATCTAATGGAGCATTCTGATGAAAAAGGGAATGGAACATTGTGATTACTGAAGTCTTCGAGCATTGTGATGACAAGGGCATGGAGCATTGTGAGGAGAAGACCATGGAACATTCTGATGACATGCGTCATGGAGCTTTGTGATGACAAGGGCATGGAGCATTGTGATTACATGGAACTTGGAGCATTGTGATGACAAGGGTCATGGAGCCTTGTGATGACAAGGCCGTGGAATATTATGATGGCAGGTGTCATGGAGCATTGTTACGACAGAGGTAACGGAGCATTGTGATGAGAAGGGCATTGAGCATTGATCTGAAATGTTTCATGGATTACTGTGATGAGAGTGGGCATGGCGGTTTGTCATGACCAGGGCACGGTACACTGTGATACATGGGTCATGGAGGATTGTAATGACAATGTCATGGAGCATTGTGATGAGAATGGCATCGAGCATTGTGATGACAAGTGTCATGGAGCTTTGTGATGACAAGGACATGGAGCAGTGTGATGAGAGGGTTCATGGAGCATTGTGATGACAATGACATGGAGCATTGTGATGCCAAGGGTCATGGAGCTTTGTGATGACAAAGGTCATGGAGCATTTTGATGACAAGTGTGTGGTGCATTGTGATGAGAAGGGCAGGGAGCATTTTGATGACAGGGTCATGCAGCAATTTGATGAAAAGTGTAATGGAACATTTTGATGCCAGGGGTTATAGAACATTGTGATGCCAGGGGTCATGGAGCTTTGGGATGAAAAGGGTCATGGAGCATTTTGATGACAGGGGTTATGGAACATTGTGATGTCAGGGGTCATGGAACATTGTGCTGATAAGGGGATGTAGCATTGTGATGACAGGGGTCATGGAACATTGTGATAACAGGGGTGAGGGAGGATTGTGATGACTAGTGATGGAACATTGTGATATCTCATGTGAGAGAGTATTTGGATGAGAAGTGCATGGAGCATTGTGATTACAAGGTTTATGGAGCATAGCGATGACAAGGTTGTGGATCATTGTGGTGAAAAGCGCATGGCACAATTTGATGACAAGGGTCATGGAGCATTGTTCTGACAAAGGCATGGAGCATTGTGATGACAAGGGTCACGGAGCATTGTGGTTACAAAGGTCACAGAGCCTTGTGATGACGCGGGCATGGATTGTTGTGATGACAAACGTTATGAAGCATTGTGATGACTGTAGTCACGGAGCATTGTGATGACAGGGGTCATGGAGCATTGTGATGACAATGGCATGGAGCATTGTGATGCCAAGTGTCATGGAGGATTCTGATGACAAAGGTAATGGAGCATTGTGGTGACAATGGTTTGGAGCATTGTGATGACAAGGATCAGGGAGCATTGTGCTGACAAGTGCATGGAGCATTGTGATGACAAGGGCATGGATCATTGTGATGACAAGGGTCATGGAGCATTGGGCTGAAAATGTGCATGGAGTATTGTGATGACAGGGGTCATGGAGCATTGTGATGACAAGGGAATGGAGCATGTTGATGACAAGGTCTTGGAGCATTGTGATGAGATGACCATGGAGACTTGTGATGACAAGTCTAATGGAGCATTCTTATGAAAAGGGGCATGGAGCATTGTGATTACGGGGGTCTTGAAGCATTGTGATGACAAGGGCATGGAGCATTGTGAGGCGAAGGCCATGGAACATTGTGATGACATGCGTCATGGAGCTTTGTGATGACAAGGGCACGGAGCATTGTGATTACATGGGTCTTGGAGCATTGTGCTGACAAGGGTCCTGGAGCCTTGTGATGACAAGGCCGTGGAACATTGTGATGGCAGGGGTCATGGAGCTTGTTATGACAGAGGTAATGGAGCATTGTGATGAGAAGTGCATTGAGCATTGGTCTGAAATATTTCATGGATTATTGTGATGAGAGTGGGCATGGCGCATTGTGATGACAAGGGCACGGTACACTGTGATACATGGGTCATGGAGGATTGTAATGACAAGGGCATGGAGCATTGTGATGAGAAGGGCATCGAGCATTGTGATGACAAGTGCCATGGAGCTTTGTGATGACAAGGGCATGGAGCAATGTGATGCGAGGGTTCATGGAGCATTGTGATGACAATGACATGGAGCATTGTGATGCCAAGGGTCATGGAGCTTTGTGATGACAAAGGTCATGGAGCATTTTGATGACAAGGGTGTGGTGCATTGTGATGAGAACGGCAGGGAGCATTGTGATGACCAGGTAATGCAGTATTGTAAAGAGAGGTGTCAGGGAGCATTGTGATGACATATGTAATGGCCCATTGTGATGACAATGGCATGGAGCATTGTGATGCAAACTTCCATTGAGGATTCTGATCACAAAGGTAATGGAGCATTGTGATGACAATGGCTTGGATCATTGTGATGACAAGTGTCAGGGAGCATTGTGCTGACAAGTGCATGGAGAATTGTGATGACAAGGGTCATGGAGCATTCTGATGACAAGCTTGTGTAGTATATTGATGACAATGGCATGGAGCATTGGGATGAAAAGGGCATGGGGCTTTGTGATGAAAAAGGCATGGAGCCTTTTCGTGACAGGGTTCAAGGAGCATTCTGATGACAAGTGTCAGGGAGCATTGTGATGACAAGTGTATTGAGAATTGTGATGACAAAGGTCATGGAGCATTGTGATGAAAAGGGCATGGATTATTGTGATGACAGTCATCACGGAGCGTTGTGAGGACAAAGTGTTATGGAACATTGTGATCACAAGGGTTTGGAGCATTGTGATGACAGAGGTCATGGATCATTTAGATTTCAAGGAGCATGGAGCATTGTGATGACAAGGGCATGAAGCAATGTGATCCCAAAGTTCATGGAGGATTGTGATGACAACAGTAATGGAGTATTGTGATGACAAGCGCCTAGCGCATTGTAATGACAAGGCCATTTAGCATTTTGCTGACAAAGGAATGGAGCATTGTGATGACAGGTGTCATGGAGCACTGTGGTGACAAGCGTCACAGAGCCTTGTGAAAACAAGTGTCATGGAACATTGGGATGACAAGGGCATGGATCATTGTGATGACAATGGTCATGGAGCATTGGGCTGAAAATGTTCATGGAGTATTGTGATGACAGGGGTCATGGAGCATTGTGATTACAGGGGTCTTGGAGCATTGTGATGACAAGAGTCCCGGATCATTATGTTGTCAGGTGTCATGGAGTGTTGTGATGACAGTGGTCATGGAGCATTGTGATGATATTGGTCATGGAGCATTGTGATGAGAAGGTCATAGAGAATTGGGCTGAAAATGTTCATGGAGTATTGTGATGACAGGGGTCATGGAGCATTGTGATGACAAGGGAATGGAGCATGGTGATGACAAGGTCTTGGAGCATTGTGAGGAGATGACCATGGAGACTTGTGATGACAAATCTAATGGAGCATTCTGATGAAAAAGGGAATGGAACATTGTGATTACTGGAGTCTTCGAGCATTGTGATGACAAGGGCATGGAGCATTGTGAGGAGAAGACCATGGAACATTCTGATGACATGCGTCATGGAGCTTTGTGATGACAAGGGCATGGAGCATTGTGATTACATGGAACTTGGAGCATTGTGATGACAAGGGTCATGGAGCCTTGTGATGACAAGGCCGTGGAATATTATGATGGCAGGTGTCATGGAGCATTGTTACGACAGAGGTAACGGAGCATTGTGATGAGAAGGGCATTGAGCATTGATCTGAAATGTTTCATGGATTACTGTGATGAGAGTGGGCATGGCGGTTTGTCATGACAAGGGCACGGTACACTGTGATACATGGGTCATGGAGGATTGTAATGACAATGTCATGGAGCATTGTGATGAGAATGGCATCGAGCATTGTGATGACAAGTGTCATGGAGCTTTGTGATGACAAGGACATGGAGCAGTGTGATGAGAGGGTTCATGGAGCATTGTGATGACAATGACATGGAGCATTGTGATGCCAAGGGTCATGGAGCTTTGTGATGACAAAGGTCATGGAGCATTTTGATGACAAGTGTGTGGTGCATTGTGATGAGAAGGGCAGGGAGCATTTTGATGACAGGGTCATGCAGCAATTTGATGAAAAGTGTAATGGAACATTTTGATGCCAGGGGTTATAGAACATTGTGATGCCAGGGGTCATGGAGCTTTGGGATGAAAAGGGTCATGGAGCATTTTGATGACAGGGGTTATGGAACATTGTGATGTCAGGGGTCATGGAACATTGTGCTGATAAGGGGATGTAGCATTGTGATGACAGGGGTCATGGAACATTGTGATAACAGGGGTGAGGGAGGATTGTGATGACTAGTGATGGAACATTGTGATATCTCATGTGAGAGAGTATTTGGATGAGAAGTGCATGGAGCATTGTGATTACAAGGTTTATGGAGCATAGCGATGACAAGGTTGTGGATCATTGTGGTGAAAAGCGCTTGGCACAATTTGATGACAAGGGTCATGGAGCATTGTTCTGACAAAGGCATGGAGCATTGTGATGACAAGGGTCACGGAGCATTGTGGTTACAAAGGTCACAGAGCCTTGTGATGACGCGGGCATGGATTGTTGTGATGACAAACGTTATGAAGCATTGTGATGACTGTAGTCACGGAGCATTGTGATGACAGGGGTCATGGAGCATTGTGATGACAATGGCATGGAGCATTGTGATGCCAAGTGTCATGGAGGATTCTGATGACAAAGGTAATGGAGCATTGTGGTGACAATGGTTTGGAGCATTGTGATGACAAGGATCAGGGAGCATTGTGCTGACAAGTGCATGGAGCATTGTGATGACAAGGGCATGGATCATTGTGATGACAAGGGTCATGGAGCATTGGGCTGAAAATGTGCATGGAGTATTGTGATGACAGGGGTCATGGAGCATTGTGATGACAAGGGAATGGAGCATGTTGATGACAAGGTCTTGGAGCATTGTGATGAGATGACCATGGAGACTTGTGATGACAAGTCTAATGGAGCATTCTTATGAAAAGGGGCATGGAGCATTGTGATTACGGGGGTCTTGAAGCATTGTGATGACAAGGGCATGGAGCATTGTGAGGCGAAGGCCATGGAACATTGTGATGACATGCGTCATGGAGCTTTGTGATGACAAGGGCACGGAGCATTGTGATTACATGGGTCTTGGAGCATTGTGCTGACAAGGGTCCTGGAGCCTTGTGATGACAAGGCCGTGGAACATTGTGATGGCAGGGGTCATGGAGCTTGTTATGACAGAGGTAATGGAGCATTGTGATGAGAAGTGCATTGAGCATTGGTCTGAAATATTTCATGGATTATTGTGATGAGAGTGGGCATGGCGCATTGTGATGACAAGGGCACGGTACACTGTGATACATGGGTCATGGAGGATTGTAATGACAAGGGCATGGAGCATTGTGATGAGAAGGGCATCGAGCATTGTGATGACAAGTGCCATGGAGCTTTGTGATGACAAGGGCATGGAGCAATGTGATGCGAGGGTTCATGGAGCATTGTGATGACAATGACATGGAGCATTGTGATGCCAAGGGTCATGGAGCTTTGTGATGACAAAGGTCATGGAGCATTTTGATGACAAGGGTGTGGTGCATTGTGATGAGAACGGCATGGAGCATTGTGATGACCAGGTAATGCAGTATTGTAAAGAGAGGTGTCAGGGAGCATTGTGATGACATATGTAATGGCCCATTGTGATGACAATGGCATGGAGCATTGTGATGCAAACTTCCATTGAGGATTCTGATCACAAAGGTAATGGAGCATTGTGATGACAATGGCTTGGATCATTGTGATGACAAGTGTCAGGGAGCATTGTGCTGACAAGTGCATGGAGAATTGTGATGACAAGGGTCATGGAGCATTCTGATGACAAGCTTGTGTAGTATATTGATGACAATGGCATGGAGCATTGGGATGAAAAGGGCATGGGGCTTTGTGATGAAAAAGGCATGGAGCCTTTTCGTGACAGGGTTCAAGGAGCATTCTGATGACAAGTGTCAGGGAGCATTGTGATGACAAGTGTATTGAGAATTGTGATGACAAAGGTCATGGAGCATTGTGATGAAAAGGGCATGGATTATTGTGATGACAGTCATCACGGAGCGTTGTGAGGACAAAGTGTTATGGAACATTGTGATCACAAGGGTTTGGAGCATTGTGATGACAGAGGTCATGGATCATTTAGATTTCAAGGAGCATGGAGCATTGTGATGACAAGGGCATGAAGCAATGTGATCCCAAAGTTCATGGAGGATTGTGATGACAACAGTAATGGAGTATTGTGATGACAAGCGCCTAGCGCATTGTAATGACAAGGCCATTTAGCATTTTGCTGACAAAGGAATGGAGCATTGTGATGACAGGTGTCATGGAGCACTGTGGTGACAAGCGTCACAGAGCCTTGTGAAAACAAGTGTCATGGAACATTGGGATGACAAGGGCATGGATCATTGTGATGACAATGGTCATGGAGCATTGGGCTGAAAATGTTCATGGAGTATTGTGATGACAGGGGTCATGGAGCATTGTGATTACAGGGGTCTTGGAGCATTGTGATGACAAGAGTCCCGGATCATTATGTTGTCAGGTGTCATGGAGTGTTGTGATGACAGTGGTCATGGAGCATTGTGATGATATTGGTCATGGAGCATTGTGATGAGAAGGTCATAGAGAATTGGGCTGAAAATGTTCATGGAGTATTGTGATGACAGGGGTCATGGAGCATTGTGATGACAAGGGAATGGAGCATGGTGATGACAAGGTCTTGGAGCATTGTGAGGAGATGACCATGGAGACTTGTGATGACAAATCTAATGGAGCATTCTGATGAAAAAGGGAATGGAACATTGTGATTACTGGAGTCTTCGAGCATTGTGATGACAAGGGCATGGAGCATTGTGAGGAGAAGACCATGGAACATTCTGATGACATGCGTCATGGAGCTTTGTGATGACAAGGGCATGGAGCATTGTGATTACATGGAACTTGGAGCATTGTGATGACAAGGGTCATGGAGCCTTGTGATGACAAGGCCGTGGAATATTATGATGGCAGGTGTCATGGAGCATTGTTACGACAGAGGTAACGGAGCATTGTGATGAGAAGGGCATTGAGCATTGATCTGAAATGTTTCATGGATTACTGTGATGAGAGTGGGCATGGCGGTTTGTCATGACAAGGGCACGGTACACTGTGATACATGGGTCATGGAGGATTGTAATGACAATGTCATGGAGCATTGTGATGAGAATGGCATCGAGCATTGTGATGACAAGTGTCATGGAGCTTTGTGATGACAAGGACATGGAGCAGTGTGATGAGAGGGTTCATGGAGCATTGTGATGACAATGACATGGAGCATTGTGATGCCAAGGGTCATGGAGCTTTGTGATGACAAAGGTCATGGAGCATTTTGATGACAAGTGTGTGGTGCATTGTGATGAGAAGGGCAGGGAGCATTTTGATGACAGGGTCATTCAGCAATTTGATGAAAAGTGTAATGGAACATTTTGATGCCAGGGGTTATAGAACATTGTGATGCCAGGGGTCATGGAGCTTTGGGATGAAAAGGGTCATGGAGCATTTTGATGACAGGGGTTATGGAACATTGTGATGTCAGGGGTCATGGAACATTGTGCTGATAAGGGGATGTAGCATTGTGATGACAGGGGTCATGGAACATTGTGATAACAGGGGTGAGGGAGGATTGTGATGACTAGTGATGGAACATTGTGATATCTCATGTGAGAGAGTATTTGGATGAGAAGTGCATGGAGCATTGTGATTACAAGGTTTATGGAGCATAGCGATGACAAGGTTGTGGATCATTGTGGTGAAAAGCGCATGGCACAATTTGATGACAAGGGTCATGGAGCATTGTTCTGACAAAGGCATGGAGCATTGTGATGACAAGGGTCACGGAGCATTGTGGTTACAAAGGTCACAGAGCCTTGTGATGACGCGGGCATGGATTGTTGTGATGACAAACGTTATGAAGCATTGTGATGACTGTAGTCATGGAGCATTGTGATGACAGGGGTCATGGAGCATTGTGATGACAATGGCATGGAGCATTGTGATGCCAAGTGTCATGGAGGATTCTGATGACAAAGGTAATGGAGCATTGTGGTGACAATGGTTTGGAGCATTGTGATGACAAGGATCAGGGAGCATTGTGCTGACAAGTGCATGGAGCATTGTGATGACAAGGGCATGGATCATTGTGATGACAAGGGTCATGGAGCATTGGGCTGAAAATGTGCATGGAGTATTGTGATGACAGGGGTCATGGAGCATTGTGATGACAAGGGAATGGAGCATGTTGATGACAAGGTCTTGGAGCATTGTGATGAGATGACCATGGAGACTTGTGATGACAAGTCTAATGGAGCATTCTTATGAAAAGGGGCATGGAGCATTGTGATTACGGGGGTCTTGAAGCATTGTGATGACAAGGGCATGGAGCATTGTGAGGCGAAGGCCATGGAACATTGTGATGACATGCGTCACGGAGCTTTGTGATGACAAGGGCACGGAGCATTGTGATTACATGGGTCTTGGAGCATTGTGCTGACAAGGGTCCTGGAGACTTGTGATGACAAGGCCGTGGAACATTGTGATGGCAGGGGTCATGGAGCTTGTTATGACAGAGGTAATGGAGCATTGTGATGAGAAGTGCATTGAGCATTGGTCTGAAATATTTCATGGATTATTGTGATGAGAGTGGGCATGGCGCATTGTGATGACAAGGGCACGTTACACTGTGATACATGGGTCATGGAGGATTGTAATGACAAGGGCATGGAGCATTGTGATGAGAAGGGCATCGAGCATTGTGATGACAAGTGCCATGGAGCTTTGTGATGACAAGGGCATGGAGCAATGTGATGCGAGGGTTCATGGAGCATTGTGATGACAATGACATGGAGCATTGTGATGCCAAGGGTCATGGAGCTTTGTGATGACAAAGGTCATGGAGCATTTTGATGACAAGGGTGTGGTGCATTGTGATGAGAACGGCAGGGAGCATTGTGATGACCAGGTAATGCAGTATTGTAAAGAGAGGTGTCAGGGAGCATTGTGATGACATATGTAATGGTCCATTGTGATGACAATGGCATGGAGCATTGTGATGCAAACTTCCATTGAGGATTCTGATCACAAAGGTAATGGAGCATTGTGATGACAATGGCTTGGAGCATAGTGATGACAAGTGTCAGGGAGCATTGTGCTGACAAGTGCATGGAGAATTGTGATGACAAGGGTCATGGAGCATTCTGATGACAAGCTTGTGTAGTATATTGATGACAATGGCATGGAGCATTGGGATGAAAAGGGCATGGGGCTTTGTGATGAAAAAGGCATGGAGCCTTTTCGTGACAGGGTTCAAGGAGCATTCTGATGACAAGTGTCAGGGAGCATTGTGATGACAAGTGTATTGAGAATTGTGATGACAAAGGTCATGGAGCATTGTGATGAAAAGGGCATGGATTATTGTGATGACAGTCATCACGGAGCGTTGTGAGGACAAGTGTTATGGAACATTGTGATCACAAGGGTTTGGAGCATTGTGATGACAGAGGTCATGGATCATTTAGATTTCAAGGAGCATGGAGCATTGTGATGACAAGGGCATGAAGCAATGTGATCCCAAAGTTCATGGAGGATTGTGATGACAACAGTAATGGAGTATTGTGATGACAAGCGCCTAGCGCATTGTAATGACAAGGCCATTTAGCATTTTGCTGACAAAGGAATGGAGCATTGTGATGACAGGTGTCATGGAGCACTGTGGTGACAAGCGTCACAGAGCCTTGTGAAAACAAGTGTCATGGAACATTGGGATGACAAGGGCATGGATCATTGTGATGACAATGGTCATGGAGCATTGGGCTGAAAATGTTCATGGAGTATTGTGATGACAGGGGTCATGGAGCATTGTGATTACAGGGGTCTTGGAGCATTGTGATGACAAGAGTCCCGGATCATTATGTTGTCAGGTGTCATGGAGTGTTGTGATGACAGTGGTCATGGAGCATTGTGATGATATTGGTCATGGAGCATTGTGATGAGACGGTCATAGAGAATTGGGCTGAAAATGTTCATGGAGTATTGTGATGACAGGGGTCATGGAGCATTGTGATGACAAGGGAATGGAGCATGGTGATGACAAGGTCTTGGAGCATTGTGAGGAGATGACCATGGAGACTTGTGATGACAAATCTAATGGAGCATTCTGATGAAAAAGGGAATGGAACATTGTGATTACTGGAGTCTTCGAGCATTGTGATGACAAGGGCATGGAGCATTGTGAGGAGAAGACCATGGAACATTCTGATGACATGCGTCATGGAGCTTTGTGATGACAAGGGCATGGAGCATTGTGATTACATGGAACTTGGAGCATTGTGATGACAACGGTCATGGAGCCTTGTGATGACAAGGCCGTGGAATATTATGATGGCAGGTGTCATGGAGCATTGTTACGACAGAGGTAACGGAGCATTGTGATGAGAAGGGCATTGAGCATTGATCTGAAATGTTTCATGGATTACTGTGATGAGAGTGGGCATGGCGGTTTGTCATGACAAAGGCACGGTACACTGTGATACATGGGTCATGGAGGATTGTAATGACAATGTCATGGAGCATTGTGATGAGAATGGCATCGAGCATTGTGATGACAAGTGTCATGGAGCTTTGTGATGACAAGGACATGGAGCAGTGTGATGAGAGGGTTCATGGAGCATTGTGATGACAATGACATGGAGCATTGTGATGCCAAGGGTCATGGAGCTTTGTGATGACAAAGGTCATGGAGCATTTTGATGACAAGTGTGTGGTGCATTGTGATGAGAAGGGCAGGGAGCATTTTGATGACAGGGTCATGCAGCAATTTGATGAAAAGTGTAATGGAACATTTTGATGCCAGGGGTTATAGAACATTGTGATGCCAGGGGTCATGGAGCTTTGGGATGAAAAGGGTCATGGAGCATTTTGATGACAGGGGTTATGGAACATTGTGATGTCAGGGGTCATGGAACATTGTGCTGATAAGGGGATGTAGCATTGTGATGACAGTGGTCATGGAACATTGTGATAACAGGGGTGAGGGAGGATTGTGATGACTAGTGATGGAACATTGTGATATCTCATGTGAGAGAGTATTTGGATGAGAAGTGCATGGAGCATTGTGATTACAAGGTTTATGGAGCATAGCGATGACAAGGTTGTGGATCATTGTGGTGAAAAGCGCATGGCACAATTTGATGACAAGGGTCATGGAGCATTGTTCTGACAAAGGCATGGAGCATTGTGATGACAAGGGTCACGGAGCATTGTGGTTACAAAGGTCACAGAGCCTTGTGATGACGCGGGCATGGATTGTTGTGATGACAAACGTTATGAAGCATTGTGATGACTGTAGTCACGGAGCATTGTGATGACAGGGGTCATGGAGCATTGTGATGACAATGGCATGGAGCATTGTGATGCCAAGTGTCATGGAGGATTCTGATGACAAAGGTAATGGAGCATTTTGGTGACAATGGTTTGGAGCATTGTGATGACAAGGATCAGGGAGCATTGTGCTGACAAGTGCATGGAGCATTGTGATGACAAGGGCATGGATCATTGTGATGACAAGGGTCATGGAGCATTGGGCTAAAAATGTGCATGGAGTATTGTGATGACAGGGGTCATGGAGCATTGTGATGACAAGGGAATGGAGCATGTTGATGACAAGGTCTTGGAGCATTGTGATGAGATGACCATGGAGACTTGTGATGACAAGTCTAATGGAGCATTCTTATGAAAAGGGGCATGGAGCATTGTGATTACGGGGGTCTTGAGGCATTGTGATGACAAGGGCATGGAGCATTGTGAGGCGAAGGCCATGGAACATTGTGATGACATGCGTCATGGAGCTTTGTGATGACAAGGGCATGGAGCATTGTGATTACATGGGTCTTGGAGCATTGTGCTGACAAGGGTCCTGGAGCCTTGTGATGACAAGGCCGTGGAACATTGTGATGGCAGGGGTCATGGAGCTTGTTATGACAGAGGTAATGGAGCATTGTGATGAGAAGTGCATTGAGCATTGGTCTGAAATATTTCATGGATTATTGTGATGAGAGTGGGCATGGCACATTGTGATGACAAGGGCACGGTACACTGTGATACATGGGTCATGGAGGATTGTAATGACAAGGGCATGGAGCATTGTGATGAGAAGGGCATCGAGCATTGTGATGACAAGTGCCATGGAGCTTTGTGATGACAAGGGCATGGAGCAATGTGATGAGAGGTTTCATGGAGCATTGTGATGACAATGACATGGAGCATTGTGATGCCAAGTGTCATGGAGCTTTGTGATGACAAAGGTCATGCAGTATTGTGAAGATAGGTGTCAGGGAGCATTGTGATGACATATGTAATGGCCCATTGTGATGGCAATGTCATGGAGCATTGTGATGCCAAGTGTCATTGAGGATTCTGATGACAAAGGTAATGGAGCATTGTGAATGACAATGGCTTGGAGCATTGTGATGACAAGGGTCAGGGAGCATTGTTCTGACAAGTGCATGGAGCATTGTGATGACAAGTGTCATGGAGCTTTCTGATGACAAGCTTGTGGAATATTTTGATGACAATGGCATGGAGCATTGGGATGAAATCGGCATGGGGCTTTGTGATGAAAAAGGCGTGTAGCCTTTTGGTGACAGGTTTCAAGGAGCATGCTGACGACAAGTGTCAGGGAGCATTGTGATGACAAGTGTATTGAGAATTGTGATGACAATGGTCATGGAACATTGTGATGAAAAGGGCATGGAGTATTGTGATGACAGGCATCATGGAGCGTTGTGAGGACAAGTGTTATGGAACATTGTGATCACAAGGGTTTTGAGCATTGTGATGACAGAGGTCATGGATCATTTTGATTTCAAGGAGCATGGAGCATTTTGATGACAAGGGCATGCAGCAATGTGATCCCAAGGTTCATGGGAAATTGTGATGACAACAGTAATGGAGTATTGTGATGACAAGCGCCTAGCGCATTGTAATGACAAGGCCATTTAGCATTTTGCTGACAAAGGAATGGAGCATTGTGATGACAGGTGTCATGGAGCACTGTGGTGACAAGAGTCCCGGATCATTATGTTGTCAGGTGTCATGGAGTGTTGTGATGACAGTGGTCATGGAGCATTGTGATGATATTGGTCATGGAGCATTGTGATGAGAAGGTCATAGAGAATTGGGCTGAAAATGTTCATGGAGTATTGTGATGACAGGGGTCATGGAGCATTGTGATGACAAGGGAATGGAGCATGGTGATGACAAGGTCTTGGAGCATTGTGAGGAGATGACCATGGAGACTTGTGATGACAAATCTAATGGAGCATTCTGATGAAAAAGGGAATGGAACATTGTGATTACTGGAGTCTTCGAGCATTGTGATGACAAGGGCATGGAGCATTTTGAGAAGACCATGGAACATTCTGATGACATGCGTCATGGAGCTTTGTGATGACAAGGGCATGGAGCATTGTGATTACATGGAACTTGGAGCATTGTGATGACAAGGGTCATGGAGCCTTGTGATGACAAGGCCGTGGAATATTATGATGGCAGGTGTCATGGAGCATTGTTACGACAGAGGTAACGGAGCATTGTGATGAGAAGGGCATTGAGCATTGATCTGAAATGTTTCATGGATTACTGTGATGAGAGTGGGCATGGCGGTTTGTCATGACAAGGGAACGGTACACTGTGATATATGGGTCATGGAGGATTGTAATGACAAGAGCATGGAGCATTGTGATGAGAATGGCATCGAGCATTGTGATGACAAGTGTCATGGAGCTTTGTGATGACAAGGACATGGAGCAATGTGATGAGAGGGTTCATGGAGCATTGTGATGACAATGACATGGAGCATTGTGATGCCAAGGGTCATGGAGCTTTGTGATGACAAAGGTCATGGAGCATTTTGATGACAAGTGTGTGGTGCATTGTGATGAGAAGGGCAGGGAGCATTTTGATGACAGGGTCATGCAGCAATTTGATGAAAATTGTAATGGAACATTTTGATGCCAGGGATTATAGAACATTGTGATGCCAGGGGTCATGGAGCTTTGGGATGAAAAGGGTCATGGAGCATTTTGATGACAGGGGTTATGGAACATTGTGATGTCAGGGGTCATGGAACATTGTGCTGATAAGGGGATGTAGCATTGTGATGACAGGGGTCATGGAACATTGTGATAACAGGGGTGAGGGAGGATTGTGATGACTAGGGATGGAACATTGTGATATCTCATGTGAGAGAGTATTTGGATGAGAAGTGCATGGAGCATTGTGATTACAAGGTTTATGGAGCATAGCGATGACAAGGTTGTGGATCATTGTGGTGAAAAGCGCATGGCACAATTTGATGACAAGGGTCATGGAGCATTGTTCTGACAAAGGCATGGAGCATTGTGATGACAAGGGTCACGGAGCATTGTGGTTACAAAGGTCACAGAGCCTTGTGATGACGCGGGCATGGATTGTTGTGATGACAAACGTTATGAAGCATTGTGATGACTGTAGTCACGGAGCATTGTGATGACAGGGGTCATGGAGCATTGTGATGACAATGGCATGGAGCATTGTGATGCCAAGTGTCATGGAGGATTCTGATGACAAAGGTAATGGAGCATTGTGGTGACAATGGTTTGGAGCATTGTGATGACAAGGATCAGGGAGAATTGTGCTGACAAGTGCATGGAGCATTGTGATGACAAGGGCATGGATCATTGTGATGACAAGGGTCATGGAGCATTGGGCTAAAAATGTGCATGGAGTATTGTGATGACAGGGGTCATGGAGCATTGTGATGACAAGGGAATGGAGCATGTTGATGACAAGGTCTTGGGGCATTGTGATGAGATGACCATGGAGACTTGTGATGACAAGTCTAAAGGAGCATTCTTATGAAAAGGGGCATGGAGCATTGTGATTACGGGGGCCTTGAAGCATTGTGATGACAAGGGCATGGAGCACTGTGAGGCGAAGGCCATGGAACATTGTGATGACATGCGTCATGGAGCTTTGTGATGACAAGGGCATGGAGCATTGTGATTACATGGGTCTTGGAGCATTGTGCTGACAAGGGTCCTGGAGCCTTGTGAGGACAAGGCCGTGGAACATTGTGATGGCAGGGGTCATGGAGCTTGTTATGACAGAGGTAATGGAGCATTGTGATGAGAAGTGCATTGAGCATTGGTCGGAAATATTTCATGGATTATTGTGATGAGAGTGGGCATGGCGGTTTGTCATGACAAGGGCACGGTACACTGTGATACATGGGTCATGGAGGATTGTAATGACAAGGGCATGGAGCATTGTGATGAGAAGGGCATCGAGCATTGTGATGACAAGTGCCATGGAGCTTTGTGATGACAAGGGCATGGAGCAATGTGATGAGAGGGTTCATGGAGCATTGTGATGACAATGACATGGAGCATTGTGATGCCAAGGGTCATGGAGCTTTGTGATGACAAAGGTCATGCAGTATTGTGAAGATAGGTGTCAGGGAGCATTGTGATGACATATGTAATGGCCCATTGTGATGGCAATGTCATGGAGCATTGTGATGCCAAGTGTCATGGAGGATTCTGATGACAAAGGTAATGGAGCATTGTGAATGACAATGGCTTGGAGCATTGTGATGACAAGGGTCAGGGAGCATTGTTCTGACAAGTGCATGGAGCATTGTGATGACAAGGGTCATGGAGCTTTCTGATGACAAGCTTGTGGAGTATTTTGATGACAATGGCATGGAGCATTGGGATGAAAACGGCATGGGGCTTTGTGATGAAAAAGGCGTGTAGCTTTTTGGTGACAGGTTTCAAGGAGCATGCTGAAGACAAGTGTCAGGGAGCATTGTGATGGCAAGTGTATTGAGAATTGTGATGACAATGGTCATGGAACATTGTGATGAAAAGTGCATGGAGTATTGTGATGACAGGCATCATGGAGCGTTGTGAGGACAAGTGTTATGGAACATTGTGATCACAAGGGTTTTGAGCATTGTGATGACAGAGGTCATGGATCATTTTGATTTCAAGGAGCATGGAGCATTTTGATGACAAGGGCATGCAGCAATGTGATCCCAAGGTTCATGGGAAATTGTGATGACAACAGTAATGGAGTATTGTGATGACAAGCGCCTAGCGCATTGTAATGACAAGGCCATTTAGCATTTTGCTGACAAAGGAATGGAGCATTGTGATGACAGGTGTCATGGAGCACTGTGGTGACAAGAGTCCCGGATCATTATGTTGTCAGGTGTCATGGAGTGTTGTGATGACAGTGGTCATGGAGCATTGTGATGATATTGGTCATGGAGCATTGTGATGAGAAGGTCATAGAGAATTGGGCTGAAAATGTTCATGGAGTATTGTGATGACAGGGGTCATGGAGCATTGTGATGACAAGGGAATGGAGCATGGTGATGACAAGGTCTTGGAGCATTGTGAGGAGATGACCATGGAGACTTGTGATGACAAATCTAATGGAGCATTCTGATGAAAAAGGGAATGGAACATTGTGATTACTGGAGTCTTCGAGCATTGTGATGACAAGGGCATGGAGCATTTTGAGAAGACCATGGAACATTCTGATGACATGCGTCATGGAGCTTTGTGATGACAAGGGCATGGAGCATTGTGATTACATGGAACTTTGAGCATTGTGATGACAAGGGTCATGGAGCCTTGTGATGACAAGGCCGTGGAATATTATGATGGCAGGTGTCATGAAGCATTGTTACGACAGAGGTAACGGAGCATTGTGATGAGAAGGGCATTGAGCATTGATCTGAAATGTTTCATGGATTACTGTGATGAGAGTGGGCATGGCGGTTTGTCATGAAAAGGGAACGGTACACTGTGATACATGGGTCATGTAGGATTGTAATGACAAGAGCATGGAGCATTGTGATGAGAATGGCATCGAGCATTGTGATGACAAGTGTCATGGAGCTTTGTGATGACAAGGACATGGAGCAATGTGATGAGAGGGTTCATGGAGCATTGTGATGACAATGACATGGAGCATTGTGATGCCAAGGGTCATGGAGCTTTGTGATGACAAAGGTCATGGAGCATTTTGATGACAAGTGTGTGGTGCATTGTGATGAGAAGGGCAGGGAGCATTTTGATGACAGGGTCATGCAGCAATTTGATGAAAAGTGTAATGGAACATTTTGATGCCAGGGGTTATAGAACATTGTGATGCCAGGGGTCATGGAGCTTTGGGATGAAAAGGGTCATGGAGCATTTTGATGACAGGGGTTATGGAACATTGTGATGTCAGGGGTCATGGAACATTGTGCTGATAAGGGGATGTAGCATTGTGATGACAGGGGTCATGGAACATTGTGATAACAGGGGTGAGGGAGGATTGTGATGACTAGTGATGGAACATTGTGATATCTCATGTGAGAGAGTATTTGGATGAGAAGTGCATGGAGCATTGTGATTACAAGGTTTATGGAGCATAGCGATGACAAGGTTGTGGATCATTGTGGTGAAAAGCGCATGGCACAATTTGATGACAAGGGTCATGGAGCATTGTTCTGACAAAGGCATGGAGCATTGTGATGACAAGGGTCACGGAGCATTGTGGTTACAAAGGTCACAGAGCCTTGTGATGACGCGGGCATGGATTGTTGTGATGACAAACGTTATGAAGCATTGTGATGACTGTAGTCACGGAGCATTGTGATGACAGGGGTCATGGAGCATTGTGATGACAATGGCATGGAGCATTGTGATGCCAAGTGTCATGGAGGATTCTGATGACAAAGGTAATGGAGCATTGTGGTGACAATGGTTTGGAGCATTGTGATGACAAGGATCAGGGAGCATTGTGCTGACAAGTGCATGGAGCATTGTGATGACAAGGGCATGGATCATTGTGATGACAAGGGTCATGGAGCATTGGGCTAAAAATGTGCATGGAGTATTGTGATGACAGGGGTCATGGAGCATTGTGATGACAAGGGAATGGAGCATGTTGATGACAAGGTCTTGGAGCATTGTGATGAGATGACCATGGAGACTTGTGATGACAAGTCTAATGGAGCATTCTTATGAAAAGGGGCATGGAGCATTGTGATTACGGGGGTCTTGAAGCATTGTGATGACAAGGGCATGGAGCATTGTGAGGCGAAGGCCATGGAACATTGTGATGACATGCGTCATGGAGCTTTGTGATGACAAGGGCATGGAGCATTGTGATTACATGGGTCTTGCAGCATTGTGCTGACAAGGGTCCTGGAGCCTTGTGATGACAAGGCCGTGGAACATTGTGATGGCAGGGGTCATGGAGCTTGTTATGACAGAGGTAATGGAGCATTGTGATGAGAAGTGCATTGAGCATTGGTCTGAAATATTTCATGGATTATTGTGATGAGAGTGGGCATGGTGCATTGTGATGACAAGGGCACGGTACACTGTGATACATGGGTCATGGAGGATTTTAATGACAAGGGCATGGAGCATTGTGATGAGAAGGGCATCGAGCATTGTGATGACAAGTGCCATGGAGCTTTGTGATGACAAGGGCATGGAGCAATGTGATGAGAGGTTTCATGGAGCATTGTGATGACAATGACATGGAGCATTGTGATGCCAAGGGTCATGGAGCTTTGTGATGACAAAGGTCATGGAGCATTTTGATGACAAGGGTGTGGTGCATTGTGATGAGAACGGCAGGGAGCATTGTGATGACCAGGTAATGCAGTATTGTAAAGAGAGGTGTCAGGGAGCATTGTGATGACATATGTAATGGCAAATTGTGATGACAATGGCATGGAGCATTGTGATGCAAACTTCCATTGAGGATTCTGATCACAAAGGTAATGGAGCATTGTGATGACAATGGCTTGGAGCATTGTGATGACAAGTGTCAGGGAGCATTGTGCTGACAAGTGCATGGAGAATTGTGATGACAAGGGTCATGGAGCATTGTGATGACAAGCTTGTGGAGTATATTGATGACAATGGCATGGAGCATTGGGATGAAAAGGGCATGGGGCTTTGTGATGAAAAAGACATGGAGCCTTTTCGTGACAGGGTTCAAGGAGCATTCTGATGACAAGTGTCAGGGAGCATTGTGATGACAAGTGTATTGAGAATTGTGATGACAAAGGTCATGGAGCATTGTGATGAAAAGGGCATGGATTATTGTGATGACAGGCATCACGGAGCGTTGTGAGGACAAGTGTTATGGAACATTGTGATCACAAGGGTTTGGAGCATTGTGATGACAGAGGTCATGGATTATTTGATTTCAAGGAGCATGGAGCATTGTGATGACAAGGGCATGAAGCAATGTGATCCCAAAGTTCATGGAGGATTGTGATGACAATGGAAATGGAGTATTGTGATGACAAGTGCATAGAGCATTGTAATGACAAGGTCATGTAGTATTTTGCTGACAAAGGCATGGAGCATTGTGATGACAGGTGTCATGGAGCACTGTGATGACAAGCGTCATGGAGCATTGTGAATACATGGGTCATGGAACATTGGGATAACATGGGCATGGATCATTGTGATGACAAGGGTCATGGAGCATTGGGCTGAAAATGTTCATGGAGTATTGTGATGACAGGGGTCATGGTGCATTGTGATTACAGGGGTCTTGGAGCATTGTGATGACAAGAGTCCCGGATCATTGTGTTGTCAGGTGTCATGGAGTGTTGTGATGACAGTGGTCATGGAGCATTGTGATGATATTGGTCATGGAGCATTGTGATGAGAAGGTCAAAGAGAATTGGGCTGAAAATGTTCATGGAGTATTGTGATGACAGGGGTCATGGAGCATTGTGATGACAAGGGAATGGAGCATGGTGATGACAAGGTCTTGGAGCATTGTGAGGAGATGACCATGGAGACTTGTGATGACAAATCTAATGGAGCATTCTGATGAAAAAGGGAATGGAACATTGTGATTACTGGAGTCTTCGAGCATTGTGATGACAAGGGCATGGAGCATTGTGAGGAGAAAACCATGGAACATTCTGATGACATGCGTCATGGAGCTTTGTGATGACAAGGGCATGGAGCATTGTGATTACATGGATCTTGGAGCATTGTGATGACAAGGGTCATGGAGCCTTGTGATGACAAGGCCGTGGAATATTATGATGGCAGGTGTCATGGAGCATTGTTACGACAGAGGTAACGGAGCATTGTGATGAGAAGGGCATTGAGCATTGATCTGAAATGTTTCATGGATTACTGTGATGAGAGTGGGCATGGCGGTTTGTCATGACAAGGGCACGGTACACTGTGATACATGGGTCATTGAGGATTGCAATGACAAGGTCATGGAGCATTGTGATGAGAATGGCATCGAGCATTGTGATGACAAGTGTCATGGAGCTTTGTGATGACAAGGACATGGAGCAATGTGATGAGAGGTTTCATGGAGCATTGTGATGACAATGACATGGAGCATTGTGATGCCAAGGGTCATGGAGCTTTGTGATGACAAAGGTCATGGAGCATTTTGATGACAAGTGTGTGGTGCATTGTGATGAGAAGGGCAGGGAGCATTTTGATGACAGGGTCATGCAGCAATTTGATGAAAAGTGTAATGGAACATTTTGATGCCAGGGGTTATAGAACATTGTGATGCCAGGGGTCATGGAGCTTTGGGATGAAAAGGGTCATGGAGCATTTTGATGACAGGGGTTATGGAACATTGTGATGTCAGGGGTCATGGAACATTGTGCTGATAAGGGGATGTAGCATTGTGATGACAGGGGTCATGGAACATTGTGATAACAGGGGTGAGGGAGGATTGTGATGACTAGTGATGGAACATTGTGATATCTCATGTGAGAGAGTATTTGGATGAGAAGTGCATGGAGCATTGTGATTACAAGGTTTATGGAGCATAGCGATGACAAGGTTGTGGATCATTGTGGTGAAAAGCGCATGGCACAATTTGATGACAAGGGTCATGGAGCATTGTTCTGACAAAGGCATGGAGCATTGTGATGACAAGGGTCACGGAGCATTGTGGTTACAAAGGTCACAGAGCTTTGTGATGACGCGGGCATGGATTGTTGTGATGACAAACGTTATGAAGCATTGTGATGACTGTAGTCATGGAGCATTGTGATGACAGGGGTCATGGAGCATTGTGATGACAATGGCATGAAGCATTGTGATGCCAAGTGTCATGGAGGATTCTGATGACAAAGGTAATGGAGCATTGTGGTGACAATGGTTTGGAGCATTGTGATGACAAGGATCAGGGAGCATTGTGCTGACAAGTGCATGGAGCATTGTGATGACAAGGGCATGGATCATTGTGATGACAAGGGTCATGGAGCATTGGGCTGAAAATGTGCATGGAGTATTGTGATGACAGGGGTCATGGAGCATTGTGATGACAAGGGAATGGAGCATGTTGATGACAAGGTCTTGGAGCATTGTGATGAGATGACCATGGAGACTTGTGATGACAAGTCTAATGGAGCATTCTTATGAAAAGGGGCATGGAGCATTGTGATTACGGGGGTCTTGAAGCATTGTGATGACAAGGGCATGGAGCATTGTGAGGCGAAGGCCATGGAACATTGTGATGACATGCGTCATGGAGCTTTGTGATGACAAGGGCATGGAGCATTGTGATTACATGGGTCTTGGAGCATTGTGCTGACAAGGGTCCTGGAGACTTGTGATGACAAGGCCGTGGAACATTGTGATGGCAGGGGTCATGGAGCTTGTTATGACAGAGGTAATGGAGCATTGTGATGAGAAGTGCATTGAGCATTGGTCTGAAATATTTCATGGATTATTGTGATGAGAGTGGGCATGGCGCATTGTGATGACAAGGGCACGGTACACTGTGATACATGGGTCATGGAGGATTGTAATGACAAGGGCATGGAACATTGTGATGAGAAGGGCATCGAGCATTGTGATGACAAGTGCCATGGAGCTTTGTGATGACAAGGGCATGGAGCAATGTGATGCGAGGGTTCATGGAGCATTGTGATGACAATGACATGGAGCATTGTGATGCCAAGGGTCATGGAGCTTTGTGATGACAAAGGTCATGGAGCATTTTGATGACAAGGGTGTGGTGCATTGTGATGAGAACGGCAGGGAGCATTGTGATGACCAGGTAATGCAGTATTGTAAAGAGAGGTGTCAGGGAGCATTGTGATGACATATGTAATGGTCCATTGTGATGACAATGGCATGGAGCATTGTGATGCAAACTTCCATTGAGGATTCTGATCACAAAGGTAATGGAGCATTGTGATGACAATGGCTTGGAGCATTGTGATGACAAGTGTCAGGGAGCATTGTGCTGACAAGTGCATGGAGAATTGTGATGACAAGGGTCATGGAGCATTCTGATGACAAGCTTGTGTAGTATATTGATGACAATGGCATGGAGCATTGGGATGAAAAGGGCATGGGGCTTTGTGATGAAAAAGGCATGGAGCCTTTTCGTGACAGGGTTCAAGGAGCATTCTGATGACAAGTGTCAGGGAGCATTGTGATGACAAGTGTATTGAGAATTGTGATGACAAAGGTCATGGAGCATTGTGATGAAAAGGGCATGGATTATTGTGATGACAGTCATCACGGAGCGTTGTGAGGACAAGTGTTATGGAACATTGTGATCACAAGGGTTTGGAGCATTGTGATGACAGAGGTCATGGATCATTTAGATTTCAAGGAGCATGGAGCATTGTGATGACAAGGGCATGAAGCAATGTGATCCCAAAGTTCATGGAGGATTGTGATGACAACAGTAATGGAGTATTGTGATGACAAGCGCCTAGCGCATTGTAATGACAAGGCCATTTAGCATTTTGCTGACAAAGGAATGGAGCATTGTGATGACAGGTGTCATGGAGCACTGTGGTGACAAGCGTCACAGAGCCTTGTGAAAACAAGTGTCATGGAACATTGGGATGACAAGGGCATGGATCATTGTGATGACAATGGTCATGGAGCATTGGGCTGAAAATGTTCATGGAGTATTGTGATGACAGGGGTCATGGAGCATTGTGATTACAGGGGTCTTGGAGCATTGTGATGACAAGAGTCCCGGATCATTATGTTGTCAGGTGTCATGGAGTGTTGTGATGACAGTGGTCATGGAGCATTGTGATGATATTGGTCATGGAGCATTGTGATGAGACGGTCATAGAGAATTGGGCTGAAAATGTTCATGGAGTATTGTGATGACAGGGGTCATGGAGCATTGTGATGACAAGGGAATGGAGCATGGTGATGACAAGGTCTTGGAGCATTGTGAGGAGATGACCATGGAGACTTGTGATGACAAATCTAATGGAGCATTCTGATGAAAAAGGGAATGGAACATTGTGATTACTGGAGTCTTCGAGCATTGTGATGACAAGGGCATGGAGCATTGTGAGGAGAAGACCATGGAACATTCTGATGACATGCGTCATGGAGCTTTGTGATGACAAGGGCATGGAGCATTGTGATTACATGGAACTTGGAGCATTGTGATGACAAGGGTCATGGAGCCTTGTGATGACAAGGCCGTGGAATATTATGATGGCAGGTGTCATGGAGCATTGTTACGACAGAGGTAACGGAGCATTGTGATGAGAAGGGCATTGAGCATTGATCTGAAATGTTTCATGGATTACTGTGATGAGAGTGGGCATGGCGGTTTGTCATGACAAAGGCACGGTACACTGTGATACATGGGTCATGGAGGATTGTAATGACAATGTCATGGAGCATTGTGATGAGAATGGCATCGAGCATTGTGATGACAAGTGTCATGGAGCTTTGTGATGACAAGGACATGGAGCAGTGTGATGAGAGGGTTCATGGAGCATTGTGATGACAATGACATGGAGCATTGTGATGCCAAGGGTCATGGAGCTTTGTGATGACAAAGGTCATGGAGCATTTTGATGACAAGTGTGTGGTGCATTGTGATGAGAAGGGCAGGGAGCATTTTGATGACAGGGTCATGCAGCAATTTGATGAAAAGTGTAATGGAACATTTTGATGCCAGGGGTTATAGAACATTGTGATGCCAGGGGTCATGGAGCTTTGGGATGATAAGGGTCATGGAGCATTTTGATGACAGGGGTTATGGAACATTGTGATGTCAGGGGTCATGGAACATTGTGCTGATAAGGGGATGTAGCATTGTGATGACAGTGGTCATGGAACATTGTGATAACAGGGGTGAGGGAGGATTGTGATGACTAGTGATGGAACATTGTGATATCTCATGTGAGAGAGTATTTGGATGAGAAGTGCATGGAGCATTGTGATTACAAGGTTTATGGAGCATAGCGATGACAAGGTTGTGGATCATTGTGGTGAAAAGCACATGGCACAATTTGATGACAAGGGTCATGGAGCATTGTTCTGACAAAGGCATGGAGCATTGTGATGACAAGGGTCACGGAGCATTGTGGTTACAAAGGTCACAGAGCCTTGTGATGACGCGGGCATGGATTGTTGTGATGACAAACGTTATGAAGCATTGTGATGACTGTAGTCACGGAGCATTGTGATGACAGGGGTCATGGAGCATTGTGATGACAATGGCATGGAGCATTGTGATGCCAAGTGTCATGGAGGATTCTGATGACAAAGGTAATGGAGCATTGTGGTGACAATGGTTTGGAGCATTGTGATGACAAGGATCAGGGAGCATTGTGCTGACAAGTGCATGGAGCATTGTGATGACAAGGGCATGGAGCATTGTGATGACAAGGGTCATGGAGCATTGGGCTAAAAATGTGCATGGAGTATTGTGATGACAGGGGTCATGGAGCATTGTGATGACAAGGGAATGGAGCATGTTGATGACAAGGTCTTGGAGCATTGTGATGAGATGACCATGGAGACTTGGGATGACAAGTCTAATGGAGCATTCTTATGAAAAGGGGCATGGAGCATTGTGATTACGGGGGTCTTGAAGCATTGTGATGACAAGGGCATGGAGCATTGTGAGGCGAAGGCCATGGAACATTGTGATGACATGCGTCATGGAGCTTTGTGATGACAAGGGCATGGAGCATTGTGATTACATGGGTCTTGGAGCATTGTGCTGACAAGGGTCCTGGAGCCTTGTGATGACAAGGCCGTGGAACATTGTGATGGCAGGGGTCATGGAGCTTGTTATGACAGAGGTAATGGAGCATTGTGATGAGAAGTGCATTGAGCATTGGTCTGAAATATTTCATGGATTATTGTGATGAGAGTGGGCATGGTGCATTGTGATGACAAGGGCACGGTACACTGTGATACATGGGTCATGGAGGATTGTAATGACAAGGGCATGGAGCATTGTGATGAGAAGGGCATCGAGCATTGTGATGACAAGTGCCATGGAGCTTTGTGATGACAAGGGCATGGAGCAATGTGATGAGAGGGTTCATGAAGCATTGTGATGACAATGACATGGAGCATTGTGATGCCAAGTGTCATGGAGCTTTGTGATGACAAAGGTCATGCAGTATTGTGAAGATAGGTGTCAGGGAGCATTGTGATGACATATGTAATGGCCCATTGTGATGGCAATGTCATGGAGCATTGTGATGCCAAGTGTCATGGAGGATTCTGATGACAAATGTAATGGAGCATTGTGAATGACAATGGCTTGGAGCATTGTGATGACAAGGGTCAGGGAGCATTGTTCTGACAAGTGCATGGAGCATTGTGATGACAAGTGTCATGGAGCTTTCTGATGACAAGCTTGTGGAATATTTTGATGACAATGGCATGGAGCATTGGGATGAAAACGGCATGGGGCTTTGTGATGAAAAAGGCGTGTAGCCTTTTGGTGACAGGTTTCAAGGAGCATGCTGACGACAAGTGTCAGGGAGCATTGTGATGACAAGTGTATTGAGAATTGTGATGACAATGGTCATGGAACATTGTGATGAAAAGGGCATGGAGTATTGTGATGACAGGCATCATGGAGCGTTGTGAGGACAAGTGTTATGGAACATTGTGATCACAAGGGTTTTGAGCATTGTGATGACAGAGGTCATGGATCATTTTGATTTCAAGGAGCATGGAGCATTTTGATGACAAGGGCATGCAGCAATGTGATCCCAAGGTTCATGGGAAATTGTGATGACAACAGTAATGGAGTATTGTGATGACAAGCGCCTAGCGCATTGTAATGACAAGGCCATTTAGCATTTTGCTGACAAAGGAATGGAGCATTGTGATGACAGGTGTCATGGAGCACTGTGGTGACAAGAGTCCCGGATCATTATGTTGTCAGGTGTCATGGAGTGTTGTGATGACAGTGGTCATGGAGCATTGTGATGATATTGGTCATGGAGCATTGTGATGAGAAGGTCATAGAGAATTGGGCTGAAAATGTTCATGGAGTATTGTGATGACAGGGGTCATGGAGCATTGTGATGACAAGGGAATGGAGCATGGTGATGACAAGGTCTTGGAGCATTGTGAGGAGATGACCATGGAGACTTGTGATGACAAATCTAATGGAGCATTCTGATGAAAAAGGGAATGGAACATTGTGATTACTGGAGTCTTCGAGCATTGTGATGACAAGGGCATGGAGCATTTTGAGAAGACCATGGAACATTCTGATGACATGCGTCATGGAGCTTTGTGATGACAAGGGCATGGAGCATTGTTATTACATGGAACTTGGAGCATTGTGATGACAAGGGTCATGGAGCCTTGTGATGACAAGGCCGTGGAATATTATGATGGCAGGTGTCATGGAGCATTGTTACGACAGAGGTAACGGAGCATTGTGATGAGAAGGGCATTGAGCATTGATCTGAAATGTTTC
Organism: Mesoplodon densirostris; assembly: GCF_025265405.1. NCBI lineage: Eukaryota > Metazoa > Chordata > Mammalia > Artiodactyla > Ziphiidae > Mesoplodon > Mesoplodon densirostris. The sequence goes on from NW_026778196.1 coordinate 10,933,687, forward strand.
ATGGATTACTGTGATGAGAGTGGGCATGGCGGTTTGTCATGACAAGGGAACGGTACACTGTGATACATGGGTCATAGAGGATTGTAATGACAAGAGCATGGAGCATTGTGATGAGAATGGCATCGAGCATTGTGATGACAAGTGTCATGGAGCTTTGTGATGACAAGGACATGGAGCAATGTGATGAGAGGGTTCATGGAGCATTGTGATGACAATGACATGGAGCATTGTGATGCCAAGGGTCATGGAGCTTTGTGATGACAAAGGTCATGGAGCATTTTGATGACAAGTGTGTGGTGCATTGTGATGAGAAGGGCAGGGAGCATTTTGATGACAGGGTCATGCAGCAATTTGATGAAAATTGTAATGGAACATTTTGATGCCAGGGATTATAGAACATTGTGATGCCAGGGGTCATGGAGCTTTGGGATGAAAAGGGTCATGGAGCATTTTGATGACAGGGGTTATGGAACATTGTGATGTCAGGGGTCATGGAACATTGTGCTGATAAGGGGATGTAGCATTGTGATGACAGGGGTCATGGAACATTGTGATAACAGGGGTGAGGGAGGATTGTGATGACTAGGGATGGAACATTGTGATATCTCATGTGAGAGAGTATTTGGATGAGAAGAGCATGGAGCATTGTGATTACAAGGTTTATGGAGCATAGCGATGACAAGGTTGTGGATCATTGTGGTGAAAAGCGCATGGCACAATTTGATGACAAGGGTCATGGAGCATTGTTCTGACAAAGGCATGGAGCATTGTGATGACAAGGGTCACGGAGCATTGTGGTTACAAAGGTCACAGAGCCTTGTGATGACGCGGGCATGGATTGTTGTGATGACAAACGTTATGAAGCATTGTGATGACTGTAGTCACGGAGCATTGTGATGACAGGGGTCATGGAGCATTGTGATGACAATGGCATGGAGCATTGTTATGCCAAGTGTCATGGAGGATTCTGATGACAAAGGTAATGGAGCATTGTGGTGACAATGGTTTGGAGGATTGTGATGACAAGGATCAGGGAGCATTGTGCTGACAAGTGCATGGAGCATTGTGATGACAAGGGCATGGATCATTGTGATGACAAGGGTCATGGAGCATTGGGCTAAAAATGTGCATGGAGTATTGTGATGACAGGGGTCATGGAGCATTGTGATGACAAGGGAATGGAGCATGTTGATGACAAGGTCTTGGAGCATTGTGATGAGATGACCATGGAGACTTGTGATGACAATTCTAAAGGAGCATTCTTATGAAAAGGGGCATGGAGCATTGTGATTACGGGGGCCTTGAAGCATTGTGATGACAAGGGCATGGAGCACTGTGAGGCGAAGGCCATGGAACATTGTGATGACATGCGTCATGGAGCTTTGTGATGACAAGGGCATGGAGCATTGTGATTACATGGGTCTTGGAGCATTGTGCTGACAAGGGTCCTGGAGCCTTGTGATGACAAGGCCGTGGAACATTGTGATGGCAGAGGTCATGGAGCTTGTTATGACAGAGGTAATGGAGCATTGTGATGAGAAGTGCATTGAGCATTGGTCTGAAATATTTCATGGATTATTGTGATGAGAGTGGGCATGGCGCATTGTGATGACAAGGGCATGGTACACTGTGATACATGGGTCATGTAGGATTGTAATGACAAGGGCATGGAGCATTGTGATGAGAAGGGCATCGAGCATTGTGATGACAAGTGCCATGGAGCTTTGTGATGACAAGGGCATGGAGCAATGTGATGAGAGGGTTCATGAAGCATTGTGATGACAATGACATGGAGCATTGTGATGCCAAGGGTCATGGAGCTTTGTGATGACAAAGGTCATGCAGTATTGTGAAGATAGGTGTCAGGGAGCATTGTGATGACATATGTAATGGCCCATTGTGATGGCAATGTCATGGAGCATTGTGATGCCAAGTGTCATGGAGGATTCTGATGACAAAGGTAATGGAGCATTGTGAATGACAATGGCTTGGAGCATTGTGATGACAAGGGTCAGGGAGCATTGTTCTGACAAGTGCATGGAGCATTGTGATGACAAGGGTCATGGAGCTTTCTGATGACAAGCTTGTGGAGTATTTTGATGACAATGGCATGGAGCATTGGGATGAAAACGGCATGGGGCTTTGTGATGAAAAAGGCGTGTAGCCTTTTGGTGACAGGTTTCAAGGAGCATGCTGAAGACAAGTGTCAGGGAGCATTGTGATGACAAGTGTATTGAGAATTGTGATGACAATGGTCATGGAACATTGTGATGAAAAGGGCATGGAGTATTGTGATGACAGGCATCATGGAGCGTTGTGAGGACAAGTGTTATGGAACATTGTGATCACAAGGGTTTTGAGCATTGTGATGACAGAGGTCATGGATCATTTTGATTTCAAGGAGCATGGAGCATTTTGATGACAAGGGCATGCAGCAATGTGATCCCAAGGTTCATGGGAAATTGTGATGACAACAGTAATGGAGTATTGTGATGACAAGCGCCTAGTGCATTGTAATGACAAGGCCATTTAGCATTTTGCTGACAAAGGAATGGAGCATTGTGATGACAGGTGTCATGGAGCACTGTGGTGAAAAGAGTCCCGGATCATTATGTTGTCAGGTGTCATGGAGTGTTGTGATGACAGTGGTCATGGAGCATTGTGATGATATTGGTCATGGAGCATTGTGATGAGAAGGTCATAGAGAATTGGGCTGAAAATGTTCATGGAGTATTGTGATGACAGGGGTCATGGAGCATTGTGATGACAAGGGAATGGAGCATGGTGATGACAAGGTCTTGGAGCATTGTGAGGAGATGACCATGGAGACTTGTGATGACAAATCTAATGGAGCATTCTGATGAAAAAGGGAATGGAACATTGTGATTACTGGAGTCTTCGAGCATTGTGATGACAAGGGCATGGAGCATTTTGAGAAGACCATGGAACATTCTGATGACATGCGTCATGGAGCTTTGTGATGACAAGGGCATGGAGCATTGTTATTACATGGAACTTGGAGCATTGTGATGACAAGGGTCATGGAGCCTTGTGATGACAAGGCCGTGGAATATTATGATGGCAGGTGTCATGGAGCATTGTTACGACAGAGGTAACGGAGCATTGTGATGAGAAGGGCATTGAGCATTGATCTGAAATGTTTCATGGATTACTGTGATGAGAGTGGGCATGGCGGTTTGTCATGACAAGGGAACGGTACACTGTGATACATGGGTCATAGAGGATTGTAATGACAAGAGCATGGAGCATTGTGATGAGAATGGCATCGAGCATTGTGATGACAAGTGTCATGGAGCTTTGTGATGACAAGGACATGGAGCAATGTGATGAGAGGGTTCATGGAGCATTGTGATGACAATGACATGGAGCATTGTGATGCCAAGGGTCATGGAGCTTTGTGATGACAAAGGTCATGGAGCATTTTGATGACAAGTGTGTGGTGCATTGTGATGAGAAGGGCAGGGAGCATTTTGATGACAGGGTCATGCAGCAATTTGATGAAAATTGTAATGGAACATTTTGATGCCAGGGATTATAGAACATTGTGATGCCAGGGGTCATGGAGCTTTGGGATGAAAAGGGTCATGGAGCATTTTGATGACAGGGGTTATGGAACATTGTGATGTCAGGGGTCATGGAACATTGTGCTGATAAGGGGATGTAGCATTGTGATGACAGGGGTCATGGAACATTGTGATAACAGGGGTGAGGGAGGATTGTGATGACTAGGGATGGAACATTGTGATATCTCATGTGAGAGAGTATTTGGATGAGAAGAGCATGGAGCATTGTGATTACAAGGTTTATGGAGCATAGCGATGACAAGGTTGTGGATCATTGTGGTGAAAAGCGCATGGCACAATTTGATGACAAGGGTCATGGAGCATTGTTCTGACAAAGGCATGGAGCATTGTGATGACAAGGGTCACGGAGCATTGTGGTTACAAAGGTCACAGAGCCTTGTGATGACGCGGGCATGGATTGTTGTGATGACAAACGTTATGAAGCATTGTGATGACTGTAGTCACGGAGCATTGTGATGACAGGGGTCATGGAGCATTGTGATGACAATGGCATGGAGCATTGTTATGCCAAGTGTCATGGAGGATTCTGATGACAAAGGTAATGGAGCATTGTGGTGACAATGGTTTGGAGGATTGTGATGACAAGGATCAGGGAGCATTGTGCTGACAAGTGCATGGAGCATTGTGATGACAAGGGCATGGATCATTGTGATGACAAGGGTCATGGAGCATTGGGCTAAAAATGTGCATGGAGTATTGTGATGACAGGGGTCATGGAGCATTGTGATGACAAGGGAATGGAGCATGTTGATGACAAGGTCTTGGAGCATTGTGATGAGATGACCATGGAGACTTGTGATGACAATTCTAAAGGAGCATTCTTATGAAAAGGGGCATGGAGCATTGTGATTACGGGGGCCTTGAAGCATTGTGATGACAAGGGCATGGAGCACTGTGAGGCGAAGGCCATGGAACATTGTGATGACATGCGTCATGGAGCTTTGTGATGACAAGGGCATGGAGCATTGTGATTACATGGGTCTTGGAGCATTGTGCTGACAAGGGTCCTGGAGCCTTGTGATGACAAGGCCGTGGAACATTGTGATGGCAGGGGTCATGGAGCTTGTTATGACAGAGGTAATGGAGCATTGTGATGAGAAGTGCATTGAGCATTGGTCTGAAATATTTCATGGATTATTGTGATGAGAGTGGGCATGGCGCATTGTGATGACAAGGGCACGGTACACTGTGATACATGGGTCATGGAGGATTGTAATGACAAGGGCATGGAGCATTGTGATGAGAAGGGCATCGAGCATTGTGATGACAAGTGCCATGGAGCTTTGTGATGACAAGGGCATGGAGCAATGTGATGAGAGGGTTCATGAAGCATTGTGATGACAATGACATGGAGCATTGTGATGCCAAGGGTCATGGAGCTTTGTGATGACAAAGGTCATGCAGTATTGTGAAGATAGGTGTCAGGGAGCATTGTGATGACATATGTAATGGCCCATTGTGATGGCAATGTCATGGAGCATTGTGATGCCAAGTGTCATGGAGGATTCTGATGACAAAGGTAATGGAGCATTGTGAATGACAATGGCTTGGAGCATTGTGATGACAAGGGTCAGGGAGCATTGTTCTGACAAGTGCATGGAGCATTGTGATGACAAGGGTCATGGAGCTTTCTGATGACAAGCTTGTGGAGTATTTTGATGACAATGGCATGGAGCATTGGGATGAAAACGGCATGGGGCTTTGTGATGAAAAAGGCGTGTAGCCTTTTGGTGACAGGTTTCAAGGAGCATGCTGAATACAAGTGTCAGGGAGCATTGTGATGACAAGTGTATTGAGAATTGTGATGACAATGGTCATGGAACATTGTGATGAAAAGGGCATGGAGTATTGTGATGACAGGCATCATGGAGCGTTGTGAGGACAAGTGTTATGGAACATTGTGATCACAAGGGTTTTGAGCATTGTGATGACAGAGGTCATGGATCATTTTGATTTCAAGGAGCATGGAGCATTTTGATGACAAGGGCATGCAGCAATGTGATCCCAAGGTTCATGGGAAATTGTGATGACAACAGTAATGGAGTATTGTGATGACAAGCGCCTAGCGCATTGTAATGACAAGGCCATTTAGCATTTTGCTGACAAAGGAATGGAGCATTGTGATGACAGGTGTCATGGAGCACTGTGGTGACAAGAGTCCCGGATCATTATGTTGTCAGGTGTCATGGAGTGTTGTGATGACAGTGGTCATGGAGCATTGTGATGATATTGGTCATGGAGCATTGTGATGAGAAGGTCATAGAGAATTGGGCTGAAAATGTTCATGGAGTATTGTGATGACAGGGGTCATGGAGCATTGTGATGACAAGGGAATGGAGCATGGTGATGACAAGGTCTTGGAGCATTGTGAGGAGATGACCATGGAGACTTGTGATGACAAATCTAATGGAGCATTCTGATGAAAAAGGGAATGGAACATTGTGATTACTGGAGTCTTCGAGCATTGTGATGACAAGGGCATGGAGCATTTTGAGAAGACCATGGAACATTCTGATGACATGCGTCATGGAGCTTTGTGATGACAAGGGCATGGAGCATTGTTATTACATGGAACTTGGAGCATTGTGATGACAAGGGTCATGGAGCCTTGTGATGACAAGGCCGTGGAATATTATGATGGCAGGTGTCATGGAGCATTGTTACGACAGAGGTAACGGAGCATTGTGATGAGAAGGGCATTGAGCATTGATCTGAAATGTTTCATGGATTACTGTGATGAGAGTGGGCATGGCGGTTTGTCATGACAAGGGAACGGTACACTGTGATACATGGGTCATAGAGGATTGTAATGACAAGAGCATGGAGCATTGTGATGAGAATGGCATCGAGCATTGTGATGACAAGTGTCATGGAGCTTTGTGATGACAAGGACATGGAGCAATGTGATGAGAGGGTTCATGGAGCATTGTGATGACAATGACATGGAGCATTGTGATGCCAAGGGTCATGGAGCTTTGTGATGACAAAGGTCATGGAGCATTTTGATGACAAGTGTGTGGTGCATTGTGATGAGAAGGGCAGGGAGCATTTTGATGACAGGGTCATGCAGCAATTTGATGAAAATTGTAATGGAACATTTTGATGCCAGGGATTATAGAACATTGTGATGCCAGGGGTCATGGAGCTTTGGGATGAAAAGGGTCATGGAGCATTTTGATGACAGGGGTTATGGAACATTGTGATGTCAGGGGTCATGGAACATTGTGCTGATAAGGGGATGTAGCATTGTGATGACAGGGGTCATGGAACATTGTGATAACAGGGGTGAGGGAGGATTGTGATGACTAGGGATGGAACATTGTGATATCTCATGTGAGAGAGTATTTGGATGAGAAGAGCATGGAGCATTGTGATTACAAGGTTTATGGAGCATAGCGATGACAAGGTTGTGGATCATTGTGGTGAAAAGCGCATGGCACAATTTGATGACAAGGGTCATGGAGCATTGTTCTGACAAAGGCATGGAGCATTGTGATGACAAGGGTCACGGAGCATTGTGGTTACAAAGGTCACAGAGCCTTGTGATGACGCGGGCATGGATTGTTGTGATGACAAACGTTATGAAGCATTGTGATGACTGTAGTCACGGAGCATTGTGATGACAGGGGTCATGGAGCATTGTGATGACAATGGCATGGAGCATTGTTATGCCAAGTGTCATGGAGGATTCTGATGACAAAGGTAATGGAGCATTGTGGTGACAATGGTTTGGAGGATTGTGATGACAAGGATCAGGGAGCATTGTGCTGACAAGTGCATGGAGCATTGTGATGACAAGGGCATGGATCATTGTGATGACAAGGGTCATGGAGCATTGGGCTAAAAATGTGCATGGAGTATTGTGATGACAGGGGTCATGGAGCATTGTGATGACAAGGGAATGGAGCATGTTGATGACAAGGTCTTGGAGCATTGTGATGAGATGACCATGGAGACTTGTGATGACAATTCTAAAGGAGCATTCTTATGAAAAGGGGCATGGAGCATTGTGATTACGGGGGCCTTGAAGCATTGTGATGACAAGGGCATGGAGCACTGTGAGGCGAACGCCATGGAACATTGTGATGACATGCGTCATGGAGCTTTGTGATGACAAGGGCATGGAGCATTGTGATTACATGGGTCTTGGAGCATTGTGCTGACAAGGGTCCTGGAGCCTTGTGATGACAAGGCCGTGGAACATTGTGATGGCAGGGGTCATGGAGCTTGTTATGACAGAGGTAATGGAGCATTGTGATGAGAAGTGCATTGAGCATTGGTCTGAAATATTTCATGGATTATTGTGATGAGAGTGGGCATGGCGCATTGTGATGACAAGGGCACGGTACACTGTGATACATGGGTCATGGAGGATTGTAATGACAAGGGCATGGAGCATTGTGATGAGAAGGGCATCGAGCATTGTGATGACAAGTGCCATGGAGCTTTGTGATGACAAGGGCATGGAGCAATGTGATGAGAGGGTTCATGAAGCATTGTGATGACAATGACATGGAGCATTGTGATGCCAAGGGTCATGGAGCTTTGTGATGACAAAGGTCATGCAGTATTGTGAAGATAGGTGTCAGGGAGCATTGTGATGACATATGTAATGGCCCATTGTGATGGCAATGTCATGGAGCATTGTGATGCCAAGTGTCATGGAGGATTCTGATGACAAAGGTAATGGAGCATTGTGAATGACAATGGCTTGGAGCATTGTGATGACAAGGGTCAGGGAGCATTGTTCTGACAAGTGCATGGAGCATTGTGATGACAAGGGTCATGGAGCTTTCTGATGACAAGCTTGTGGAGTATTTTGATGACAATGGCATGGAGCATTGGGATGAAAACGGCATGGGGCTTTGTGATGAAAAAGGCGTGTAGCCTTTTGGTGACAGGTTTCAAGGAGCATGCTGAAGACAAGTGTCAGGGAGCATTGTGATGACAAGTGTATTGAGAATTGTGATGACAATGGTCATGGAACATTGTGATGAAAAGGGCATGGAGTATTGTGATGACAGGCATCATGGAGCGTTGTGAGGACAAGTGTTATGGAACATTGTGATCACAAGGGTTTTGAGCATTGTGATGACAGAGGTCATGGATCATTTTGATTTCAAGGAGCATGGAGCATTTTGATGACAAGGGCATGCAGCAATGTGATCCCAAGGTTCATGGGAAATTGTGATGACAACAGTAATGGAGTATTGTGATGACAAGCGCCTAGCGCATTGTAATGACAAGGCCATTTAGCATTTTGCTGACAAAGGAATGGAGCATTGTGATGACAGGTGTCATGGAGCACTGTGGTGACAAGAGTCCCGGATCATTATGTTGTCAGGTGTCATGGAGTGTTGTGATGACAGTGGTCATGGAGCATTGTGATGATATTGGTCATGGAGCATTGTGATGAGAAGGTCATAGAGAATTGGGCTGAAAATGTTCATGGAGTATTGTGATGACAGGGGTCATGGAGCATTGTGATGACAAGGGAATGGAGCATGGTGATGACAAGGTCTTGGAGCATTGTGAGGAGATGACCATGGAGACTTGTGATGACAAATCTAATGGAGCATTCTGATGAAAAAGGGAATGGAACATTGTGATTACTGGAGTCTTCGAGCATTGTGATGACAAGGGCATGGAGCATTTTGAGAAGACCATGGAACATTCTGATGACATGCGTCATGGAGCTTTGTGATGACAAGGGCATGGAGCATTGTGATTACATGGAACTTGGAGCATTGTGATGACAAGGGTCATGGAGCCTTGTGATGACAAGGCCGTGGAATATTATGATGGCAGGTGTCATGAAGCATTGTTACGACAGAGGTAACGGAGCATTGTGATGAGAAGGGCATTGAGCATTGATCTGAAATGTTTCATGGATTACTGTGATGAGAGTGGGCATGGCGGTTTGTCATGACAAGGGAACGGTACACTGTGATACATGGGTCATGGAGGATTGTAATGACAAGAGCATGGAGCATTGTGATGAGAATGGCATCGAGCATTGTGATGACAAGTGTCATGGAGCTTTGTGATGACAAGGACATGGAGCAATGTGATGAGAGGGTTCATGGAGCATTGTGATGACAATGACATGGAGCATTGTGATGCCAAGGGTCATGGAGCTTTGTGATGACAAAGGTCATGGAGCATTTTGATGACAAGTGTGTGGTGCATTGTGATGAGAAGGGCAGGGAGCATTTTGATGACAGGGTCATGCAGCAATTTGATGAAAAGTGTAATGGAACATTTTGATGCCAGGGGTTATAGAACATTGTGATGCCAGGGGTCATGGAGCTTTGGGATGAAAAGGGTCATGGAGCATTTTGATGACAGGGGTTATGGAACATTGTGATGTCAGGGGTCATGGAACATTGTGCTGATAAGGGGATGTAGCATTGTGATGACAGGGGTCATGGAACATTGTGATAACAGGGGTGAGGGAGGATTGTGATGACTAGTGATGGAACATTGTGATATCTCATGTGAGAGAGTATTTGGATGAGAAGTGCATGGAGCATTGTGATTACAAGGTTTATGGAGCATAGCGATGACAAGGTTGTGGATCATTGTGGTGAAAAGCGCATGGCACAATTTGATGACAAGGGTCATGGAGCATTGTTCTGACAAAGGCATGGAGCATTGTGATGACAAGGGTCACGGAGCATTGTGGTTACAAAGGTCACAGAGCCTTGTGATGACGCGGGCATGGATTGTTGTGATGACAAACGTTATGAAGCATTGTGATGACTGTAGTCACGGAGCATTGTGATGACAGGGGTCATGGAGCATTGTGATGACAATGGCATGGAGCATTGTGATGCCAAGTGTCATGGAGGATTCTGATGACAAAGGTAATGGAGCATTGTGGTGACAATGGTTTGGAGCATTGTGATGACAAGGATCAGGGAGCATTGTGCTGACAAGTGCATGGAGCATTGTGATGACAAGGGCATGGATCATTGTGATGACAAGGGTCATGGAGCATTGGGCTAAAAATGTGCATGGAGTATTGTGATGACAGGGGTCATGGAGCATTGTGATGACAAGGGAATGGAGCATGTTGATGACAAGGTCTTGGAGCATTGTGATGAGATGACCATGGAGACTTGTGATGACAAGTCTAATGGAGCATTCTTATGAAAAGGGGCATGGAGCATTGTGATTACGGGGGTCTTGAAGCATTGTGATGACAAGGGCATGGAGCATTGTGAGGCGAAGGCCATGGAACATTGTGATGACATGCGTCATGGAGCTTTGTGATGACAAGGGCATGGAGCATTGTGATTACATGGGTCTTGGAGCATTGTGCTGACAAGGGTCCTGGAGCCTTGTGATGACAAGGCCGTGGAACATTGTGATGGCAGGGGTCATGGAGCTTGTTATGACAGAGGTAATGGAGCATTGTGATGAGAAGTGCATTGAGCATTGGTCTGAAATATTTCATGGATTATTGTGATGAGAGTGGGCATGGTGCATTGTGATGACAAGGGCACGGTACACTGTGATACATGGGTCATGGAGGATTGTAATGACAAGGGCATGGAGCATTGTGATGAGAAGGGCATCGAGCATTGTGATGACAAGTGCCATGGAGCTTTGTGATGACAAGGGCATGGAGCAATGTGATGAGAGGGTTCATGGAGCATTGTGATGACAATGACATGGAGCATTGTGATGCCAAGGGTCATGGAGCTTTGTGATGACAAAGGTCATGGAGCATTTTGATGACAAGGGTGTGGTGCATTGTGATGAGAACGGCAGGGAGCATTGTGATGACCAGGTAATGCAGTATTGTAAAGAGAGGTGTCAGGGAGCATTGTGATGACATATGTAATGGCAAATTGTGATGACAATGGCATGGAGCATTGTGATGCAAACTTCCATTGAGGATTCTGATCACAAAGGTAATGGAGCATTGTGATGACAATGGCTTGGAGCATTGTGATGACAAGTGTCAGGGAGCATTGTGCTGACAAGTGCATGGAGAATTGTGATGACAAGGGTCATGGAGCATTCTGATGACAAGCTTGTGGAGTATATTGATGACAATGGCATGGAGCATTGGGATGAAAAGGGCATGGGGCTTTGTGATGAAAAAGACATGGAGCCTTTTCGTGACAGGGTTCAAGGAGCATTCTGATGACAAGTGTCAGGGAGCATTGTGATGACAAGTGTATTGAGAATTGTGATGACAAAAGTCATGGAGCATTGTGATGAAAAGGGCATGGATTATTGTGATGACAGGCATCACGGAGCGTTGTGAGGACAAGTGTTATGGAACATTGTGATCACAAGGGTTTGGAGCATTGTGATGACAGAGGTCATGGATTATTTGATTTCAAGGAGCTTGGAGCATTGTGATGACAAGGGCATGAAGCAATGTGATCCCAAAGTTCATGGAGGATTGTGATGACAATGGAAATGGAGTATTGTGATGACAAGTGCATAGAGCATTGTAATGACAAGGTCATGTAGTATTTTGCTGACAAAGGCATGGAGCATTGTGATGACAGGTGTCATGGAGCACTGTGATGACAAGCGTCATGGAGCATTGTGAATACATGGGTCATGGAACATTGGGATAACATGGGCATGGATCATTGTGATGAGAAGGGTCATGGAGCATTGGGCTGAAAATGTTCATGGAGTATTGTGATGACAGGGGTCATGGTGCATTGTGATTACAGGGGTCTTGGAGCATTGTGATGACAAGAGTCCCGGATCATTGTGTTGTCAGGTGTCATGGAGTGTTGTGATGACAGTGGTCATGGAGCATTGTGATGATATTGGTCATGGAGCATTGTGATGAGAAGGTCAAAGAGAATTGTGCTGAAAATGTTCATGGAGTATTGTGATGACAGGGGTCATGGAGCATTGTGATGACAAGGGAATGGAGCATGGTGATGACAAGGTCTTGGAGCATTGTGAGGAGATGACCATGGAGACTTGTGATGACAAATCTAATGGAGCATTCTGATGAAAAAGGGAATGGAACATTGTGATTACTGGAGTCTTCGAGCATTGTGATGACAAGGGCATGGAGCATTGGGAGGAGAAAACCATGGAACATTCTGATGACATGCGTCATGGAGCTTTGTGATGACAAGGGCATGGAGCATTGTGATTACATGGATCTTGGAGCATTGTGATGACAAGGGTCATGGAGCCTTGTGATGACAAGTCCGTGGAATATTATGATGGCAGGTGTCATGGAGCATTGTTACGACAGAGGTAACGGAGCATTGTGATGAGAAGGGCATTGAGCATTGATCTGAAATGTTTCATGGATTACTGTGATGAGAGTGGGCATGGCGGTTTGTCATGACAAGGGCACGGTACACTGTGATACATGGGTCATTGAGGATTGCAATGACAAGGTCATGGAGCATTGTGATGAGAATGGCATCGAGCATTGTGATGACAAGTGTCATGGAGCTTTGTGATGACAAGGACATGGAGCAATGTGATGAGAGGTTTCATGGAGCATTGTGATGACAATGACATGGAGCATTGTGATGCCAAGGGTCATGGAGCTTTGTGATGACAAAGGTCATGGAGCATTTTGATGACAAGTGTGTGGTGCATTGTGATGAGAAGGGCAGGGAGCATTTTGATGACAGGGTCATGCAGCAATTTGATGAAAAGTGTAATGGAACATTTTGATGCCAGGGGTTATAGAACATTGTGATGCCAGGGGTCATGAAGCTTTGGGATGAAAAGGGTCATGGAGCATTTTGATGACAGGGGTTATGAAACATTGTGATGTCAGGGGTCATGGAACATTGTGCTGATAAGGGGATGTAGCATTGTGATGACAGGGGTCATGGAACATTGTGATAACAGGGGTGAGGGAGGATTGTGATGACTAGTGATGGAACATTGTGATATCTCATGTGAGAGAGTATTTGGATGAGAAGTGCATGGAGCATTGTGATTACAAGGTTTATGGAGCATAGCGATGACAAGGTTGTGGATCATTGTGGTGAAAAGCGCATGGCACAATTTGATGACAAGGGTCATGGAGCATTGTTCTGACAAAGGCATGGAGCATTGTGATGACAAGGGTCACGGAGCATTGTGGTTACAAAGGTCACAGAGCCTTGTGATGACGCGGGCATGGATTGTTGCGATGACAAACGTTATGAAGCATTGTGATGACTGTAGTCACGGAGCATTGTGATGACAGGGGTCATGGAGCATTGTGATGACAATGGCATGGAGCATTGTGATGCCAAGTGTCATGGAGGATTCTGATGACAAAGGTAATGGAGCATTGTGGTGACAATGGTTTGGAGCATTGTGATGACAAGGAATAGGGAGCATTGTGCTGACAAGTGCATGGAGCTTTGTGATGACAAGGGCATGGATCATTGTGATGACAAGGGTCATGGAGCATTGGGCTAAAAATGTGCATGGAGTATTGTGATGACAGGGGTCATGGAGCATTGTGATGACAAGGGAATGGAGCATGTTGATGACAAGGTCTTGGAGCATTGTGATGAGATGACCATGGAGACTTGTGATGACAAGTCTAATGGAGCATTCTTATGAAAAGGGGCATGGAGCATTGTGATTACGGGGGTCTTGAAGCATTGTGATGACAACGGCATGGAGCATTGTGAGGCGAAGGCCATGGAACATTGTGATGACATGCGTCATGGAGCTTTGTGATGACAAGGGCATGGAGCATTGTGATTACATGGGTCTTGGAGCATTGTGCTGACAAGGGTCCTGGAGCCTTGTGATGACAAGGCCGTGGAACATTGTGATGGCAGGGGTCATGGAGCTTGTTATGACAGAGGTAATGGAGCATTGTGATGAGAAGTGCATTGAGCATTGGTCTGAAATATTTCATGGGTTATTGTGATGAGAGTGGGCATGGCGCATTGTGATGACAAGGGCACGGTTCACTGTGATACATGGGTCATGGAGGATTGTAATGACAAGGGCATGGAGCATTGTGATGAGAAGGGCATCGAGCATTGTGATGACAAGTGCCATGGAGCTTTGTGATGACAAGGGCATGGAGCAATGTGATGAGAGTGTTCATGGAGCATTGTGATGACAATGACATGGAGCATTGTGATGCCAAGGGTCATGGAGCTTTGTGATGACAAAGGTCATGCAGTATTGTGAAGATAGGTGTCAGGGAGCATTGTGATGACATATGTAATGGCCCATTGTGATGGCAATGTCATGGAGCATTGTGATGCCAAGTGTCATGGAGGATTCTGATGACAAAGGTAATGGAGCATTGTGAATGACAATGGCTTGGAGCATTGTGATGACAAGGGTCAGGGAGCATTGTTCTGACAAGTGCATGGAGCATTGTGATGACAAGTGTCATGGAGCTTTCTGATGACAAGCTTGTGGAATATTTTGATGACAATGGCATGGAGCATTGGGATGAAAACGGCATGGGGCTTTGTGATGAAAAAGGCGTGTAGCCTTTTGGTGACAGGTTTCAAGGAGCATGCTGACGACAAGTGTCAGGGAGCATTGTGATGACAAGTGTATTGAGAATTGTGATGACAATGGTCATGGAACATTGTGATGAAAAGGGCATGGAGTATTGTGATGACAGGCATCATGGAGCGTTGTGAGGACAAGTGTTATGGAACATTGTGATCACAAGGGTTTTGAGCATTGTGATGACAGAGGTCATGGATCATTTTGATTTCAAGGAGCATGGAGCATTTTGATGACAAGGGCATGCAGCAATGTGATCCCAAGGTTCATGGGAAATTGTGATGACAACAGTAATGGAGTATTGTGATGACAAGCGCCTAGCGCATTGTAATGACAAGGCCATTTAGCATTTTGCTGACAAAGGAATGGAGCATTGTGATGACAGGTGTCATGGAGCACTGTGGTGACAAGAGTCCCGGATCATTATGTTGTCAGGTGTCATGGAGTGTTGTGATGACAGTGGTCATGGAGCATTGTGATGATATTGGTCATGGAGCATTGTGATGAGAAGGTCATAGAGAATTGGGCTGAAAATGTTCATGGAGTATTGTGATGACAGGGGTCATGGAGCATTGTGATGACAAGGGAATGGAGCATGGTGATGACAAGGTCTTGGAGCATTGTGAGGAGATGACCATGGAGACTTGTGATGACAAATCTAATGGAGCATTCTGATGAAAAAGGGAATGGAACATTGTGATTACTGGAGTCTTCGAGCATTGTGATGACAAGGGCATGGAGCATTTTGAGAAGACCATGGAACATTCTGATGACATGCGTCATGGAGCTTTGTGATGACAAGGGCATGGAGCATTGTGATTACATGGAACTTGGAGCATTGTGATGACAAGGGTCATGGAGCCTTGTGATGACAAGGCCGTGGAATATTATGATGGCAGGTGTCATGGAGCATTATTACGACAGAGGTAACGGAGCATTGTGATGAGAAGGGCATTGAGCATTGATCTGAAATGTTTCATGGATTACTGTGATGAGAGTGGGCATGGCGGTTTGTCATGACAAGGGAAAGGTACACTGTGATACATGGGTCATGGAGGATTGTAATGACAAGAGCATGGAGCATTGTGATGAGAATGGCATCGAGCATTGTGATGACAAGTGTCATGGAGCTTTGTGATGACAAGGACATGGAGCAATGTGATGAGAGGGTTCATGGAGCATTGTGATGACAATGACATGGAGCATTGTGATGCCAAGGGTCATGGAGCTTTGTGATGACAAAGGTCATGGAGCATTTTGATGACAAGTGTGTGGTGCATTGTGATGAGAAGGGCAGGGAGCATTTTGATGACAGGGTCATGCAGCAATTTGATGAAAATTGTAATGGAACATTTTGATGCCAGGGATTATAGAACATTGTGATGCCAGGGGTCATGGAGCTTTGGGATGAAAAGGGTCATGGAGCATTTTGATGACAGGGGTTATGGAACATTGTGATGTCAGGGGTCATGGAACATTGTGCTGATAAGGGGATGTAGCATTGTGATGACAGGGGTCATGGAACATTGTGATAACAGGGGTGAGGGAGGATTGTGATGACTAGGGATGGAACATTGTGATATCTCATGTGAGAGAGTATTTGGATGAGAAGTGCATGGAGCATTGTGATTACAAGGTTTATGGAGCATAGCGATGACAAGGTTGTGGATCATTGTGGTGAAAAGCGCATGGCACAATTTGATGACAAGGGTCATGGAGCATTGTTCTGACAAAGGCATGGAGCATTGTGATGACAAGGGTCACGGAGCATTGTGGTTACAAAGGTCACAGAGCCTTGTGATGACGCGGGCATGGATTGTTGTGATGACAACCGTTATGAAGCATTGTGATGACTGTAGTCACGGAGCATTGTGATGACAGGGGTCATGGAGCATTGTGATGACAATGGCATGGAGCATTGTGATGCCAAGTGTCATGGAGGATTCTGATGACAAAGGTAATGGAGCATTGTGGTGACAATGGTTTGGAGCATTGTGATGACAAGGATCAGGGAGCATTGTGCTGACAAGTGCATGGAGCATTGTGATGACAAGGGCATGGATCATTGTGATGACAAGGGTCATGGAGCATTGGGCTAAAAATGTGCATGGAGTATTGTGATGACAGGGGTCATGGAGCATTGTGATGACAAGGGAATGGAGCATGTTGATGACAAGGTCTTGGAGCATTGTGATGAGATGACCATGGAGACTTGTGATGAAAAGTCTAAAGGAGCATTCTTATGAAAAGGGGCATGGAGCATTGTGATTACGGGGGCCTTGAAGCATTGTGATGACAAGGGCATGGAGCACTGTGAGGCGAAGGCCATGGAACATTGTGATGACATGCGTCATGGAGCTTTGTGATGACAAGGGCATGGAGCATTGTGATTACATGGGTCTTGGAGCATTGTGCTGACAAGGGTCCTGGAGCCTTGTGATGACAAGGCCGTGGAACATTGTGATGGCAGGGGTCATGGAGCTTGTTATGACAGAGGTAATGGAGCATTGTGATGAGAAGTGCATTGAGCATTGGTCTGAAATATTTCATGGATTATTGTGATGAGAGTGGGCATGGCGCATTGTGATGACAAGGGCATGGTACACTGTGATACATGGGTCATGGAGGATTGTAATGACAAGGGCATGGAGCATTGTGATGAGAAGGGCATCGAGCATTGTGATGACAAGTGCCATGGAGCTTTGTGATGACAAGGGCATGGAGCAATGTGATGAGAGGGTTCATGGAGCATTGTGATGACAATGACATGGAGCATTGTGATGCCAAGGGTCATGGAGCTTTGTGATGAAAAAGGTCATGCAGTATTGTGAAGATAGGTGTCAGGGAGCATTGTGATGACATATGTAATGGTCCATTGTGATGGCAATGTCATGGAGCATTGTGATGCCAAGTGTCATGGAGGATTCTGATGACAAATGTAATGGAGCATTGTGAATGACAATGGCTTGGAGCATTGTGATGACAAGGGTCAGGGAGCATTGTTCTGACAAGTGCATGGAGCATTGTGATGACAAGGGTCATGGAGCTTTCTGATGACAAGCTTGTGGAATATTTTGATGACAATGGCATGGAGCATTGGGATGAAAACGGCATGGGGCTTTGTGATGAAAAAGGCGTGTAGCCTTTTGGTGACAGGTTTCAAGGAGCATGCTGACGACAAGTGTCAGGGAGCATTGTGATGACAAGTGTATTGAGAATTGTGATGACAATGGTCATGGAACATTGTGATGAAAAGGGCATGGAGTATTGTGATGACAGGCATCATGGAGCGTTGTGAGGACAAGTGTTATGGAACATTGTGATCACAAGGGTTTTGAGCATTGTGATGACAGAGGTCATGGATCATTTTGATTTCAAGGAGCATGGAGCATTTTGATGACAAGGGCATGCAGCAATGTGATCCCAAGGTTCATGGGAAATTGTGATGACAACAGTAATGGAGTATTGTGATGACAAGCGCCTAGCGCATTGTAATGACAAGGCCATTTAGCATTTTGCTGACAAAGGAATGGAGCATTGTGATGACAGGTGTCATGGAGCACTGTGGTGACAAGAGTCCCGGATCATTATGTTGTCAGGTGTCATGGAGTGTTGTGATGACAGTGGTCATGGAGCATTGTGATGATATTGGTCATGGAGCATTGTGATGAGAAGGTCATAGAGAATTGGGCTGAAAATGTTCATGGATTATTGTGATGACAGGGGTCATGGAGCATTGTGATGACAAGGGAATGGAGCATGGTGATGACAAGGTCTTGGAGCATTGTGAGGAGATGACCATGGAGACTTGTGATGACAAATCTAATGGAGCATTCTGATGAAAAAGGGAATGGAACATTGTGATTACTGGAGTCTTCGAGCATTGTGATGACAAGGGCATGGAGCATTTTGAGAAGACCATGGAACATTCTGATGACATGCGTCATGGAGCTTTGTGATGACAAGGGCATGGAGCATTGTGATTACATGGAACTTGGAGCATTGTGATGACAAGGGTCATGGAGCCTTGTGATGACAAGGCCGTGGAATATTATGATGGCAGGTGTCATGAAGCATTGTTACGACAGAGGTAACGGAGCATTGTGATGAGAAGGGCATTGAGCATTGATCTGAAATGTTTCATGGATTACTGTGATGAGAGTGGGCATGGCGGTTTGTCATGACAAGGGAACGGTACACTGTGATACATGGGTCATGGAGGATTGTAATGACAAGAGCATGGAGCATTGTGATGAGAATGGCATCGAGCATTGTGATGACAAGTGTCATGGAGCTTTGTGATGACAAGGACATGGAGCAATGTGATGAGAGGGTTCAAGGAGCATTGTGATGACAATGACATGGAGCATTGTGATGCCAAGGGTCATGGAGCTTTGTGATGACAAAGGTCATGGAGCATTTTGATGACAAGTGTGTGGTGCATTGTGATGAGAAGGGCAGGGAGCATTTTGATGACAGGGTCATGCAGCAATTTGATGAAAAGTGTAATGGAACATTTTGATGCCAGGGGTTATAGAACATTGTGATGCCAGGGGTCATGGAGCTTTGGGATGAAAAGGGTCATGGAGCATTTTGATGACAGGGGTTATGGAACATTGTGATGTCAGGGGTCATGGAACATTGTGCTGATAAGGGGATGTAGCATTGTGATGACAGGGGTCATGGAACATTGTGATAACAGGGGTGAGGGAGGATTGTGATGACTAGTGATGGAACATTGTGATATCTCATGTGAGAGAGTATTTGGATGAGAAGTGCATGGAGCATTGTGATTACAAGGTTTATGGAGCATAGCGATGACAAGGTTGTGGATCATTGTGGTGAAAAGCGCATGGCACAATTTGATGACAAGGGTCATGGAGCATTGTTCTGACAAAGGCATGGAGCATTGTGATGACAAGGGTCACGGAGCATTGTGGTTACAAAGGTCACAGAGCCTTGTGATGACGCGGGCATGGATTGTTGTGATGACAAACGTTATGAAGCATTGTGATGACTGTAGTCACGGAGCATTGTGATGACAGGGGTCATGGAGCATTGTGATGACAATGGCATGGAGCATTGTGATGCCAAGTGTCATGGAGGATTCTGATGACAAAGGTAATGGAGCATTTTGGTGACAATGGTTTGGAGCATTGTGATGACAAGGATCAGGGAGCATTGTGCTGACAAGTGCATGGAGCATTGTGATGACAAGGGCATGGATCATTGTGATGACAAGGGTCATGGAGCATTGGGCTAAAAATGTGCATGGAGTATTGTGATGACAGGGGTCATGGAGCATTGTGATGACAAGGGAATGGAGCATGTTGATGACAAGGTCTTGGAGCATTGTGATGAGATGACCATGGAGACTTGTGATGACAAGTCTAATGGAGCATTCTTATGAAAAGGGGCATGGAGCATTGTGATTACGGGGGTCTTGAAGCATTGTGATGACAAGGGCATGGAGCATTGTGAGGCGAAGGCCATGGAACATTGTGATGACATGCGTCATGGAGCTTTGTGATGACAAGGGCATGGAGCATTGTGATTACATGGGTCTTGGAGCATTGTGCTGACAAGGGTCCTGGAGCCTTGTGATGACAAGGCCGTGGAACATTGTGATGGCAGGGGTCATGGAGCTTGTTATGACAGAGGTAATGGAGCATTGTGATGAGAAGTGCATTGAGCATTGGTCTGAAATATTTCATGGATTATTGTGATGAGAGTGGGCATGGTGCATTGTGATGACAAGGGCACGGTACACTGTGATACATGGGTCATGGAGGATTGTAATGACAAGGGCATGGAGCATTGTGATGAGAAGGGCATCGAGCATTGTGATGACAAGTGCCATGGAGCTTTGTGATGACAAGGGCATGGAGCAATGTGATGAGAGGTTTCATGGAGCATTGTGATGACAATGACATGGAGCATTGTGATGCCAAGGGTCATGGAGCTTTGTGATGACAAAGGTCATGGAGCATTTTGATGACAAGGGTGTGGTGCATTGTGATGAGAACGGCAGGGAGCATTGTGATGACCAGGTAATGCAGTATTGTAAAGAGAGGTGTCAGGGAGCATTGTGATGACATATGTAATGGCAAATTGTGATGACAATGGCATGGAGCATTGTGATGCAAACTTCCATTGAGGATTCTGATCACAAAGGTAATGGAGCATTGTGATGACAATGGCTTGGAGCATTGTGATGACAAGTGTCAGGGAGCATTGTGCTGACAAGTGCATGGAGAATTGTGATGACAAGGGTCATGGAGCATTCTGATGACAAGCTTGTGGAGTATATTGAAGACAATGGCATGGAGCATTAGGATGAAAAGGGCATGGGGCTTTGTGATGAAAAAGACATGGAGCCTTTTCGTGACAGGGTTCAAGGAGCATTCTGATGACAAGTGTCAGGGAGCATTGTGATGACAAGTGTATTGAGAATTGTGATGACAAAGGTCATGGAGCATTGTGATGAAAAGGGCATGGATTATTGTGATGACAGGCATCACGGAGCGTTGTGAGGACAAGTGTTATGGAACATTGTGATCACAAGGGTTTGGAGCATTGTGATGACAGAGGTCATGGATTATTTGATTTCAAGGAGCATGGAGCATTGTGATGACAAGGGCATGAACTAATGTGATCCCAAAGTTCATGGAGGATTGTGATGACAATGGAAATGGAGTATTGTGATGACAAGTGCATAGAGCATTGTAATGACAAGGTCATGTAGTATTTTGCTGACAAAGGCATGGAGCATTGTGATGACAGGTGTCATGGAGCACTGTGATGACAAGCGTCATGGAGCATTGTGAATACATGGGTCATGGAACATTGGGATAACATGGGCCGGATCATTGTGATGACAAGGGTCATGGAGCATTGGGCTGAAAATGTTCATGGAGTATTGTGATGACAGGGGTCATGGTGCATTGTGATTACAGGGGTCTTGGAGCATTGTGATGACAAGAGTCCCGGATCATTGTGTTGTCAGGTGTCATGGAGTGTTGTGATGACAGTGGTCATGGAGCATTGTGATGATATTGGTCATGGAGCATTGTGATGAGAAGGTCATAGAGAATTGGGCTGAAAATGTTCATGGAGTATTGTGATGACAGGGGTCATGGAGCATTGTGATGACAAGGGAATGGAGCATGGTGATGACAAGGTCTTGGAGCATTGTGAGTAGATGACCATGGAGACTTGTGATGACAAATCTAATGGAGCATTCTGATGAAAAAGGGAATGGAACATTGTGATTACTGGAGTCTTCGAGCATTGTGATGACAAGGGCATGGAGCATTGTGAGGAGAAAACCATGGAACATTCTGATGACATGCGTCATGGAGCTTTGTGATGACAAGGGTCATGGAGCCTTTTGATGACAAGTCCGTGGAATATTATGATGGCAGGTGTCATGGAGCATTGTTACGACAGAGGTAACGGAGCATTGTGATGAGAAGGGCATTGAGCATTGATCTGAAATGTTTCATGGATTACTGTGATGAGAGTGGGCATGGCAGTTTGTCATGACAAGGGCACGGTACACTGTGATACATGGGTCATTGAGGATTGCAATGACAAGGTCATGGAGCATTGTGATGAGAATGGCATCGAGCATTGTGATGACAAGTGTCATGGAGCTTTGTGATGACAAGGACATGGAGCAATGTGATGAGAGGTTTCATGGAGCATTGTGATGACAATGACATGGAGCATTGTGATGCCAAGGGTCATGGAGCTTTGTGATGACAAAGGTCATGGAGCATTTTGATGACAAGTGTGTGGTGCATTGTGATGAGAAGGGCAGGGAGCATTTTGATGACAGGGTCATGCAGCAATTTGATGAAAAGTGTAATGGAACATTTTGATGCCAGGGGTTATAGAACATTGTGATGCCAGGGGTCATGGAGCTTTGGGATGAAAAGGGTCATGGAGCATTTTGATGACAGGGGTTATGGAACATTGTGATGTCAGGGGTCATGGAACATTGTGCTGATAAGGGGATGTAGCATTGTGATGACAGGGGTCATGGAACATTGTGATAACAGGGGTGAGGGAGGATTGTGATGACTAGGGATGGAACATTGTGATATCTCATGTGAGAGAGTATTTGGATGAGAAGTGCATGGAGCATTGTGATTACAAGGTTTATGGAGCATAGCGATGACAAGGTTGTGGATCATTGTGGTGAAAAGCGCATGGCACAATTTGATGACAAGGGTCATGGAGCATTGTTCTGACAAAGGCATGGAGCATTGTGATGACAAGGGTCACGGAGCATTGTGGTTACAAAGGTCACAGAGCCTTGTGATGACGCGGGCATGGATTGTTGCGATGACAAACGTTATGAAGCATTGTGATTACTGTAGTCACGGAGCATTGTGATGACAGGGGTCATGGAGCATTGTGATGACAATGGCATGGAGCATTGTGATGCCAAGTGTCATGGAGGATTCTGATGACAAAGGTAATGGAGCATTGTGGTGACAATGGTTTGGAGCATTGTGATGACAAGGATCAGGGAGCATTGTGCTGACAAGTGCATGGAGCTTTGTGATGACAAGGGCATGGATCATTGTGATGACAAGGGTCATGGAGCATTGGGCTAAAAATGTGCATGGAGTATTGTGATGACAGGGGTCATGGAGCATTGTGATGACAAGGGAATGGAGCATGTTGATGACAAGGTCTTGGAGCATTGTGATGAGATGACCATGGAGACTTGTGATGACAAGTCTAATGGAGCATTCTTATGAAAAGGGGCATGGAGCATTGTGATTACGGGGGTCTTGAAGCATTGTGATGACAAGGGCATGGAGCATTGTGAGGCGAAGGCCATGGAACATTGTGATGACATGCGTCATGGAGCTTTGTGATGACAAGGGCATGGAGCATTGTGATTACATGGGTCTTGGAGCATTGTGCTGACAAGGGTCCTGGAGCCTTGTGATGACAAGGCCGTGGAACATTGTGATGGCAGGGGTCATGGAGCTTGTTATGACAGAGGTAATGGAGCATTGTGATGAGAAGTGCATTGAGCATTGGTCTGAAATATTTCATGGGTTATTGTGATGAGAGTGGGCATGGCGCATTGTGATGACAAGGGCACGGTACACTGTGATACATGGGTCATGGAGGATTTTAATGACAAGGGCATGGAGCATTGTGATGAGAAGGGCATCGAGCATTGTGATGACAAGTGCCATGGAGCTTTGTGATGACAAGGGCATGGAGCAATGTGATGAGAGGGTTCATGGAGCATTGTGATGACAATGACATGGAGCATTGTGATGCCAAGGGTCATGGAGCTTTGTGATGACAAAGGTCATGCAGTATTGTGAAGATAGGTGTCAGGGAGCATTGTGATGACATATGTAATGGCCCATTGTGATGGCAATGTCATGGAGCATTGTGATGCCAAGTGTCATGGAGGATTCTGATGACAAAGGTAATGGAGCATTGTGAATGACAATGGCTTGGAGCATTGTGATGACAAGGGTCAGGGAGCATTGTTCTGACAAGTGCATGGAGCATTGTGATGACAAGGGTCATGGAGCTTTCTGATGACAAGCTTGTGGAATATTTTGATGACAATGACATGGAGCATTGGGATGAAAACGGCATGGGGCTTTGTGATGAAAAAGGCGTGTAGCCTTTTGGTGACAGGTTTCAAGGAGCATGCTGACGACAAGTGTCAGGGAGCATTGTGATGACAAGTGTATTGAGAATTGTGATGACAATGGTCATGGAACATTGTGATGAAAAGGGCATGGATTATTGTGATGACAGGCATCATGGAGCGTTGTGAGGACAAGTGTTATGGAACATTGTGATCACAAGGGTTTTGAGCATTGTGATGACAGAGGTCATGGATCATTTTGATTTCAAGGAGCATGGAGCATTGTGATGACAAGGGCATGAAGCAATGTGATCCCAAGGTTCATGGGAAATTGTGATGACAACAGTAATGGAGTATTGTGATGACAAGCGCCTAGCGCATTGTAATGACAAGGCCATTTAGCATTTTGCTGACAAAGGAATGGAGCATTGTGATGACAGTTGTCATGGAGCACTGTGGTGACAAGCGTCACAGAGCCTTGTGAAAACAAGTGTCATGGAACATTGGGATGACAAGGGCATGGATCATTGTGATGACAATGGTCATGGAGCATTGGGCTGAAAATGTTCATGGAGTATTGTGATGACAGGTGTCATGGAGCATTGTGATTACAGGGGTCTTGGAGCATTGTGATGACAAGAGTCCCGGATCATTATGTTGTCAGGTGTCATGGAGTGTTGTGATGACAGTGGTCATGGAGCATTGTGATGATATTGGTCATGGAGCCTTGTGATGAGAAGGTCATAGAGAATTGGGCTGAAAATGTTCATGGAGTATTGTGATGACAGGGGTCATGGAGCATTGTGATGACAAGGGAATGGAGCATGGTGATGACAAGGTCTTGGAGCATTGTGAGGAGATGACCATGGAGACTTGTGATGACAAATCCAATGGAGCATTCTGATGAAAAAGGGAATGGAACATTGTGATTACTGGAGTCTTCGAGCATTGTGATGACAAGGGCATGGAGCATTTTGAGAAGACCATGGAACATTCTGATGACATGCGTCATGGAGCTTTGTGATGACAAGGGCATGGAGCATTGTGATTACATGGATCTTGGAGCATTGTGATGACAAGGGTCATGGAGCCTTGTGATGACAAGGCCGTGGAATATTATGATGGCAGGTGTCATGGAGCATTGTTACGACAGAGGTAACGGAGCATTGTGATGAGAAGGGCATTGAGCATTGATCTGAAATGTTTCATGGATTACTGTGATGAGAGTGGGCATGGCGGTTTGTCATGACAAGGGCACGGTACACTGTGATACATGGGTCATGGAGGATTGTAATGACAAGGTCATGGAGCATTGTGATGAGAATGGCATCGAGCATTGTGATGACAAGTGTCATGGAGCTTTGTGATGACAAGGACATGGAGCAATGTGATGAGAGGGTTCATGGAGCATTGTGATGACAATGACATGGAGCATTGTGATGCCAAGGGTCATGGAGCTTTGTGATGACAAAGGTCATGGAGCATTTTGATGACAAGTGTGTGGTGCATTGTGATGAGAAGGGCAGGCAGCATTTTGATGACAGGGTCATGCAGCAATTTGATGAAAAGTGTAATGGAACATTTTGATGCCAGGGGTTATAGAACATTGTGATGCCAGGGGTCATGGAGCTTTGGGATGAAAAGGGTCATGGAGCATTTTGATGACAGGGGTTATGGAACATTGTGATGCCAGGGGTCATGGAACATTTTGCTGATAAGGGGATGTAGCATTGTGATGACAGGGGTCATGGAACATTGTGATGATAAGGGGATGTAGCATTGTGATGTCAGGGGTTATGGAACATTGTGCTGATAAGGGGATGTAGCATTGTGATGACAGGGGTCATGGAACATTGTGATAACAGGGGTGAGGGAGGATTGTGATGACTAGTGATGGAACATTGTGATATCTCATGTGAGAGAGTCTTTGGATGAGAAGTGCATGGAGCATTGTGATTACAAGGTTTATGGAGCATAGCGATGACAAGGTTGTGGATCATTGTGGTGAAAAGCGCATGGCACAATTTGATGACAAGGGTCATGGAGCATTGTTCTGACAAAGGCATGGAGCATTGTGATGACAAGGGTCACGGAGCATTGTGATGAAAAGTTCATGGAGCATTGTGGTTACAAAGGTCACAGAGCCTTGTGATGACGTGGGCATGGATTGTTGTGATGACAAACGTTATGAAGCATTGTGATGACTGTAGTCACGGAGCATTGTGATGACAGGGGTCATGGAGCATTGTGATGACAATGGCATGGAGCATTGTGATGCCAAGTGTCATGGAGGATTCTGATGACAAATGAAATGGAGCATTGTGGTGACAATGGTTTGGAGCATTGTGATGACAAGGATCAGGGAGCATTGTGCTGACAAGTGCATGGAGCTTTGTGATGACAAGGACATGGATCATTGTGATGACAAGGGTCATGGAGCATTGGGCTGAAAATGTGCATGGAGTATTGTGATGACAGGGGTCATGGAGCATTGTGATGACAAGGGAATGGAGCATGTTGATGACAAGGTCTTGGAGCATTGTGATGAGATGACCATGGAGACTTGTGATGACAAGTCTAATGGAGCATTCTTATGAAAAGGGGCATGGAAGATTGTGATTACGGGGGTCTTGAAGCATTGTGATGACAAGGGCATGGAGCATTGTGAGGCGAAGGCCATGGAACATTGTGATGACATGCGTCATGGAGCTTTGTGATGACAAGGGCATGGAGCATTGTGATTACATGGGTCTTGGAGCATTGTGCTGACAAGGGTCCTGGAGCCTTGTGATGACAAGGCCGTGGAACATTGTGATGGCAGGGGTCATGGAGCTTGTTATGACAGAGGTAATGGAGCATTGTGATGAGAAGTGCATTGAGCATTGGTCTGAAATATTTCATGGATTATTGTGATGAGAGTGGGCGTGGCGCATTGTGATGACAAGGGCAAGGTACACTGTGATACATGGGTCATGGAGGATTGTAATGACAAGGGCATGGAGCATTGTGATGAGAAGGGCATCGAGCATTGTGATGACAAGTGCCATGGAGCTTTGTGATGACAAGGGCATGGAGCAATGTGATGAGAGGGTTCATGGAGCATTGTGATGACAATGACATGGAGCATTGTGATGCCAAGGGTCATGGAGCTTTGTGATGACAAAGGTCATGGAGCATTTTGATGACAAGGGTGTGGTGCATTGTGATGAGAACGGCAGGGAGCATTGTGATGACCAGGTAATGCAGTATTGTAAAGAGAGGTGTCAGGGAGCATTGTGATGACATATGTAATGGCCCATTGTGATGACAATGGCATGGAGCATTGTGATGCAAACTTCCATTGAGGATTCTGATCACAAAGGTAATGGAGCATTGTGATGACAATGGCTTGGAGCATTGTGATGACAAGTGTCAGGGAGCATTGTGCTGACAAGTGCATGGAGAATTGTGATGACAAGGGTCATGGAGCATTCTGATGACAAGCTTGTGGAGTATTTTGATGACAATGGCATGGAGCATTGGGATGAAAAGGGCATGGGGCTTTGTGATGAAAAAGGCATGGAGCCTTTTCGTGACAGGGTTCGAGGAGCATTCTGACGACAAGTGTCAGGGAGCATTGTGATGACAAGTGTATTGAGAATTGTGATGACAAAGGTCATGGAGCATTGTGATGAAAAGGGCATGGATTATTGTGATGACAGGCATCATGGAGTGTTGTGAGGACAAGTGTTATGGAACATTGTGATCACAAGGGTTTGGAGCATTGTGATGACAGAGGTCATGAATCATTTTGATTTCAAGGAGCATGGAGCATTGTGATGACAAGGGCATGAAGCAATGTGACCCAAAGTTCATGGAGGATTGTGATGACAATGGAAATGGAGTATTGTGATGACAAGTGCATAGAGCATTGTAATGACAAGATCATGTACATTTTCCTGACAAAGGCATGGAGCATTGTGATGACAGGTGTCATGGAGCACTGTGATGACAAGCGTCATGGAGCATTGTGAATACATGGATCATGGAACATTGGGGTAACATGGGCATGGATCATTGTGATGACAAGGGTCATGGAGCATAGGGCTGAAAATGTTCATGGAGTATTGTGATGACCGGGGTCATGGAGCATTGTTATTACAGCGGTCTTGGAGAATTGTGATGACAAGAGTCCCGGATCATTGTGTTGTCAGGTGTGATGGAGTGTGTTTATGACACTGGTCTTGGAGCATTGTGATGATATTGGTCATGGAGCATTGTGATGAGAATGTCATGGAGAATTGGGCTGAAAATTTTCATGGAGTATTGTGATGACATAGGTCATGGAGCAATGTGATGACAAGGGAATGGAGCATGGTGATGACAAGATCCTGGAGCATTTTTATGAGATGAACATGGAGACTTGTGATGACAAGTCTCATGGAGCATTCTGATGAAAAGGGGCATGGAGCATTGTGATTACTTGGGTCTTGGAGCATTGTGATGACAAGGGCATGGAGCATTTTGAGGAGAAGGCCATGGAATATTCTGATGACATGCGTCATGGAACTTTGTTATGACTAGGGCATGGAGCATTGTGATTACAGGTGTCTTGGAGCATTGTGATGACAAGTGTCCTGGAGCCTTGTGATGACAAGGCCGTGGAACATTGTGATGGCAGTGGTCATGGAGCTTGTTATGACAGAGGTAATGGAGCATTGTGATGAGAAGTGAATTGAGCATTGGTCTGAAATGTTTCATGGATTATTGTGATGAGAGTGGGCATGGCGAATTGTGATGACAAGGGCACGGTACACTGTGATACATGGGTCATGGAGGATTGTAATGACAAGAGCATGGAGCATTGTGATGAGAAGGGCATCGAGCATTGTGATGACAAGTGCCATGGAGCTTTGTGATGACAAGGGCATGGAGCAATGTGATGAGAGGGTTCATGGAGCATTGTGATGACAATGACATGGAGCATTGTGATGCCAAGGGTCATGAAGCTTTGTGATGACAAAGGTCATGGAGCATTTTGATGACAAGGGTGTGGTGCATTGTGATGAGAACGGCAGGGAGCATTGTGATGACCAGGTAATGCAGTATTGTAAAGAGAGGTGTCAGGGATCATTGTGATGACATATGTAATGGCCCATTGTGATGACAATGGCATGGAGCATTGTGATGCAAACTTCCATAGAGGATTCTGATCACAAAGGTAATGGAGCATTGTGATGACAATGGCTTGGAGCATTGTGATGACAAGTGTCAGGGAACATTGTGCTGACAAGTGCATGGAGAATTGTGATGACAAAGGTCATGGAGCATTCTGATGACAAGCTTGTGGAGTATTTTGATGACAATGGCATGGAGCATTGGGATGAAAAGGGCATGGGGCTTTGTGATGAAAATGGCATGGAGCCTTTTCGTGACAGGGTTGAAGGAGCATTCTGACGACAAGTTTCAGGGAGCATTGTGATGACAAGTGTATTGAGAATTGTGATGACAAAGGTCATAGAGCATTGTGATGAAAAGGGCATGGATTATTGTGATGACAGTCATCACGGAGCGTTGTGAGGACAAGTGTTATGGAACATTGTGATCACAAGTGTTTGGAGCATTGTGATGACAGAGGTCATGGATCATTTTGATTTCAAGGAGCATGGAGCATTGTGATGACAAGGGCATGAAGCAATGTGATCCCAAAGTTCATGGAGGATTGTGATGACAATGGAAATGGAGTATTGTGATGACAAGTGCATAGAGCATTGTAATGATAAGGTCATGTAGCATTTTGCTGACAAAGGCATGGAGCATTGTGATGACAGGTGTCATGGAGCACTGTGATGACAAGCGTCATGGAGCATTGTGAATACATGGGTCATGGAACATTGGGATAACATGGGCATGGATCATTGTGATGACAAGGGTCATGGAGCATTGGGCTGAAAATGTTCATAGAGTATTGTGATGACAGGGGTCATGGAGCATTGTGATTACAGGGGTCTTGGAGCATTGTGATGACAAGAGTCCCGGATCATTGTGTTGTCAGGTGTCATGGAGTGTTGTGATGACAGTGGTCATGGAGCATTGTGATGATATTGGTCATGGAGCATTGTGATGAGAAGGTCATAGAGAATTGGGCTGAAAATGTTCATGGAGTATTGTGATGACAGGGGTCATGGAGCATTGTGATGACAAGGGAATGGAGCATGGTGATGACAAGTGTCATGGAGGATTCTGATGACAAATGTAATGGAGCATTGTGGTGACAATGGTTTGGAGCATTGTGATGACAAGGATCAGGGAGCATTGTGCTGACAAGTGCATGGAGCTTTGTGATGACAAGGACATGGACCATTGTGATGACAAGGGTCATGGAGCATTGGGCTGAAAATGTTCATGGAATATTGTGATGACAGGGGTCATGGAGCATTGTGATTACAGGGGTCTTGGAGCATTGTGATGACAAGAGTCCCGGATCATTGTGTTGTCAGGTGTCATGGAGTGTTGTGATGACAGTGGTCATGGAGCATTGTGAAGATATTGGTCATGGAGCATTGTGATGAGAAGGTCATAGAGAATTGGGCTGAAAATGTTCATGGGGTATTGTGATGACAGGGGTCATGGAGCATTGTGATGACAATGGCATGGAGCATTGTGATGCCAAGTGTCATGGAGGATTCTGATGACAAAGGTAATGGAGCATTGTGGTGACAATGGTTTGGAGCATTGTGATGACAAGGATCAGGGAGCATTGTGCTGACAAGTGCATGGAGCTTTGTGATGACAAGGACATGGATCATTGTGATGACAAGGGTCATGGAGCATTGGGCTGAAAATGTGCATGGAGTATTGTGATGACAGGGGTCATGGAGCATTGTGATGACAAGGGAATGGAGCATGCTGATGACAAGGTCTTGGAGCATTGTGATGAGATGACCATGGAGACTTGTGATGACAAGTCTAATGGAGCATTCTTATGAAAAGGGGCATGGAACATTGTGATTACGGGGGTCTTGAAGCATTGTGATGACAAGGGCATGGAGCATTGTGAGGCGAAGGCCATGGAACATTGTGATGACATGCGTCATGGAGCTTTGTGATGACAAGGGCATGGAGCATTGTGATTACATGGGTCTTGGAGCATTGTGCTGACAAGGGTCCTGGAGCCTTGTGATGACAAGGCCGTGGAACATTGTGATGGCAGGGGTCATGGAGCTTGTTATGACAGAGGTAATGGAGCATTGTGATGAGAAGTGCATTGAGCATTGGTCTGAAATATTTCATGGATTATTGTGATGAGAGTGGGCATGGCGCATTGTGATGACAAGGGCACGGTACACTGTGATACATGGGTCATGGAGGATTGTAATGACAAGGGCATGGAGCCTTGTGATGAGAAGGGCATCGAGCATTGTGATGACAAGTGCCATGGAGCTTTGTGATGACAAGGGCATGGAGCAATGTGATGAGAGGGTTCATGGAGCATTGTGATGACAATGACATGGAGCATTGTGATGCCAAGGGTCATGGAGCTTTGTGATGACAAAGGTCATGGAGCATTTTGATGACAAGGGTGTGGTGCATTGTGATGAGAACGGCAGGGAGCATTGTGATGACCAGGTAATGCAGTATTGTAAAGAGAGGTGTCAGGGAGCATTGTGATGACATATGTAATGGCCCATTGTGATGACAATGGCATGGAGCATTGTGATGCAAACTTCCATTGAGGATTCTGATCACAAAGGTAATGGAGCATTGTGATGACAATGGCTTGGAGCATTGTGATGACAAGTGTCAGGGAGCATTGTGCTGACAAGTGCATGGAGAATTGTGATGACAAGGGTCATGGAGCATTCTGATGACAAGCTTGTGGAGTATTTTGATGACAATGGCATGGAGCATTGGGATGAAAAGGGCATGGGGCTTTGTGATGAAAAAGGCATGGAGCCTTTTCGTGACAGGGTTCAAGGAGCATTCTGACGAGAAGTTTCAGGGAGCATTGTGATGACAAGTGTATTGAGAATTGTGATGACAAAGGTCATGGAGCATTGTGATGAAAAGGGCATGGATTATTGGGATGACAGGCATCATGGAGTGTTGTGAGGACAAGTGTTACGGAACATTGTGATCACAAGTGTTTGGAGCATTGTGATGACAGAGGTCATGTATCATTTTGATTTCAAGGAGCA
This sequence comes from Mesoplodon densirostris, assembly GCF_025265405.1. Taxonomy (NCBI): domain Eukaryota; kingdom Metazoa; phylum Chordata; class Mammalia; order Artiodactyla; family Ziphiidae; genus Mesoplodon; species Mesoplodon densirostris. The sequence continues at coordinate 10,966,587 of NW_026778196.1, forward strand.
TGGAGCATTGTGATGACAAGGGCATGAAGCAATGTGACCCAAAGTTCATGGAGAATTGTGATGACAATGGAAATGGAGTATTGTGATGACAAGTGCATAGAGCATTGTAATGACAAGGTCATGTACATTTTGCTGACAAAGGCATGGAGCATTGTGATGACAGGTGTCATGGAGCACTGTGATGAGAAGCGTCATGGAGCATTGTGAATACATGGGTCATGGAACATTGGGGTAACATGGGCATGGATCATTGTGATGACAAGGGTCATGGAGCATTGGGCTGAAAATGTTCATGGAGTATTGTGATGACAGGGGTCATGGAGCATTGTTATTACAGCGGTCTTGGAGAATTGTGATGACAAGAGTCCCGGATCATTGTGTTGTCAGGTGTGATGGAGTGTGTTTATGACACTGGTCTTGGAGCATTGTGATGATATTGGTCATGGAGCATTGTGATGAGAATGTCATGGAGAATTGGGCTGAAAATTTTCATGGAGTATTGTGATGACATGGGTCATGGAGCATTGTGATGACAAGGGAATGGAGCATGGTGATGACAAGATCCTGGAGCATTTTTATGAGATGAACATGGAGACTTGTGATGACAAGTCTCATGGAGCATTCTGATGAAAAGGGTCATGGAGCATTGTGATTACTTGGGTCTTGGAGCATTGTGATGACAAGGGCATGGAGCATTTTGAGGTGAAGGCCATGGAATATTCTGATGACATGCGTCATGGAACTTTGTTATGACTAGGGCATGGAGCATTGTGATTAAAGGTGTCTTGGAGCATTGTGATGACAAGGGTCCTGGAGCCTTGTGATGACAAGGCCGTGGAACATTGTGATGGCAGTGGTCATGGAGCTTGTTATGACAGAGGTAATGGAGCATTGTGATGAGAAGTGAATTGAGCATTGGTCTGAAATGTTTCATGGATTATTGTGATGAGAGTGGGCATGGCGAATTGTGATGACAAGGGCACGGTACACTGTGATACATGGGTCATGGAGGATTGTAATGACAAGAGCATGGAGCATTGTGATGAGAAGGGCATCGAGCATTGTGATGACAAGTGTCATGGAGAATTGTGATGACAAGGGTCATGGAGAATTCTGATGACAAGCTTGTGGAGTATTTTGATGACAAGGGCATGGAGCATTGTGATGAGAAGGGCATCGAGCATTGTGATGACAAGTGCCATGGAGCTTTGTGATGACAAGGGCATGGAGCAATGTGATGAGAGGGTTCATGGAGCATTGTGATGACAATGACATGGAGCATTGTGATGCCAAGGGTCATGGAGCTTTGTGATGACAAAGGTCATGGAGCATTTTGATGACAAGTGTGTGGTGCATTGTGATGAGAAGGGCAGGGAGCATTTTGATGACAGGGTCATGCAGCAATTTGATGAAAAGTGTAATGGAATATTTTGATGCCAGAGGTTATAGAACATTGTGATGCCAGGGGTAATGGAGCTTACAGATGAAAAGGGTCATGGAGCATTTTGATGACAGGGGTTATGGAACATTGTGATGTCAGGGGTCATGGATCATTGTGCTGATAAGGAGATGTAGCATTGTGATGACAGGGGTCATGGAACATTGTGATAACAGGGGTGAGGGAGGATTGTGATGACTAGTGATGGAACATTGTGATATCTCATGTGAGAGAGCATTTGGATGAGAAGTGCATGGAGCATTGTGATTACAAGGTTTCTGGAGCATAGCGATGACAAGGTTGTGGATCATTGTGGTGAAAAGCGCATGGCACAATTTGATGACAAGGTTCATGGAGCATTGTTCTGACAAAGGCATGGAGCATTGTGATGACAAGGGTCACGGAGCATTGTGATGAAAAGTTCATGAAGCATTGTGGTTACAAAGGTCACAGAGCCTTGTGATGACGCGGGCATGGATTGTTGTGATGACAAAAGATATGAAGCATTGTGATGACTGTAGTCACGGAGCATTGTGATGACAGGGGTCATGGAGGATTGTGATGACAATGGCATGGAGCATTGTGATGACAAGGGCATGGATCATTGTGATGACAAGGGTCATGGAGCATTGGGCTGAAAATGCGCATGGAGTTTTGTGATGACAGGGGTCATGGAGCATTGTGATGACAAGGGAATGGAGCATGTTGATGACAAGGTCTTGGAGCATTGTGATGAGATGACCATGGAGACTTGTGATGACAAGTCTAATGGAGCATTCTTATGAAAAGTGGCATGGAGCATTGTGATTACGGGGGTCTTGAAGCATTGTGATGAAAAGGGCATGGAGCATTGTGAGGCGAAGACCATGGAACATTCTGATGACATGCGTCATGGAGCTTTGTGATGACAAGGGCGTGGAGCATTGTGATTACATGGGTCTTGGAGCATTGTGCTGACAAGGGTCCTGGAGCCTTGTGATGACAAGGCCGTGGAACATTGTGATGGCAGGGGTCTTGGAGCTTGTTATGACAGAGGTAATGGAGCATTGTGATGAGAAGTGCATTGAGCATTGGTCTGAAATATTTCATGGATTATTGTGATGAGAGTGGTCGTGGCGCATTGTGATGACAAGGGCACGGTACACTGTGATACATGGGTCATGGAGGATTGTAATGTCAAGGGCATGGAGCATTGTGATGAGAAGGGCATCGAGCATTGTGATGACAAGTGCCATGGAGCTTTGTGATGACAAGGGCATGGAGCAATGTGATGAGAGGGTTCATGGAGCATTGTGATGACAATGACATGGAACATTGTGATTTCAAGGGTCATGGAGCTTTGTGATGACAAAGGTCATGCAATATTGTGAAGATAGGTGTCAGAGAGCATTGTGATGACATATGTAATGGCCCATTGTGATGACAATGTCATGGAGCATTGTGATGCCAAGTGTCATGGAGGATTCTGATGACAAAGGTAATGGAGCATTGTGAATGACAATGGCTTGGAGCATTGGGATGACAAGGGTCAGGGAGCATTGTGATGACAAGGGTCATGGAGCTTTCTGATGACAAGCTTGTGAAATATTTTGATGACAATGGCATGGAGCATTGGGATTAAAACGGCATGGGGCTTTGTGATGAAAAAGGCGTGTAGCCTTTTGGTGACAGGTTTCAAGGAGCATGCTGACGACAAGTGTCAGGGAGCATTGTGATGACAAGTGTATTGAGAATTGTGATGACAAAGGTCATGGAACATTGTGATGAAAAGGGCATGGAGTATTGTGATGACAGGCATCATGGAGCATTGTGAGGACAAGTGTTATGGAACATTGTGATCACAAGGGTTTTGAGCATTGTGATGAGAGAGGTCATGGATCATTTTGATTTCAAGGAGCATGGAGCATTGTGATGACAAGGGCATGAAGCAATGTGATCCCAAGGTTCATGGGAAATTGTGATGACAATAGTAATGGAGTATTGTGATGACAAGCACCTAGCGCATTGTAATGACAAGGCCATGTAGCATTTTGCTGACAAAGGAATGGAGCATTGTGAAGACAGGTGTCATGGAGCACTGTGGTGACAAGCGTCACAGAGCCTTGTGAATACAAGTGTCATGGAACATTGGGATGACAAGGTCATGGATCATTGTGATGACAATGGTCATGGAGCATTGGGCTGAAAATGTTCATGGAGTATTTTGATGACAGGGGTCATGGAGCATTGTGATTACAGGGGTCTTGGAGCATTGTGATGACCAGAGTCCCAGATCATTGTGTTGTCAGGTGTCATGGAGTGTTGTGATGACAGTGGTCATGGAGCATTGTGATGATATTGGTCATGGAGCATTGTGATGAGAAGGTCATAGAGAATTGGGCTGAAAATGTTCATGGAGTATTGTGATGACAGGGGTCATGGAGCATTGTGATGACAAGGGAATGGAGCATGGTGATGACAAGGTCTTGGAGCATTGTGAGGAGATGACCATGGAGACTTGTGATGACAAATCTAATGGAGCATTCTGATGAAAAAGGGAATGGAACATTGTGATTACTGGAGTCTTCGAGCATTGTGATGACAAGGGCATGGAGCATTGTGAGGAGAAGACCATGGAACATTCTGATGACATGCGTCATGGAGCTTTGTGATGACAAGGGCATGAAGCATTGTGATTACATGGATCTTGGAGCATTGTGATGACAAGGGTCATGGAGCCTTGTGATGACAAGGCCGTGGAATATTATGATGGCATGTGTCATGGAGCATTGTTACGACAGAGGTAACGGAGCATTGTGATGAGAAGGGCATTGAGCATTGATCTGAAATGTTTCATGGATTACTGTGATGAGAGTGGGCATGGCGGTTTGTCATGACAAGGGCACGGTACACTGTGATACATGGGTCATGGAGGATTGTAATGACAAGGTCATGGAGCATTGTGATGAGAATGGCATCGAGCATTGTGATGACAAGTGTCATGGAGCTTTGTGATGACAAGGACATGGAGCCATGTGATGAGAGGGTTCATGGAGCATTGTGATGACAATGACATGGAGCATTGTGATGCCAAGGGTCATGGAGCCTTGTGATGACAAAGGTCATGGAGCATTTTGATGACAAGTGTGTGGTGCATTGTGATGAGAAGGGCAAGGAGCATTTTGATGACAGGGTCATGCAGCAATTTGATGAAAATTGTAATGGAATATTTTGATGCCAGGGGTTATAGAACATTGTGATGCCAGGGGTCATGGAGCTTTGGGAAGAAAAGGGTCATGGAGCATTTTGATGACAGGGGTTATGGAACATTGTGATGTCAGGGGTCATGGAACATTGTGCTGATAAGGGGATGTAGCATTGTGATGACAGGGGTCATGGAACATTGTGCTGATAAGGGGATGTAGCATTGTGATGACAGGGGTCATGGAACATTGTGATAACAGGGGTGAGGGAGGATTGTGATGACTAGTGATGGAACATTGTGATATCTCATGTGAGAGAGTATTTGGATGAGAAGTGCATGGAGCATTGTGATTACAAGGTTTATGGAGCATAGCGATGACAAGGTTGTGGATCATTGTGGTGAAAAGCACATGGCACAATTTGATGACAAGGGTCATGGAGCATTGTTGTGACAAAGGCATGGAGCATTGTGATGACAAGGGTCACGGAGCATTGTGGTTACAAAGGACACAGAGCCTTGTGATGACGCGGGCATGGATTGTTGTGATGACAAACGTTATGAAGCATTGTGATGACTGTAGTCACGGAGCATTGTGATGACAGGGGTCATGGAGCATTGTGATGACAATGGCATGGAGCATTGTGATGACAAGTGTCATGGAGCATTCTGATGACAAAGGTAATGGAGCATTGTGGTGACAATGGTTTGGAGCATTGTGATGACAAGGATCAGGGAGCATTGTGCTGACAAGTGCATGGAGCATTGTGATGACAAGGGCATGGATCATTGTGATGACAAGGGTCATGGAGCATTGGGCTAAAAATGTGCATGGAGTATTGTGATGACAGGGGTCATGGAGCATTGTGATGACAAGGGAATGGAGCATGTTGATGACAAGGTCTTGGAGCATTGTGATGAGATGACCATGGAGACTTGAGATGACAAGTCTAAAGGAGCATTCTTATGAAAAGGGGCATGGAGCATTGTGATTACGGGGGTCTTGAAGCATTGTGATGACAAGGGCATGGAGCATTGTGAGGCGAAGGCCATGGAACATTGTGATGACATGCGTCATGGAGCTTTGTGATGACAAGGGCATGGAGCATTGTGATTACATGGGTCTTGGAGTATTGTGCTGACAAGGGTCCTGGAGCCTTGTGATGACAAGGCCGTGGAACATTGTGATGGCAGGGGTCATGGAGCTTGTTATGACAGAGGTAATGGAGCATTGTGATGAGAAGTGCATTGAGCATTGGTCTGAAATATTTCATGGATTATTGTGATGAGAGTGGGCATGGCGCATTGTGATGACAAGGGCACGGTACAGTGTGATACATGGGTCATGGAGGATTGTAATGACAAGGGCATGGAGCATTGTGATGAGAAGGGCATCGAGCATTATGATGACAAGTGCCATGGAGCTTTGTGATGACAAGGGCATGGAGCAATGTGATGAGAGGGTTCATGGAGCATTGTGATGACAATGACATGGAGCATTGTGATGCCAAGGGTCATGGAGCTTTGTGATGACAAAGGTCATGCAGTATTGTGAAGATAGGTGTCAGGGAGCATTGTGATGGCATATGTAATGGCCCATTGTGATGACAATGTCATGGAGCATTGTGATGCCAAGTGTCATGGAGGATTCTGATGACAAAGGTAATGGAGCATTGTGAATGACAATGGCTTGGAGCATTGTGATGACAAGGGTCAGGGAGCATTGTTCTGACAAGTGCATGGAGCATTGTGATGACAAGGGTCATGGAGCTTTCTGATGACAAGCTTGTGGAATATTTTGATGACAATGGCATGGAGCATTGGGATGAAAACGGCATGGGGCTTTGTGATGAAAAAGGCGTGTAGCCTTTTGGTGACAGGTTTCAAGGAGCATGCTGACGACAAGTGTCAGGGAGCATTGTGATGACAAGTGTATTGAGAATTGTGATGACAATGGTCATGGAACATTGTGATGAAAAGGGCATGGAGTATTGTGATGACAGGCATCATGGAGCGTTGTGAGGACAAGTGTTATGGAACATTGTGATCACAAGGGTTTTGAGCATTGTGATGACAGAGGTCATGGATCATTTTGATTTCAAGGAGCATGGAGCATTTTGATGACAAGGGCATGCAGCAATGTGATCCCAAGGTTCATGGGAAATTGTGATGACAACAGTAATGGAGTATTGTGATGACAAGCGCCTAGCGCATTGTAATGACAAGGCCATTTAGCATTTTGCTGACAAAGGAATGGAGCATTGTGATGACAGGTGTCATGGAGCACTGTGGTGACAAGAGTCCCGGATCATTATGTTGTCAGGTGTCATGGAGTGTTGTGATGACAGTGGTCATGGAGCATTGTGATGATATTGGTCATGGAGCATTGTGATGAGAAGGTCATAGAGAATTGGGCTGAAAATGTTCATGGAGTATTGTGATGACAGGGGTCATGGAGCATTGTGATGACAAGGGAATGGAGCATGGTGATGACAAGGTCTTGGAGCATTGTGAGGAGATGACCATGGAGACTTGTGATGACAAATCTAATGGAGCATTCTGATGAAAAAGGGAATGGAACATTGTGATTACTGGAGTCTTCGAGCATTGTGATGACAAGGGCATGGAGCATTTTGAGAAGACCATGGAACATTCTGATGACATGCGTCATGGAGCTTTGTGATGACAAGGGCATGGAGCATTGTGATTACATGGAACTTGGAGCATTGTGATGACAAGGGTCATGGAGCCTTGTGATGACAAGGCCGTGGAATATTATGATGGCAGGTGTCATGGAGCATTGTTATGACAGAGGTAACGGAGCATTGTGATGAGAAGGGCATTGAGCATTGATCTGCAATGTTTCATGGATTACTGTGATGAGAGTGGGCATGGCGGTTTGTCATGACAAGGGCACGGTACACTGTGATACATGGGTCATGGAGGATTGTAATGACAAGGTCATGGAGCATTGTGATGAGAATGGCATCGAGCATTGTGATGACAAGTGTCATGGAGCTTTGTGATGACAAGGACAGGGAGCAGTGTGATGAGAGGGTTCATGGAGCATTGTGATGACAATGACATGGAGCATTGTGATGCCAAGGGTCATGGAGCTTTGTGATGACAAAGGTCATGGAGCATTTTGATGACAAGTGTGTGGTGCATTGTGATGAGAAGGGCAGGGAGCATTTTGATGACAGGGTCATGCAGCAATTTGATGAAAAGTGTAATGGAACATTTTGATGCCAGGGGTTATAGAACATTGTGATGCCAGGGGTCATGGAGCTTTGGGATGAAAAGGGTCATGGAGCATTTTGATGACAGGGGTTATGGAACATTGTGATGTCAGGGGTCATGGAACATTGTGCTGATAAGGGGATGTAGCATTGTGATGACAGGGGTCATGGAACATTGTGATAACAGGGGTGAGGGAGGATTGTGATGACTAGTGATGGAACATTGTGATATCTCATGTGAGAGAGTATTTGGATGAGAAGTGCATGGAGCATTGTGATTACAAGGTTTATGGAGCATAGCGATGACAAGGTTGTGGATCATTGTGGTGAAAAGCGCATGGCACAATTTGATGACAAGGGTCATGGAGCATTGTTCTGAGAAAGGCATGGAGCATTGTGATGACAAGGGTCACGGAGCATTGTGATGAAAAGTTCATGGAGCATTGTGGTTACAAAGGTCACAGAGCCTTGTGATGACGTGGGCATGGATTGTTGTGATGACAAACGTTATGAAGCATTGTGATGACTGTAGTTACGGAGCATTGTGATGACAGGGGTCATGGAGCATTGTGATGACAATGGCATGGAGCATTGTGATGCCAAGTGTCATGGAGGATTCTGATGACAAAGGTAATGGAGCATTGTGGTGACAATGGTTTGGAGCATTGTGATGACAAGGATCAGGGAGCATTGTGCTGACAAGTGCATGGAGCATTGTGATGACAAGGGCATGGATCATTGTGATGACAAGGGTCATGGAGCATTGGGCTGAAAATGTGCATGGAGTATTGTGATGACAGGGGTCATGGAGCATTGTGATGACAAGGGAATGGAGCATGTTGATGACAAGGTCTTGGAGCATTGTGATGAGATGACCATGGAGACTTGTGATGACAAGTCTAATGGAGCATTCTTATGAAAAGGGGCATGGAGCATTGTGATTACGGGGGTCTTGAAGCATTGTGATGACAAGGGCATGGAGCATTGTGAGGCGAAGGCCATGGAACATTGTGATGACATGCGTCATGGAGCTTTGTGATGACAAGGGCATGGAGCATTGTGATTACATGGGTCTTGGAGCATTGTGCTGACAAGGGTCCTGGAGCCTTGTGATGACAAGGCCGTGGAACATTGTGATGGCAGGGGTCATGGAGCTTGTTATGACAGAGGTAATGGAGCATTGTGATGAGAAGTGCATTGAGCATTGGTCTGAAATATTTCATGGATTATTGTGATGAGAGTGGGCGTGGCGCATTGTGATGACAAGGGCATGGTACACTGTGATACATGGGTCATGGAGGATTGTAATGACAAGGGCATGGAGCATTGTGATGAGAAGGGCATCGAGCATTGTGATGACAAGTGCCATGGAGCTTTGTGATGACAAGGGCATGGAGCAATGTGATGAGAGGGTTCATGGAGCATTGTGATGACAATGACATGGAGCATTGTGATGCCAAGGGTCATGCAGCTTTGTGATGACAAAGGTCATGGAGCATTTTGATGACAAGGGTGTGGTGCATTGTGATGAGAACGGCAGGGAGCATTGTGATGACCAGGTAATGCAGTATTGTAAAGAGAGGTGTCAGGGAGCATTGTGATGACATATGTAATGGCCCATTGTGATGACAATGGCATGGAGCATTGTGATGCAAACTTCCATTGAGGATTCTGATCACAAAGGTAATGGAGCTTTGTGATGACAATGGCTTGGAGCATTGTGATGACAAGTGTCAGGGAGCATTGTGCTGACAAGTGCATGGAGAGTTGTGATGACAAGGGTCATGGAGCATTCTGATGACAAGCTTGTGGAGTATTTTGATGACAATGGCATGGAGCATTGGGATGAAAAGGGCATGGGGCTTTGTGATGAAAAAGGCATGGAGCCTTTTCGTGACAGGGTTCAAGGAGCATGCTGACGACAAGTGTCAGGGAGCATTGTGATGACAAGTGTATTGAGAATTGTGATGAAAAAGGTCATGGAGCATTGTGATGAAAAGGGCATGGAGTATTGTGATGACAGGCATCATGGAGCGTTGTGAGGACAAGTGTTATGGAACATTGTGATCACAAGGGTTTTGAGCATTGTGATGACAGAGGTCATGGATCATTTTGATTTCAAGGAGCATGGAGCACTGTGATGACGAGGGCATGAAGCAATGTGATCCCAAAGTTCATGGAGGATTGTGATGACAATGGAAATGGAGTATTGTGATGACAAGTGCATAGAGCATAGTAATGACAAGGTCATGTAGCATTTTGCTGACAAAGGCATGGAGCATTGTGATGACAGGTGTCATGGAGCACTGTGATGACAAGAGTCATGGAGCATTGTGAATACATGGGTCATGGAACATTGGGATAACATGGGCATGGATCATTGTGATGACAAGGGTCATGGAGCATTGGGCTGAAAATGTTCATGGAGTATTGTGATGACAGGGGTCATGGAGCATTGTGATTACAGGGGTCTTGGAGCATTGTGATGACAAGAGTCCCGGATCATTGTGTTGTCAGGTGTCATGGAGTGTTGTGATGACAGTGGTCATGGAGCATTGTGATGATATTGGTCATGGAGCATTGTGATGAGAAGGTCATAGAGAATTGGGCTGAAAATGTTCATGGAGTATTGTGATGACAGGGGTCATGGAGCATTGTGATGACAAGGGAATGGAGCATGGTGATGACAAGGTCTTGGAGCATTGTGAGGAGATGACCATGGAGACTTGTGATGACAAATCTAATGGAGCATTCTGATGAAAAAGGGAATGGAACATTGTGATTACTGGAGTCTTCGAGCATTGTGATGACAAGGGCATGGAGCATTGTGAGGAGAAGACCATGGAACATTCTGATGACATGCGTCATGGAGCTTTGTGATGACAAGGGCATGGAGCATTGTGATTACATGGATCTTGGAGAATTGTGATGACAAGGGTCACGGAGCATTGTGATGTAAAGTTCATGGAGCATTGTGGTTACAAACGTCACAGAGCCTTCTGATGAGGCGGGAATGGACCGTTGTGATGACAAATGTTATGAAGCATTTTGATGACTGGAGTCAAGGAGCATTGTGATGTAAGGGTTCATGGAGCATTGTGATGAAAAGGGCATGGAGCATTGTGAAGACAGGTGTCAGCGAGCATTGTGATGACATATGTCCTGTTCCATTGCGATGACAATGGCAGGGAGCATTGTGATGCCAAATGTAATGGAGGATTGTGATGACAAATATAATGGAGCATTGTGTTGACTAGGTCTTGGAGCATTATGATGACAAGGGCCATTGAGAATTTTCATGACAATGTCGTGAAGCATTGTGATGACAAGGTCCTGGAGCATTGTGATGAGAAAACCATGGAGCCTTGTGATGACAAGTCTCATTGAGCATACTGATGAAAAGGGGCATGGAGCATTCTGATTACAGTGGTCTTGGAACATTGTGATAACAAGGGCATGGCGCATTGTGATGACAAGGGCATGGAGCATTTTGATGACCAGGTCATGCAGTATTGTGAAGAGAGGTGTCAGGAAGCATTGTGATGACATATGTAATGGCCCATTGTGATGACAATGGCATGGAGCATTGTGATGCCAAGTGTCAGGGAGGATTCTGATGACAAAGGTAATGGAGCATTGTGATGACAATGGCTTGGAGCATTGTGATGACAATGCTTGGAGCATTGTGATGACAAAGGTCAGGGAGCATTGTGCTGACAAGTGCATGGAGAATTGTGATGACAAGTGTCAGGGAGCATTCTGATGACAAACTTGTGGAGTATTTTGATGACAATGGCATGGAGCATTGGGATGAAAATGGCATTGGGCTTTGTGATGAAAAAGGCATGGAGACTTTTTGTGACAGGGTTCAAGGAGCATTCTGACGACAAGTGTCAGGGAGCATTGTGATGACCGGGGTGAGGGAGTATTGTGACAAATAGTGATGTAGCATTGTGATATCAGTGGTGAGAGAGCATTTTGATGAGAAATGCATGGAGCATTGTGATGACAAATTTTATGGAGCATTGTGATGAAAAGGGCATGGAGCATTGTGAAGACAGGTGTCAGGGAGCATTGTGATGACATATGTCCTGTTCCATTGCGATGACAATGGCAGGGAGCATTGTGATGCCAAATGTAATGGAGGATTGTGATGACAAATATAATGGAGCATTGTGTTGACTAGGTCTTGGAGCATTATGATGACAAGGGCCATTGAGAATTTTCATGACAATGTCGTGAAGCATTGTGATGACAAGGTCCTGGAGCATTGTGATGAGAAAACCATGGAGCCTTGTGATGACAAGTCTCATTGAGCATACTGATGAAAAGGGGCATGGAGCATTCTGATTACAGTGGTCTTGGAACATTGTGATAACAAGGGCATGGCGCATTGTGATGACAAGGGCATGGAGCATTTTGATGACCAGGTCATGCAGTATTGTGAAGAGAGGTGTCAGGAAGCATTGTGATGACATATGTAATGGCCCATTGTGATGACAATGGCATGGAGCATTGTGATGCCAAGTGTCAGGGAGGATTCTGATGACAAAGGTAATGGAGCATTGTGATGACAATGGCTTGGAGCATTGTGATGACAATGCTTGGAGCATTGTGATGACAAAGGTCAGGGAGCATTGTGCTGACAAGTGCATGGAGAATTGTGATGACAAGGGTCAGGGAGCATTCTGATGACAAACTTGTGGAGTATTTTGATGACAATGGCATGGAGCATTGGGATGAAAATGGCATTGGGCTTTGTGATGAAAAAGGCATGGAGACTTTTTGTGACAGGTTTCAAGGAGCATTCTGACGACAAGTGTCAGGGAGCATTGTGATGACCGGGGTGAGGGAGTATTGTGACAAATAGTGATGTAGCATTGTGATATCAGTGGTGAGAGAGCATTTTGATGAGAAATGCATGGAGCATTGTGATGACAAATTTTATGGAGCATTGTGATGACAATGTTGTGGAGCACTGTGATGACAAGCGCATGGTGCATTGTGATGACATGTGTCATGGAGCATTGTGCTGACAAGCGCATGGAGCATTGTGATGACAAGGGTCATGGAGCATTGTGCTGAGAAAGGCATAGAGCATTGTGATGACAAGGGTCAAAGAGCATTGTGATGAAAAGTTCATGGAGCATTGGGGTTAAAAAGGTCACAGAGACTGTTGATGACGAGGGCATGGACCATTGTGATGACAAAGGTCATGAAGCATTGTGATGGCTGGAGTCACGGAGCATTGTGATGACAGGGGTCATGGAGCATTGTGATGACAAGGGCATGGAGCATTGTGATGATAAGGTCATGGAGTATTGTGAAGACAGGTGTCAGGGAGCATTGTGATGACATATGTCATGGTCCATTGCGATGACAATGGCATGGAGCTTTGTGATACGAAATGTAATGGAGGATTGTGATGACAAATATAATGGAGCATTGTGATGATTAGGGTTTGGAGCATTATGATGACAAGGGCCATTGAAAATTTTGATGACAAGGTCGTGAAGCATTGTGATGACAAGGTCCTGGAGCATTGTGATGACAAAACCATGGAGCCTTGTGATGACAAGTCTCATGGAGCATACTGATTAAAAGGGGAATGGAGCATTGTGATTACAGGGGTCTTAGAACACTGTGAAGACAAGGGCATGGAGCATTGTGAGGAGAAGATCAAGGAGCATTCTGATGGCATGCATCATTGAGCTTTGTGATGACAATGGCACGGACCATTGTGATTACATGGGACTTGGAGCATTGTGATTAAAAGGGCATGGATCATTGTGATGAAAAAGGCATGGAGCCTTGTCATGACACGGTTCAAGGAGCATACAGACAACAAATGTCAGGGAGCATGTTGATGACAAGTGTATTGAGCATTGTGATGACGAAGGTCATGGATCATTGTGATGAGAAGACCATGGATAATTGTGATGACGAGCATCCTGGGGCATTGTGATGACAAGTGTTATGGAATATTGTGATCACAAGGGTTTGAAGCATTGTTATGACAGAGGTCATGGAACATTTTGATTTCGTTGTTATGACAATAGCATGAAGCATTATGATGATGGGCATAGTGCATTGTGATGACAGGTTTCATGGAACATTGTGATAACAGGGGTGAGGGAGGATTGTGATGACTAGTGATGGAACATTGTGATATCTCATGTGAGAGAGTATTTGGATGAGAAGTGCATGGAGCATTGTGATTACAAGTTTTATAGAGCATAGCGATGACAAGGTTGTGGATCATTGTGGTGAAAACCGCATGGCACAATTTGATGACAAGGGTCATGGAGCATTGTTCTGACAAAGGCATGGAGCATTGTGATGACAAGGGTCACGGAGCATTGTGATGACAAGGGTCACGGAGCATTGTGGTTACAAAGGTCACAGAGACTTGTGATGACGTGGGCATGGATTGTTGTGATGACAAACGTTATGAAGCATTGTGATGACTGTAGTCACGGAGCATTGTGATGACAGGGGTCATGGAGCATTGTGATGACAATGGCATGGAGCATTGTGATGCCAAGTGTCATGGAGGATTCTGATGACAAAGGTAATGGAGCATTGTGGTGACAATGGTTTGGAGCATTGTGATGACAAGGATCAGGGAGCATTGTGCTGACAAGTGCATGGAGCTTTGTGATGACAAGGACATGGATCATTGTGATGACAAGGGTCATGGAGCATTGGGCTGAAAATGTGCATGGAGTATTGTGATGACAGGGGTCATGGAGCATTGTGATGACAAGGGAATGGAGCATGTTGATGACAAGGTCTTGGAGCATTGTGATGAGATGACCATGGAGACTTGTGATGACAAGTCTAATGGAGCATTCTTATGAAAAGGGGCATGGAAGATTGTGATTACGGGGGTCTTGAAGCATTGTGATGACAAGGGCATGGAGCATTGTGAGGCGAAGGCCATGGAACATTGTGATGACATGCGTCATGGAGCTTTGTGATGACAAGGGCATGGAGCATTGTGATTACATGGGTCTTGGAGCATTGTGATGACAAGGGTCCTGGAGCCTTGTGATGACAAGGCCGTGGAACATTGTGATGGCAGTGGTCATGGAGCTTGTTATGACAGAGGTAATGGAGCATTGTGATGAGAAGTGCATTGAGCATTGGTCTGAAATATTTCATGGATTATTGTGATGAGAGTGGGCATGGTGCATTGTGATGACAAGGGCACGGTACACTGTGATACATGGGTCATGGAGGATTGTAATGACAAGGGCATGGAGCATTGTGATGAGAAGGGCATCGAGCATTGTGATGACAAGTGCCATGGAGCTTTGTGATGACAAGGGCATGGAGCAATGTGATGAGAGGGTTCATGGAGCATTGTGATGACAATGACATGGAGCATTGTGATGCCAAGGGTCGTGAAGCTTTGTGATGACAAAGGTCATGGAGCATTTTGATGACAAGGGTGTGGTGCATTGTGATGAGAACGGCAGGGAGCATTGTGATGACCAGGTAATGCAGTATTGTAAAGAGAGGTGTCAGGGAGCATTGTGATGACATATGTAATGGCCCATTGTGATGACAATGGCATGGAGCATTGTGATGCAAACTTCCATTGAGGATTCTGATCACAAAGTAATGGAGCATTGTGATGACAATGGCTTGGAGCATTGTGATGACAAGTGTCAGGGAACATTGTGCTGACAAGTGCATGGAGAATTGTGATGACAAAGGTCATGGAGCATTCTGATGACAAGCTTGTGGAGTATTTTGATGACAATGGCATGGAGCATTGGGATGAAAAGGGCATGGGGCTTTGTGATGAAAAAGGCATGGAGCCTTTTCGTGACAGGGTTGAAGGAGCATTCTGACGACAAGTTTCAGGGAGCATTGTGATGACAAGTGTATTGAGAATTGTGATGACAAAGGTCATGGAGCATTGTGATGAAAAGGGCATGGATTATTGTGATGACAGTCATCACGGAGCGTTGTGAGGACAAGTGTTATGGAACATTGTGATCACAAGTGTTTGGAGCATTGTGATGACAAGGTCATGGATCATTTTGATTTCAAGGAGCATGGAGCATTGTGATGACAAGGGCATGAAGCAATGTGATCCCAAAGTTCATGGAGGATTGTGATGACAATGGAAATGGAGTATTGTGATGACAAGTGCATAGAGCATTGTAATGATAAGGTCATATAGCATTTTGCTGACAAAGGCATGGAGCATTGTGATGACAGGTGTCATGGAGCACTGTGATGACAAGCGTCATGGAGCATTGTGAATACATGGGTCATGGAACATTGGGATAACATGGGCATGGATCATTGTGATGACAAGGGTCATGGAGCATTGGGCTGAAAATGTTCATGGAGTATTGTGATGACAGGGGTCATGGAGCATTGTGATTACAGGGGTCTTGGAGCATTGTGATGACAAGAGTCCCGGATCATTGTGTTGTCAGGTGTCATGGAGTGTTGTGATGACAGTGGTCATGGAGCATTGTGAAGATATTGGTCATGGAGCATTGTGATGAGAAGGTCATAGAGAATTGGGCTGAAAATGTTCATGGAGTATTGTGATGACAGGGGTCATGGAGCATTGTGATGACAATGGCATGGAGCATTGTGATGCCAAGTGTCATGGAGGATTCTGATGACAAAGGTAATGGAGCATTGTGGTGACAATGGTTTGGAGCATTGTGATGACAAGGATCAGGGAGCATTGTGCTGACAAGTGCATGGAGCTTTGTGATGACAAGGACATGGATCATTGTGATGACAAGGGTCATGGAGCATTGGGCTGAAAATGTGCATGGAGTATTGTGATGACAGGGGTCATGGAGCATTGTGATGACAAGGGAATGGAGCATGCTGATGACAAGGTCTTGGAGCATTGTGATGAGATGACCATGGAGACTTGTGATGACAAGTCTAATGGAGCATTCTTATGAAAAGGGGCATGGAACATTGTGATTACGGGGGTCTTGAAGCATTGTGATGACAAGGGCATGGAGCATTGTGAGGCGAAGGCCATGGAACATTGTGATGACATGCGTCATGGAGCTTTGTGATGACAAGGGCATGGAGCATTGTGATTACATGGGTCTTGGAGCATTGTGCTGACAAGGGTCCTGGAGCCTTGTGATGACAAGGCCGTGGAACATTGTGATGGCAGGGGTCATGGAGCTTGTTATGACAGAGGTAATGGAGCATTGTGATGAGAAGTGCATTGAGCATTGGTCTGAAATATTTCATGGATTATTGTGATGAGAGTGGGCGTGGCGCATTGTGATGACAAGGGCACGGTACACTGTGATACATGGGTCATGGAGGATTGTAATGACAAGGGCATGGAGCATTGTGATGAGAAGGGCATCGAGCATTGTGATGACAAGTGCCATGGAGCTTTGTGATGACAAGGGCATGGAGCAATGTGATGAGAGGGTTCATGGAGCATTGTGATGCCAATGACATGGAGCATTGTGATGCCAAGGGTCATGGAGCTTTGTGATGACAAAGGTCATGGAGCATTTTGATGACAAGGGTGTGGTGCATTGTGATGAGAACGGCAGGGAGCATTGTGATGACCAGGTAATGCAGTATTGTAAAGAGAGGTGTCAGGGAGCATTGTGATGACATATGTAATGGCCCATTGTGATGACAATGGCATGGAGCATTGTGATGCAAACTTCCATTGAGGATTCTGATCACAAAGGTAATGGAGCATTGTGATGACAATGGCTTGGAGCATTGTGATGACAAGTGTCAGGGAGCATTGTGCTGACAAGTGCATGGAGAATTGTGATGACAAGGGTCATGGAGCATTCTGATGACAAGCTTGTGGAGTATTTTGATGACAATGGCATGGAGCATTGGGATGAAAAGGGCATGGGGCTTTGTGATGAAAATGGCATGGAGCCTTTTCGTGACAGGGTTCAAGGAGCATTCTGACGAGAAGTGTCAGGGAGCATTGTGATGACAAGTGTATTGAGAATTGTGATGACAAAGGTCATGGAGCATTGTGATGAAAAGGGCATGGATTATTGTGATGACAGGCATCATGGAGTGTTGTGAGGACAAGTGTTACGGAACATTGTGATCACAAGGGTTTGGAGCATTGTGATGACAGAGGTCATGGATCATTTTGATTTCAAGGAGCATGGAGCATTGTGATGACAAGGGCATGAAGCAATGTGACCCAAAGTTCATGGAGAATTGTGATGACAATGGAAAAGGAGTATTGTGATGACAAGTGCATAGAGCATTGTAATGACAAGGTCATGTACATTTTGCTGACAAAGCATGGAGCATTGTGATGACAGGTGTCATGGAGCACTGTGATGAGAAGCGTCATGGAGCATTGTGAATACATGGGTCATGGAACATTGGGGTAACATGGGCATGGATCATTGTGATGACAAGGGTCATGGAGCATAGGGCTGAAAATGTTCATGGAATATTGTGATGACAGGGGTCATGGAGCATTGTTATTACAGCGGTCTTGGAGAATTGTGATGACAAGAGTCCCGGATCATTGTGTTGTCAGGTGTGATGGAGTGTGTTTATGACACTGGTCTTGGAGCATTGTGATGATATTGGTCATGAAGCATTGTGATGAGAATGTCATGGAGAATTGGGCTGAAAATTTTCATGGAGTATTGTGATGACATGGGTCATGGAGCATTGTGATGACAAGGGAATGGAGCATGGTGATGACAAGATCCTGGAGCATTTTTATGAGATGAACATGGAGACTTGTGATGACAAGTCTCATGGAGCATTCTGATGAAAAGGGTCATGGAGCATTGTGATTACTTGGGTCTTGGAGCATTGTGATGACAAGGGCATGGAGCATTTTGAGGAGAAGTCCATGGAATATACTGATGACATGCGTCATGGAACTTTGTTATGACTAGGGCATGGAGCATTGTGATTAAAGGTGTCTTGGAGCATTGTGATGACAAGGGTCCTGGAGCCTTGTGATGACAAGGCCGTGGAACATTGTGATGGCAGTGGTCATGGAGCTTGTTATGACAGAGGTAATGGAGCATTGTGATGAGAAGTGAATTGAGCATTGGTCTGAAAGGTTTCATGGATTATTGTGATGAGAGTGGGCATGGAGCATTGTGATGACAAGGGCACGGTACACTGTGATACATGGGTCATGGAGGATTGTAATGACAAGAGCATGGAGCATTGTGATGAGAAGGGCATCGAGCATTGTGATGACAAGTGCCATGGAGCTTTGTGATGACAAGGGCATGGAGCAATGTGATGAGAGTGTTCATGGAGAATTGTGATGACAATGACATGGAGCATTGTGATGCCAAGGGTCATGGAGCTTTGTGATGACAAAGGTCATGGAGCATTTTGATGACAAGGGTGTGGTGCATTGTGATGAGAACGGCAGGGAGCATTGTGATGACCAGGTAATGCAGTATTGTAAAGAGAGGTGTCAGGGAGCATTGTGATGATATATGTATTGGCCCATTGTGATGACAATGGCATGGAGCATTGTGATGTAAACTTCCATTGAGGATTCTGATCACAAAGGTAATGGAGCATTGTGATGACAATGGCTTGGAGCATTGTGATGACAAGTGTCAGGGAGCATTGTGCTGACAAGTGCATGGAGAATTGTGATGACAAGCGTCATGGAGAATTCTGATGACAAGCTTGTGGAGTATTTTGATGACAAGGGCATGGAGCATTGTGATGAGAGGGGCATCGAGCATTGTGATGACAAGTG
Organism: Mesoplodon densirostris; assembly: GCF_025265405.1. NCBI lineage: Eukaryota > Metazoa > Chordata > Mammalia > Artiodactyla > Ziphiidae > Mesoplodon > Mesoplodon densirostris. The sequence goes on from NW_026778196.1 coordinate 10,986,188, forward strand.
CCATGGAGCTTTGTGATGACAAGGGCATGGAGCAATGTGATGAGAGGGTTCATGGAGCATTGTGATGACAATGACATGGAGCATTGTGATGCCAAGGGTCATGGAGCTTTGTGATGACAAAGGTCATGGAGCATTTTGATGACAAGTGTGTGGTGCATTGTGATGAGAAGGGCAGGGAGCATTTTGATGACAGGGTCATGCAGCAATTTGATGAAAAGTGTAATGGAATATTTTGATGCCAGAGGTTATAGAACATTGTGATGCCAGGGGTAATGGAGCTTACAGATGAAAAGGGTCATGGAGCATTTTGATGACAGGGGTTATGGAACATTGTGATGTCAGGGGACATGGATCATTGTGCTGATAAGGAGATGTAGCATTGTGATGACAGGGGTCATGGAACATTGTGATAACAGGGGTGAGGGAGGATTGTGATGACTAGTGATGGAACATTGTGATATCTCATGTGAGAGAGCATTTGGATGAGAAGTGCATGGAGCATTGTGATTACAAGGTTTCTGGAGCATAGCGGTGACAAGGTTGTGGATCATTGTGGTGAAAAGCGCATGGCACAATTTGATGACAAGGTTCATGGAGCATTGTTCTGACAAAGGCATGGAGCATTGTGATGACAAGGGTCACGGAGCATTGTGATGAAAAGTTCATGAAGCATTGTGGTTACAAAGGTCACAGAGCCTTGTGATGACGCGGGCATGGATTGTTGTGATGACAAAAGATATGAAGCATTGTGATGACTGTAGTCACGGAGCATTGTGATGACAGGGGTCATGGAGGATTGTGATGACAATGGCATGGAGCATTGTGATGACAAGGGCATGGATCATTGTGATGACAAGGGTCATGGAGCATTGGGCTGAAAATGCGCATGGAGTATTGTGATGACAGGGGTCATGGAGCATTGTGATGACAAGGGAATGGAGCATGTTGATGACAAGGTCTTGGAGCATTGTGATGAGATGACCATGGAGACTTGTGATGACAAGTCTAATGGAGCATTCTTATGAAAAGTGGCATGGAGCATTGTGATTACGGGGGTCTTGAAGCATTGTGATGACAAGGGCATGGAGCATTGTGAGGCGAAGGCCATGGAACTTTCTGATGACATGCGTCATGGAGCTTTGTGATGACAAGGGCGTGGAGCATTGTGATTAAATGGGTCTTGGAGCATTGTGCTGACAAGGGTCCTGGAGCCTTGTGATGACAAGGCCGTGGAACATTGTGATGGCAGGGGTCTTGGAGCTTGTTATGACAGAGGTAATGGAGCATTGTGATGAGAAGTGCATTGAGCATTGGTCTGAAATATTTCATGGATTATTGTGATGAGAGTGGTCGTGGCGCATTGTGATGACAAGGGCACGGTACACTGTGATACATGGGTCATGGAGGATTGTAATGACAAGGGCATGGAGCATTGTGATGAGAAGGGCATCGAGCATTGTGATGACAAGTGCCATGGAGCTTTGTGATGACAAGGGCATGGAGCAATGAGATGAGAGGGTTCATGGAGCATTGTGATGACAATGACATGGAACATTGTGATTTCAAAGGTCATGGAGCTTTGTGATGACAAAGGTCATGCAATATTGTGAAGATAGGTATCAGAGAGCATTGTGATGACATATGTAATGGCCCATTGTGATGACAATGTCATGGAGCATTGTGATGCCAAGTGTCATGGAGGATTCTGATGACAAAGGTAATGGAGCATTGTGAATGACAATGGCTTGGAGCATTGGGATGACAAGGGTCAGGGAGCATTGTGATGACAAGGGTCATGGAGCTTTCTGATGACAAGCTTGTGAAATATTTTGATGACAATGGCATGGAGCATTGGGATGAAAACGGCATGGGGCTTTGTGATGAAAAAGGCGTGTAGCCTTTTGGTGACAGGTTTCAAGGAGCATGCTGACGACAAGTGTCAGGGAGCATTGTGATGACAAGTGTATTGAGAATTGTGATGACAAAGGTCATGGAACATTGTGATGAAAAGGGCATGGAGTATTGTGATGACAGGCATCAAGGAGCATTGTGAGGACAAGTGTTATGGAACATTGTGATCACAAGGGTTTTGAGCATTGTGATGAGAGAGGTCATGGATCATTTTGATTTCAAGGAGCATGGAGCATTGTGATGACAAGGGCATGAAGCAATGTGATCCCAAGGTTCATGGGAAATTGTGATGACAATAGTAATGGAGTATTGTGATGACAAGCACCTAGCGCATTGTAATGACAAGGCCATGTAGCATTTTGCTGACAAAGGAATGGAGCATTGTGAAGACAGGTGTCATGGAGCACTGTGGTGACAAGCGTCACAGAGCCTTGTGAATACAAGTGTCATGGAACATTGGGATGACAAGGTCGTGGATCATTGTGATGACAATGGTCATGGAGCATTGGGCTGAAAATGTTCATGGAGTATTTTGATGACAGGGGTCATGGAGCATTGTGATTACAGGGGTCTTGGAGCATTGTGATGACCAGAGTCCCAGATCATTGTGTTGTCAGGTGTCATGGAGTGTTGTGATGACAGTGGTCATGGAGCATTGTGATGAGAAGGTCATAGAGAATTGGGCTGAAAATGTTCATGGAGTATTGTGATGACAGGGGTCATGGAGCATTGTGATGACAAGGGAATGGAGCATGGTGATGACAAGGTCTTGGAGCATTGTGAGGAGATGACCATGGAGACTTGTGATGACAAATCTAATGGAGCATTCTGATGAAAAAGGGAATGGAACATTGTGATTACTGGAGTCTTCGAGCATTGTGATGACAAGGGCATGGAGCATTGTGAGGAGAAGACCATGGAATATTCTGATGACATGCGTCATGGAGCTTTGTGATGACAAGGGCATGAAGCATTGTGATTACATGGATCTTGGAGCATTGTGATGACAAGGGTCATGGAGCCTTGTGATGACAAGGCCGTGGAATATTATGATGGCAGGTGTCATGGAGCATTGTTACGACAGAGGTAACGGAGCATTGTGATGAGAAGGGCATTGAGCATTGATCTGAAATGTTTCATGGATTACTGTGATGAGAGTGGGCATGGCGGTTTGTCATGACAAGGGCACGGTACACTGTGATACATGGGTCATGGAGGATTGTAATGACAAGGTCATGGAGCATTGTGATGAGAATGGCATCGAGCATTGTGATGACAAGTGTCATGGAGCTTTGTGATGACAAGGACATGGAGCCATGTGATGAGAGGGTTCATGGAGCATTGTGATGACAATGACATGGAGCATTGTGATGCCAAGGGTCATGGAGCCTTGTGACGACAAAGGTCATGGAGCATTTTGATGACAAGTGTGTGGTGCATTGTGATGAGAAGGGCAGGGAGCATTTTGATGACAGGGTCATGCAGCAATTTGATGAAAATTGTAATGGAATATTTTGATGCCAGGGGTTATAGAACATTGTGATGCCAGGGGTCATGGAGCTTTGGGAAGAAAAGGGTCATGGAGCATTTTGATGACAGGGGTTATGGAACATTGTGATGTCAGGGGTCATGGAACATTGTGCTGATAAGGGGATGTAGCATTGTGATGACAGGGGTCATGGAACATTGTGCTGATAAGGGGATGTAGCATTGTGATGACAGGGGTCATGGAACATTGTGATAACAGGGGTGAGGGAGGATTGTGATGACTAGTGATGGAACATTGTGATATCTCATGTGAGAGAGTATTTGGATGAGAAGTGCATGGAGCATTGTGATTACAAGGTTTATGGAGCATAGCGATGACAAGGTTGTGGATCATTGTGGTGAAAAGCACATGGCACAATTTGATGACAAGGGTCATGGAGCATTGTTGTGACAAAGGCATGGAGCATTGTGATGCCAAGTGTCATGGAGGATTCTGATGACAAAGGTAATGGAGCATTGTGGTGACAATGGTTTGGAGCATTGTGATGACAAGGATCAGGGAGCATTGTGCTGACAAGTGCATGGAGCATTGTGATGACAAGGGCATGGATCATTGTGATGACAAGGGTCATGGAGCATTGGGCTAAAAATGTGCATGGAGTATTGTGATGACAGGGGTCATGGAGCATTGTGATGACAAGGGAATGGAGCATGTTGATGACAAGGTCTTGGAGCATTGTGATGAGATGACCATGGAGACTTGAGATGACAAGTCTAAAGGAGCATTCTTATGAAAAGGGGCATGGAGCATTGTGATTACGGGGGTCTTGAAGCATTGTGATGACAAGGGCATGGAGCATTGTGAGGCGAAGGCCATGGAACATTGTGATGACATGCGTCATGGAGCTTTGTGATGACAAGGGCATGGAGCATTGTGATTACATGGGTCTTGGAGCATTGTGCTGACAAGGGTCCTGGAGCCTTGTGATGACAAGGCCGTGGAACATTGTGATGGCAGGGGTCATGGAGCTTGTTATGACAGAGGTAATGGAGCATTGTGATGAGAAGTGCATTGAGCATTGGTCTGAAATATTTCATGGATTATTGTGATGAGAGTGGGCATGGCGCATTGTGATGACAAGGGCACGGTACACTGTGATACATGGGTCATGGAGGATTGTAATGACAAGGGCATGGAGCATTGTGATGAGAAGGGCATCGAGCATTGTGATGACAAGTGCCATGGAGCTTTGTGATGACAAGGGCATGGAGCAATGTGATGAGAGGGTTCATGGAGCATTGTGATGACAATGACATGGAGCATTGTGATGCCAAGGGTCATGGAGCTTTGTGATGACAAAGGTCATGCAGTATTGTGAAGATAGGTGTCAGGGAGCATTGTGATGGCATATGTAATGGCCCATTGTGATGACAATGTCATGGAGCATTGTGATGCCAAGTGTCATGGAGGATTCTGATGACAAAGGTAATGGAGCATTGTGAATGACAATGGCTTGGAGCATTGTGATGACAAGGGTCAGGGAGCATTGTTCTGACAAGTGCATGGAGCATTGTGATGACAAGGGTCATGGAGCTTTCTGATGACAAGCTTGTGGAATATTTTGATGACAATGGCATGGAGCATTGGGATGAAAACGGCATGGGGCTTTGTGATGAAAAAGGCGTGTAGCCTTTTGGTGACAGGTTTCAAGGAGCATGCTGAAGACAAGTGTCAGGGAGCATTGTGATGACAAGTGTATTGAGAATTGTGATGACAATGGTCATGGAACATTGTGATGAAAAGGGCATGGAGTATTGTGATGACAGGCATCATGGAGCGTTGTGAGGACAAGTGTTATGGAACATTGTGATCACAAGGGTTTTGAGCATTGTGATGACAGAGGTCATGGATCATTTTGATTTCAAGGAGCATGGAGCATTTTGATGACAAGGGCATGCAGCAATGTGATCCCAAGGTTCATGGGAAATTGTGATGACAACAGTAATGGAGTATTGTGATGACAAGCGCCTAGCGCATTGTAATGACAAGGCCATTTAGCATTTTGCTGACAAAGGAATGGAGCATTGTGATGACAGGTGTCATGGAGCACTGTGGTGACAAGAGTCCCGGATCATTATGTTGTCAGGTGTAATGGAGTGTTGTGATGACAGTGGTCATGGAGCATTGTGATGATATTGGTCATGGAGCATTGTGATGAGAAGGTCATAGAGAATTGGGCTGAAAATGTTCATGGAGTATTGTGATGACAGGGGTCATGGAGCATTGTGATGACAAGGGAATGGAGCATGGTGATGACAAGGTCTTGGAGCATTGTGAGGAGATGACCATGGAGACTTGTGATGACAAATCTAATGGAGCATTCTGATGAAAAAGGGAATGGAACATTGTGATTACTGGAGTCTTCGAGCATTGTGATGACAAGGGCATGGAGCATTTTGAGAAGACCATGGAACATTCTGATGACATGCGTCATGGAGCTTTGTGATGACAAGGGCATGGAGCATTGTGATTACATGGAACTTGGAGCATTGTGATGACAAGGGTCATGGAGCCTTGTGATGACAAGGCCGTGGAATATTATGATGGCAGGTGTCATGGAGCATTGTTATGACAGAGGTAACGGAGCATTGTGATGAGAAGGGCATTGAGCATTGCTCTGAAATGTTTCATGGATTACTGTGATGAGAGTGGGCATGGCGGTTTGTCATGACAAGGGCACGGTACACTGTGATACATGGGTCATGGAGGATTGTAATGACAATGTCATGGAGCATTGTGATGAGAATGGCATCGAGCATTGTGATGACAAGTGTCATGGAGCTTTGTGATGACAAGGACAGGGAGCAGTGTGATGAGAGGGTTCATGGAGCATTGTGATGACAATGACATGGAGCATTGTGATGCCAAGGGTCATGGAGCTTTGTGATGACAAAGGTCATGGAGCATTTTGATGACAAGTGTGTGGTGCATTGTGATGAGAAGGGCAGGGAGCATTTTGATGACAGGGTCATGCAGCAATTTGATGAAAAGTGTAATGGAACATTTTGATGCCAGGGGTTATAGAACATTGTGATGCCAGGGGTCATGGAGCTTTGGGATGAAAAGGGTCATGGAGCATTTTGATGACAGGGGTTATGGAACATTGTGATGTCAGGGGTCATGGAACATTGTGCTGATAAGGGGATGTAGCATTGTGATGACAGGGGTCATGGAACATTGTGATAACAGGGGTGAGGGAGGATTGTGATGACTAGTGATGGAACATTGTGATATCTCATGTGAGAGAGTATTTGGATGAGAAGTGCATGGAGCATTGTGATTACAAGGTTTATGGAGCATAGCGATGACAAGGTTGTGGATCATTGTGGTGAAAAGCGCATGGCACAATTTGATGACAAGGGTCATGGAGCATTGTTCTGAGAAAGGCATGGAGCATTGTGATGACAAGGGTCACGGAGCATTGTGATGAAAAGTTCATGGAGCATTGTGGTTACAAAGGTCACAGAGCCTTGTGATGACGTGGGCATGGATTGTTGTGATGACAAACGTTATGAAGCATTGTGATGACTGTAGTCACGGAGCATTGTGATGACAGGGGTCATGGAGCATTGTGATGACAATGGCATGGAGCATTGTGATGCCAAGTGTCATGGAGGATTCTGATGACAAAGGTAATGGAGCATTGTGGTGACAATGGTTTGGAGCATTGTGATGACAAGGATCAGGGAGCATTGTGCTGACAAGTGCATGGAGCATTGTGATGACAAGGGCATGGATCATTGTGATGACAAGGGTCATGGAGCATTGGGCTGAAAATGTGCATGGAGTATTGTGATGACAGGGGTCATGGAGCATTGTGATGACAAGGGAATGGAGCATGTTGATGACAAGGTCTTGGAGCATTGTGATGAGATGACCATGGAGACTTGTGATGACAAGTCTAATGGAGCATTCTTATGAAAAGGGGCATGGAGCATTGTGATTACGGGGGTCTTGAAGCATTGTGATGACAAGGGCATGGAGCATTGTGAGGCGAAGGCCATGGAACATTGTGATGACATGCGTCATGGAGCTTTGTGATGACAAGGGCATGGAGCATTGTGATTACATGGGTCTTGGAGCATTGTGCTGACAAGGGTCCTGGAGCCTTGTGATGACAAGGCCGTGGAACATTGTGATGGCAGGGGTCATGGAGTTTGTTATGACAGAGGTAATGGAGCATTGTGATGAGAAGTGCATTGAGCATTGGTCTGAAATATTTCATGGATTATTGTGATGATAGTGGGCGTGGCGCATTGTGATGACAAGGGCACGGTACACTGTGATACATGGGTCATGGAGGATTGTAATGACAAGGGCATGGAGCATTGTGATGAGAAGGGCATAGAGCATTGTTATGACAAGTGCCATGGAGCTTTGTGATGACAAGGGCATGGAGCAATGTGATGAGAGGGTTCATGGAGCATTGTGATGACAATGACATGGAGCATTGTGATGCCAAGGGTCATGCAGCTTTGTGATGACAAAGGTCATGGAGCATTTTGATGACAAGGGTGTGGTGCATTGTGATGAGAACGGCAGGGAGCATTGTGATGACCAGGTAATGCAGTATTGTAAAGAGAGGTGTCAGGGAGCATTGTGATGACATATGTAATGGCCCATTGTGATGACAATGGCATGGAGCATTGTGATGCAAACTTCCATTGAGGATTCTGATCACAAAGGTAATGGAGCATTGTGATGACAATGGCTTGGAGCATTGTGATGACAAGTGTCAGGGAGCATTGTGCTGACAAGTGCATGGAGAGTTGTGATGACAAGGGTCATGGAGCATTCTGATGACAAGCTTGTGGAGTATTTTGATGACAATGGCATGGAGCATTGGGATGAAAAGGGCATGGGGCTTTGTGATGAAAAAGGCATGGAGCCTTTTCGTGACAGGGTTCAAGGAGCATGCTGACGACAAGTGTCAGGGAGCATTGTGATGACAAGTGTATTGAGAATTGTGATGACAAAGGTCATGGAGCATTGTGATGAAAAGGGCATGGAGTATTGTGATGACAGGCATCATGGAGCGTTGTGAGGACAAGTGTTATGGAACATTGTGATCACAAGGGTTCGGAGCATTGTGATGACAGAGGTCATGGATCATTTTGATTTCAAGGAGCATGGAGCATTGTGATGACAAGGGCATGAAGCAATGTGATCCCAAAGTTCATGGAGGATTGTGATGACAATGGAAATGGAGTATTGTGATGACAAGTGCATAGAGCATTGTAATGACAAGGTCATGTAGCATTTTGCTGACAAAGGCATGGAGCATTGTGATGACAGGTGTCATGGAGCACTGTGATGACAAGAGTCATGGAGCATTGTGAATACATGGGTCATGGAACATTGGGATAACATGGGCATGGATCATTGTGATGACAAGGGTCATGGAGCATTGGGCTGAAAATGTTCATGGAGTATTGTGATGACAGGGGTCATGGAGCATTGTGATTACAGGGGTCTTGGAGCATTGTGATGACAAGAGTCCCGGATCATTGTGTTGTCAGGTGTCATGGAGTGTTGTGATGACAGTGGTCATGGAGCATTGTGATGATATTGGTCATGGAGCATTGTGATGAGAAGGTCATAGAGAATTGGGCTGAAAATGTTCATGGAGTATTGTGATGACAGGGGTCATGGAGCATTGTGATGACAAGGGAATGGAGCATGGTGATGACAAGGTCTTGGAGCATTGTGAGGAGATGACCATGGAGACTTGTGATGACAAATCTAATGGATCATTCTGATGAAAAAGGGAATGGAACATTGTGATTACTGGAGTCTTCGAGCATTGTGATGACAAGGGCATGGAGCATTGTGAGGAGAAGACCATGGAACATTCTGATGACATGCGTCATGGAGCTTTGTGATGACAAGGGCATGGAGCATTGTGATTACATGGATCTTGGAGAATTGTGATGACAAGGGTCACGGAGCATTGTGATGTAAAGTTCATGGAGCATTGTGGTTACAAACGTCACAGAGCCTTCTGATGAGGCGGGAATGGACCGTTGTGATGACAAATGTTATGAAGCATTTTGATGACTGGAGTCAAGGAGCATTGTGATGTAAGGGTTCATGGAGCATTGTGATGAAAAGGGCATGGAGCATTGTGAAGACAGGTGTCAGCGAGCATTGTGATGACATATGTCCTGTTCCATTGCGATGACAATGGCAGGGAGCATTGTGATGCCAAATGTAATGGAGGATTGTGATGACAAATATAATGGAGCATTGTGTTGACTAGGTCTTGGAGCATTATGATGACAAGGGCCATTGAGAATTTTCATGACAATGTCGTGAAGCATTGTGATGACAAGGTCCTGGAGCATTGTGATGAGAAAACCATGGAGCCTTGTGATGACAAGTCTCATTGAGCATACTGATGAAAAGGGGCATGGAGCATTCTGATTACAGTGGTCTTGGAACATTGTGATAACAAGGGCATGGCGCATTGTGATGACAAGGGCATGGAGCATTTTGATGACCAGGTCATGCAGTATTGTGAAGAGAGGTGTCAGGAAGCATTGTGATGACATATGTAATGGCCCATTGTGATGACAATGGCATGGAGCATTGTGATGCCAAGTGTCAGGGAGGATTCTGATGACAAAGGTAATGGAGCATTGTGATGACAATGGCTTGGAGCATTGTGATGACAATGCTTGGAGCATTGTGATGACAAAGGTCAGGGAGCATTGTGCTGACAAGTGCATGGAGAATTGTGATGACAAGGGTCAGGGAGCATTCTGATGACAAACTTGTGGAGTATTTTGATGACAATGGCATGGAGCATTGGGATGAAAATGGCATTGGGCTTTGTGATGAAAAAGGCATGGAGACTTTTTGTGACAGGGTTCAAGGAGCATTCTGACGACAAGTGTCAGGGAGCATTGTGATGACCGGGGTGAGGGAGTATTGTGACAAATAGTGATGTAGCATTGTGATATCAGTGGTGAGAGAGCATTTTGATGAGAAATGCATGGAGCATTGTGATGACAAATTTTATGGAGCATTGTGATGACAATGTTGTGGAGCAGTGTGATGCCAAGCGCATGGTGCATTGTGATGACATGTGTCATGGAGCATTGTGCTGACAAGCGCATGGAGCATTGTGATGACAAGGGTCATGGAGCATTGTGCTGAGAAAGGCATAGAGCATTGTGATGACAAGGGTCAAAGAGCATTGTGATGAAAAGTTCATGGAGCATTGGGGTTAAAAAGGTCACAGAGACTGTTGATGACGAGGGCATGGACCATTGTGATGACAAAGGTCATGAAGCATTGTGATGGCTGGAGTCACGGAGCATTGTGATGACAGGGGTCATGGAGCATTGTGATGACAAGGGCATGGAGCATTGTGATGATAAGGTCATGGAGTATTGTGAAGACAGGTGTCAGGGAGCATTGTGATGACATATGTCATGGTCCATGGCGATGACAATGGCATGGAGCTTTGTGATACCAAATGTAATGGAGGATTGTGATGACAAATATAATGGAGCATTGTGATGATTAGGGTTTGGAGCATTATGATGACAAGGGCCATTGAAAATTTTGATGACAAGGTCGTGAAGCATTGTGATGACAAGGTCCTGGAGCATTGTGATGACAAAACCATGGAGCCTTGTGATGACAAGTCTCATGGAGCATACTGATTAAAAGGGGAATGGAGCATTGTGATTACAGGGGTCTTAGAACACTGTGAAGACAAGGGCATGGAGCATTGTGAGGAGAAGATCAAGGAGCATTCTGATGGCATGCATCATTGAGCTTTGTGATGACAATGGCACGGACCATTGTGATTACATGGGACTTGGAGCATTGTGATTAAAAGGGCATGGATCATTGTGATGAAAAAGGCATGGAGCCTTGTCATGACACGGTTCAAGGAGCATACAGACAACAAGTGTCAGGGAGCATGTTGATGACAAGTGTATTGAGCATTGTGATGACGAAGGTCATGGATCATTGTGATGAGAAGACCATGGATAATTGTGATGACGAGCATCCTGGGGCATTGTGATGACAAGTGTTATGGAATATTGTGATCACAAGGGTTTGGAGCATTGTTATGACAGAGGTCATGGAACATTTTGATTTCGTTGTTATGACAATAGCATGAAGCATTATGATGATGGGCATAGTGCATTGTGATGACAGGGTTCATGGATCATTGAGATGAAAAGGGGCATAGAGCATTGTGATTACAGTGTTCTTGGAGCATTGTGATGAGAAGGGTCATGGAGCCTTGTGATGACAAGGCCATGGATCATCGTGATGGCAGGGGTCATGGAGCATTGTTATGACAGGGGTAATGGAGCATTGTGATGACCAGGGCTTGGAGCATTGTGATGAGAAGGCCATGGAGCATTCTGATGACATGTGTCATGGAGCTATGTGAAGACAAGGGCATGGAGCAATGTGATGAGAGCGTTCATGGAGCATTTTGATGACAATGACATGGAGCATTGTGATGCCAAGTGCCATGGATCTTTGTGATGACAAAGGTCATGGAGCATTTTGATGGCAAGGGCGTTGTGCATTGTGATGAGAAGGGCAGGGATCATTCTGATGACAGGGTCATGGAGCAATTTGATGAAAAGTGTCATGGAACATTTTGATGACAGGTGTTATGGAACATTGTGATTTCAGGGGTCATCGAACATTGTGATGATAAGTGCATGTAGCATTGTGATGACAGGAGTATTGGAACATTGTGATGACAGGGGTGAGGGAGTATTGTGACAAATAGTGATGTAGCATTGTGATATCAGTGGTGAGAGAGCATTTTGATGAGAAGTGCATGGAGCATTGTGATGACAAATTTTATGGAGCATTGTGATGACAATGTTGTGGAGCAGTGTGATGCCAAGCGCATGGTGCATTGTGATGACATGTGTCATGGAGCATTGTGCTGAGAAAGGCATAGAGCATTGTGATGACAAGGGTCAAAGAGCATTGTGATGAAAAGTTCATGGAGCATTGGGGTTAAAAAGGTCACAGAGACTGTTGATGACGAGGGCATGGACCATTGTGATGACAAAGGTCATGAAGCATTGTGATGACTGGAGTCACGGAGCATTGTGATGACAGGGGTCATGGAGCATTGTGATAACAAGGCATGGAGCATTGTGATGACAAGGGCATGGAACATTGGTCTAATAACTTTCATGGAGTATTGCGATGAGAGTTGGAATGGCACACTGTGATGACAAGGGCATGGAGCATTTTGATGACCAGGTCATGCCGTATTGTTAAGACAGGTGTCAGGGAGCATTGTGATCACATATGGAATGGCCCATTGTGATGAGGATGGCATGGAGCATTGTGATGCCAAGTGTCAGGGAGGATTCTGATGACAAAGGTAATGGAGCATTGTGATGACAATGGCTTGAGCATTGTGATGACAAGGGTCAAGGACCATTGTCCTGACAAGTGCATGGAGAATTGTGATGACAAGGGTCATGGAGCATTCTGATGACGAGCTTGTGGAGTATTTTGATGACAATGGCATGGAGCATTGGGATGAAAAGGGCATGGGGCTTTGTGATAAAATGGCATGGAGCTTTTTCGTGACAGGGTTCAAGGAGCATTCTGACGACAAGTGTCATGGAGCATTGTGATGACAAGTGTATTGAGAATTGTGATGACAATGGTCATGGAACATTGTGATGAAAAGGGCATGGAGTATTGTGATGACAGGCATCATGGAGCGTTGTGAGGACAAGTGTTATGGAACCTTGTGATCACAAGGATTTTGAGCATTGTGATGACAGAGGTCATGGATAATTTTGATTTCAAGGAGCAAGGAGCATTTTGATGACAAGGGCATGAAGCAATGTGATCCCAAGTTTCATGGGGAATTGTGATGACAATAGTAATGGAGTATTGTGATGACAAGCGCCTAGCGCATTGTAATGACAAGGCCATGTAGCATTTTGCTGACAAAGGAATGGAGCATTGTGAAGACAGGTGTCATGGAGCACTGTGGTGACAAGCGTCACAGCGCCTTGTGAATACAAGTGTCATGGAACATTGGGATGACAAGGGCATGGATCATTGTGATGACAATGGTCATGGAGCATTGGGCTGAAAATGTTCATGGAGTATTGTGATGACAGGGGTCATGGAGCATTGTGATTACAGGGGTCTTGGAGCATTGTGATGACAAGAGTCCCAGATCATTGTGTTGTCAGGTGTCATGGAGTGTTGTGATGACAGTGGTCATGGAGCATTGTGATGATATTGGTCATGGAGCATTGTGATGAGAAGGTCATAGAGAATTGGGCTGAAAATGTTCATGGAGCATTGTGATGACAGGGGTCATGGAGCATTGGGCTGAAAATGTGCATGGAGTATTGTGATGACAGGGGTCATGGAGCATTGTGATGACAAGGGAATGGAGCATGTTGATGACAAGGTCTTGGAGCATTGTGATGAGATGACCATGGAGACTTGTGATGACAAGTCTAATGGAGCATTCTTATGAAAAGGGGCATGGAGCATTGTGATTACGGGGGTCTTGAAGCATTGTGATGACAAGGGCATGGAGCATTGTGAGGCGAAGGCCATGGAACATTGTGATGACATGCGTCATGGAGCTTTGTGATGACAAGGGCATGGAGCATTGTGATTACATGGGTCTTGGAGCATTGTGCTGACAAGGGTCCTGGAGCCTTGTGATGACAAGGCCGTGGAACATTGTGATGGCAGGGGTCATGGAGCTTGTTATGACAGAGGTAATGGAGCATTGTGATGAGAAGTGCATTGAGCATTGGTCTGAAATATTTCATGGATTATTGTGATGAGAGTGGGCGTGGCGCATTGTGATGACAAGGGCACGGTACACTGTGATACATGGGTCATGGAGGATTGTAATGACAAGGGCATGGAGCATTGTGATGAGAAGGGCATCGAGCATTGTGATGACAAGTGCCATGGAGCTTTGTGATGACAAGGGCATGGAGCAATGTGATGAGAGGGTTCATGGAGCATTGTGATGACAATGACATGGAGCATTGTGATGCCAAGGGTCATGGAGCTTTGTGATGACAAAGGTCATGGAGCATTTTGATGACAAGGGTGTGGTGCATTGTGATGAGAACGGCAGGGAGCATTGTGATGACCAGGTAATGCAGTATTGTAAAGAGAGGTGTCAGGGAGCATTGTGATGACATATGTAATGGCCCATTGTGATGACAATGGCATGGAGCATTGTGATGCAAACTTCCATTGAGGATTCTGATCACAAAGGTAATGGAGCATTGTGATGACAATGGCTTGGAGCATTGTGATGACAAGTGTCAGGGAGCATTGTGCTGACAAGTGCATGGAGAGTTGTGATGACAAGGGTCATGGAGCATTCTGATGACAAGCTTGTGGAGTATTTTGATGACAATGGCATGGAGCATTGGGATGAAAAGGGCATGGGGCTTTGTGATGAAAAAGGCATGGAGCCTTTTCGTGACAGGGTTCAAGGAGCATGCTGACGACAAGTGTCAGGGAGCATTGTGATGACAAGTGTATTGAGAATTGTGATGACAAAGGTCATGGAGCATTGTGATGAAAAGGGCATGGAGTATTGTGATGACAGGCATCATGGAGCGTTGTGAGGACAAGTGTTATGGAACATTGTGATCACAAGGGTTTTGAGCATTGTGATGACAGAGGTCATGGATCATTTTGATTTCAAGGAGCATGGAGCATTGTGATGACAAGGGCATGAAGCAATGTGATCCCAAAGTTCATGGAGGATTGTGATGACAATGGAAATGGAGTATTGTGATGACAAGTGCATAGAGCATTGTAATGACAAGGTCATGTAGCATTTTGCTGACAAAGGCATGGAGCATTGTGATGACAGGTGTCATGGAGCACTGTGATGACAAGAGTCATGGAGCATTGTGAATACATGGGTCATGGAACATTGGGATAACATGGGCATGGATCATTGTGATGACAAGGGTCATGGAGCATTGGGCTGAAAATGTTCATGGAGTATTGTGATGACAGGGGTCATGGAGCATTGTGATTACAGGGGTCTTGGAGCATTGTGATGACAAGAGTCCCGGATCATTGTGTTGTCAGGTGTCATGGAGTGTTGTGATGACAGTGGTCATGGAGCATTGTGATGATATTGGTCATGGAGCATTGTGATGAGAAGGTCATAGAGAATTGGGCTGAAAATGTTCATGGAGTATTGTGATGACAGGGGTCATGGAGCATTGTGATGACAAGGGAATGGAGCATGGTGATGACAAGGTCTTGGAGCATTGTGAGGAGATGACCATGGAGACTTGTGATGACAAATCTAATGGAGCATTCTGATGAAAAAGGGAATGGAACATTGTGATTACTGGAGTCTTCGAGCATTGTGATGACAAGGGCATGGAGCATTGTGAGGAGAAGACCATGGAACATTCTGATGACATGCGTCATGGAGCTTTGTGATGACAAGGGCATGGAGCATTGTGATTACATGGATCTTGGAGAATTGTGATGACAAGGGTCACGGAGCATTGTGATGTAAAGTTCATGGAGCATTGTGGTTACAAACGTCACAGAGCCTTCTGATGAGGCGGGAATGGACCGTTGTGATGACAAATGTTATGAAGCATTTTGATGACTGGAGTCAAGGAGCATTGTGATGTAAGGGTTCATGGAGCATTGTGATGAAAAGGGCATGGAGCATTGTGAAGACAGGTGTCAGGGAGCATTGTGATGACATATGTCCTGTTCCATTGCGATGACAATGGCAGGGAGCATTGTGATGCCAAATGTAATGGAGGATTGTGATGACAAATATAATGGAGCATTGTGTTGACTAGGTCTTGGAGCATTATGATGACAAGGGCCATTGAGAATTTTCATGACAATGTCGTGAAGCATTGTGATGACAAGGTCCTGGAGCATTGTGATGAGAAAACCATGGAGCCTTGTGATGACAAGTCTCATTGAGCATACTGATGAAAAGGGGCATGGAGCATTCTGATTACAGTGGTCTTGGAACATTGTGATAACAAGGGCATGGCGCATTGTGATGACAAGTGCATGGAGCATTGTGATGATAAGGTCATGGAGTATTGTGAAGACAGGTGTCAGGGAGCATTGTGATGACATATGTCATGGTCCATGGCGATGACAATGGCATGGAGCTTTGTGATACCAAATGTAATGGAGGATTGTGATGACAAATATAATGGAGCATTGTGATGATTAGGGTTTGGAGCATTATGATGACAAGGGCCATTGAAAATTTTGATGACAAGGTCGTGAAGCATTGTGATGACAAGGTCCTGGAGCATTGTGATGACAAAACCATGGAGCCTTGTGATGACAAGTCTCATGGAGCATACTGATTAAAAGGGGAATGGAGCATTGTGATTACAGGGGTCTTAGAACACTGTGAAGACAAGGGCATGGAGCATTGTGAGGAGAAGATCAAGGAGCATTCTGATGGCATGCATCATTGAGCTTTGTGATGACAATGGCACGGACCATTGTGATTACATGGGACTTGGAGCATTGTGATTAAAAGGGCATGGATCATTGTGATGAAAAAGGCATGGAGCCTTGTCATGACACGGTTCAAGGAGCATACAGACAACAAGTGTCAGGGAGCATGTTGATGACAAGTGTATTGAGCATTGTGATGACGAAGGTCATGGATCATTGTGATGAGAAGACCATGGATAATTGTGATGACGAGCATCCTGGGGCATTGTGATGACAAGTGTTATGGAATATTGTGATCACAAGGGTTTGGAGCATTGTTATGACAGAGGTCATGGAACATTTTGATTTCGTTGTTATGACAATAGCATGAAGCATTATGATGATGGGCATAGTGCATTGTGATGACAGGGTTCATGGAACATTGAGATGAAAAGGGGCATAGAGCATTGTGATTACAGTGTTCTTGGAGCATTGTGATGAGAAGGGTCATGGAGCCTTGTGATGACAAGGCCATGGATCATCGTGATGGCAGGGGTCATGGAGCATTGTTATGACAGGGGTAATGGAGCATTGTGATGACCAGGGCTTGGAGCATTGTGATGAGAAGGCCATGGAGCATTCTGATGACATGTGTCATGGAGCTATGTGAAGACAAGGGCATGGAGCAATGTGATGAGAGCGTTCATGGAGCATTTTGATGACAATGACATGGAGCATTGTGATGCCATGTGCCATGGATCTTTGTGATGACAAAGGTCATGGAGCATTTTGATGGCAAGGGCGTTGTGCATTGTGATGAGAAGGGCAGGGATCATTCTGATGACAGGGTCATGGAGCAATTTGATGAAAAGTGTCATGGAACATTTTGATGACAGGTGTTATGGAACATTGTGATTTCAGGGGTCATCGAACATTGTGATGATAAGTGCATGTAGCATTGTGATGACAGGAGTATTGGAACATTGTGATGACAGGGGTGAGGGAGTATTGTGACAAATAGTGATGTAGCATTGTGATATCAGTGGTGAGAGAGCATTTTGATGAGAAGTGCATGGAGCATTGTGATGACAAATTTTATGGAGCATTGTGATGACAATGTTGTGGAGCAGTGTGATGCCAAGCGCATGGTGCATTGTGATGACATGTGTCATGGAGCATTGTGCTGAGAAAGGCATAGAGCATTGTGATGACAAGGGTCAAAGAGCATTGTGATGAAAAGTTCATGGAGCATTGGGGTTAAAAAGGTCACAGAGACTGTTGATGACGAGGGCATGGACCATTGTGATGACAAAGGTCATGAAGCATTGTGATGACTGGAGTCACGGAGCATTGTGATGACAGGGGTCATGGAGCATTGTGATAACAAGGCATGGAGCATTGTGATGACAAGGGCATGGAACATTGGTCTAATAACTTTCATGGAGTATTGCGATGAGAGTTGGAATGGCACACTGTGATGACAAGGGCATGGAGCATTTTGATGACCAGGTCATGCCGTATTGTTAAGACAGGTGTCAGGGAGCATTGTGATCACATATGGAATGGCCCATTGTGATGAGGATGGCATGGAGCATTGTGATGCCAAGTGTCAGGGAGGATTCTGATGACAAAGGTAATGGAGCATTGTGATGACAATGGCTTGAGCATTGTGATGACAAGGGTCAAGGACCATTGTCCTGACAAGTGCATGGAGAATTGTGATGACAAGGGTCATGGAGCATTCTGATGACGATCTTGTGGAGTATTTTGATGACAATGGCATGGAGCATTGGGATGAAAAGGGCATGGGGCTTTGTGATAAAAAGGCATGGAGCTTTTTCGTGACAGGGTTCAAGGAGCATTCTGACGACAAGTGTCATGGAGCATTGTGATGACAAGTGTATTGAGAATTGTGATGACAATGGTCATGGAACATTGTGATGAAAAGGGCATGGAGTATTGTGATGACAGGCATCATGGAGCGTTGTGAGGACAAGTGTTATGGAACCTTGTGATCACAAGGATTTTGAGCATTGTGATGACAGAGGTCATGGATAATTTTGATTTCAAGGAGCAAGGAGCATTGTGATGACAAGGGCATGAAGCAATGTGATCCCAAGTTTCATGGGGAATTGTGATGACAATAGTAATGGAGTATTGTGATGACAAGCGCCTAGCGCATTGTAATGACAAGGCCATGTAGCATTTTGCTGACAAAGGAATGGAGCATTGTGAAGACAGGTGTCATGGAGCACTGTGGTGACAAGCGTCACAGCGCCTTGTGAATACAAGTGTCATGGAACATTGGGATGACAAGGGCATGGATCATTGTGATGACAATGGTCATGGAGCATTGGGCTGAAAATGTTCATGGAGTATTGTGATGACAGGGGTCATGGAGCATTGTGATTACAGGGGTCTTGGAGCATTGTGATGACAAGAGTCCCAGATCATTGTGTTGTCAGGTGTCATGGAGTGTTGTGATGACAGTGGTCATGGAGCATTGTGATGATATTGGTCATGGAGCATTGTGATGAGAAGGTCATAGAGAATTGGGCTGAAAATGTTCATGGAGCATTGTGATGACAGGGGTCATGGAGCATTGGGCTGAAAATGTGCATGGAGTATTGTGATGACAGGGGTCATGGAGCATTGTGATGACAAGGGAATGGAGCATGTTGATGACAAGGTCTTGGAGCATTGTGATGAGATGACCATGGAGACTTGTGATGACAAGTCTAATGGAGCATTCTTATGAAAAGGGGCATGGAGCATTGTGATTACGGGGGTCTTGAAGCATTGTGATGACAAGGGCATGGAGCATTGTGAGGCGAAGGCCATGGAACATTGTGATGACATGCGTCATGGAGCTTTGTGATGACAAGGGCATGGAGCATTGTGATTACATGGGTCTTGGAGCATTGTGCTGACAAGGGTCCTGGAGCCTTGTGATGACAAGGCCGTGGAACATTGTGATGGCAGGGGTCATGGAGCTTGTTATGACAGAGGTAATGGAGCATTGTGATGAGAAGTGCATTGAGCATTGGTCTGAAATATTTCATGGATTATTGTGATGAGAGTGGGCGTGGCGCATTGTGATGACAAGGGCACGGTACACTGTGATACATGGGTCATGGAGGATTGTAATGACAAGGGCATGGAGCATTGTGATGAGAAGGGCATCGAGCATTGTGATGACAAGTGCCATGGAGCTTTGTGATGACAAGGGCATGGAGCAATGTGATGAGAGGGTTCATGGAGCATTGTGATGACAATGACATGGAGCATTGTGATGCCAAGGGTCATGGAGCTTTGTGATGACAAAGGTCATGGAGCATTTTGATGACAAGGGTGTGGTGCATTGTGATGAGAACGGCAGGGAGCATTGTGATGACCAGGTAATGCAGTATTGTAAAGAGAGGTGTCAGGGAGCATTGTGATGACATATGTAATGGCCCATTGTGATGACAATGGCATGGAGCATTGTGATGCAAACTTCCATTGAGGATTCTGATCACAAAGGTAATGGAGCATTGTGATGACAATGGCTTGGAGCATTGTGATGACAAGTGTCAGGGAGCATTGTGCTGACAAGTGCATGGAGAGTTGTGATGACAAGGGTCATGGAGCATTCTGATGACAAGCTTGTGGAGTATTTTGATGACAATGGCATGGAGCATTGGGATGAAAAGGGCATGGGGCTTTGTGATGAAAAAGGCATGGAGCCTTTTCGTGACAGGGTTCAAGGAGCATGCTGATGACAAGTGTCAGGGAGCATTGTGATGACAAGTGTATTGAGAATTGTGATGACAAAGGTCATGGAGCATTGTGATGAAAAGGGCATGGAGTATTGTGATGACAGGCATCATGGAGCGTTGTGAGGACAAGTGTTATGGAACATTGTGATCACAAGGGTTTTGAGCATTGTGATGACAGAGGTCATGGATCATTTTGATTTCAAGGAGCATGGAGCATTGTGATGACAAGGGCATGAAGCAATGTGATCCCAAAGTTCATGGAGGATTGTGATGACAATGGAAATGGAGTATTGTGATGACAAGTGCATAGAGCATTGTAATGACAAGGTCATGTAGCATTTTGCTGACAAAGGCATGGAGCATTGTGATGACAGGTGTCATGGAGCACTGTGATGACAAGAGTCATGGAGCATTGTGAATACATGGGTCATGGAACATTGGGATAACATGGGCATGGATCATTGTGATGACAAGGGTCATGGAGCATTGGGCTGAAAATGTTCATGGAGTATTGTGATGACAGGGGTCATGGAGCATTGTGATTACAGGGGTCTTGGAGCATTGTGATGACAAGAGTCCCGGATCATTGTGTTGTCAGGTGTCATGGAGTGTTGTGATGACAGTGGTCATGGAGCATTGTGATGATATTGGTCATGGAGCATTGTGATGAGAGGGTCATAGAGAATTGGGCTGAAAATGTTCATGGAGTATTGTGATGACAGGGGTCATGGAGCATTGTGATGACAAGGGAATGGAGCATGGTGATGACAAGGTCTTGGAGCATTGTGAGGAGATGACCATGGAGACTTGTGATGACAAATCTAATGGAGCATTCTGATGAAAAAGGGAATGGAACATTGTGATTACTGGAGTCTTCGAGCATTGTGATGACAAGGGCATGGAGCATTGTGAGGAGAAGACCATGGAACATTCTGATGACATGCGTCATGGAGCTTTGTGATGACAAGGGCATGGAGCATTGTGATTACATGGATCTTGGAGAATTGTGATGACAAGGGTCACGGAGCATTGTGATGTAAAGTTCATGGAGCATTGTGGTTACAAATGTCACAGAGCCTTCTGATGAGGCGGGAATGGACCGTTGTGATGACAAATGTTATGAAGCATTTTGATGACTGGAGTCAAGGAGCATTGTGATGTAAGGGTTCATGGAGCATTGTGATGAAAAGGGCATGGAGCATTGTGAAGACAGGTGTCAGGGAGCATTGTGATGACATATGTCCTGTTCCATTGCGATGACAATGGCAGGGAGCATTGTGATGCCAAATGTAATGGAGGATTGTGATGACAAATATAATGGAGCATTGTGTTGACTAGGTCTTGGAGCATTATGATGACAAGGGCCATTGAGAATTTTCATGACAATGTCGTGAAGCATTGTGATGACAAGGTCCTGGAGCATTGTGATGAGAAAACCATGGAGCCTTGTGATGACAAGTCTCATTGAGCATACTGATGAAAAGGGGCATGGAGCATTCTGATTACAGTGGTCTTGGAACATTGTGATAACAAGGGCATGGCGCATTGTGATGACAAGGGCATGGAGCATTTTGATGATAAGGTCATGGAGTATTGTGAAGACAGGTGTCAGGGAGCATTGTGATGACATATGTCATGGTCCATGGCGATGACAATGGCATGGAGCTTTGTGATACCAAATGTAATGGAGGATTGTGATGACAAATATAATGGAGCATTGTGATGATTAGGGTTTGGAGCATTATGATGACAAGGGCCATTGAAAATTTTGATGACAAGGTCGTGAAGCATTGTGATGACAAGGTCCTGGAGCATTGTGATGACAAAACCATGGAGCCTTGTGATGACAAGTCTCATGGAGCATACTGATTAAAAGGGGAATGGAGCATTGTGATTACAGGGGTCTTAGAACACTGTGAAGACAAGGGCATGGAGCATTGTGAGGAGAAGATCAAGGAGCATTCTGATGGCATGCATCATTGAGCTTTGTGATGACAATGGCACGGACCATTGTGATTACATGGGACTTGGAGCATTGTGATTAAAAGGGCATGGATCATTGTGATGAAAAAGGCATGGAGCCTTGTCATGACACGGTTCAAGGAGCATACAGACAACAAGTGTCAGGGAGCATGTTGATGACAAGTGTATTGAGCATTGTGATGACGAAGGTCATGGATCATTGTGATGAGAAGACCATGGATAATTGTGATGACGAGCATCCTGGGGCATTGTGATGACAAGTGTTATGGAATATTGTGATCACAAGGGTTTGGAGCATTGTTATGACAGAGGTCATGGAACATTTTGATTTCGTTGTTATGACAATAGCATGAAGCATTATGATGATGGGCATAGTGCATTGTGATGACAGGGTTCATGGATCATTGAGATGAAAAGGGGCATAGAGCATTGTGATTACAGTGTTCTTGGAGCATTGTGATGAGAAGGGTCATGGAGCCTTGTGATGACAAGGCCATGGATCATCGTGATGGCAGGGGTCATGGAGCATTGTTATGACAGGGGTAATGGAGCATTGTGATGACCAGGGCTTGGAGCATTGTGATGAGAAGGCCATGGAGCATTCTGATGACATGTGTCATGGAGCTATGTGAAGACAAGGGCATGGAGCAATGTGATGAGAGCGTTCATGGAGCATTTTGATGACAATGACATGGAGCATTGTGATGCCAAGTGCCATGGATCTTTGTGATGACAAAGGTCATGGAGCATTTTGATGGCAAGGGCGTTGTGCATTGTGATGAGAAGGGCAGGGATCATTCTGATGACAGGGTCATGGAGCAATTTGATGAAAAGTGTCATGGAACATTTTGATGACAGGTGTTATGGAACATTGTGATTTCAGGGGTCATCGAACATTGTGATGATAAGTGCATGTAGCATTGTGATGACAGGAGTATTGGAACATTGTGATGACAGGGGTGAGGGAGTATTGTGACAAATAGTGATGTAGCATTGTGATATCAGTGGTGAGAGAGCATTTTGATGAGAAGTGCATGGAGCATTGTGATGACAAATTTTATGGAGCATTGTGATGACAATGTTGTGGAGCAGTGTGATGCCAAGCGCATGGTGCATTGTGATGACATGTGTCATGGAGCATTGTGCTGAGAAAGGCATAGAGCATTGTGATGACAAGGGTCAAAGAGCATTGTGATGAAAAGTTCATGGAGCATTGGGGTTAAAAAGGTCACAGAGACTGTTGATGACGAGGGCATGGACCATTGTGATGACAAAGGTCATGAAGCATTGTGATGACTGGAGTCACGGAGCATTGTGATGACAGGGGTCATGGAGCATTGTGATAACAAGGCATGGAGCATTGTGATGACAAGGGCATGGAACATTGGTCTAATAACTTTCATGGAGTATTGCGATGAGAGTTGGAATGGCACACTGTGATGACAAGGGCATGGAGCATTTTGATGACCAGGTCATGCCGTATTGTTAAGACAGGTGTCAGGGAGCATTGTGATCACATATGGAATGGCCCATTGTGATGAGGATGGCATGGAGCATTGTGATGCCAAGTGTCAGGGAGGATTCTGATGACAAAGGTAATGGAGCATTGTGATGACAATGGCTTGAGCATTGTGATGACAAGGGTCAAGGACCATTGTCCTGACAAGTGCATGGAGAATTGTGATGACAAGGGTCATGGAGCATTCTGATGACGAGCTTGTGGAGTATTTTGATGACAATGGAATGGAGCATTGGGATGAAAAGGGCATGGGGCTTTGTGATAAAAAGGCATGGAGCTTTTTCGTGACAGGGTTCAAGGAGCATTCTGACGACAAGTGTCATGGAGCATTGTGATGACAAGTGTATTGAGAATTGTGATGACAATGGTCATGGAACATTGTGATGAAAAGGGCATGGAGTATTGTGATGACAGGCATCATGGAGCGTTGTGAGGACAAGTGTTATGGAACCTTGTGATCACAAGGATTTTGAGCATTGTGATGACAGAGGTCATGGATAATTTTGATTTCAAGGAGCAAGGAGCATTGTGATGACAAGGGCATGAAGCAATGTGATCCCAAGTTTCATGGGAAATTGTGATGACAATAGTAATGGAGTATTGTGATGACAAGCGCCTAGCGCATTGTAATGACAAGGCCATGTAGCATTTTGCTGACAAAGGAATGGAGCATTGTGAAGAGAGGTGTCATGGAGCACTGTGGTGACAAGCGTCACAGCGCCTTGTGAATACAAGTGTCATGGAACATTGGGATGACAAGGGCATGGATCATTGTGATGACAATGGTCATGGAGCATTGGGCTGAAAATGTTCATGGAGTATTGTGATGACAGGGGTCATGGAGCATTGTGATTACAGGGGTCTTGGAGCATTGTGATGACAAGAGTCCCAGATCATTGTGTTGTCAGGTGTCATGGAGTGTTGTGATGACAGTGGTCATGGAGCATTGTGATGATATTGGTCATGGAGCATTGTGATGAGAAGGTCATAGAGAATTGGGCTGAAAATGTTCATGGAGCATTGTGATGACAGGGGTCATGGAGCATTGGGCTGAAAATGTGCATGGAGTATTGTGATGACAGGGGTCATGGAGCATTGTGATGACAAGGGAATGGAGCATGTTGATGACAAGGTCTTGGAGCATTGTGATGAGATGACCATGGAGACTTGTGATGACAAGTCTAATGGAGCATTCTTATGAAAAGGGGCATGGAGCATTGTGATTACGGGGGTCTTGAAGCATTGTGATGACAAGGGCATGGAGCATTGTGAGGCGAAGGCCATGGAACATTGTGATGACATGCGTCATGGAGCTTTGTGATGACAAGGGCATGGAGCATTGTGATTACATGGGTCTTGGAGCATTGTGCTGACAAGGGTCCTGGAGCCTTGTGATGACAAGGCCGTGGAACATTGTGATGGCAGGGGTCATGGAGCTTGTTATGACAGAGGTAATGGAGCATTGTGATGAGAAGTGCATTGAGCATTGGTCTGAAATATTTCATGTATTATTGTGATGAGAGTGGGCGTGGCGCATTGTGATGACAAGGGCACGGTACACTGTGATACATGGGTCATGGAGGATTGTAATGACAAGGGCATGGAGCATTGTGATGAGAAGGGCATCGAGCATTGTGATGACAAGTGCCATGGAGCTTTGTGATGACAAGGGCATGGAGCAATGTGATGAGAGGGTTCATGGAGCATTGTGATGACAATGACATGGAGCATTGTGATGCCAAGGGTCATGGAGCTTTGTGATGACAAAGGTCATGGAGCATTTTGATGACAAGGGTGTGGTGCATTGTGATGAGAACGGCAGGGAGCATTGTGATGACCAGGTAATGCAGTATTGTAAAGAGAGGTGTCAGGGAGCATTGTGATGACATATGTAATGGCCCATTGTGATGACAATGGCATGGAGCATTGTGATGCAAACTTCCATTGAGGATTCTGATCACAAAGGTAATGGAGCATTGTGATGACAATGGCTTGGAGCATTGTGATGACAAGTGTCAGGGAGCATTGTGCTGACAAGTGCATGGAGAGTTGTGATGACAAGGGTCATGGAGCATTCTGATGACAAGCTTGTGGAGTATTTTGATGACAATGGCATGGAGCATTGGGATGAAAAGGGCATGGGGCTTTGTGATGAAAAAGGCATGGAGCCTTTTCGTGACAGGGTTCAAGGAGCATGCTGACGACAAGTGTCAGGGAGCATTGTGATGACAAGTGTATTGAGAATTGTGATGACAAAGGTCATGGAGCATTGTGATGAAAAGGGCATGGAGTATTGTGATGACAGGCATCATGGAGCGTTGTGAGGACAAGTGTTATGGAACATTGTGATCACAAGGGTTTTGAGCATTGTGATGACAGAGGTCATGGATCATTTTGATTTCAAGGAGCATGGAGCATTGTGATGACAAGGGCATGAAGCAATGTGATCCCAAAGTTCATGGAGGATTGTGATGACAATGGAAATGGAGTATTGTGATGACAAGTGCATAGAGCATTGTAATGACAAGGTCATGTAGCATTTTGCTGACAAAGGCATGGAGCATTGTGATGACAGGTGTCATGGAGCACTGTGATGACAAGAGTCATGGAGCATTGTGAATACATGGGTCATGGAACATTGGGATAACATGGGCATGGATCATTGTGATGACAAGGGTCATGGAGCATTGGGCTGAAAATGTTCATGGAGTATTGTGATGACAGGGGTCATGGAGCATTGTGATTACAGGGGTCTTGGAGCATTGTGATGACAAGAGTCCCGGATCATTGTGTTGTCAGGTGTCATGGAGTGTTGTGATGACAGTGGTCATGGAGCATTGTGATGATATTGGTCATGGAGCATTGTGATGAGAAGGTCATAGAGAATTGGGCTGAAAATGTTCATGGAGTATTGTGATGACAGGGGTCATGGAGCATTGTGATGACAAGGGAATGGAGCATGGTGATGACAAGGTCTTGGAGCATTGTGAGGAGATGACCATGGAGACTTGTGATGACAAATCTAATGGAGCATTCTGATGAAAAAGGGAATGGAACATTGTGATTACTGGAGTCTTCGAGCATTGTGATGACAAGGGCATGGAGCATTGTGAGGAGAAGACCATGGAACATTCTGATGACATGCGTCATGGAGCTTTGTGATGACAAGGGCATGGAGCATTGTGATTACATGGATCTTGGAGAATTGTGATGACAAGGGTCACGGAGCATTGTGATGTAAAGTTCATGGAGCATTGTGGTTACAAACGTCACAGAGCCTTCTGATGAGGCGGGAATGGACCGTTGTGATGACAAATGTTATGAAGCATTTTGATGACTGGAGTCAAGGAGCATTGTGATGTAAGGGTTCATGGAGCATTGTGATGAAAAGGGCATGGAGCATTGTGAAGACAGGTGTCAGCGAGCATTGTGATGACATATGTCCTGTTCCATTGCGATGACAATGGCAGGGAGCATTGTGATGCCAAATGTAATGGAGGATTGTGATGACAAATATAATGGAGCATTGTGTTGACTAGGTCTTGGAGCATTATGATGACAAGGGCCATTGAGAATTTTCATGACAATGTCGTGAAGCATTGTGATGACAAGGTCCTGGAGCATTGTGATGAGAAAACCATGGAGCCTTGTGATGACAAGTCTCATTGAGCATACTGATGAAAAGGGGCATGGAGCATTCTGATTACAGTGGTCTTGGAACATTGTGATAACAAGGGCATGGCGCATTGTGATGACAAGGGCATGGAGCATTTTGATGATAAGGTCATGGAGTATTGTGAAGACAGGTGTCAGGGAGCATTGTGATGACATATGTCATGGTCCATGGCGATGACAATGGCATGGAGCTTTGTGATACCAAATGTAATGGAGGATTGTGATGACAAATATAATGGAGCATTGTGATGATTAGGGTTTGGAGCATTATGATGACAAGGGCCATTGAAAATTTTGATGACAAGGTCGTGAAGCATTGTGATGACAAGGTCCTGGAGCATTGTGATGAGAAAACCATGGAGCCTTGTGATGACAAGTCTCATTGAGCATACTGATGAAAAGGGGCATGGAGCATTCTGATTACAGTGGTCTTGGAACATTGTGATAACAAGGGCATGGCGCATTGTGATGACAAGGGCATGGAGCATTTTGATGACCAGGTCATGCAGTATTGTGAAGAGAGGTGTCAGGAAGCATTGTGATGACATATGTAATGGCCCATTGTGATGACAATGGCATGGAGAATTGTGATGCCAAGTGTCAGGGAGGATTCTGATGACAAAGGTAATGGAGCATTGTGATGACAATGGCTTGGAGCATTGTGATGACAATGCTTGGAGCATTGTGATGACAAAGGTCAGGGAGCATTGTGCTGACAAGTGCATGGAGAATTGTGATGACAAGGGTCAGGGAGCATTCTGATGACAAACTTGTGGAGTATTTTGATGACAATGGCATGGAGCATTGGGATGAAAATGGCATTGGGCTTTGTGATGAAAAAGGCATGGAGACTTTTTGTGACAGGGTTCAAGGAGCATTCTGACGACAAGTGTCAGGGAGCATTGTGATGACCGGGGTGAGGGAGTATTGTGACAAATAGTGATGTAGCATTGTGATATCAGTGGTGAGAGAGCATTTTGATGAGAAATGCATGGAGCATTGTGATGACAAATTTTATGGAGCATTGTGATGACAATGTTGTGGAGCACTGTGATGACAAGCGCATGGTGCATTGTGATGACATGTGTCATGGAGCATTGTGCTGACAAGCGCATGGAGCATTGTGATGACAAGGGTCATGGAGCATTGTGCTGAGAAAGGCATAGAGCATTGTGATGACAAGGGTCAAAGAGCATTGTGATGAAAAGTTCATGGAGCATTGGGGTTAAAAAGGTCACAGAGACTGTTGATGACGAGGGCATGGACCATTGTGATGACAAAGGTCATGAAGCATTGTGATGGCTGGAGTCACGGAGCATTGTGATGACAGGGGTCATGGAGCATTGTGATGACAAGGGCATGGAGCATTGTGATGATAAGGTCATGGAGTATTGTGAAGACAGGTGTCAGGGAGCATTGTGATGACATATGTCATGGTCCATGGCGATGACAATGGCATGGAGCTTTGTGATACCAAATGTAATGGAGGATTGTGATGACAAATATAATGGAGCATTGTGATGATTAGGGTTTGGAGCATTATGATGACAAGGGCCATTGAAAATTTTGATGACAAGGTCGTGAAGCATTGTGATGACAAGGTCCTGGAGCATTGTGATGACAAAACCATGGAGCCTTGTGATGACAAGTCTCATGGAGCATACTGATTAAAAGGGGAATGGAGCATTGTGATTACAGGGGTCTTAGAACACTGTGAAGACAAGGGCATGGAGCATTGTGAGGAGAAGATCAAGGAGCATTCTGATGGCATGCATCATTGAGCTTTGTGATGACAATGGCACGGACCATTGTGATTACATGGGACTTGGAGCATTGTGATTAAAAGGGCATGGATCATTGTGATGAAAAAGGCATGGAGCCTTGTCATGACACGGTTCAAGGAGCATACAGACAACAAGTGTCAGGGAGCATGTTGATGACAAGTGTATTGAGCATTGTGATGACGAAGGTCATGGATCATTGTGATGAGAAGACCATGGATAATTGTGATGACGAGCATCCTGGGGCATTGTGATGACAAGTGTTATGGAATATTGTGATCACAAGGGTTTGGAGCATTGTTATGACAGAGGTCATGGAACATTTTGATTTCGTTGTTATGACAATAGCATGAAGCATTATGATGATGGGCATAGTGCATTGTGATGACAGGGTTCATGGATCATTGAGATGAAAAGGGGCATAGAGCATTGTGATTACAGTGTTCTTGGAGCATTGTGATGAGAAGGGTCATGGAGCCTTGTGATGACAAGGCCATGGATCATCGTGATGGCAGGGGTCATGGAGCATTGTTATGACAGGGGTAATGGAGCATTGTGATGACCAGGGCTTGGAGCATTGTGATGAGAAGGCCATGGAGCATTCTGATGACATGTGTCATGGAGCTATGTGAAGACAAGGGCATGGAGCAATGTGATGAGAGCGTTCATGGAGCATTTTGATGACAATGACATGGAGCATTGTGATGCCAAGTGCCATGGATCTTTGTGATGACAAAGGTCATGGAGCATTTTGATGGCAAGGGCGTTGTGCATTGTGATGAGAAGGGCAGGGATCATTCTGATGACAGGGTCATGGAGCAATTTGATGAAAAGTGTCATGGAACATTTTGATGACAGGTGTTATGGAACATTGTGATTTCAGGGGTCATCGAACATTGTGATGATAAGTGCATGTAGCATTGTGATGACAGGAGTATTGGAACATTGTGATGACAGGGGTGAGGGAGTATTGTGACAAATAGTGATGTAGCATTGTGATATCAGTGGTGAGAGAGCATTTTGATGAGAAGTGCATGGAGCATTGTGATGACAAATTTTATGGAGCATTGTGATGACAATGTTGTGGAGCAGTGTGATGCCAAGCGCATGGTGCATTGTGATGACATGTGTCATGGAGCATTGTGCTGAGAAAGGCATAGAGCATTGTGATGACAAGGGTCAAAGAGCATTGTGATGAAAAGTTCATGGAGCATTGGGGTTAAAAAGGTCACAGAGACTGTTGATGACGAGGGCATGGACCATTGTGATGACAAAGGTCATGAAGCATTGTGATGACTGGAGTCACGGAGCATTGTGATGACAGGGGTCATGGAGCATTGTGATAACAAGGCATGGAGCATTGTGATGACAAGGGCATGGAACATTGGTCTAATAACTTTCATGGAGTATTGCGATGAGAGTTGGAATGGCACACTGTGATGACAAGGGCATGGAGCATTTTGATGACCAGGTCATGCCGTATTGTTAAGACAGGTGTCAGGGAGCATTGTGATCACATATGGAATGGCCCATTGTGATGAGGATGGCATGGAGCATTGTGATGCCAAGTGTCAGGGAGGATTCTGATGACAAAGGTAATGGAGCATTGTGATGACAATGGCTTGAGCATTGTGATGACAAGGGTCAAGGACCATTGTCCTGACAAGTGCATGGAGAATTGTGATGACAAGGGTCATGGAGCATTCTGATGACGAGCTTGTGGAGTATTTTGATGACAATGGAATGGAGCATTGGGATGAAAAGGGCATGGGGCTTTGTGATAAAATGGCATGGAGCTTTTTCGTGACAGGGTTCAAGGAGCATTCTGACGACAAGTGTCATGGAGCATTGTGATGACAAGTGTATTGAGAATTGTGATGACAATGGTCATGGAACATTGTGATGAAAAGGGCATGGAGTATTGTGATGACAGGCATCATGGAGCGTTGTGAGGACAAGTGTTATGGAACCTTGTGATCACAAGGATTTTGAGCATTGTGATGACAGAGGTCATGGATAATTTTGATTTCAAGGAGCAAGGAGCATTGTGATGACAAGGGCATGAAGCAATGTGATCCCAAGTTTCATGGGAAATTGTGATGACAATAGTAATGGAGTATTGTGATGACAAGCGCCTAGCGCATTGTAATGACAAGGCCATGTAGCATTTTGCTGACAAAGGAATGGAGCATTGTGAAGACAGGTGTCATGGAGCACTGTGGTGACAAGCGTCACAGCGCCTTGTGAATACAAGTGTCATGGAACATTGGGATGACAAGGGCATGGATCATTGTGATGACAATGGTCATGGAGCATTGGGCTGAAAATGTTCATGGAGTATTGTGATGACAGGGGTCATGGAGCATTGTGATTACAGGGGTCTTGGAGCATTGTGATGACAAGAGTCCCAGATCATTGTGTTGTCAGGTGTCATGGAGTGTTGTGATGACAGTGGTCATGGAGCATTGTGATGATATTGGTCATGGAGCATTGTGATGAGAAGGTCATAGAGAATTGGGCTGAAAATGTTCATGGAGCATTGTGATGACAGGGGTCATGGAGCATTGGGCTGAAAATGTGCATGGAGTATTGTGATGACAGGGGTCATGGAGCATTGTGATGACAAGGGAATGGAGCATGTTGATGACAAGGTCTTGGAGCATTGTGATGAGATGACCATGGAGACTTGTGATGACAAGTCTAATGGAGCATTCTTATGAAAAGGGGCATGGAGCATTGTGATTACGGGGGTCTTGAAGCATTGTGATGACAAGGGCATGGAGCATTGTGAGGCGAAGGCCATGGAACATTGTGATGACATGCGTCATGGAGCTTTGTGATGACAAGGGCATGGAGCATTGTGATTACATGGGTCTTGGAGCATTGTGCTGACAAGGGTCCTGGAGCCTTGTGATGACAAGGCCGTGGAACATTGTGATGGCAGGGGTCATGGAGCTTGTTATGACAGAGGTAATGGAGCATTGTGATGAGAAGTGCATTGAGCATTGGTCTGAAATATTTCATGGATTATTGTGATGAGAGTGGGCGTGGCGCATTGTGATGACAAGGGCACGGTACACTGTGATACATGGGTCATGGAGGATTGTAATGACAAGGGCATGGAGCATTGTGATGAGAAGGGCATCGAGCATTGTGATGACAAGTGCCATGGAGCTTTGTGATGACAAGGGCATGGAGCAATGTGATGAGAGGGTTCATGGAGCATTGTGATGACAATGACATGGAGCATTGTGATGCCAAGGGTCATGGAGCTTTGTGATGACAAAGGTCATGGAGCATTTTGATGACAAGGGTGTGGTGCATTGTGATGAGAACGGCAGGGAGCATTGTGATGACCAGGTAATGCAGTATTGTAAAGAGAGGTGTCAGGGAGCATTGTGATGACATATGTAATGGCCCATTGTGATGACAATGGCATGGAGCATTGTGATGCAAACTTCCATTGAGGATTCTGATCACAAAGGTAATGGAGCATTGTGATGACAATGGCTTGGAGCATTGTGATGACAAGTGTCAGGGAGCATTGTGCTGACAAGTGCATGGAGAGTTTTGATGACAAGGGTCATGGAGCATTCTGATGACAAGCTTGTGGAGTATTTTGATGACAATGGCATGGAGCATTGGGATGAAAAGGGCATGGGGCTTTGTGATGAAAAAGGCATGGAGCCTTTTCGTGACAGGGTTCAAGGAGCATGCTGACGACAAGTGTCAGGGAGCATTGTGATGACAAGTGTATTGAGAATTGTGATGACAAAGGTCATGGAGCATTGTGATGAAAAGGGCATGGAGTATTGTGATGACAGGCATCATGGAGCGTTGTGAGGACAAGTGTTATGGAACATTGTGATCACAAGGGTTTTGAGCATTGTGATGACAGAGGTCATGGATCATTTTGATTTCAAGGAGCATGGAGCATTGTGATGACAAGGGCATGAAGCAATGTGATCCCAAAGTTCATGGAGGATTGTGATGACAATGGAAATGGAGTATTGTGATGACAAGTGCATAGAGCATTGTAATGACAAGGTCATGTAGCATTTTGCTGACAAAGGCATGGAGCATTGTGATGACAGGTGTCATGGAGCACTGTGATGACAAGAGTCATGGAGCATTGTGAATACATGGGTCATGGAACATTGGGATAACATGGGCATGGATCATTGTGATGACAAGGGTCATGGAGCATTGGGCTGAAAATGTTCATGGAGTATTGTGATGACAGGGGTCATGGAGCATTGTGATTACAGGGGTCTTGGAGCATTGTGATGACAAGAGTCCCGGATCATTATGTTGTCAGGTGTCATGGAGTGTTGTGATGACAGTGGTCATGGAGCATTGTGATGATATTGGTCATGGAGCATTGTGATGAGAAGGTCATAGAGAATTGGGCTGAAAATGTTCATGGAGTATTGTGATGACAGGGGTCATGGAGCATTGTGATGACAAGGGAATGGAGCATGGTGATGACAAGGTCTTGGAGCATTGTGAGGAGATGACCATGGAGACTTGTGATGACAAATCTAATGGAGCATTCTGATGAAAAAGGGAATGGAACATTGTGATTACTGGAGTCTTCGAGCATTGTGATGACAAGGGCATGGAGCATTGTGAGGAGAAGACCATGGAACATTCTGATGACATGCGTCATGGAGCTTTGTGATGACAAGGGCATGGAGCATTGTGATTACATGGATCTTGGAGAATTGTGATGACAAGGGTCACGGAGCATTGTGATGTAAAGTTCATGGAGCATTGTGGTTACAAACGTCACAGAGCCTTCTGATGAGGCGGGAATGGACCGTTGTGATGACAAATGTTATGAAGCATTTTGATGACTGGAGTCAAGGAGCATTGTGATGTAAGGGTTCATGGAGCATTGTGATGAAAAGGGCATGGAGCATTGTGAAGACAGGTGTCAGGGAGCATTGTGATGACATATGTCCTGTTCCATTGCGATGACAATGGCAGGGAGCATTGTGATGCCAAATGTAATGGAGGATTGTGATGACAAATATAATGGAGCATTGTGTTGACTAGGTCTTGGAGCATTATGATGACAAGGGCCATTGAGAATTTTCATGACAATGTCGTGAAGCATTGTGATGACAAGGTCCTGGAGCATTGTGATGAGAAAACCATGGAGCCTTGTGATGACAAGTCTCATTGAGCATACTGATGAAAAGGGGCATGGAGCATTCTGATTACAGTGGTCTTGGAACATTGTGATAACAAGGGCATGGCGCATTGTGATGACAAGGGCATGGAGCATTTTGATGACCAGGTCATGCAGTATTGTGAAGAGAGGTGTCAGGAAGCATTGTGATGACATATGTAATGGCCCATTGTGATGACAATGGCATGGAGCATTGTGATGCCAAGTGTCAGGGAGGATTCTGATGACAAAGGTAATGGAGCATTGTGATGACAATGGCTTGGAGCATTGTGATGACAATGCTTGGAGCATTGTGATGACAAAGGTCAGGGAGCATTGTGCTGACAAGTGCATGGAGAATTGTGATGACAAGGGTCAGGGAGCATTCTGATGACAAACTTGTGGAGTATTTTGATGACAATGGCATGGAGCATTGGGATGAAAATGGCATTGGGCTTTGTGATGAAAAAGGCATGGAGACTTTTTGTGACAGGGTTCAAGGAGCATTCTGACGACAAGTGTCAGGGAGCATTGTGATGACCGGGGTGAGGGAGTATTGTGAAAAATAGTGATGTAGCATTGTGATATCAGTGGTGAGAGAACATTTTGATGAGAAATGCATGGAGCATTGTGATGACAAATTTTATGGAGCATTGTGATGACAATGTTGTGGAGCACTGTGATGACAAGCGCATGGTGCATTGTGATGACATGTGTCATGGAGCATTGTGCTGACAAGCGCATGGAGCATTGTGATGACAAGGGTCATGGAGCATTGTGCTGAGAAAGGCATAGAGCATTGTGATGACAAGGGTCAAAGAGCATTGTGATGAAAAGTTCATGGAGCATTGGGGTTAAAAAGGTCACAGAGACTGTTGATGACGAGGGCATGGACCATTGTGATGACAAAGGTCATGAAGCATTGTGATGGCTGGAGTCACGGAGCATTGTGATGACAGGGGTCATGGAGCATTGTGATGACAAGGGCATGGAGCATTGTGATGATAAGGTCATGGAGTATTGTGAAGACAGGTGTCAGGGAGCATTGTGATGACATATGTCATGGTCCATGGCGATGACAATGGCATGGAGCTTTGTGATACCAAATGTAATGGAGGATTGTGATGACAAATATAATGGAGCATTGTGATGATTAGGGTTTGGAGCATTATGATGACAAGGGCCATTGAAAATTTTGATGACAAGGTCGTGAAGCATTGTGATGACAAGGTCCTGGAGCATTGTGATGACAAAACCATGGAGCCTTGTGATGACAAGTCTCATGGAGCATACTGATTAAAAGGGGAATGGAGCATTGTGATTACAGGGGTCTTAGAACACTGTGAAGACAAGGGCATGGAGCATTGTGAGGAGAAGATCAAGGAGCATTCTGATGGCATGCATCATTGAGCTTTGTGATGACAATGGCACGGACCATTGTGATTACATGGGACTTGGAGCATTGTGATTAAAAGGGCATGGATCATTGTGATGAAAAAGGCATGGAGCCTTGTCATGACAGGGTTCAAGGAGCATACAGACAACAAGTGTCAGGGAGCATGTTGATGACAAGTGTATTGAGCATTGTGATGACGAAGGTCATGGATCATTGTGATGAGAAGACCATGGATAATTGTGATGATGAGCATCCTGGGGCATTGTGATGACAAGTGTTATGGAATATTGTGATCACAAGGGTTTGGAGCATTGTTATGACAGAGGTCATGGAACATTTTGATTTCGTTGTTATGACAATAGCATGAAGCATTATGATGATGGGCATAGTGCATTGTGATGACAGGGTTCATGGATCATTGAGATGAAAAGGGGCATAGAGCATTGTGATTACAGTGTTCTTGGAGCATTGTGATGAGAAGGGTCATGGAGCCTTGTGATGACAAGGCCATGGATCATCGTGATGGCAGGGGTCATGGAGCATTGTTATGACAGGGGTAATGGAGCACTGTGATGGCCAGGGCTTGGAGCATTGTGATGAGAAGGCCATGGAGCATTCTGATGACATGTGTCATGGAGCTATGTGAAGACAAGGGCATGGAGCAATGTGATGAGAGCGTTCATGGAGCATTTTGATGACAATGACATGGAGCATTGTGATGCCATGTGCCATGGATCTTTGTGATGACAAAGGTCATGGAGCATTTTGATGGCAAGGGCGTTGTGCATTGTGATGAGAAGGGCAGGGATCATTCTGATGACAGGGTCATGGAGCAATTTGATGAAAAGTGTCATGGAACATTTTGATGACAGGTGTTATGGAACATTGTGATTTCAGGGGTCATCGAACATTGTGATGATAAGTGCAGGTAGCATTGTGATGACAGGAGTATTGGAACATTGTGATGACAGGGGTGAGGGAGTATTGTGACAAATAGTGATGTAGCACTGTGATATCAGTGGTGAGAGAGCATTTTGATGAGAAGTGCATGGAGCATTGTGATGACAAATTTTATGGAGCATTGTGATGACAATGTTGTGGAGCAGTGTGATGCCAAGCGCATGGTGCATTGTGATGACATGTGTCATGGAGCATTGTGCTGAGAAAGGCATAGAGCATTGTGATGACAAGGGTCAAAGAGCATTGTGATGAAAAGTTCATGGAGCATTGGGGTTAAAAAGGTCACAGAGACTGTTGATGACGAGGGCATGGACCATTGTGATGACAAAGGTCATGAAGCATTGTGATGACTGGAGTCACGGAGCATTGTGATGACAGGGGTCATGGAGCATTGTGATAACAAGGCATGGAGCATTGTGATGACAAGGGCATGGAACATTGGTCTAATAACTTTCATGGAGTATTGCGATGAGAGTTGGAATGGCACACTGTGATGACAAGGGCATGGAGCATTTTGATGACCAGGTCATGCCGTATTGTTAAGACAGGTGTCAGGGAGCATTGTGATCACATATGGAATGGCCCATTGTGATGAGGATGGCATGGAGCATTGTGATGCCAAGTGTCAGGGAGGATTCTGATGACAAAGGTAATGGAGCATTGTGATGACAATGGCTTGAGCATTGTGATGACAAGGGTCAAGGACCATTGTCCTGACAAGTGCATGGAGAATTGTGATGACAAGGGTCATGGAGCATTCTGATGACGAGCTTGTGGAGTATTTTGATGACAATGGCATGGAGCATTGGGATGAAAAGGGCATGGGGCTTTGTGATGAAAAACGCATGGAGCTTTTTCGTGACAGGGTTCAAGGAGCATTCTGACGACAAGTGTCATGGAGCATTGTGATGACAAGTGTATTGAGAATTGTGATGACAATGGTCATGGAACATTGTGATGAAAAGGGCATGGAGTATTGTGATGACAGGCATCATGGAGCGTTGTGAGGACAAGTGTTATGGAACCTTGTGATCACAAGGATTTTGAGCATTGTGATGACAGAGGTCATGGATAATTTTGATTTCAAGGAGCAAGGAGCATTGTGATGACAAGGGCATGAAGCAATGTGATCCCAAGTTTCATGGGAAATTGTGATGACAATAGTAATGGAGTATTGTGATGACAAGCGCCTAGCGCATTGTAATGACAAGGCCATGTAGCATTTTGCTGACAAAGGAATGGAGCATTGTGAAGACAGGTGTCATGGAGCACTGTGGTGACAAGCGTCACAGCGCCTTGTGAATACAAGTGTCATGGAACATTGGGATGACAAGGGCATGGATCATTGTGATGACAATGGTCATGGAGCATTGGGCTGAAAATGTTCATGGAGTATTGTGATGACAGGGGTCATGGAGCATTGTGATTACAGGGGTCTTGGAGCATTGTGATGACAAGAGTCCCAGATCATTGTGTTGTCAGGTGTCATGGAGTGTTGTGATGACAGTGGTCATGGAGCATTGTGATGATATTGGTCATGGAGCATTGTGATGAGAAGGTCATAGAGAATTGGGCTGAAAATGTTCATGGAGCATTGTGATGACAGGGGTCATGGAGCATTGTGATGACAAGGGAATGGAGCATGGTGATGACAAGGTCTTGGAGCATTGTGAGGAGATGACAATGGAGACTTGTGATGACAAATCTAATGGAGCATTCTGATGAAAAAGGGAATGGAACATTGTGATTACTGGAGTCTTTGAGCATTGTGATGACAAGGGCATGGAGCATTGTGAGGAGAAGACCATGGAACATTCTGATGACATGCGTCATGGAGCTTTGTGATGACAAGGACATGGAGCATTGTGATTACATGGATCTTGGAGCATTGTGATGACAAGGGTCATGGAGCCTTGTGATGACAAGGCCGTGGAATATTATGATGGCAGGTGTCATGGAGCATTGTTACGACAGAGGTAACGGAGCATTGTGATGAGAAAGGCATTGAGCATTGATCTGAAATGTTTCATGGATTACTGTGATGAGAGTGGGCATGGCGGTTTGTCATGACAAGGGCACGGTACACTGTGATACATGGGTCATGGAGGATTGTAATGACAAGGTCATCGAGCATTGTGATGAGAATGGCATCGAGCATTGTGATGACAAGTGTCATGGAGCTTTGTGATGACAAGGACATGGAGCAGTGTGATGAGAGGGTTCATGGAGCATTGTGATGACAATGACATGGAGCATTGTGATGCCAAGGGTCATGGAGCTTTGTGATGACAAAGGTCATGGAGCATTTTGATGACAAGTGTGTGGTGCATTGTGATGAGAAGGGCAGGGAGCATTTTGATGACAGGGTCATGCAGCAATTTGATGAAAAGTGTAATGGAACATTTTGATGCCAGGGGTTATAGAACATTGTGATGCCAGGGGTCATGGAGCTTTGGGATGAAAAGGGTCATGGAGCATTTTGATGACAGGGGTTATGGAACATTGTGATGTCAGGGGTCATGGAACATTGTGCTGATAAGGGGATGTAGCATTGTGATGACAGGGGTCATGGAACATTGTGATAACAGGGGTGAGGGAGGATTGTGATGACTAGTGATGGAACATTGTGATATCTCATGTGAGAGAGCATTTGGATGAGAAGTGCATGGAGCATTGTGATTACAAGGTTTATGGAGCATAGCGATGACAAGGTTGTGGATCATTGTGGTGAAAAGCGCATGGCACAATTTGATGACAAGGGTCATGGAGCATTGTTCTGACAAAGGCATGGAGCATTGTGATGACAAGGGTCATGGAGCATTGTGGTTACAAAGGTCACAGAGCCTTGTGATGACGCGGGCATGGATTGTTGCGATGACAAACGTTATGAAACATTGTGATGACTGTAGTCACGGAGCATTGTGATGACAGGGGTCAT
Organism: Mesoplodon densirostris; assembly: GCF_025265405.1. Taxonomy (NCBI): domain Eukaryota; kingdom Metazoa; phylum Chordata; class Mammalia; order Artiodactyla; family Ziphiidae; genus Mesoplodon; species Mesoplodon densirostris. Next base: position 11,026,280 of record NW_026778196.1, read on the forward strand.
GGAGCATTGTGATGACAATGGCATGGAGCATTGTGATGCCAAGTGTCATGGAGGATTCTGATGACAAAGGTAATGGAGCATTGTGGTGACAATGGTTTGGAGCATTGTGATGACAAGGATCAGGGAGCATTGTGCTGACAAGTGCATGGAGCATTGTGATGACAAGGGCATGGATCATTGTGATGACAAGGGTCATGGAGCATTGGGCTAAAAAATGCAGTATTGTAAAGAGAGGTGTCAGGGAGAATTGTGATGACATATGTAATGGCCCATTGTGATGACAATGGCATGGAGCATTGTGATGCAAACTTCCATTGAGGATTCTGATCACAAAGGTAATGGAGCATTGTGATGACCATGGCTTGGAGCATTGTGATGACAAGTGTCAGGGAGCATTGTGCTGACAAGTGCATGGAGAATTGTGATGACAAGGGTCATGGAGCATTCTGATGACAAGCTTGTGTAGTATATTGATGACAATGGCATGGAGCATTGGGATGAAAAGGGCATGGGACTTTGTGATGAAAAAGGCATGGAGCCTTTTCGTGACAGGGTTCAAGGAGCATTCTGATGACAAGTGTCAGGGAGCATTGTGATGAAAAGTGTATTGAGAATTGTGATGACAAAGGTCATGGAGCATTGTGATGAAAAGGGCATGGATTATTGTGATGACAGTCATCACGGAGCGTTGTGAGGACAAGTGTTATGGAACATTGTGATCACAAGGGTTTGGAGCATTGTGATGACAGAGGTCATGGATCATTTTGATTTCATGGAGCATGGAGCATTGTGATGACAAGGGCATGAAGCAATGTGATCCCAAAGTTCATGGAGGATTGTGATGACAACAGTAATGGAGTATTGTGATGACAAGCGCCTAGCGCATTGTAATGACAAGGCCATTTAGCATTTTGCTGACAAAGGAATGGAGCATTGTGATGACAGGTGTCATGGAGCACTGTGGTGACAAGCGTCACAGAGCCTTGTGAAAACAAGTGTCATGGAACATTGGGATGACAAGGGCATGGATCATTGTGATGACAATGGTCATGGAGCATTGGGCTGAAAATGTTCATGGAGTATTGTGATGACAGGGGTCATGGAGCATTGTGATTACAGGGGTCTTGGAGCATTGTGATGACAAGAGTCCCGGATCATTATGTTGTCAGGTGTCATGGAGTGTTGTGATGACAGTGGTCATGGAGCATTGTCATGATATTGGTCATGGAGCATTGTGATGAGAAGGTCATAGAGAATTGGGCTGAAAATGTTCATGGAGTATTGTGATGACAGGGGTCATGGAGCATTGTGATGACAAGGGAATGGAGCATGGTGATGACAAGGTCTTGGAGCATTGTGAGGAGATGACCATGGAGACTTGTGATGACAAATCTAATGGAGCATTCTGATGAAAAAGGGAATGGAACATTGTGATTACTGGAGTCTTCGAGCATTGTGATGACAAGGGCATGGAGCATTGTGAGGAGAAGACCATGGAACATTCTGATGACATGCGTCATGGAGCTTTGTGATGACAAGGGCATGGAGCATTGTGATTACATGGAACTTGGAGCATTGTGATGACAAGGGTCATGGAGCCTTGTGATGACAAGGCCGTGGAATATTTTGATGGCAGGTGTCATGGAGCATTTTTACGACAGAGGTAACGGAGCATTGTGATGAGAAGGGCATTGAGCATTGATCTGAAATGTTTCATGGATTACTGTGATGAGAGTGGGCATGGCGGTTTGTCATGACAAGGGCACGGTACACTGTGATACATGAGTCATGGAGGATTGTAATGACAAGGTCATGGAGCATTGTGATGAGAATGGCATCGAGCATTGTGATGACAAGTGTCATGGAGCTTTGTGATGACAAGGACATGGAGCAATGTGATGAGAGGGTTCATGGAGCATTGTGATGACAATGACATGGAGCATTGTGATGCCAAGGGTCATGGAGCTTTGTGATGACAAAGGTCATGGAGCATTTTGATGACAAGTGTGTGGTGCATTGTGATGAGAAGGGCAGGGAGCATTTTGATGACAGGGTCATGCAGCAATTTGATGAAAAGTGTAATGGAACATTTTGATGCCAGGGGTTATAGAACATTGTGATGCCAGGGGTCATGGAGCTTTGGGATGAAAAGGGTCATGGAGCATTTTGATGACAGGGGTTATGGAACATTGTGATTTCAGGGGTCATGGAACATTGTGCTGATAAGGGGATGTAGCATTGTGATGACAGTGGTCATGGAACATTGTGATAACAGGGGTGAGGGAGGATTGTGATGACTAGTGATGGAACATTGTGATATCTCATGTGAGAGAGTATTTGGATGAGAAGTGCATGGAGCATTGTGATTACAAGGTTTATGGAGCATAGCGATGACAAGGTTGTGGATCATTGTGGTGAAAAGCGCATGGCACAATTTGATGACAAGGGTCATGGAGCATTGTTCTGACAAAGGCATGGAGCATTGTGATGACAAGGGTCACGGAGCATTGTGGTTACAAAGGTCACAGAACCTTGTGATGACGCGGGCATGGATTGTTGTGATGACAAACGTTATGAAGCATTGTGATGTCTGTAGTCTCGGAACATTGTGATGACAGGGGTCATGGAGCATTGTGATGACAATGGCATGGAGCATTGTGATGCCAAGTGTCATGGAGGATTCTGATGACAAAGGTAATGGAGCATTGTGGTGACAATGGTTTGGAGCATTGTGATGACAAGGATCAGGGAGCATTGTGCTGACAAGTGCATGGAGCATTGTGATGACAAGGGCATGGATCATTGTGATGACAAGGGTCATGGAGCATTGGGCTAAAAATGTGCATGGAGTATTGTGATGACAGGGGTCATGGAGCATTGTGATGACAAGGGAATGGAGCATGTTGATGACAAGGTCTTGGAGCATTGTGATGAGATGACCATGGAGACTTGTGATGACAAGTCTAATGGAGCATTCTTATGAAAAGGGGCATGGAGCATTGTGATTACGGGGGTCTTGAAGCATTGTGATGACAAGGGCATGGAGCATTGTGAGGCGAAGGCCATGGAACATTGTGATGACATGCGTCATGGAGCTTTGTGATGACAAGGGCATGGAGCATTGTGATTACATGGGTCTTGGAGCATTGTGCTGACAAGGGTGCTGGAGCCTTGTGATGACAAGGCCGTGGAACATTGTGATGGCAGGGGTCATGGAGCTTGTTATGACAGAGGTAATGGAGCATTGTGATGAGAAGTGCATTGAGCATTGGTCTGAAATATTTCATGGATTATTGTGATGAGAGTGGGCATGGTGCATTGTGATGACAAGGGCACGGTACACTGTGATACATGGGTCATGGAGGATTGTAATGACAAGGGCATGGAGCATTGTGATGAGAAGGGCATCGAGCATTGTGATGACAAGTGCCATGGAGCTTTGTGATGACAAGGGCATGGAGCAATGTGATGAGAGGGTTCATGGAGCATTGTGATGACAATGACATGGAGCATTGTGATGCCAAGGGTCATGGAGCTTTGTGATGACAAAGGTCATGGAGCATTTTGATGACAAGGGTGTGGTGCATTGTGATGAGAACGGCAGGGAGCATTGTGATGACCAGGTAATGCAGTATTGTAAAGAGAGGTGTCAGGGAGCATTGTGATGACATATGTAATGGCCCATTGTGATGACAATGGCATGGAGCATTGTGATGCAAACTTCCATTGAGGATTCTGATCACAAAGGTAATGGAGCATTGTGATGACAATGGCTTGGAGCATTGTGATGACAAGTGTCAGGGAGCATTGTGCTGACAAGTGCATGGAGAATTGTGATGACAAGGGTCATGGAGCATTCTGATGACAAGCTTGTGGAGTATATTGATGACAATGGCATGGAGCATTGGGATGAAAAGGGCATGGGGCTTTGTGATGAAAAAGGCATGGAGCCTTTTCGTGACAGGGTTCAAGGAGCATTCTGATGACAAGTGTATTGAGAATTGTGATGACAAAGGTCATGGAGCATTGTGATGAAAAGGGCATGGATTATTGTGATGACAGGCATCACGGAGCATTGTGAGGACAAGTGTTATGGAACATTGTGATCACAAGGGTTTGGAGCATTGTGATGACAGAGGTCATGGATCATTTTGATTTCAAGGAGCATGGAGCATTGTGATGACAAGGGCATGAAGCAATGTGATCCCAAAGTTCATGGAGGATTGTGATGACAATGGAAATGGAGTATTGTGATGACAAGTGCATAGAGCATTGTAATGACAAGGTCATGTAGTATTTTGCTGACAAAGGCATGGAGCATTGTAATGACAGGTGTCATGGAGCACTGTGATGACAAGCGTCATGGAGCATTGTGAATACATGGGTCATGGAACATTGGGATAACATGGGCATTGATCATTGTGATGACAAGGGTCATGGAGCATTGGGCTGAAAATGTTCATGGAGTATTGTGATGACAGGGGTCATGGTGCATTGTGATTACAGGGGTCTTGGAGCATTGTGATGACAAGAGTCCCGGATCATTGTGTTGTCAGGTGTCATGGAGTGTTGTGATGACAGTGGTCATGGAGAATTGTGATGATATTGGTCATGGAGCATTGTGATGAGAAGGTCATAGTGAATTGGGCTGAAAATGTTCATGGAGTATTGTGATGACAGGGGTCATGGAGCATTGTGATGACAAGGGACTGGAGCATGGTGATGACAAGGTCTTGGAGCATTGTGAGGAGATGACCATGGAGACTTGTGATGACAAATCTAATGGAGCATTCTGATGAAAAAGGGAATGGAACATTTTGATTACTGGAGTCTTCGAGCATTGTGATGACAAGGGCATGGAGCATTGTGAGGAGAAGACCATGGAACATTCTGATGACATGCGTCATGGAGCTTTGTGATGACAAGGGCATGGAGCATTGTGATTACATGGATCTTGGAGAATTGTGATGACCAGGGTCATGGAGCCTTGTGATGACAAGGCCGTGGAATATTATGATGGCAGGTGTCATGGAGCATTGTTACGACAGAGGTAACGGAGCATTGTGATGAGAAGGGCATTGAGCATTGATCTGAAATGTTTCATGGATTACTGTGATGAGAGTGGGCATGGCGGTTTGTCATGACAAGGGCACGGTACACTGTGATACATGGGTCATGGAGGATTGTAATGACAAGGTCATGGAGCATTGTGATGAGAATGGCATCGAGCATTGTGATGACAAGTGTCATGGAGCTTTGTGATGACAAGGACATGAAGCAATGTGATGAGAGGTTTCATGGAGCATTGTGATGACAATGACATGGAGCATTGTGATGCCAAGGGTCATGGAGCTTTGTGATGACAAAGGTCATGGAGCATTTTGATGACAAGTGTGTGGTGCATTGTGATGAGAAGGGCAGGGAGCATTTTGATGACAGGGTCATGCAGCAATTTGATGAAAAGTGTAATGGAACATTTTGATGCCAGGGGTTATAGAACATTGTGATGCCAGGGGTCATGGAGCTTTGGGATGAAAAGGGTCATGGAGCATTTTGATGACAGGGGTTATGGAACATTGTGATGTCAGGGGTCATGGAACATTGTGCTGATAAGGCGATGTAGCATTGTGATGACAGGGGTCATGGAACATTGTGATAACAGGGGTGAGGGAGGATTGTGATGACTAGTGATGGAACATTGTGATATCTCATGTGAGAGAGTATTTGGATGAGAAGTGCATGGAGCATTGTGATTACAAGGTTTATGGAGCATAGCGATGACAAGGTTGTGGATCATTGTGGTGAAAAGCGCATGGCACAATTTGATGACAAGGGTCATGGAGCATTGTTCTGAGAAAGGCATGGAGCATTGTGATGACAAGGGTCACGGAGCATTGTGGTTACAAAGGTCACAGAGGCTTGTGATGACGCGGGCATGGATTGTTGCGATGACAAACGTTATGAAGCATTGTGATGACTGTAGTCACGGAGCATTGTGATGACAGGGGTCATGGAGCATTGTGATGACAATGGCATGGAGCATTGTGATGCCAAGTGTCATGGAGGATTCTGATGACAAAGGTAATGGAGCATTGTGGTGACAATGGTTTGGAGCATTGTGATGACAAGGATCAGGGAGCATTGTGCTGACAAGTGCATGGAGCTTTGTGATGACAAGGACATGGATCATTGTGATGACAAGGGTCATGGAGCATTGGGCTAAAAATGTGCATGGAGTATTGTGATGACAGGGGTCATGGAGCATTGTGATGACAAGGGAATGGAGCATGTTGATGACAAGGTCTTGGAGCATTGTGATGAGATGACCATGGAGACTTGTGATGACAAGTCTAATGGAGCATTCTTATGAAAAGGGGCATGGAGCATTGTGATTACGGGGGTCTTGAAGCATTGTGATGACAAGGGCATGGAGCATTGTGAGGCGAAGGCCACGGAACATTGTGATGACATGCGTCATGGAGCTTTGTGATGACAAGGGCATGGAGCATTGTGATTACATGGGTCTTGGAGCATTGTGCTGACAAGGGTCCTGGAGCCTTGTGATGACAAGGCCGTGGAACATTGTGATGGCAGGGGTCATGGAGCTTGTTATGACAGAGGTAATGGAGCATTGTGATGAGAAGTGCATTGAGCATTGGTCTGAAATATTTCATGGATTATTGTGATGAGAGTGGGCATGGCGCATTGTGATGACAAGGGCACGGTACACTGTGATACATGGGTCATGGAGGATTGTAATGAAAAGGGCATGGAGCATTGTGATGAGAAGGGCATCGAGCATTGTGATGACAAGTGCCATGGAGCTTTGTGATGACAAGGGCATGGAGCAATGTGATGCGAGGGTTCATGGAGCATTGTGATGACAATGACATGGAGCATTGTGATGCCAAGGGTCATGGAGCTTTGTGATGACAAGGGCATGGAGCAATGTGATGCGAGGGTTCATGGACCATTGTGATGACAATGACATGGAGCATTGTGATGCCAAGTGTCATGGAGCTTTGTGATGACAAAGGTCATGCAGTATTGTGAAGATAGGTGTCAGGGAGCATTGTGATGACATATGTAATGGCCCATTGTGATGGCAATGTCATGGAGCATTTTGATGCCAAGTGTCATGGAGGATTCTGATGACAAAGGTAATGGAGCATTGTGAATGACAATGGCTTGGAGCATTGTGATGACAAGGGTCAGGGAGCATTGTTCTGACAAGTGCATGGAGCATTGTGATGACAAGTGTCATGGAGCTTTGTGATGACAAGGACATGGAGCAATGTGATGAGAGGGTTCATGGAGCATTGTGATGACAATGACATGGAGCATTGTGATGCCAAGGGTCATGGAGCTTTGTGATGACAAAGGTCATGGAGCATTTTGATGACAAGTGTGTGGTGCATTGTGATGAGAACGGCAGGGAGCATTGTGATGACCAGGTAAAGCAGTATTGTAAAGTGAGGTGTCAGGGAGAATTGTGATGACATATGTAATGGCCCATTGTGATGACAATGGCATGGAGCATTGTGATGCAAACTTCCATTGAGGATTCTGATCACAAAGGTAATGGAGCATTGTGATGACCATGGCTTGGAGCATTGTGATGACAAGTGTCAGGGAGCATTGTGCTGACAAGTGCATGGAGAATTGTGATGACAAGGGTCATGGAGCATTCTGATGACAAGCTTGTGTAGTATATTGATGACAATGGCATGGAGCATTGGGATGAAAAGGGCATGGGGCTTTGTGATGAAAAAGGCATGGAGCCTTTTCGTGACAGGGTTCAAGGAGCATTGTGATGACAAGTGTCAGGGAGCATTGTGATGACAAGTGTATTGAGAATTGTGATGACAAAGGTCATGGAGCATTGTGATGAAAAGGGCATGGATTATTGTGATGACAGTCATCACGGAGCGTTGTGAGGACAAGTGTTATGGAACATTGTGATCACAAGGGTTTGGAGCATTGTGATGACAGAGGTCATGGATCATTTTGATTTCAAGGAGCATGGAGCATTGTGATGACAAGGGCATGAAGCAATGTGATCCAAAAGTTCATGGAGGATTGTGATGACAATGGAAATGGAGTATTGTGATGACAAGTGCATAGAGCATTGTAATGACAAGGTCATGTAGCATTTTGCTGACAAAGGCATGGAGCATTGTGATGACAGGTGTCATGGAGCACTGTGATGACAAGCGTCATGGAGCATTGTGAATACATGGGTCATGGAACATTGGGATAACATGGGCATGGATCATTGTGATGACAAGGGTCATGGAGCATTGGGCTGAAAATGTTCATGGAGTATTGTGATGACAGGGGTCATGGAGCATTGTGATTACAGGGGTCTTGGAGCATTGTGATGACAAGAGTCCCGGATCATTGTGTTGTCAGGTGTCATGGAGTGTTGTGATGACAGTGGTCATGGAGCATTGTGATGATATTGGTCATGGAGCATTGTGATGAGAAGGTCATAGAGAATTGGGCTGAAAATGTTCATGGAGTATTGTGATGACAGGGGTCATGGAGCATTGTGATGACTAGGGAATGGAGCATGGTGATGACAAGGTCTTGGAGCATTGTGAGGAGATGACCATGGGGACTTGTGATGACAAATCTAATGGAGCATTCTGATGAAAAAGGGAATGGAACATTGTGATTACTGGAGTCTTCGAGCATTGTGATGACCAGGGCATGGAGCATTGTGAGGAGAAGACCATGGAACATTCTGATGACATGCGTCATGGAGCTTTGTGATGACAAGGGCATGGAGCATTGTGATTACATGGAACTTGGAGCATTGTGATGACAAGGGTCATGGAGCCTTGTGATGACAAGGCCGTGGAATATTATGATGGCAGGTGTCATGGAGCATTGTTACGACAGAGGTAACGGAGCATTGTGATGAGAAGGGCATTGAGCATTGATCTGAAATGTTTCATGGATTACTGTGATGAGAGTGGGCATGGCGGTTTGTCATGACAAGGGCACGGTACACTGTGATACATGGGTCATGGAGGATTGTAATGACAAGGTCATGGAGCATTGTGATGAGAATGGCATCGAGCATTGTGATGACAAGTGTCATGGAGCTTTGTGATGACAAGGACATGGAGCAGTGTGATGAGAGGGTTCATGGAGCATTGTGATGACAATGACATGGAGCATTGTGATGCCAAGGGTCATGGAGCTTTGTGATGACAAAGGTCATGGAGCATTTTGATGACAAGTGTGTGGTGCATTGTGATGAGAAGGGCAGGGAGCATTTTGATGACAGGGTCATGGAGCAATTTGATGAAAAGTGTAATGGAACATTTTGATGCCAGGGGTTATAGAACATTGTGATGCCAGGGGTCATGGAGCTTTGGGATGAAAAGGGTCATGGAGCATTTTGATGACAGGGGTTATGGAACATTGTGATTTCAGGGGTCATGGAACATTGTGCTGATAAGGGGATGTAGCATTGTGATGACAGGGGTCATGGAACATTGTGATAACAGGGGTGAGGGAGGATTGTGATGACTAGTGATGGAACATTGTGATATCTCATGTGAGAGAGTATTTGGATGAGAAGTGCATGGAGCATTGTGATTACAAGGTTTATGGAGCATAGCGATGACAAGGTTGTGGATCATTGTGGTGAAAAGCGCATGGCACAATTTGATGACAAGGGTCATGGAGCTTTGTTCTGACAAAGGCATGGAGCATTGTGATGACAAGGGTCACGGAGCATTGTGGTTACAAAGGTCACAGAGCCTTGTGATGACGCGGGCATGGATTGTTGTGATGACAAACGTTATGAAGCATTGTGATGACTGTAGTCACGGAGCATTGTGATGACAGGGGTCATGGAGCATTGTGATGACAATGGCATGGAGCATTGTGATGCCAAGTGTCATGGAGGATTCTGATGACAAAGGTAATGGAGCATTGTGGTGACAATGGTTTGGAGCATTGTGATGACAAGGATCAGGGAGCATTGTGCTGACAAGTGCATGGAGCATTGTGATGACAAGGGCATGGATCATTGTGATGACAAGGGTCATGGAGCATTGGGCTGAAAATGTGCATGGAGTATTGTGATGACAGGGGTCATGGAGCATTGTGATGACAAGGGAATGGAGCATGTTGATGACAAGGTCTTGGAGCATTGTGATGAGATGACCATGGAGACTTGTGATGACAAGTCTAATGGAGCATTCTTATGAAAAGGGGCATGGAGCATTGTGATTACGGGGGTCTTGAAGCATTGTGATGACAAGGGCATGGAGCATTGTGAGGCGAAGGCCATGGAACATTGTGATGACATGCGTCATGGAGCTTTGTGATGACAAGGGCATGGAGCATTGTGATTACATGGGTCTTGGAGCATTGTGCTGACAAGGGTGCTGGAGCCTTGTGATGACAAGGCCGTGGAACACTGTGATGGCAGGGGTCATGGAGCTTGTTATGACAGAGGTAATGGAGCATTGTGATGAGAAGTGCATTGAGCATTGGTCTGAAATATTTCATGGATTATTGTAATGAGAGTGGGCATGGCGCATTGTGATGACAAGGGCACGGTACACTGTGATACATGGGTCATGGAGGATTGTAATGACAAGGGCATGGAGCATTGTGATGAGAAGGGCATCGAGCATTGTGATGACAAGTGCCATGGAGCTTTGTGATGACAAGGGCATGGAGCATGTTGATGACAAGGTCTTGGAGCATTGTGATGAGATGACCATGGAGACTTGTGATGACAAGTCTAATGGAGCATTCTTATGAAAAGGGGCACGGAGCATTGTGATTACGGGGGTCTTGAAGCATTGTGATGACAAGGGCATGGAGCATTGTGAGGCGAAGGCCATGGAACATTGTGATGACATGCGTCATGGAGCTTTGTGATGACAAGGGCATGGAGCATTGTGATTATATGGGTCTTGGAGCATTGTGCTGACAAGGGTCCTGGAGCCTTGTGATGACAAGGCCGTGGAACATTGTGATGGCAGGGGTCATGGAGCTGGTTATGACAGAGGTAATGGAGCATTGTGATGAGAAGTGCATTGAGCATTGGTCTGAAATATTTCATGGATTATTGTGATGAGAGTGGGCATGGTGCATTGTGATGACAAGGGCACGGTACACTGTGATACATGGGTCATGGAGGATTGTAATGACAAGGGCATGGAGCATTGTGATGAGAAGGGCATCGAGCATTGTGATGACAAGTGCCATGGAGCTTTGTGATGACAAGGGCATGGAGCAATGTGATGAGAGGGTTCATGGAGCATTGTGATGACAATGACATGGAGCATTGTGATGCCAAGGGTCATGGAGCTTTGTGATGACAAAGGTCATGGAGCATTTTGATGACAAGGGTGTGGTGCATTGTGATGAGAACGGCAGGGAGCATTGTGATGACCAGGTAATGCAGTATTGTAAAGAGAGGTGTCAGGGAGCATTGTGATGACATATGTAATGGCCCATTGTGATGACAATGGCATGGAGCATTGTGATGCAAACTTCCATTGAGGATTCTGATCACAAAGGTAATGGAGCATTGTGATGACAATGGCTTGGAGCATTGTGATGACAAGTATCAGGGAGCATTGTGCTGACAAGTGCATGGAGAATTATGATGACAAGGGTCATGGAGCTTTCTGATGACAAGCTTGTGGAGTATATTGATGACAATGGCATGGAGCATTGGGATGAAAAGGGCATGGGGCTTTGTGATGAAAAAGGCATGGAGCCTTTTCGTGACAGGGTTCAAGGAGCATTCTGATGACAAGTGTCAGGGAGCATTGTGATGACAAGTGTATTGAGAATTGTAATGACAAAGGTCATGGAGCATTGTGATGAAAAGGGCATGGATTATTGTGATGACAGGCATCACGGAGCGTTGTGAGGACAAGTGTTATGGAACATTGTGATCACAAGGGTTTGGAGCATTGTGATGACAGAGGTCATGGATCATTTTGATTTCAAGGAGCATGGAGCATTGTGATGACAAGGGCATGAAGCAATGTGATCCCAAAGTTCATGGAGGATTGTGATGACAATGGAAATGGAGTATTGTGATGACAAGTGCATAGAGCATTGTAATGACAAGGTCATGTAGTATTTTGCTGACAAAGTCATGGAGCATTGTGTTGACAGGTGTCATGGAGCACTGTGATGACAAGCGTCATGGAGCATTGTGAATACATGGGTCATGGAACATAGGGATAACATGGGCATGGATCATTGTGATGACAAGGGTCATGGAGCATTGGGCTGAAAATGTTCATGGAGTATTGTGATGACAGGGGTCATGGAGCATTGTGATGACAAGGGAATGGAGCATGGTGATGACAAGGTCTTGGAGCATTGTGAGGTGATGACCATGGAGACTTGTGATGACAAATCTAATGGAGCATTCTGATGAAAAAGGGAATGGAACATTTTGATTACTGGAGTCTTCGAGCATTGTGATGACAAGGGCATGGAGCATTGTGAGGAGAAGACCATGGAACATTCTGATGACATGCGTCATGGAGCTTTGTGATGACAAGGGCATGGAGCATTGTGATTACATGGATCTTGGAGCATTGTGATAACCAGGGTCATGGAGCCTTGTGATGACAAGGCCGTGGAATATTATGATGGCAGGTGTCATGGAGCATTGTTACGACAGAGGTAACGGAGCATTGTGATGAGAAGGGCATTGAGCATTGATCTGAAATGTTTCATGGATTACTGTGATGAGAGTGGGCATGGCGGTTTGTCATGACAAGGGCACGGTACACTGTGATACATGGGTCATGGAGGATTGTAATGACAAGGTCATGGAGCATTGTGATGAGAATGGCATCGAGCATTGTGATGACAAGTGTCATGGAGCTTTGTGATGACAAGGACATGGAGCAATGTGATGAGAGGGTTCATGGAGCATTGTGATGACAATGACATGGAGCATTGTGATGCCAAGGGTCATGGAGCTTTGTGATGACAAAGGTCATGGAGCATTTTGATGACAAGTGTGTGGTGCATTGTGATGAGAAGGGCAGGGAGCATTTTGATGACAGGGTCATGCAGCAATTTGATGAAAAGTGTAATGGAACATTTTGATGCCAGGGGTTATAGAACATTGTTATGCCAGGGGTCATGGAGCTTTGGGATGAAAAGGGTCATGGAGCATTTTGATGACAGGGGTTATGGAACATTGTGATTTCAGGGGTCATGGAACATTGTGCTGATAAGGGGATGTAGCATTGTGATGACAGGGGTCATGGAACATTGTGTTAACAGGGGTGAGGGAGGATTGTGATGACTAGTGATGGAACATTGTGATATCTCATGTGAGAGAGTATTTGGATGAGAAGTGCATGGAGCATTGTGATTACAAGGTTTATGGAGCATAGCGATGACAAGGTTGTGGATCATTGTGGTGAAAAGCGCATGGCACAATTTGATGACAAGGGTCATGGAGCTTTGTTCTGACAAAGGCATGGAGCATTGTGATGACAAGGGTCACGGAGCATTGTGGTTACAAAGGTCACAGAGCCTTGTGATGACGCGGGCATGGATTGTTACGATGACAAACGTTATGAAGCATTGTGATGACTGTAGTCACGGAGCATTGTGATAACAGGGGTCATGGAGCATTGTGATGACAATGGCATGGAGCATTGTGATGCCAAGTGTCATGGAGGATTCTGATGACAAAGGTAATGGAGCATTGTGGTGACAATGGTTTGGAGCATTGTGATGACAAGGATCAGGGAGCATTGTGCTGACAAGTGCATGGAGCTTTGTGATGACAAGGACATGGATCATTGTGATGACAAGGGTCATGGAGCATTGGGCTAAAAATGTGCATGGAGTATTGTGATGACAGGGGTCATGGATCATTGTGATGACAAGGGAATGGAGCATGTTGATGACAAGGTCTTGGAGCATTGTGATGAGATGACCATGGAGACTTGTGATGACAAGTCTAATGGAGCATTCTTATGAAAAGGGGCATGGAGCATTGTGATTACGGGGGTCTTGAAGCATTGTGATGACAAGGGCATGGAGTATTGTGAGGCGAAGGCCATGGAACATTGTGATGACATGCGTCATGGAGCTTTGTGATGACAAGGGCATGGAGCATTGTGATTACATGGGTCTTGGAGCATTGTCCTGAGAAGGGTGCTGGAGCCTTGTGATGACAAGGCCGTGGAACATTGTGATGGCAGGGGTCATGGAGCTTGTTATGACAGAGGTAATGGAGCATTGTGATGAGAAGTGTATTGAGCATTGGTCTGAAATATTTCATGGATTATTGTGATGAGAGTGGGCATGGCGCATTGTGATGACAAGGGCACGGTACACTGTGATACATGGGTCATGGAGGATTGTAATGACAAGGGCATGGAGCATTGTGATGAGAAGGGCATCGAGCATTGTGATGACAAGTGCCATGGAGCTTTGTGATGACAAGGGCATGGAGCAATGTGATGAGAGGGTTCATGGAGCATTGTGATGACAATGACATGGAGCATTGTGATGCCAAGGGTCATGGAGCTTTGTGATGACAAAGGTCATGCAGTATTGTGAAGATAGGTGTCAGGGAGCATTGTGATGACATATGTAATGGCCCATTGTGATGGCAATGTCATGGAGCATTGTGATGCCAAGTGTCATGGAGGATTCTGATGACAAAGGTAATGGAGCATTGTCAATGACAATGGCTTTGAGCATTGTGATGACAAGGGTCAGGGAGCATTGTTCGGACAAGTGCATGGAGCATTGTGATGACAAGGGTCATGGAGCTTTCCGATGACAAGCTTGTTGAATATTTTGATGACAATAGCATGGAGCATTGGGATGAAAACGGCATGGGGCTTTGTGATGAAAAAGGCGTGTAGCCTTTTGGTGACAGTTTTCAAGGAGCATGCTGACGACAAGTGTCAGGGAGCATTGTGATGACAAGTGTATTGAGAATTGTGATGACAATGGTCATGGAACATTGTGATGAAAAGGGCATGGAGTATTGTGATGACAGGCATCATGGAGCGTTGTGAGGACAAGTGTTATGGAACATTGTGATCACAAGGGTTTTGAGCATTGTGATGACAGAGGTCATGGATCATTTTGATTTCAAGGAGCATGGAGCATTGTGATGACAAGGGCATGAAGCAATGTGATCCCAAGGTTCATGGGAAATTGTGATGACAACAGTAATGGAGTATTGTGATGAGAAGCGCCTAGCGCATTGTAATGACAAGGCCATTTAGCATTTTGCTGACAAAGGAATGGAGCATTGTGATGACAGTTGTCATGGAGCACTGTGGTGACAAGCGTCACAGAGCCTTGTGAAAACAAGTGTCATGGAACATTGGGATGACAAGGGCATGGATCATTGTGATGACAATGGTCATGGAGCATTGGGCTGAAAATGTTCATCGAGTATTGTGATGACAGGGTTCATGGAGCATTGTGATTACAGGGGTCTTGGAGCATTTTGATGACAAGAGTCCCGGATCATTATGTTGTCAGGTGTCATGGAGTGTTGTGATGAGAGTGGTCATGGAGCATTGTGATGATATTGGTCATGGAGCATTGTGATGAGAAGGTCATAGAGAATTGGGCTGAAAATGTTCATGGAGTATTGTGATGACAGGGGTCATGGAGCATTGTGATGACAAGGGAATGGAGCATGGTGATGACAAGGTCTTGGAGCATTGTGAGGAGATGACCATGGAGACTTGTGATGACAAATCTAATGGAGCATTCTGATGAAAAAGGGAATGGAACATTGTGATTACTGGAGTCTTCGAACATTGTGATGACAAGGGCATGGAGCATTTTGAGAAGACCATGGAACATTCTGATGACATGCGTCATGGAGCTTTGTGATGACAAGGGCATGGAGCATTGTGATTACATGGATCTTGGAGCATTGTGATGACAAGGGTCATGGAGCCTTGTGATGACAAGGCCGTGGAATATTATGATGGCAGGTGTCATGGAGCATTGTTACGACAGAGGTAACGGAGCATTGTGATGAGAAGGGCATTGAGCATTGATCTGAAATGTTTCATGGATTACTGTGATGAGAGTGGGCATGGCGGTTTGTCATGACAAGGGCACGGTACACTGTGATACATGGGTCATGGAGGATTGTAATGACAAGGTCATGGAGCATTGTGATGAGAATGGCATCGAGCATTGTGATGACAAGTGTCATGGAGCTTTGTGATGACAAGGACATGGAGCAATGTGATGAGAGGGTTCATGGAGCATTGTGATGACAATGACATGGAGCATTGTGATGCCAAGGGTCATGGAGCTTTGTGATGACAAAGGTCATGGAGCATTTTGATGACAAGTGTGTGGTGCATTGTGATGAGAAGGGCAGGGAGCATTTTGATGACAGGGTAATGCAGCAATTTGATGAAAAGTGTAATGGAACATTTTGATGCCAGGGGTTATAGAACATTGTGATGCCAGGGGTCATGGAGCTTTGGGATGAAAAGGGTCATGGAGCATTTTGATGACAGGGGTTATGGAACATTGTGATGTCAGGGGTCATGGAACATTGTGCTGATAAGGGGATGTAGCATTGTGATGACAGGGGTCATGGAACATTGTGATAACAGGGGTGAGGGAGGATTGTGATGATTAGTGATGGAACATTGTGATATCTCATGTGAGAGAGTATTTGGATGAGAAGTGCATGGAGCATTGTGATTACAAGGTTTATGGAGCATAGCGATGACAAGGTTGTGGATCATTGTGGTGAAAAGCGAATGGCACAATTTGATGACAAGGGTCATGGAGCATTGTTCTGACAAAGGCATGGAGCATTGTGATGACAAGGGTCACGGAGCATTGTGGTTACAAAGGTCACAGAGCCTTGTGATGACGCGGGCATGGATTTTTGTGATGACAAACGTTATGAAGCATTGTGATGACTGTAGTCACGGAGCATTGTGATGACAGGGGTCATGGAGCATTGTGATGACAATGGCATGGAGCATTGTGATGCCAAGTGTCATGGAGGATTCTGATGACAAAGGTAATGGAGCATTGTGGTGACAATGGTTTGGAGCATTGTGATGACAAGGATCAGGGAGCATTGTGCTGACAAGTGCATGGAGCATTGTGATGACAAGGGCATGGATCATTGTGATGACAAGGGTCATGGAGCATTGGGCTGAAAATGTGCATGGAGTATTGTGATGACAGGGGTCATGGAGCATTGTGATGACAAGGGAATGGAGCATGTTGATGACAAGGTCTTGGAGCATTGTGATGAGATGACCATGGAGACTTGTGATGACAAGTCTAATGGAGCATTCTTATGAAAAGGGGCATGGAGCATTGTGATTACGGGGGTCTTGAAGCATTGTGATGACAAGGGCATGGAGCATTGTGAGGCGAAGGCCATGGAACATTGTGATGACATGCGTCATGGAGCTTTGTGATGACAAGGGCATGGAGCATTGTGATTACATGGGTCTTGGAGCATTGTGCTGACAAGGGTCCTGGAGCCTTGTGATGACAAGGCCGTGGAACATTGTGATGGCAGGGGTCATGGAGCTTGTTATGACAGAGGTAATGGAGCATTGTGATGAGAAGTGCATTGAGCATTGGTCTGAAATATTTCATGGATTATTGTGATGAGAGTGGGCATGGCGCTTTGTGATGACAAGGGCACGGTACACTGTGATACATGGGTCATGGAGGATTGTAATGAGAAGGGCATGGAGCATTGTGATGAGAAGGGCATCGAGCATTGTGATGACAAGTGCCATGGAGCTTTGTGATGACAAGGGCATGGAGCAATGTGATGAGAGGGTTCATGGAGCATTGTGATGACAATGACATGGAGCATTGTGATGCCAAGGGTCATGGAGCTTTGTGATGACAAAGGTCATGGAGCATTTTGATGACAAGTGTGTGGTGCATTGTGATGAGAACGGCAGGGAGCATTGTGATGACCAGGTAATGCAGTATTGTAAAGAGAGGTGTCAGGGAGCATTGTGATGACATATGTAATGGCCCATTGTGATGACAATGGCATGGAGCATTGTGATGGAAACTTCCATTGAGGATTCTGATCACAAAGGTAATGGAGCATTGTGATGACAATGGCTTGGAGCATTGTGATGACAAGTGTCAGGGAGCATTGTGCTGACAAGTGCATGGAGAATTGTGATGAAAAGGGTCATGGAGCATTCTGATGACAAGCTTGTGTAGTATATTGATAACAATGGCATGGAGCATTGGGATGAAAAGGGCATGGG
Source organism: Mesoplodon densirostris (assembly GCF_025265405.1). Classification (NCBI taxonomy): domain Eukaryota; kingdom Metazoa; phylum Chordata; class Mammalia; order Artiodactyla; family Ziphiidae; genus Mesoplodon; species Mesoplodon densirostris. The sequence goes on from NW_026778196.1 coordinate 11,044,561, forward strand.
GCTTTGTGATGAAAAAGGCATGGAGCCTTTTCGTGACAGGGTTCAAGGAGCATTCTGATGACAAGTGTCAGGGAGCATTGTGATGACAAGTGTATTGAGAATTGTAATGACAAAGGTCATGGAGCATTGTGATGAAAAGGGCATGGATTATTGTGATGACAGTCATCACGGAGCGTTGTGAGGACAAGTGTTATGGAACATTGTGATCACAAGGGTTTGGAGCATTGTGATGACAGAGGTCATGGATCATTTAGATTTCAAGGGGCATGGAGCATTGTGATGACAAGGGCATGAAGCAATGTGATCCCAAAGTTCATGGAGGATTGTGATGACAATGGAAATGGAGTATTGTGATGACAAGTGTATAGAGCATTGTAATGACAAGGTCATGTAGCATTTTACTGACAAAGGCATGGAGCATTGTGATGACAGGTGTCATGGAGCACTGTGATGACAAGCGTCATGGAGCATTGTGAATACATGGGTCATGGAACATTGGGATAACATGGGCATGCATCATTGTGATGACAAGGGTCATGGAGCATTGGGCTGAAAATGTTCATGGAGTATTGTGATGACAGGGGTCATGGAGCATTGTGATTACAGGGGTCTTGGAGCATTGTGGTGACAAGAGTCCCGGATCATTGTGTTGTCAGGTGTCATGGAGTGTTGTGATGACAGTGGTCATGGAGCATTGTGATGATATTGGTCATGGAGCATTGTGATGAGAAAGTCATAGAGAATTGGGCTGAAAATGTTCATGGAGTATTGTGATGACAGGGGTCATGGAGCATTGTGATGACAAGGGAATGGAGCATGGTGATGACAAGGTCTTGGAGCATTGTGAGGAGATGACCATGGAGACTTGTGATGACAAATCTAATGGAGCATTCTGATGAAAAAGGGAATGGAACATTGTGATTACTGGAGTCTTCGAGCATTGTGATGACAAGGGCATGGAGCATTGTGAGGAGAAGACCATGGAACATTCTGATGACATGCGTCATGGAGCTTTGTGATGACAAGGACATGGAGCATTGTGATTACATGGATCTTGGAGCATTGTGATGACAAGGGTCATGGAGCCTTGTGATGACAAGGCCGTGGAATATTATGATGGCAGGTGTCATGGAGCATTGTTACGACAGAGGTAACGGAGCATTGTGATGAGAAGGGCATTGAGCATTGATCTGAAATGTTTCATGGATTACTGTGATGAGAGTGGGCATGGCGGTTTGTCATGACAAGGGCACGGTACACTGTGATACATGGGTCATGGAGGATTGTAATGACAAGGTCATGGAGCATTGTGATGAGAATGGCATCGAGCATTGTGATGACAAGTGTCATGGAGCTTTGTGATGACAATGACATGGAGCAGTGTGATGAGAGGGTTCATGGAGCATTGTGATGACAATGACATGGAGCATTGTGATGCCAAGGGTCATGGAGCTTTGTGATGACAAAGGTAATGGAGCATTTTGATGACAAGTGTGTGGTGCATTGTGATGAGAAGGGCAGGGAGCATTTTGATGACAGGGACATGCAGCAATTTGATGAAAAGTGTAATGGAACATTTTGATGCCAGGGGTTATAGAACATTGTGATGCCAGGGGTCATGGAGCTTTGGGATGAAAAGGGTCATGGAGCATTTTGATGACAGGGGTTATGGAACATTGTGATGTCAGGGGTCATGGAATATTGTGCTGATAAGGGGATGTAGCATTGTGATGACAGGGGTCATGGAACATTGTGATAACAGGGGTGAGGGAGGATTGTGATGACTAGTGATGGAACATTGTGATATCTCATGTGAGAGAGTATTTGGATGAGAAGTGCATGAGGCATTGTGATTACAAGGTTTATGGAGCATAGCGATGACAAGGTTGTGGATCATTGTGGTGAAAAGCGCATGGCACAGTTTGATGACAAGGGTCATGGAGCATTGTTCTGACAAAGGCATGGAGCATTGTGATGACAAGGGTCACGGAGCATTGTGGTTACAAAGGTCACAGAGACTTGTGATGACGCGGGCATGGATTGTTGTGATGACAAACGTTATGAAGCATTGTGATGACTGTAGTCACGGAGCATTGTGATGAAAAGGGTCATGGAGCATTGTGATGACAATGGCATGGAGCATTGTGATGCCAAGTGTCATGGAGGATTCTGATGACAAATGTAATGGAGCATTGTGGTGACAATGGTTTGGAGCATTGTGATGACAAGGATCAGGGAGCATTGTGCTGACAAGTGCATGGAGCATTGTGATGACAAGGGCATTGATCATTGTGATGACAAGGGTCATGGAGCATTGGGCTAAAAATGTGCATGGAGTATTGTGATGACAGGGGTCATGGAGCATTGTGATGACAAGGGAATGGAGCATGTTGATGACAAGGTCTTGGAGCATTGTGATGAGATGACCATGGAGACTTGTGATGACAAGTCTAATGGAGCATTCTTATGAAAAGGGGCATGGAGCATTGTGATTACGGGGGTCTTGAAGCATTGTGATGACAAGGGCATGGAGCATTGTGAGGCGAAGGCCATGGAACATTGTGATGACATGCGTCATGGAGCTTTGTGATGACAAGCGCATGGAGCATTGTGATTACATGGGTCTTTGAGCATTGTGCTGACAAGGGTGCTGGAGCCTTGTGATGACAAGGCCGTGGAACATTGTGATGGCAGGGGTCATGGAGCTTGTTATGACAGAGGTAATGGAGCATTGTGATGAGAAGTGCATTGAGCATTGGTCTGAAATATTTCATGGATTATTGTGATGAGAGTGGGCATGGCGCATTGTGATGACAAGGGCACGGTACACAGTGATACATGGGTCATGGAGGATTGTAATGACAAGGGCATGGAGCATTGTGATGAGAAGGGCATCGAGCATTGTGATGACAAGTGCCATGGAGCTTTGTGATGACAAGGGCATGGAGCAAAGTGATGAGAGGGTTCATGGAGCATTGTGATGACAATGACATGGAGCATTGTGATGCCAAGGGTCATGGAGCATTGTGATGACAAAGGTCATGCAGTATTGTGAAGATAGGTGTCAGGGAGCATTGTGATGACATATGTAATGGCCCATTGTGATGGCAATGTCATGGAGCATTGTGATGCCAAGTGTCATGGAGGATTCTGATGACAAAGGTAATGGAGCATTGTGAATGGCAATGGCTTGGAGCATTGTGATGACAAGGGTCATGGAGCTTCCTGATGACAAGCTTGAGGAATATTTTGATGACAATGGCATGGAGCATTGGGATGAAAACGGCATGGGGCTTTGTGATGAAAAAGGCGTGTAGCCTTTTGGTGACAGGTTTCAAGGAGCATGATGACGACAAGAGTCAGGGAGCATTGTGATGACAAGTGTATTGAGAATTGTGATGACAAAGGTCATGGAACATTGTGATGAAAAGGGCATGGAGTATTGTGATGACAGGCATCATGGAGCGTTGTGAGGACAAGTGTTATGGAACATTGTGATCACAAGGGTTTGGAGCACTGTGATGACAGAGGTCATGGATCATTTTGATTTCAAGGAGCATGGAGCATTGTGATGACAAGGGCATGCAGCAATGTGATCCCAAGTATCATGGGAAATTGTGATGACAACAGTAATGGAGTATTGTGATGACAAGCGCCTAGCGCATTGTAATGACAAGGCCATTTAGCATTTTGCTGACAAAGGAATGGAGCATTGTGATGACAGGTGTCATGGAGCACTGTGGTGACAAGCGTCACAGAGCCTTGTGAAAACAAGTGTCATGGAACATTGGGATGACAAGGGCATGGATCATTGTGATGACAATGGTCATGGAACATTGGGCTGAAAATGTTCATGGAGTATTGTGATAACAGGGGTCATGGAGCATTGTGATTACAGGGGTCTTGGAGCATTGTGATGACAAGAGTCCCGGATCATTGTGTTGTCAGGTGTCATGGAGTGTTGTGATGACAGTGGTCATGGAGCATTGTGATGATATTGGTCATGGAGCATTGTGATGAGAAGGTCATAGAGAATTGGGCTGAAAATGTTCATGGAGTATTGTGATGACAGGGGTCATGGAGCATTGTGATGACAAGGGAATGGAGCATGGTGATGACAAGGTCTTGGAGCATTGTGAGGAGATGACCATGGAGACTTGTGATGACAAATCTAATGGAGCATTCTGATGAAAAAGGGAATGGAACATTGTGATTACTGGAGTCTTCGAGCATTGTGATGACAAGGGCATGGAGCATTGTGAGGAGAAGACCATGGAACATTCTGATGACATGCGTCATGGAGCTTTGTGATGACAAGGGCATGGAGCATTGTGATTACATGGATCTTGGAGCATTGTGATGACAAGGGTCATGGAGCCTTGTGATGACAAGGCCGTGGAATATTATGATGGCAGGTGTCATGGAGCATTGTTACGACAGAGGTAACGGAGCATTGTGATGAGAAGGGCATTGAGCATTGATCTGAAATGTTTCATGGATTACTGTGATGAGAGTGGGCATGGCGGTTTGTCATGACAAGGGCACGGTACACTGTGATACATGGGTCATGGAGGATTGTAATGACAAGGTCATGGAGCATTGTGATGAGAATGGCATCGAGCATTGTGATGACAAGTGTCATGGAGCTTTGTGATGACAAGGACATGGAGCAATGTGATGAGAGGGTTCATGGAGCATTGTGATGACAATGACATGGAGCATTGTGATGCCAAGGGTCATGGAGCTTTGTGATGACAAAGGTCATGGAGCATTTTGATGACAAGTGTGTGGTGCATTGTGATGAGAAGGGCAGGGAGCATTTTGATGACAGGGTAATGCAGCAATTTGATGAAAAGTGTAATGGAATATTTTGATGCCAGAGGTTATAGAACATTGTGATGCCAGGGGTAATGTAGCTTAGAGATGAAAAGGGTCATGGAGCATTTTGATGAGAGGGGTTATGGAACATTGTGATGTCAGGGGTCATGGAACATTGTGCTGATAAGGGGATGTAGCATTGTGATGACAGGGGTCATGGAACATTGTGATAACAGGGGTGAGGGAGGATTGTGATGACTAGTGATGGAACATTGTGATATCTCATGTGAGAGAGTCTTTGGATGAGAAGTGCATGGAGCATTGTGATTACAAGGTTTATGGAGCATAGCGATGACAAGGTGGTGGATCATTGTGGTGAAAAGCGCATGGCACAATTTGATGACAAGGGTCATGGAGCATTGTTCTGACAAAGGCATGGAGCATTGTGATGACAAGGGTCACGGAGCATTGTGATGAAAAGTTCATGGAGCATTGTGGTTACAAAGGTCACAGAGCCTTGTGATGACGTGGGCATGGATTGTTGTGATGACAAACGTTATGAAGCATTGTGATGACTGTAGTCACGGAGCATTGTGGTGACAGGGGTCATGGAGCATTGTGATGACAATGGCATGGAGCATTGTGATGCCAAGTGTCATGGAGGATTCTGATGACAAAGGTAATGGAGCATTGTGGTGACAATGGTTTGGAGCATTGTGATGACAAGGATCAGGGAGCATTGTGCTGACAAGTGCATGGAGCTTTGTGATGACAAGGACATGGATCATTGTGATGACAAGGGTCATGGAGCATTGGGCTAAAAATGTGCATGGAGTATTGTGATGACAGGGGTCATGGAGCATTGTGATGACAAGGGAATGGAGCATGTTGATGACAAGGTCTTGGAGCATTGTGATGAGATGACCATGGAGACTTGTGATGACAAGTCTAATGGAGCATTCTTATGAAAAGGGGCATGGAGCATTGTGATTACGGGGGTCTTGAAGCATTGTGATGACAAGGGCATGGAGCATTGTGAGGCGAAGTCCACGGAACATTGTGATGACATGCGTCATGGAGCTTTGTGATGACAAGGGCATGGAGCATTGTGATTACATGGGTCTTGGAGCATTGTGCTGACAAGGGTCCTGGAGCCTTGTGATGACAAGGCCGTGGAACATTGTGATGGCAGGGGTCATGGAGCTTGTTATGACAGAGGTAAGAGAACATTGTGATGAGAAGTGCATTGAGCATTGGTCTGAAATATTTCATGGATTATTGTGATGAGAGTGGGCATGGCGCATTGTGATGACAAGGGCACGGTACACTGTGATACATGGGTCATGGAGGATTGTAATGACAAGGGCATGGAGCATTGTGATGAGAAGGGCATCGAGCATTGTGATGACAAGTGCCATGGAGCTTTGTGATGACAAGGGCATGGAGCAATGTGATGAGAGGGTTCATGGAGCATTGTGATGACAATGACATGGAGCATTGTGATGCCAAGGGTCATGGAGCTTTGTGATGACAAAGGTCATGGAGCATTTTGATGACAAGGGTGTGGTGCATTGTGATGAGAACGGCAGGGAGCATTGTGATGACCAGGTAATGCAGTATTGTAAAGAGAGGTGTCAGGGAGCATTGTGATGACATATGTAATGGCCCATTGTGATGACAATGGCTTGGAGCATTGTGATGACAAGTGTCAGGGAGCATTGTGCTGACAAGTGCATGGAGAATTGTGATGACAAGGGTCATGGAGCATTCTGATGACAAGCTTGTGGAGTATTTTGATGACAATGGCATGGAGCATTGGCATGAAAAGGGCATGGGGCTTTGTGATGAAAAAGGCATGGAGCCTTTTCGTGACAGGGTTCAAGGAGCATTCTGACGACAAGTGTCAGGGAGCATTGTGATGACAAGTGTATTGAGAATTGTGATGACAAAGGTCATGGAGCATTGTGATGAAAAGGGCATGGATTATTGTGATGACAGGCATCATGGAGTGTTGTGAGGACAAGTGTTATGGAACATTGTGATCACAAGGGTTTGGAGCATTGTGATGGCAGAGGTCATGGATCATTTTGATTTCAAGGAGCATGGAGCATTGTGATGACAAGGGCATGAAGCAATGTGACCCAAAGTTCATGGAGGATTGTGATGACAATGGAAATGGAGTATTGTGATGACAAGTGCATAGAGCATTCTAATGACAAGGTCATGTACATTTTGCTGACAAAGGCATGGAGCATTGTGATGACAGGTGTCATGGAGCACTGTGATGAGAAGCGTCATGGAGCATTGTGAATACATGGGTCATGGAACATTGGGGTAACATGGGCATGGATCATTGTGATGACAAGGGTCATGGAGCATAGGGCTGAAAATGTTCATGGAGTATTGTGATGACAGGGGTCATGGAGCATTGTTATTACAGCGGTCTTGGAGAATTGTGATGACAAGAGTCCCGGATCATTGTGTTGTCAGGTGTGATGGAGTGTGTTTATGACACTGGTCTTGGAGCATTGTGATGATATTGGTCATGGAGCATTGTGATGAGAATGTCATGGAGAATTGGGCTGAAAATTTTCATGGAGTATTGTGATGACATGGGTCAAGGAGCATTGTGATGACAAGGGAATGGAGCATGGTGATGACAAGATCCTGGAGCATTTTTATGAGATGAACATGGAGACTTGTGATGACAAGTCTCATGGAGCATTCTGATGAAAAGGGGCATGGAGCATTGTGATTACTTGGGTCTTGGAGCATTGTGATGACAAGGGCATGGAGCATTTTGAGGAGAAGGCCATGGAATATTCTGATGACATGCGTCATGGAACTTTGTTATGACTAGGGCATGGAGCATTGTGATTACAGGTGTCTTGGAGCATTGTGATGACAAGGGTCCTGGAGCCTTGTGATGACAAGGCCGTGGAACATTGTGATGGCAGTGGTCATGGAGCTTGTTATGACAGAGGTAATGGAGCATTGTGATGAGAAGTGAATTGAGCATTGGTCTGAAAAGTTTCATGGATTATTGTGATGAGAGTGGGCATGGAGAATTGTGATTACAAGGGCAAGGTACACTGTGATACATGGGTCATGGAGGATTGTAATGACAAGAGCATGGAGCATTGTGATGAGAAGGGCATCGAGCATTGTGATGACAAGTGCCATGGAGCTTTGTGATGACAAGGGCATGGAGCAATGTGATGAGAGGGTTCATGGAGCATTGTGATGACAATGACATGGAGCATTGTGATGCCAAGGGTCATGAAGCTTTGTGATGACAAAGGTCATGGAGCATTTTGATGACAAGGGTGTGGTGCATTGTGATGAGAACGGCAGGGAGCATTGTGATGACCAGGTAATGCAGTATTGTAAAGAGAGGTGTCAGGGAGCATTGTGATGACATATGTAATGGCCCATTGTGATGACAATGGCATGGAGCATTGTGATGCAAACTTCCATTGAGGATTCTGATCACAAAGGTAATGGAGCATTGTGATGACAATGGCTTGGAGCATTGTGATGACAAGTGTCAGGGAACATTGTGCTGACAAGTGCATGGAGAATTGTGATGACAAGGGTCATGGAGCATTCTGATGACAAGCTTGTGGAGTATTTTGATGACAATGGCATGGAGCATTGGGATGAAAAGGGCATGGGGCTTTGTGATGAAAAAGGCATGGAGCCTTTTCGTGACAGGGTTCAAGGAGCATTCTGACGACAAGTGTCAGGGAGCATTGTGATGACAAGTGTATTGAGAATTGTGATGACAAAGGTCATGGAGCATTGTGATGAAAAGGGCATGGATTATTGTGATGACAGGCATCATGGAGTGTTGTGAGGACAAGTGTTATGGAACATGGTGATCACAAGGTTTTGGAGCATTGTGATGACAGAGGTCATGGATCATTTTGATTTCAAGGAGCATGGAGCATTGTGATGACAAGGGCATGAAGCAATGTGATCCCAAAGTTCATGGAGGATTGTGATGACAATGGAAATGGAGTATTGTGATGACAAGTGCATAGAGCATTGTAATGACAAGGTCATGTAGCATTTTGCTGACAAAGGCATGGAGCATTGTGATGACAGGTGTCATGGAGCTCTGTGATGACAAGCGTCATGGAGCATTGTGAATACATGGGTCATGGAACATTGGGATAACATGGGCATGGATCATTGTGATGACAAGGGTCATGGAGCATTGGGCTGAAAATGTTCATGGAGTATTGTGATGACAGGGGTCATGGAGCATTGTGATTACAGGGGTCTTGGAGCATTGTGATGACAAGAGTCCCGGATCATTGTGTTGTCAGGTGTCATGGAGTGTTGTGATGACAGTGGTCATGGAGCATTGTGATGATATTGGCAATGGAGCATTGTGATGAGAAGGTCGTGGAGCATTGGGCTGAAAATGTTCATGGATTATTGTGATGACAGGGGTCATGGAGCATTGTGATGACAAGGGCATGGATCCTGGTGATGTTAAGGTCCTGGATCATTGTGATGAGAAGACCATGGAGACTTGTGATGGCAAGTCTCATGGAACCTTCTGATGAAAAGGGGCATGGAGCATTGTGATTACAGTGGTCTTGGAGCATTGTTATGACTAGGGCATAGAGCATTGTGATGAGAAGGCCATGGAGAATTCTGATGACATGCGTCATGGAGATTTGTGATGACAAGGGCATGGAGCATTGTGATTACAGGGACCTTGGAGCATTGTGATGAAATGGTCATGGATCATTGTGATGAAAAATGCATGGAAACTTGTCATGACAGGGTTCAAGGAGCATACTGATGAAAAGGGTCCGGGAGCATTGTGATGACAAGTGTATTGAGCATTGTGATGACAAAGATCCTGGAGCATTGTGATGAGAAGACCATGGATAATTGTAATGATGAGCGTCATGGGGTGTTGTGATGATTCGTGTTATGCAACACTGTGATCACAAGGATTTGGAGCATTATGATGACAGAGGTCCTGCAGAATATTGATTTCATTGTGATGACAATAGCCTGAAGCATTATGATAATGGGCATGGTGCATTGTGATGACAGGGTTCATGGAGCATTGAGATGAAAAGGGGCATGGAGCATTGTGATTACAAGGGTCTTGGAGCATTGTGATGACAGATTTCATGGAGCATTGAGATGAAATGGGGCATGGAACATTCTGATGACAAGGGTCTTGGAGCATTTTGATGACAAGTGCATGGAGCACTGTGATGAGAAGGCCATGGAACATTCTGATGACATGCGTCATGGAGCTTTGTGATGACAAGGGCATGGAGCATTGTGATATCAGGGGTCTTGAGCATTGTGATGAGAATTATCATGGAACCTTGTGATGACTAGGCCGTGGATCACTGTGATGGCAGGTGTCATGTTGCATTGTTATGACAGGGGTAATGGAGCATTGTGATGAGAAGGGTATGGAACTTCGGTCTGAAATGTTTCATGGATTATTGTGATGAGAGTGGGCATGGAGCATTGTGATGACAAGGGCAAGGGACACTGTGATACATTGGTCATGCTGGACTGTAATGACAAGGGCATGGAGCATTGTGATGAGAAGGGCATCGAGCATTGTGATGACAAGTGTCATGGAGCTGTGTGATTAAATGCGTTGGAGCAATGTGATGAGATGGTTCATGGAGCATTGTGATGACAGTGACATGGAGCATTGTGATGACAAGGGCATGGAGAATTGTGATGACAGTGGCATGGAGCATTGGTCTGACAAGTTTCATAGATTATTGTGATGAGAGTGGGCATGGTGCATTGTGATGACAAGGGCATGGAGCATTGTGATAATAAGGTCATGGAGTATTGTGAAGACAGATGTCAGGGAGCATTGTGATGACATATGTCATGGTCCATGGCGATGACAATGGCATGGAGCTTTGTGATACCAAATGTAATGGAGGATTGTGATGACAAATATAATGTATCATTGTGATGATTAGGGTTTGGAGCATTATGATTACAAAGGCCATTGAAAATTTTGATGACAAGGTCGTGAAGCATTGTGATGACAAGGTCCTGGAGCATTGTGATGACAAAACCATGGAGCCTTGTGATGACAAGTCTCATGGAGCATACTGATTAAAAGGGGAATGGAGCATTGTGAATACAAGGGTCTTGGAACATTGTGAAGACAAGGGCAGGGAGCATTGTGAAGAATAGACCAAAGAGCATTCTGATGGCATGCGTCATTGAGCTTTGTGATGACAATGGCATGGACCATTGTGATTACATGGGACTTGGAGCATTGTGATGAAAAGGGCATGGATCATTGTGATGAAATAGGCATGGAGCCTTGTGATGACAGGGTTCAAGGAGCATACAGACAACAAGTGTCAGGGAGCATGTTGATGACAAGTGTATTGAGCATTTTGATGACGAAGGTCATGGAGCATTGTGATGAGAAGACCATGGATAATTGTGATGACGAGCATCCTGGGGCATTGTGAAGACAAGTGTTATGGAATATTGTGATCACAAGGGTTTGGAACATTGTTATGACAGAGGTCATGGAACATTCTGATTTCGTTGTTATGACAATAGCATGAAGCATTATGATGATGGGCATAGTGCATTGTGATGACAGGGTTCATGGATCATTGAGATGAAAAGGGGCATAGAGCATTGTGATTACAGTGTTCTTGGAGCATTGTGATGAGAAGGGTCATGGAGCCTTGTGATGACAAGGCCATGGAACATCGTGATGGCAGGGGTCATGGAGCATTGTTATGACAGGGGTAATGGAGCATTGTGATGGCCAGGGCTTGGAGCATTGTGATGAGAAGGCCATGGAGCATTCTGATGACATGTGTCATGGAGCTATGTGAAGACAAGTGCATGGAGCAATGTGATGAGAGCGTTCATGGAGCACTGTGATGACAATGACATGGAGCATTGTGATGCCAAGGGTCATGGATCTTTGTGATGACCAAGGTCATGGAGCATTTTGATGGCAAGGGCGTTGTGCATTGTGATGACATGTGTCATGGAGCATTGTACTGCCAAGCGCATGGAGCATTGTGATGACAAGAGTCATGGAGCATTGTGCTGAGAAAGGCATAGAGCATTGTGATGACAAGGGTCAAAGAGCATTGTGATGAAAAGTTCATGGAGCATTGTGGTTAAAAAGGTCACAGAGACTGTTGATGAGGAGGGCATGGACCACTCTGATGACAAAGGTCATGAAGCATTGTGATGACTGGAGTCACGGAGCATTGTGACGACAGGGTCATGGAGCATTGTGATAAAAAGGGCATGGAGCATTGTGATGGCCAGGGCATGGAACATTGGTCTAATAACTTTCATGGAGTATTGGGATGAGAGTTGGAATGGCACACTGTGATGACAAGGGCATGGAGCATTGTGATGACCAGGTCATGCCGTATTGTGAAGACAGGAGTCAGGGAGCATTGTGATCACATATGTAATGGCCCATTGTGATGAGGATGGCATGGAGCATTGTGATGCCAAGTGTCAGGGAGGATTCTGATGACAAAGGTAATGGAGCATTGTGATGACAATGGCTTGGAGCATTGTGATGACAAGTGTCAGGGAGCATTGTGCTGACAAGTGCATGGAGAATTGTGATGACAAGGGTCATGGAGCATTCTGATGACAAGCTTGTGGAGTGTTTTGATGATAATGGCATGGAGCATTGTGAAGAAAATGGCATGGGGCATTGTGATGAAAAAGGCATGGAGCCTTTTCGTGACAGTGTTCAAGGAGCATTCTGATGACAAGTGTCAGGGAGCATTGTGATGACAAGTGTATTGAGAATTGTGGTGACAAAGGTCCTGGAGCATTGTGATGACAAGTGTATTGAGAATTGTGGTGACAAACGTCATGGAGCATTTTGATGAAAAGGGCATGGAGTATTGTGATGACAGGCATCATGGAGCGTTGTGATGACAAGTGTTATGGAACATTGTGATCACAAGGGTTTGGAGCATTGAGATGACAGAGGTCATGGATCATTTTGATTTCAAGGAGCATGGAACATTGTGATGACAAGGGCATGAAGCAATGTGATCCCAAAGTTCATGGAGGATTGTGATGACAATGGAAATGGAGTATTGTGATGACAAGTGCATACAGCATTGTAATGACAAGGTCATGTAGCATTTTGCTGACAAAGGCATGGAGCATTGTGATGACATGTGTCATGGAGCACTGTGATGACAAGCGTCAAGGAGCATTGTGAATACAGGGGTCATGGAGCATTGGGATGACAAGGGCATGGATCATTGTGATGACAAGGGTCGTGGAGCACTGGGCTGAAAATGTTCATGGAGAGTTGTGATGACATGTGTCATGTAGCATTGTGACGACAAGGGAATTCGGCATTGTGATGACAAGAGTCCTGGATCATTGTGTTGTCAGGTATCATGGAGTGTTGTGATGACAGTGGTCATGGAGCATTGTGATGATATTGGCAATGGAGCATTGTGATGAGAAGGTCGTGGAGCATTGGGCTGAAAATGTTCATGGATTATTGTGATGACAGGGGTCATGGAGAATTGTGATGACAAGGGAATGGATCATTGTGATGTCAAGGTCCTGGAACATTGTGATGAGAAGACCATGGAGACTTGTGATGGCAAGTCTCATGGAGCATTCTGATGAAAAGGGGCATGGAGCATTGTGATTACAGGGGTCTTGGAGCATTGTTATGACTATGGCATAGAGCATTGTGATGAGAAGGCCATGGAGCATTCTGATGACATGCATCATGGAGTTTTGTGATGACAAGGGCATGGAGCATTGTGATTACAGGGACCTTGGAGCATTGTGATGAAATGGTCATGGATCATTGTGATGAAAAATGCATGGAAACTTGTCATGACAGGGTTCAAGGAGCATACTGACGACAAGGGTCAGGGAGCATTGTGATGACAAGTGTATTGAGCATTGTGATGACAAAGATCATGGAGCATTGTGATGAGAAGACCATGGATAATTGTGATGATGAGCGTCATGGGGTGTTGTGATGATACGTGTTATGCAACACTGTGATCACAAGGGTTCGGAGCATTATGATGACAGAGGTCATGCAGAATATTGATTTCATTGTGATGACAATAGCCTGAAGCATTATGATGATGGGCATGGTGCATTGTGATGACAGGATTCATGGAGCATTGAGATGAAAAGCGGCATGGAGCATTGTGATGACAAGGGTCTTGGAGCATAGTGATGACAAGGGCAAGGAGCATTGTGATGACAAGGGCAAGGAGCATTGTGATGAGAAAGCCATGGAACATTCTGATGACGTGCGTCACGGAGATTTGTGATGATCAGGGCATGGAGCATTGTGATATCAGGGGTCTTGAGCATTGTGATGAGAATTATCATGGAACCTTTTGATGACTAGGCCGTGGATCATTGTGATTGCAGGTGTCATGGTGCATTGTTATGACAGGGGTAATGGAGCATTGTGATGAGAAGGGTATGGAACTTTGGTCTGAAATGTTTCATGGATTATTGTGATGAGAGTGGGCATGGAGCATTGTGATGACAAGGGCACGGAACACTGTGATACATGTGTCATGCAGGACTGTAATGACAAAGGCATGGAGCATTGTGATGAGAAGGGCATCGAGCATTGTGATGACAAGTGTCATGGAGATTTGTGATGACAAGGGCATGGAGCAATGTGAAGAGAGGTTTCATGGAGCATTGTGATGACAATGACATGGAGCATTGTGATGCCAAGGGTCATGGAGCTTTGTGATGACAAAGGTCATGGAGCATTTTGATTTCACTGTGATGACAATAGCCTGAAGCATTATGATGATGGGCATGGTGCATTGTTATGACAGTGTTCATGGAGCATTGAGATGAAAAGGGGCATGGAGCATTGTGATTACAGGGGTCTTGGAGCATTGTGATGACAAGGGCATGGAGCATTGTGATGAGAAGTGCATGGAACATTCTGATGATATGCATCATGGAGCTTTGTGATGACAAGGGCAAGGAGCATTATGATTACAGTTGTCTTGGAGAACTGTGATGAAATGGGCATGGATCATTGTGATGAACAAGGCATGGAGCCTTGTCATGACAGGGTTCAAGGAGCATACAGACAACAAGTGTCAGGGAGCATGTTGATGACAAGTGTATTGAGCATTGTGATGACGAAGGTCATGGAGCATTGTGATGAGAAGACCGTGGATAATTGTGATGACGAGCCTCATGGGGCATTGTGATGACAAGTGTTATGGAATATTGTGATCACAAGGGTTTGGAGCATTGTTATGACAGAGGTCATGGAACAATTTGATTTCGCTGTTATGACAATAGCATGAAGCATTATGATGATGGGCATGGTGCATTTTGATGACAGGGTTCATGGATCATTGAGAGGAAAAGGGGCATAGAGCATTGTGATTACAGTGTTACTGGAGCATTGTGATGAGAAGGGTCATAGAGCCTTGTGATGAAAAGGCCATGGAACATCGTGATGGCAGGGTTCATGGTGCATTGTTATGACAGGGGTAATGGAGCATTGTGATGGCAAGGGCATGGAGCATTGTGATGAGAAGGCCATGGAGCATTCTGATGACATGTGTCATGGAGCTATGTGAAGACAAGGGCATGGAGCAATGTGATGAGAGTGTTCATGGAGCATTGTGATGACAATGACATGGAGCATTGTGATGCCAAGGGTCATGGATCTTTGTGATGACAAATGTCATGGAGCATTTTGATGGCAAGGGCGTTGTGCATTGTGATGAGAAGGGCAGGGAGCATTCTGATGACAGGGTCATGGAGCAATTTGATGAAAAGTGTCATGGAACATTTTGATGACAGGTGTTATGGAACATTGTGTTTTCAGGGGTCATCGAACATTGTGATGATAAGTGCATGTAGCATTGTGATGACAGGAGCCATGGAACATTGTGATGACAGGGGTGAGGGAGTATTGTGACAAATAGTGATGTAGCATTGTGATATCAGTGATGAGAGAGCATTTTGATGAGAAGTGCATGGAGCATTGTGATGACAAATTTTATGGAGCATTGTGATGAAAATGTTGTGGAGCACTGTGATGACAAGCGCATGGTGCATTGTGATGACATGTGTCATGGAGCATTGGGCTGACAAGCGCATGGAGCATTGAGGTGACAAGCGTCATGGAGCACTGTGCTGAGTAAGGCATAGAGCATTGTGATGACAAGGGTCAAAGAGCATTGTGATGAAAAGTTCATGGAGCATTGTGGTTAAAAACGTCACAGAGACTGTTGATGACAAGGGCATGGACCATTGGGATGACAAAGTTCATGAAGCATTGTGATGACTGGAGTCACGGAGCATTGTGATGACAGGGGTCATGGAGCATTGTGATAACAAGGGCATGGAGCATTGTGATGACAAGGGCATGGAACATTGGGCTAATAAATTTCATGGAGTATTGCGATGACAGTTGGAATAGCACACTGTGATGACAAGGGCATGGAGCATTGTGATGACCAGGTCATGCCGTATTGTGAAGACAGGTGTCAGGGAGCATTGTGATCACATATGTAATGGCCCATTGTGATGAGGATGGCATGGAGCATTGTGATGCCAAGTGTCAGGGAGGATTCTGATGACAAAGGTAATGGAGCATTGTGATGACAATGGCTTGGAGCATTGTGATGACAAGGGTCAGGGAGCATTGTGCTGACAAGTGCATGGAGAATTGTGATGACAAGGGTCATGGAGCATTCTGATGACAAGCTTGTGGTGTATTTTGATGACAGTGGCATGGAGCATTGTGATGAAGATGGAATGGGGCATTGTGATGAAAAAGGCATGGAGCCTTTTCGTGACAGGGTTCAAGGAGCATTCTGATGACAAGTGTCAGGGAGCATTGTGATGACAAGTGTATTGAGAATTGTGGTGACAAAGGTCATGGAGCATTGTGATGAAAAGGGCATGGAGTATTGTGATGACAGGCATCATGGAGCGTTGTGATGACAAGTGTTATGGAACATTGTGATCACAAGTGTTTGGAGCATTGTGATGACAGAGGTCATGGATCATTTTGATTTCAAGGAGCATGGAGCTTTGTGACGACAAGGGCATGGAGCAATGTGATGAGAGGGTTCATGGAGCATTGTGATGACAATGACATGGAGCATTGTGATGCCAAGTGTCTTGGAGCTTTGTGATGACAAGTCACGGAGGATTTTGATGAGAAGGGCAGGGAGCATTTTGATGACCGGGTCATGCAGCAATTTGATAAAAAGTGTAATGGAACATTTAGATTGCAGGGGTTATAGAACATTGTGATGGCAGGGGTCTTGGAGTTTTGGGATGGAAAGGGTCATGGAGCATTTTGATGACAGGTCTTATGGAACATTGTAATGGCAGGGGTCATAGAACATTGTGATGATAAGTGGATGTAGCATTGTGATGACAGGGTCATGGATCATTGTGATTCCAGGGGTGAGGGAGTATTGTGATGACTAGTGATGGAACATTGTGATATCTCTGGTGAGAGAGCATTTTGATGAGAAGTGCATGGACCATTGTGATTACAAGGTTTATGGAGCATTGCAATGACAAGGTTGTGGACAGTTGTGATGAAATGCATGTGGCAAACTGTGATGACAATGGTCATGGAGCATTGTTCTGACAAAGACATGGAGCATTGTGATGACAAGGGTCACAGAGAATTGTGATGAAAAATTCATGGAGCATTGTGGTTACAAAGGTCACAGAGCCTTGTGATGACGCGGGCATGGACCATTGTGATGACAATCTTTATGAAGCATTGTGATGACTGGAGTCACAGAGCATTGTGATGACAGGGGTCATGGAGCACTGTGATGACAAGGGCATGGTGCATTGTGATGACAGGGGCATGGTGCATTGGTCTGACAAGTTTCATAGATTATTGTGATGAGAGTGGGCATGGTGCATTGTGATGACAAGGGCATGGAGCATTGTGATGATAAGGTCATGGAGTATTGTGAAGACAGGTGTCAGGGAGCATTGTGATGACATATGTCATGGTCCATTGCGATAACAATGGCATGGAGCATTGTGATGCCTAATGAAATGGAGGATTGTGATGACAAATATAATGGAGCATTGTGATGATTATGGCTTGGAGCATTATGATGACAAGGGCCATTGAAAATTTTCATGACAAGGTCATGAAGCATTGTGATGACAAAGTCCTGGAGCATTGTGATGACAAAACCATGGAGCCTTTTGATGACAAGTCTCATAGAGCATACTGAAGAAAAGGGGCATGGAGCATTGTGATTACAGGGGTCTTGGAACATTGTGATGACAAGGGCATGGAGCATGGTGAGGAGAAGTCCACGGAGCATTCTGATGGCATGCGTCATTGAGCTTTGTGATGACAAGTGCATGGAGCATTGTGATTACATTGGTCTTGGAGCACTGTGATGAAAAGTGCATGGATCATTGTGATGAAAAAGGCATGGAGCCTTGTCATGACAGAGTTCAAGGAGCATACAGACAACAAGTGTCAGGGAGCAGTTTGATGACAAATGTATTGAGCATTGTGATGACGAAGGTCATGGAGCATTGTGATGAGAAGACCATTGATAATTGTGATGAAGAGCGTCATGGGGCTTTGTGATGACAAGTGTTCTGGAATATTGTGATCACAAGGGTTTGGAGCATTTTTATGACAGAGGTCATGGAGCATTTTTATTTCTTTGTGATGACAATAGCATGAAGCATTATGATGATGGGCATGGTGCATTGTGATGACAGGGTTCATGGATCATTGAGATGAAAAGGGGCATAGAGCATTGTGATTACAGTGTTCTTGGAGCATTGTGATGAGAAGGGTCATGGAGCCTTGTGATGACAAGGCCATGGAACTTCCTGATGGCAGGGGTTATGGAGCATTGTTATGACAGGGGTAATGGAGCATTGTGATGGCAAGGGCATGGAGCATTGTGATGAGAAGGCCATGGAGCATTCTGATGACATGTGTCATGGAGCTATGTGAAGAAAAGTGCATGGAGCAATGTGATGAGAGTGTTCATGGAGCATTGTTATGACAATGACATGGAGCACTGTGATGCCAAGGGTCATGGATATTTGTGAAGACAAAGGTCATGGAGCATTTTGATGGCAAGGGCGTTGTTCATTGTGATGAGAAGGGCATGGAGCATTGTGATGACAGGGTCATGGAGCAATTTGATGAAAAGTGTCATGGAACATTATGATGACAGGTGTTATGGAACATTGTGATGTCAGGTGTCATCGAACATTGTGATAATAAGTGCATGTAGCATTGTGATGACAGGAGTCATGGAACATTGTGATGACAGGGGTGAGGGAGTACTGTGACAAATAGTGATGTAGCATTGTGATATCAGTGGTGAGAGAGCATTTTGATGAGAAGTGCATGGAGCATTGTGATGACAAATTTTATGGAGCATTGTGATGACAATGTTGTGGAGCACTGTGATGACAAGCGCATGGTGCATTGTGATGACATGTGTCATGGAGCATTGTGCTGACAAGCGCATGGAGCATTGTGATGACAAGGGTCATGGAGCATTGTGCTGAGAAAGGCATAGAGAATTGTGATGACAAGGGTCAAAGAGCATTGTGATGAAAAGTTCATGGAGCATTGTGGTTAAAAAGGTCACAGAGACTGTTGATGACGAGGGCATGGACCATTGTGATGACAAAGGTCATGAAGCATTGTGATGACTGGAGTCATGGAGCATTGTGATGATAGGGGTCATGGAGCATTGTGATAACAAGGGCATGGAGCATTGTGATGACAAGGGCATGGAACATTGGTCTAATAACTTTCATGGAGTATTGCGATGAGAGTTGGAATGGCACTCTGTGATGACAAGGGCATGGAGCATTGTGATGACCAGGTCATGCCGTATTGTGAAGACAGGTGTCAGGGAGCATTGTGATCACATATGTAATGGCCCATTGTGATGAGGATGGCATGGAGCATTGTTATGCCAAGTGTCTGGGAGGATTCTAATGACAAAGTTATTGGAGCATTGTGATGACAATGGCTTGCAGCATTGTGATGACAAGGGTCAGGAAGCATTGTGCTGACAAGTGCATGGAGAATTGTGATGACAAGGGTCATGGAGCATTCTGATGACAAGCTTGTGGAGTATTTTGATGACAATGGCATGGAGCATTGTGATGAAAATGGCATGGGGCATTGAGATGAAAAAGGCATGGAGCCTTTTCGTGACAGTGTTCAACGAGCATTCAGATGACAAGTGTCAGGGAGCATTGTGATGACAAGTGTATTGAGAATTGTGGTGACAAAGGTCATGGAGCATTGTGATGAAAAGGGCATGGAGTATTGTGATGACAGGCATCATGGAGCGTTGTGATGACAAGTGTTATGGAACATTGTGATCACAATTGTTTGGAGCATTGTGATGACAAATGTCATGGATCATTTGGATTTCAAGGAGAATGGAGCATTGTGATGACAAGGGCATGAAGCAATGTGATCCCAAAGTTCATGGAGGATTGTGATGACAATGGAAATGGAGTATTGTGATGACAAGTGCATAGAGCATTGTAATGACAAGGTCATGTAGCATTTTGCTGACAAAGGCATGGAGCATTGTGATGACATGTGTCATGGAGCACTGTAATGACAAGCGTCAAGGAGCATTGTGAATACAGGGGTCATGGAGCATTGGGATGACAAGGGCATTGATCATTGTGATGACAAGGGTCATGGAGCACTGGGCTGAAAATGTTCATGGAGAGTTGTGATGACAGGTGTCATGTAGCATTGTGACGACAAGTTAATGGAGCATTGTGATGACAAGAGTCCTGGATCATTGTGTGGTCAGGTGTCATGGAGTGTTGTGATGACAGTGGTCATGGAGCATTGTGATGATATTGGCAATGGAGCATTGTGATGAGAAGGTCGTGGAGCATTGGGCTGAAAATGTTCATGGATTATTGTGATGACAGGGGTCATGGAGCATTGTGATGACAAGGGAATGGATCATGGTGATGTGAAGGTCCTGGAACATTGTGATGAGAAGACCATGGAGACTTGTGATGGCAAGTCTCATGGAGCATTCTGATGAAAAGGGGCATGGAGCATTGTGATTACAGGGGTCTTGGAGCATTGTTATGACTAGGGCATAGAGCATTGTGATGAGAAGTCCATGGAGCATTCTGATGACATGCGTCATGGAGTTTTGTGATGAAAAGGGCATGCAGCATTGTGATTATAGGGACCTTGGAGCATTGTGATGAAATGGTCATGGATCATTGTGATGAAAAATGCATGGAAACTTGTCATGACAGGGTTCAAGGAGCATACTGACGACAAGGGTCAGGGAGCATTGTGATGACAAGTGTATTGAGCATTATGATGACAAAGATCATGGAGCATTGTGATGAGAAGACCATGGATAATTGTGATGATGAGCGTCATGGGGTGTTGTGATGATACGTGTTATGCAGCATTGTGATCACAAGGGTTTGGAGCATTATGATGACAGAGGTCATGCAGAATATTGATTTCATTGTGATGACAATAGCCTGAAGCATTATGATGATGGGCATGGTGCATTGTGATGACAGGGTTCATGGAGCATTGTGATGAAAAGGGGCATGGAGCATTGTGATGACAAGGTTCTTGGAGCTTTGTGATGACAAGGGCATGGAGCATTGTGATGAGAAGGCCATGGAACATTCTGATGACATGCGTCATGGAGCTTTGTGATGACAAGGGCATGGAGCATTGTGATATCAGGGGTCTTGAGCATTGTGATGAGAATTATCATGGAACCTTGTGATGACTAGGCCGTGGATCATTGTGATAGCAGGTGTCATGGTGCATTGTTATGACAGGGGTAATGGAGCATTGTGATGAGAAGGGTATGGAACTTTGGTCTGAAATGTTTCATGGATTATTGTGATGAGAGTGGGCATGGAACATTGTGATGACAAGGGCACGGAACACTGTGATACATGTGTCATGCAGGACTGTAATGACAAAGGCATGGAGCATTGTGATGAGAAGGGCATCGAGCATTGTGATGACAAGTGTCATGGAGCTGTGTGATGACAAGGGCATGGAGCAATGTGATGAGAGGGTTCATGGAGCATTGTGATGACAATGACATGGAGCATTGTGGTGCCAAGGGTCTTGGAGCTTTGTGATGACAAGTCATGCAGCATTTTGATGAGAAGGGCAGGGAGCATTTTGATGACCGGGTCATGCAGCAATTTGATAAAAAGTGTAATGGAACATTTTGATGGCAGGGGTTATAGAACATTGTGATGTCAGGTGTCTTGGAGCTTTGGGATGGAAAGGGTCATGGAGCATTTTGATGACATGGCTTATGGATCATTGTGCTGGCAGGGGTCATGGAACATTGTGATGATAAGGGGATGTAGCATTGTGATGACAGGGTCATGGAACATTGTGATTACAAGGATGAGGGTGTATTGTGATGACTAGTGATGGAACATTGTGACATCTCTGGTGAGAGAGCATTTTGATGAGAAGTGCATGGACCATTGTGATTACAAGGTTTATGGAGCATTGCAATGACAAGGTTTGGAACGTTGTGATGAAATGTGCATGGCACACTGTGATGACAATGGTCATGGAGCATTGTTCTGACAAAGACATGGAGCATTGTGATGACAAGTTTCTCAGAGAATTGTGATGAAAAGTTCATGGAGCATTGTGGTTACAAAGGTCACAGAGCCTTGTGATGATGCGGGCATGGACCATTGTGATGACAAACATTATGAAGCATTGTGATGACTGTAGTCACGGAGCATTGTGATGACAGGGGTCATGGAGCATTGTGATGACAAGGGCATGGAGCATTGTGATGACAGTGGCATGGAGCATTGGTCTGACAATTTCATAGATTATTGTGATGAGAGTGGGCATGGTGCATTGTGATGACAAGGGCATGGAGCATTGTGATGATAAGGTCATGGAGTATTGTGAAGACAGGTGTCAGGGAGCATTTTGATGACAAGTGTATGGAGAATTGTGATGACAAAGTTCATGGAGCATTGTGATGAAAAGGGCATGGAGTTTTGTGATGACAGGCATCATGGAGCGTTGTGAGGACAAGTGTTATTGAACATTTTGATCACAAGGGTTTGGAGCATTGTGATGACAGAGGTCATGGATCATTTTGATTTCAAGGAGCATGGAGCATTTTGATGAGAAGGGCCTGAAGCAATGTGATCCCAAGGTTCCTGGAGGATTGTGATGACAATGGTAATGGATTATTGTGATGACATGCACATAGAGAATTGTAATGACAAGGTCATGTAGCATTTTGCTGACAAAGGCATGGAGCATTGTGATGACAGATGTCATGGAGCACTGTGATTACAAGCGTCATGGAACATTGGGATGACAAGTGCGTGGATCTTTGTGATGACAAGAGTCATGGAGCACTGGGCTGAAAATGTTCATGGAGTATTGTGATGACAGGGGTCATGGAGCATTGTGATGACAAGGTCATGGAGCATTGTGATGAGAAATCAATGGAGCCTTCTGATGACATGTCATATGGAGCATTCTGATGAAAAGGGGCATGGAGCATTCTGATTACAGGGGTCTTGGAACATTGTGATAACAAGGGCAAGGAGCATCGGTCTAATAAGTTTCATGGATTATTGTGATGAGAGTTGGAATGGCACATTGTGATGACTAGGGCATGGAGCATTGTGATGACCAGGTGATGCAGTATTGTGAAGAGAGGTGTCAGGGAGCATTGTGATGACATATGTAATGGCCCATTGTGATGACAATGGCATGGAGCATTGTGATGCCAAGTGTCTTGGAGGATTCTGATGACAAAGGTAATGGAGCATTGTGATGACAATGGCTTGGAGCATTGTGATGATAAGGGTCAGGGAGCATTTTGCTGACAAGTGCACGGAGAATTGTGATGACAAGCGTCATGGAGCATTCTGATGACAAGCTTGTGGAGTATTTTGATGACAATGGCATGGAGCACTGGGATGAAAACGGCATGTGGATTTGTGATGAAAATGGCATGGAGCCTTTTCGTGACACAGTTCAAGGAGCATTCTGACGACAAGTGTCAGGGAGCATTTTGATGACAAGTGTATGGAGAATTGTGATGACAAAGTTCATGGAGCATTGTGATGAAAAGGGCATGGAGTTTTGTGATGACAGGCATCATGGAGCGTTGTGAGGACAAGTGTTATTGAACATTTTGATCACAAGGGTTTGGAGCATTGTGATGACAGAGGTCATGGATCATTTTGATTTCAAGGACCATGGAGCATTTTGATGACAAGGGCCTGAAGCAATGTGATCCCAAGGTTCCTGGAGGATTGTGATGACAATGGTAATGGAGTATTGTGAGGACATGCGCATAGAGCATTGTAATGACAAGGTCATGTAGCATTTTGCTGACAAAGGCATGGAGCATTGTGATGACAGATGTCATGGAGCACTGTGATTACAAGCGTCATGGAACATTGGGATGACAAGTGCATGGATCATTGTGATGAAAAGGGTCATGGAGCACTGGGCTGAAAATATTCATGGAATATTGTGATGACAGGGGACATGGAGCATTGTGATGACAAGGTCATGGAGCATTGTTATGACAGGGGCATGGAGCATTGGTCTGACAAGTTTCATAGATTATTGTGATGACAGTGGACATGGTGCATTGTGAAGACAAGGGCATGGAACATTGTGATGACAAGGGCATGGAGTATTGTGAAGACAGGTGTCAGGGGGCATTGTGATGAAATATGTCATGGTCCATTGCGATGACAATAGCATGGAGCATAGTGATGCAAAATGCAAGGGAGGATTGTGATGACAAATATAATGGAGCACTGTGATGACTAGGGCTTGGAGCATTATGAAGACAAGGGCCATTGAGAATTTTCATGACAATGTCGTGAACCATTGTGATGACAAGGTCCTGGAGCATTGTGATGAGAAAACCATGGAGCCTTGCGATGACAAGTCTCATGGAGCATACTGATGAAAAGGGGCATGGGGCATTCTGATTACAGGGGTCTTGGAACATTGTGATAACAAGAGCATGGAGCAATGTGATGACAAGGGCATGGACCATTGGTCTAATAAGTTTCATGGATTATTGTGATGACAGTTGGAATGGTGCATTATGAAGACAAGAGCATGGAGCATTGTGATGACCAGGTCATGCAGTACTGTGAAGAGAGGTGTCAGGGAGCATTGTGATTACATATGTAATGGCCCATTGTGATGACAATTGCTTGGAGCATTGTGATTCCAAGTGTCATGGAGGATTCTAATGACAAAGGTAATGGAGCATTGTGATGACAATGGCTTGGATCATTGTGATGACAAGGGTCAGGGAGCATTGTGCTGACAAGTGCATGGAGAATTGTGATGACAAGGGTCATGGAGCATTCTGATGACAAGCTTGTGTAGTATTTTGATGACAATGCATGGAGCTTTGGGATGAAAACTGCATGGGGCTTTGTGATGAAAAAGGCATGGAGCCTTTTCGTCACAGGGTTCAAGGTGCATTCTGACGACAAGTGTCAGGGAGCATTGTGATGACAAGTGTATTGAGAATTGTGATGACAAAGGTTATGGAGCATTGTGATGAGAAGACAATGGATAATTGTGATGATGAGCGTCATGGGGTGTTGTGATGATAAGTGTTTTGAAACATTGTGATCACCAGGGTTTGGAGCATTGTGATGACAGAGGTCATGGAGCATTTTGATTTCACTGTGAAGACAATAGCCTGAAGCATTATGATGATGGGCATGGTGCATTGTTATGACAGTGTTCATGGAGCACTGAGATGAAAAGGGGCATGGAGCATTGTGATTACAGGGGTCTTGGAGCATTGTGATGACAAGGGCATGGGGCATTGTGATGAGAAGTGCATGGAACATTCTGATGATATGCATCATGGAGCTTTGTGATGACAAGGGCAAGGAGCATTATGATTACAGTGGTCTTGGAGCACTGTGATGAAAAGGGCATGGATCATTGTGATGAAAAAGGCATGGAGCCTTGTCATGACAGAGTTCATGGAGCATACTGACGACAAGTGTCAGGGAGCATTGTGATGAAAAGAATATTGAGAATTGTGATGACAAAGGTCATGGAGCCTTGTGATGAGAAAACCATGGATAATAGTGATGATTAGCGTCATGGGGTTTTGTGATGATAAGTGTTATGCAACATTGTGATCACCAGGGTTTGGAGCATTGTGATGACAGAGGTCATGGAGCATTTTGATTTCATTGTGATGACAATAGCCTGAAGCATTATGATGATGGGCATGGTTCATTGTGATGACAGTGTTCATGGAGCATTGTGATGAAAAGGGGCATGGAGCATTGTGATTACAGGGGTTTGGAGCATTGTGATGAGAAGGGTCATGGAGCCTTGTGATGACAGGGGTCATGGAGCATTGTGATGACCAGGGAATGGAGCATGGTGATGACAAGGTCTTGGAGCATTGTGATGAGATGACAATGGAGACTTGTGATGACAAGTCTCATGGAGCATTCTGATGAAAAGGGGCATGGAGCATTGTGATTACGAGGGTATGGAGCATTGTGATGACAAGGGCATGGAGCATTGTGAGGAGAAGGCCATGGAACGATCTGATGACATGTGTCATGGAGTTTTGTGACGACAAGGACATGGAGCATTGTGATTACATGGGTCTTGGAGCATTGTGATGACAATGGTCATGGAGCCTTGTGATCACAAGGCCGTGGAACATTGTGATGGCAGGGGTCATGGAGCATTGTTGATAGAGGTAATGGAGCATTGTGATGAGAAGGGCATTGAGAATTGGTCTGAAATATTTCATGGATTATTGTGATGAGAGTGGGCATGGAGCATTGTGATGACAAGGGCACAGTACACTGTGATACATGGGTCATGGAGGATTGTAATGACAAGGACATGGAGCATTATGATGAGAAGGGCATCGAGCATTGTGATGACAAGTGTCATGGAGATTTGTGATGACAAGGGCATGGAGCAATGTGAAGAGAGGTTTCATGGAGCATTGTGATGACAATGGCATGGAGCATTGTGATGCCAAGGGTCATGGAGCTTTGTGATGACAAAGGTCATGGAGCATTTTGATTTCACTGTGATGACAATAGCCTGAAGCATTATGATGATGGGCATGGTGCATTGTTATGACAGTGTTCATGGAGCATTGAGATGAAAAGTGGCATGGAGCATTGTGATTACAGGGGTCTTGGAGCATTGTGATGACAAGGGCATGGAGCATTGTGATGAGAAGTGCATGGAACATTCTGATGATATGCATCATGGAGCTTTGTGATGACAAGGGCAAGGAGCATTATGATTACAGTGGTCTTGGAGAACTGTGATGAAATGGGCATGGATCATTGTGATGAAAAATGCATGGAGCCTTGTCATGACAGAGTTCATGGAGCATACTGACGACAAGTGTCAGGGAGCATTGTGATGACAAGGGAATGGAGCATGGTGATGACAAGGTCTTGGAGCATTGTGATGAGTTGACCATGGAGACTTGTGATGACTAATATCATGGAGCCTTCTGATGAAAAGGGGCATGGAGCATTGTGATTACGAGTGTCTTGAAGCATTGTGATGACAAGGGCATGGAGCATTGTGAGGAGATGGCCATGGAACATTCTGATGACATGTGTCATGGAGCTTTGTGATGACAAGGGCATGGAGCATTGTGATTACATGGGTCTTGGAGCATTGTTATGACAATGGTCATGGAGCCTTGTGATCACAAGGCCGTGGAACATTGTGATGGCAGGGGTCATGGAGCATTGTTGATAGAGGTACTGGAGCATTGTGATGAGAAGGGCATTGAGCATTGGTCTGAAATATTTCATGGATTATTGTGATGAGAGTGGGCATGGAGCATTGTGATGACAAGGGCACGGTACACTGTGATACATGGGTCATGGAGGATTGTAATGACAAGGACATGGAGCATTATGATGAGAAGGGCATCGAGCATTGTGATGACAAGTGTCATGGAGATTTGTGATGACAAGGACATGGAGCAATGTGAAGAGAGGTTTCATGGAGCATTGTGATGACAATGACATGGAGCATTGTGATGCCAAGGGTCATGGAGATTTGTGATGACAAAGGTCATGGAGCATTTTGATGACCAGCGTGTGGTGCATTGTTATGAGTAGGGCAGGGAGCATTTTGATGACAGGGTCATGCAGCAATTTGATGAAAAGTGCAATGGAACATTTTGATGACAGGGGTTATAGAACACTGTGATTCCAGGGGTCATGGAGCTTTGGGATGAAAAGGGTCATGGAGCATTTTGATGACAGTGGTTATGGAACATTGTGATGTCAGGGGTCATGGAACATTGTGCTGATAAGGGGATGTAGCATTGTGATAACAGGGGTCATGGAACATTGTGATAACAGGGTTGAGGGAGGAATGTGATGACTAGTGATGGAACATTGTGATATCTAAAGTGAGAGAGCATTTGGATGACAAGTGCATGGAGCATTGTGATTGCAGGGGTCTTGGAGCATTGCGATGTAAAGGCATGGATCATTGTGATGATAAAGGCATGGAGCCTTGTCATGACAGGGTTCATGGAGCATACTGACGACAAGTGTCAGGGAGCATTGTGAAGAAAAGTGTATTGAGCATCGTGATGACAAAGATCATGGAGCATTGTGATGATAAGACCATGGATAATTGTGATGATGAGCGTCATGGGGTGCTGTGATGATAAGTTTTATGGAACATTGTGATCACAAGGGTTTGTAGCATTATGATGTCAGAGGTCATGGAGAATATTAATTTCATTGTGATGACAATAGACTGAAGTATTATGATGATGGGCATCGTGCACTGTGATGACCGGGTTCAGGGAGCATTGAGATGAAAGGGGCATGGAGCATTGTGGTTACAAGGGTCTTGGAGCATTGTGATGACAAGGGCATGGAGCATTGTGATGAGATGGCCATGGAACATTCTGATGACATGCGTCATGGAGCTTTGTGATGAGAAGGGCATGGAGCATTGTGATTACAGTGGTTTTCAGCATTGTGATGACAAGTGTCATGGAACCTAGTGAAGACTAGGCCGTGGAACATTGTGATGGCAGGGGTCATGGTGCATTGTTATGACAGAGGTAATCTAGCATTGTGATGAGAAGGGCATGGAATATTGGTCTGAAATATTTCATGTATTATTTTGATGAGAGTGGGCATGGAGCATTTTGATGACAAGGGTACGGAACACTATGATACATTCATCATGCAGGATTGTAATGACAAGGGCATGGAGCATTGTGATGAGAAGGGCATCGAGCATTGTGATGACAAGTGTCATGGAGCTTTGTGATGACAAGGGCATTGAGCAATGTTATGAGAGGGTTCATGGAGCATTGTGATGACAATGACATTTAGCATTGTGATGCCAGGGGTCATGGAGCTTTCTGCTGACCAGTCATGGAGCATTTTGATGACAAGGACATGGTGCATTGTGATGAGAAGTGCAGGGAGCATTTTGATGACCGGGTCATGCAGCAATTTGATGAAAAGTGTAATGGAACATTTTGATGGCAGGGGTTATAGAACATTGTGATGTCAGGGGTCTTGGAGCTTTGGGATGAAAAGGGTCATGGAGCATTTTGATGACATGGGTTATGGAACATTGTGATGTCAGGAATCTTGGAAGATTGTGCTGATAAGGGGATGTAGCAGTGTGATGACAGGGTCATCGAACATTGTGATTACAGGGGTGAGGGGGTATTGTGATGACTAGGGATAGAATACTGTGATATCTCTGGTAACAGCACATTTTGATGGGAAGTGCATGGAGCATTGTGATTAAAAGGTTTATGGAGCATTGCAATGACAAGGTTTGGAACATTTGATGAAATGCGCGTGTCACATTGTGATGACAATGGTCATGGAGCATTGTTCTGACAAAGACATGTAGCATTGTGATGACGAGGGTCACAGAGAATTGTGATGAAAAGTTCATGGAACATTGTGGTAACAAATATCACAGAGCCTTGTGATGACGCGGGCTTGGAACATTGTGAGGAAAAACGTTATGAAGCATTGTGATGACTGGAGTCACTGAGCATTATGATGACAGGGGTCATGGAGCACTGTGATGACATGTGTCATGGAACATTGTGCTGACAAGTGCATGGAGCTTTGTGATGACCAGGGTCATGGAGCATTGTGCTGAGAAAGGCATAGAGCATTGTGATGACAAGGGTCAAAGAGCATTGTGATGAAAAGTTCATGGAGCATTGGGGTTAAAAAGGTCACAGAGACTGTTGATGGTGAGGGCATGGACCATTGTGATGACAAAGTTCATGAAGCATTCTGATGACTTGAGTAACGGAGAATTGTGATGACAGGGGTCATGGAGCATTGTGATAACAAGGGCATGGAGCATTGAGATGACAAGGGCATGGAACATTGGTCTAATAACTTTCATGGTTTGTTGCGATGACAGTTGGAATGGCCTATTGTGATGACAATGGCATGTAGCACTGTGATGCCAAGTGTCATGGAGGATTCTGATGAGAAAGGTAATGGAGCATTGTGATGACAAGGGTCCCGGAGCATTCTGATGACAAGCTTGTGCAGTATTTTGATGACAATGGTATGGAACATTGTGATGAAAATGGCATGGGGCATTGTGATGAAAAAAGCATGGAGCCTTTTCGTGATGGGTTTCAAGGAGCATTCTGATGACAAGTGTCAGGGAGCATTGTGATCACAAGTGTATTGAGAATTGTGATGACAAAGGTCATGGAGCATTGTGATGAAAAGGGCATGGAGTATTGTGATGACAGGCATCATGGAGCGTTGTGATGACAAGTGTTATGGAACAATGTGATCACAAGGGTTTGGAGCATTGTGATGACAGAGGTCATGGATCATTTTGATTTCAAGGAGCATGGAGCATTGTGATGACAAGGGCATGAAGCAATGTGATCCCAAGGTTGATGGAGGATTGTGATGACAATGGAAATGGAGTATTGTGATGACAAGCGCATAGAGGATTGTAATGACAAGGTCATTTAGCATTTTGCTGACAAAGACATGGAGCATTGTGATGACAATGGCATGGAGCATTGTGATGCCAAGTGTCATGGAGGATTCTGATGACAGTGGTAATGGAGCATTGTGATGACAATGGCTTGGAGCATTGTGATGACAAGGGTCAGGGAGCATTGTGCTGACAAGTGCATGGAGAATAGTGATGACAAAGGTCATGGAGCATTCTGATGACAAGCCTGTGGTGTATTTTGATGACAATGGCATGCAGCATTGGGATGAAAACGGCATGTGGCTTTGTGATGAAAAAGACATGGAGCCTTTTTGTGACAGGGTTCAAGGAGCATTCTGACGACAAGTGTCAGCGAGCATTGTGATGACAAGTTTATTGAGAATTTTGATGACAAAGGTCATGGAGCCTTGTGATGAGACGACCATGGATCATTGTGATGATGAGCGTCATGGGGTGTTGTGATGATAAGAGTTATGCAACATTGTGATCACCAGGATTTTGAGCATTGTGATGACAGAGGTCCTGGAGCATTTTGATTTGATTGTGATGACAATTGCCTGAAGCATTATGATGATGGACATTGTTCATTGTGCTGACAGGGTTCATAGGAGCATTGAGATGAAAAGGGGCATGGATCATTGTGATTACAGGGGTCTTAGTGCTTTGGAATGACAAGAGCAGGGAGCATTGTGATGAGAAGTCCATGGAACATTCTGATGACATGCGTCATGGAGCTTTGGATGGCAAGGGCATGGAGCATTGTGATTACAGGGGTCTTGGAGCATTGTGATGAAAAGGGCATGGAACATTGTGATGAAAAAGGCATGGAGCCTTGTCATGATAGGGTTCATGGAGAATACTGACGACAAGTGTCAGGGAGCACTGTGATGAAAAGTGTATGGAGTATTGTGATGACAGGCATCATGGAGCGTTGTGAGGACAAGTGTTATGGAACATTGTGATCACAAGGGTTTGGAGCATTGTGATGACAGAGGTCATGGATCATTTTGATTTCAAGGAGCATGGAGCATTGTGATGACAAGGGCATGAAGCAATGTGATCCCAAGGTTCATGGAGGATTGTGATGACAATGGTAATCGAGTATTGTGATGACAATCGCATAGAGCATTGTAATGACAAGGTCATGTAGCATTTTGCTGACAAAGCCATGGAGCATTGTGATGACAGGTGTCATGGAGCACTGTGATGACAAGCGTCACGGAGCACTGTGAATACAGGCGTCATGGAACATTGGGATGACAAGGGCATGGATCATTGTGATGACAAGGGTCATGGAGCATTGGGCTGAAAATGTTCATGGAATATTGTGATGACAGGGGTCATGGAGCATTGTGATTACAGGGGTCTTGGAGCATTGTGATGACAAGAGTCCCGGATCATTGTGTTGTCAGGTGTCATGGAGTGTTGTGATGACAGTGGTCATGGAGCATTGTGATGATATTGGTCATGGAGCATTGTGATGAGAAGATCATGGAGCATTGGGCTGAAAATGTTCATGGAGTATTGTGATGACAAGAGTCATGGAGCATTGTGATGACAAGGGAATGGAGCATGGTGATGACAAGGTCTTGGAGCATTGTGATGAGTTGACCATGGAGACTTGTGATGAAAATATCATGGAGCCTTCTGATGAAAAGGGGCAAGGAGCATTGTGATTACGAGTGTCTTGGAGCATTGTGATGACAAGGGCATGGAGCATTGTGAGGAGAAGGCCATGGAACATTCTGATGACATGCGTCATGGAGCTCTGTGATGACAAGGGCATGGAGCATTGTGATTACATGGGTCTTGGAGCATTGTGATGACAATGGTCATGGAGTCTTGTGCTCACAAGGCCGTGGAACATTGTGATGTCAGGGGTCATGGAGCATTGTTGACAGTGGTAATGGAGCATTGTGATGAGAAGTGCAATGAGCATTGGTCTGAAATGTTTCATGGATTATTGTGATGAGAGTGGGCATGGCGCATTGTGATGACAAGGGCACGGTACACTGTGATACATGGGTGATGGAGGATTGTAATGACAAGGACATGGAGCATTGTGATGAGAAGGGCATCGAGAATTGTGATGACAAGTGTCATGTTGCTCTGTGATGACAAGTGCATGGAGCAATGTGATGAGAGGGTTCATGGAGCATTGTGATGTCCATGGCATGGAGCATTATGATGCCAAGGGTCATGGAGCTTAGTGATGACCATGGTCATGGAGCATTTTGATGACAAGTGTGTGGTGCATTGTGATGAGAAGGGCAGGGAGCATTTTGATGACAGGGTCATGCAGCAATTTGATGAAAAGTGTAATGTAATATTTTGATGACAGGGGTTATAGAACATTGTGATGCCAGGGGTCATAGAGCTTTGGGATGAAAATGGTCATGGAGCATTTTGATGACAGGGGTTATGGAACATTGTGATGTCAGGGGTCATGGAAAATTGTGCTGATAAGGGGATGTAGCATTGTGATGACAGGGGTCATGGAACATTGTGATAACAGGGGTGAGGGAGGATTGTGATGACAAGTGATGGAACATTGTGATATCTCATGTGAGAGAGCATTTGGATGAGAAGTGCATGGAGAATTGTGATTACAAGGTTTATGGAGCATAG
The DNA here is from genome assembly GCF_025265405.1 of Mesoplodon densirostris. Lineage (NCBI taxonomy): Eukaryota > Metazoa > Chordata > Mammalia > Artiodactyla > Ziphiidae > Mesoplodon > Mesoplodon densirostris. The sequence continues at coordinate 11,078,099 of NW_026778196.1, forward strand.
CGATGACAAGGTTGTGGATCATTGTGATGAAAAGCACATGGCACATTGTGATGACAAGGGTCATGGAGCATTGTTCTGAAAAAGGCATGGAGCATTGTGATGACAAGGGCCACGGAGAATTGTGATGAAAAGTTCATGGAGCATTGTGGTTACAAAGGTCACAGAGCCTTGCGATGACGCAGGCATGGACCGTTGTCATGACAAACGTTATGAAGCATTGTGATGACTGGATTCACGGAGCATTGTGATGACAAGGGTCATGGAGCATTGTGATGACAAGGGCATGGAACATTGTGATGACAGGGGCATGGAGCATTGGTCTGACAAGTTTAATAGATTATTGTGATGACATTGGACATGGTGCATTGTGATGACAAGGTCATGGAGCATTGTGATGACAAGGGCATGGAGTATTGTGAAAACAGGTGTAAGGAGATATTGTGATGACATATGTCATGGTCAATTTCAAAGACAATGGCATGGAGCATTGTGATGCCAAATGTCATGGTCCATTGCGATGACAGGGGCATGAAGCATTGTGATTACATGGGTCTTGGAGCATTGTGATGACAAAGGTCATGGAGCATTGTGATGAGAAATCCATGGAGCCTTCTGATGACATGTCATATGGAGCATTCTGATGAAAAGGGGCATGGAGCATTCTGATTACAGGGGTTTTGGAACATTGTGATAACAAGGGCAAGGAGCATTGGTCTAATAAGTTTCATGGATTATTGTGATGAGAGTTGGAATCGCACATTGTGATGACAAGGGCATGGAGTATTGTGATGACCAGGTTATGGAGTATTGTGAAGAGAGGTGTCAGGGAGCATTGTGATGACATATGTAATGGCCCATTGTGATGACAATGGCATGGAGCATTGTGATGCCAAGTGTCATGGAGGATTCTGATGACAAAGGTAATGGAGCATTGTGATGACAATGGCTTGGAGCATTGTGATGATAAGGGTCAGGGAGCATTTTGCTGACAAGTGCACGGAGAATTGTGAAGACAAGCGTCATGGAGCATTCTGATGACAAGCTTGTGGAGTATTTTGATGACAATGGCATGGAGCACTAGGATGAAAACGGCATGTGGATTTGTGATGAAAATGGCATGGAGCCTTTTCGTGACACAGTTCAAGGAGCATTCTGACGACAAGTGTCAGGGAACATTGTGATGACAAGTGTATTGAGAATTGTGATGACAAAGGTCATGGAGCATTGTGATGAGAAGTGCATGGAACATTCTGATGATATGCATCATGGAGCTTTGTGATGACAAGGGCAAGGAACATTATGATTACAGTGGTCGTGGAGAACTGTGATGAAAAGGGCATGGATCATTGTGATGAAAAAGGCATGCAACCTTGTCATGACAGAGTTCATGGAGCATACTGACGACAAGTGTCAGGGAGCATTGTGATGACAAGGGAATGGAGCATGGTGATGACAAGGTCTTGGAGCATTGAGATGAGTTGACCATGGAGACTTGTGATGACAAATATCATGGAGCCTTCTGATGAAAAGGGGCATGGAGCATTGTGATTACGAGTGTCTTGGAGCATTGTGATGACAAGGGCATGGAGCATTGTGAGGAGATGGCCATGGAACATTCTGATGACATGTGTCATGGAGCTTTGTGATGAAAGGGCGTGGAGCATTGTGATTACATGGGTCTTGGAGCATTGTGATGACAATGGTCATGGATCCTTGTGATCACAAGGCCGTGGAACATTGTGATGGCAGGGGGCATGGAGAATATTAATTTCATTGTGATGACAATAGACTGAAGTATTATGATGATGGGCATCGTGCACTGTGATGACAGGGTTCAGGGAGCATTGAGATGAAAAGGGGCATGGAGCATTGTGATGACCAGGGTCATGGAGCATTGTGCTGAGAAAGGCATAGAGCATTGTGATGACAAGGGTCAAAGAGCATTGTGATGAAAAGTTCATGGAGCATTGGGGTTAAAAAGGTCACAGAGACTGTTGATGGTGAGGGCATGGACCACTGTGATGACAAAGTTCATGAAGCATTGTGATGACTGGAGTAACGGAGCATTGTGATGACAGGGGTCATGGAGCATTGTGATAACAAGGGCATGGAGCATTGTGATGACAAGGGCATGGAACATTGGTCTAATAACTTTCATGGTTTGTTGCGATGACAGTTGGAATGGCCTATTGTGATAACAAGGGCATGGAGCATTGTGATGACCAGGTCATGCAGTATTGTGAAGATAAGTGTCAGGGAGCATTGTGATGACATATGTAATGGCCCATTGTGATGACAATGGCTTGTAGCACTGTGATGCCAAGTGTCATGGAGGATTCTGATGAGAAAGGTAATGGAGCATTGTGATGACAAGGGTCCGGGAGCATTCTGATGACAAGCTTGTGGAGTATTTTGATGACAATGGTATGGAACATTGTGATGAAAATGGCATGGGGCATTGTGATGAAAAAAGCATGGAGCCTTTTCGTGATGGGTTTCAAGGAGCATTCTTATGACAAGTGTCAGGGAGCATTGTGATCACAAGTGTATTGAGAATTGTGATGACAAAGGTCATGGAGCATTGTGATGAAAAGGGCATGGAGTATTGTGATGACAGGCATCATGGAGCATTGTGATGACTAGTGTTATGGAACAATGTGATCACAAGGGTTTGGAGCATTGTGATGACAGAGGTCATGGATCATTTTGATTTCAAGGAGCATGGAGCATTGTGATGACAAGGGCATGAAGCAATGTGATCCAAGGTTGATGGAGGATTGTGATGACAATGGAAATGGAGTATTGTGATGACAAGCGCATAGAGGATTGTAATGACAAGGTCATTTAGCATTTTGCTGACAAAGACATGGAGCATTGTGATGACAATGGCATGGAGCATTGTGATGCCAAGTGTCATGGAGGATTCTGATGACAATGGTAATGGAGCATTGTGATGACAATGGCTTGGAGCATTGTGATGACAAGGGTCAGGGAGCATTGTGCTGACAAGTGCATGGAGAATTGTGATGACAAGGGTCATGGAGCATTCTGATGACAAGCTTGTGTAGTATTTTGATGACAATGGCAAGGATCTTTGGGATGAAAACAGCATGGGGCTTTGTGATGAAAAAGGCATGGAGCCTTTTCGTCACAGGGTTCAAGGTGCATTCTGACGACAAGTGTCAGGGAGCATTGTGATGACAAGTGTATTGAGAATTGTGATGACAAAGGTCATGGAGCATTGTGATGAGACGACCATGGATAATTGTGATGATGAGCGTCATGGGGTGTTGTGATGATAAGTGTTTTGCAACATTGTGATCACCAGGGTTTGGAGCATTGTGATGACAGATGTCATGGAGCATTTTGATTTCACTGTGATGACAATAGCCTGAAGCATTATGATGATGGGCATGGTGCATTGTTATGACAGTGTTCATGGAGCATTGAGATGAAAAGGGGCATGGAGCATTGTGATTACAGGGGTCTTGGAGCATTGTGATGACAAGGGCATGGAGCATTGTGATGAGAAGTGCATGGAACTTTCTGATGATATGCATCATGGAGCTTTGTGATGACAAGGGCAAGGAGCATTATGATTACAGTGGTCTTGGAGCACTGTGATGAAAAGGGCATGGATCATTGTGATGAAAAAGGCATGGAGCCTTGTCATGACAGAGTTCATGGAGCATACTGACGACAAGTGTCAGGGAGCATTGTGATGAAAAGAGTATTGAGAATTGTGATGACAAAGGTCATGGAGCCTTGTGATGAGAAGACCATGGATAATAGTGATGATTAGCGTCATGGGGTTTTGTGATGATAAGTGTTATGCAACATTGTGATCACCAGGGTTTGGAGCATTGTGATGACAGAGGTCATGGAGCATTTTGATTTCATTGTGATGACAATAGCCTGAAGCATTATGATGATGGGCATGGTTCATTGTGATGACAGGGTTCATGGAGCATTGTGATGAAAAGGGGCATGGAGCATTGTGATTACAGGGGTTTGGAGCATTGTGATGAGAAGGGTCATGGAGCCTTGTGATGACAGGGGTCATGGAGCATTGTGATGACCAGGGAATGGAGCATGGTGATGACAAGGTCTTGGAGCATTGTGATGAGATGACCATGGAGACTTGTGATGACAAGTCTCATGGAGCATTCTGATGAAAAGGGGCATGGAGCATTGTGATTACAAGGGTATGGAGCATTGTGATGACAAGGGCATCGAGCATTGTGAGGAGAAGGCCATGGAACATTCTGATGACATGTGTCATGGAGCTTTGTGATGACAAGGGCATGGAGCATTGTGATTACATGGCTCTTGGAGCATTGTGATGACAATGGTCATGGAGCCTTGTGATCACAAGGCCGTGGAACATTGTGATAGCAGGGGTCATGGAGCATTGTTGATAGAGGTAATGGAGCATTGTGATGAGAAGGGCATTGAGCATTGGTCTGAAATGTTTCATGGATTATTGTGATGAGAGTGGGCATGGAGCATTGTGATGACAAGGGCACGGTACACTGTGATACATGGGTCATGGAGGATTGTAATGACAAGGACATGGAGCATTATGATGAGAAGGGCATCGAGCATTGTGATGACAAGTGTCATGGAGATTTGTGATGACAAGGACATGGAGCAATGTGAAGAGAGGTTTCATGGAGCATTGTGATGACAATGACATGGAGCATTGTGATGCCAAGGGTCATGGAGCTTTGTGATGACAAAGGTCATGGAGCATTTTGATTTCACTGTGATGACAATAGCCTGAAGCATTATGATGATGGGCATGGTACATTGTTATGACAGTGTTCATGGAGCATTGAGATGAAAAGGGGCATGGAGCATTGTGATTACAGGGGTCTTGGAGCATTGTGATAACAAGGGCATGGAGCATTGTGATGAGAAGTGCATGGAACATTCTGATGATATGCATCATGGAGCTTTGTGATGACAAGTGCAAGGAGCATTATGATTACAGTGGTCTTGGGGAACTGTGATGAAAAGGGCATGGATCATTGTGATGAAAAAGGCATGGAGCCTTGTCATGACAGAGTTCATGGAGCATACTGACGACAAGTGTCAGGGAGCATTGTGATGACAAGGGAATGGAGCATGGTGATGACAAGGTCTTGGAGCATTGTGATGAGTTGACCATGGAGACTTGTGATGACAAATATCATGGAGCCTTCTGATGAAAAGGGGCATGGAGCATTGTGATTACGAGTGTCTTGGAGCACTGTGATGACAAGGGCATGGAACATTGTGAGGAGATGGCCATGGAACATTCTGATGACATGTGTCATGGAACTTTGTGATGACAAGGGCATGGAGCATTGTGATTACATGGGTCTTGGAGCATTGTGATGACAATGGTCATGGAGCCTTGTGATCACAAGGCCGTGGAACATTGTGATGGCAGGGGGCATGGAGCATTGTTGATAGAGGTAATGGAGCATTGTGATGAGAAGGGCATTGAGCATTGGTCTGAAATGTTTCATGGATTATTGTGATGAGAGTGGGCATGGAGCATTGTGATGACAAGGGCACGGTACACTGTGATACATGGGTCAAGGAGGATTGTAATGACAAGGACATGGAGCATTATGATGAGAAGGGCATCGAGCATTGTGATGACAAGTGTCATGGAGATTTGTGATGACAAGGGCATGGAGCAATGTGAAGAGAGGCTTCATGGAGCATTGTGATGACAATGACATGGAGCATTGTGATGCCAAGGGTCATGGAGCTTTGTGATGACAAAGGTCATGGAGCATTTTGATGACCAGCGTGTGGTGCATTGTTATGAGTAGGGCAGGGAGCATTTTGATGACAGGGTCATGCAGCAATTTGATGAAAAGTGCAATGGAACATTTTGATGACAGTGGTTATAGAACACTGTGATTCCAGGGGTCATGGAGCTTTGGGATGAAAAGGGTCATGGAGCATTTTGATGACAGTGGTTATGGAACATTGTGATGTCAGGGGTCATGGAACATTGTGCTGATAAGGGGATGTATCATTGTGATAACAGGGGTCATGGAACATTGTGATAACAGGGTTGAGGGAGGAATGTGATGACTAGTGATGGAACATTGTGATATCTCATGTGAGAGAGCATTTGGATGAGAAGTGCATGGAGCATTGTGATTGCAGGGGTCTTGGAGCATTGCGATGAAAAGGCATGGATCATTGTGATGATAAAGGCATGGAGCCTTGTCATGACAGGGTTCATGGAGCATACTGACGACAAGTGTCAGGGAGCATTGTGAAGAAAAGTGTATTGAGCATCGTGATGACAAAGATCATGGAGCATTGTGATGATAAGACCATGGATAATTGTGATGATGAGAGTCATGGGGTGCTGTGATGATAAGTTTTATGGAACATTGTGATCACAAGGGTTTGTAGCATTATGATGTCAGAGGTCATGGAGAATATTAATTTCATTGTGATGACAATAGACTGAAGTATTATGATGATGGGCATCGTGCACTGTGATGACAGGGTTCAGGGAGCATTGAGATGAAAAGGGGCATGGAGCATTGTGATGACCAGGGTCATGGAGCATTGTGCTGAGAAAGGCATAGAGCATTGTGATGACAAGGGTCAAAGAGCATTGTGATGAAAAGTTCATGGAGCATTGGGGTTAAAAAGGTCACAGAGACTGTTGATGGTGAGGGCATGGACCACTGTGATGACAAAGTTCATGAAGCATTGTGATGACTGGAGTAACGGAGCATTGTGATGACAGGGGTCATGGAGCATTGTGATAACAAGGGCATGGAGCATTGTGATGACAAGGGCATGGAACATTGGTCTAATAACTTTCATGGTTTGTTGCGATGACAGTTGGAATGGCCTATTGTGATAACAAGGGCATGGAGCATTGTGATGACCAGGTCATGCAGTATTGTGAAGATAAGTGTCAGGGAGCATTGTGATGACATATGTAATGGCCCATTGTGATGACAATGACATGTAGCACTGTGATGCCAAGTGTCATGGAGGATTCTGATGAGAAAGGTAATGGAGCATTGTGATGACAAGGGTCCGGGAGCATTCTGATGACAAGCTTGTGGAGTATTTTGATGACAATGGTATGGAACATTGTGATGAAAATGGCATGGGGCATTGTGATGAAAAAAGCATGGAGCCTTTTCGTGATGGGTTTCAAGGAGCATTCTGATGACAAGTGTCAGGGAGCATTGTGATCACAAGTGTATTGAGAATTGTGATGACAAAGGTCATGGAGCATTGTGATGAAAAGGGCATGGAGTATTGTGATGACAGGCATCATGGGGCGTTGTGATGACAAGTGTTATGGAACAATGTGATCACAAGGGTTTGGAGCATTGTGATGACAGAGGTCATGGATAATTTTGATTTCAAGGAGCATGGAGCATTGTGATGACAAGGGCATGAAACAATGTGATCCCAAGGTTGATGGAGGATTGTGATGACAATGGAAATGGAGTATTGTGATGACAAGCGCATAGAGGATTGTAATGACAAGGTCATTTAGCATTTTGCTGACAAAGACATGGAGCATTGTGATGACAATGGCATGGAGCATTGTGATGCCAAGTGTCGTGGGGGATTCTGATGACAATGGTAATGGAGCATTGTGATGACAATGGCTTGGAGCATTGTGATGACAAGGGTCAGGGAGCATTGTGCTGACAAGTGCATGGAGAATTGTGATGACAAGGGTCATGGAGCATTCTGATGACAAGCTTGTGTAGTATTTTGATGACAATGGCATGGAGCTTTGGGATGAAAACAGCATGGGGCTTTGTGATGAAAAAGGCATGGAGCCTTTTCGTCACAGTGTTCAAGGTGCATTCTGACGACAAGTGTCAGGGAGCATTGTGATGACAAGTGTATTGAGAATTGTGATGACAAAGGTCATGGAGCATTGTGATGAGAAGACCATGGATAATTGTGATGATGAGCGTCATGGGGTGTTGTGATGATAAGTGTTTTGCAACATTGTGATCACCAGGGTTTGGAGCATTGTGATGACAGATGTCATGGAGCATTTTGATTTCACTGAGATGACAATAGCCTGAAGCATTATGATGATGGGCATGGTGCATTGTTATGACAGTGTTCATGGAGCATTGAGATGAAAAGGGGCATGGAGCATTGTGATTACAGGGGTTTGGAGCATTGTGATGAGAAGGGTCATGGAGCCTTGTGATGACAGGGGTCATGGAGCATTGTGATGACCAGGGAATGGAGCATGTTGATGACAAGGTCTTGGAGCATTGTGATGAGATGACCATGGAGACTTGTGATGACAAGTCTCATGGAGCATTCTGATGAAAAGGGGCATGGAGCATTGTGATTACAAGGGTATGGAGCATTGTGATGACAAGGGCATCGAGCATTGTGAGGAGAAGGCCATGGAACATTCTGATGACATGTGTCATGGAGCTTTGTGATGACAAGGGCATGGAGCATTGTGATTACTTGGCTCTTGGAGCATTGTGATGACAATGGTCATGGAGCCTTGTGATCACAAGGCCGTGGAACATTGTGATAGCAGGGGTCATGGAGCATTGTTGATAGAGGTAATGGAGCATTGTGATGAGAAGGGCATTGAGCATTGGTCTGAAATGTTTCATGGATTATTGTGATGAGAGTGGGCATGGAGCATTGTGATGACAAGGGCACGGTACACTGTGATACATGGGTCATGGAGGATTGTAATGACAAGGACATGGAGCATTATGATGAGAAGGGCATCGAGCATTGTGATGACAAGTGTCATGGAGATTTGTGATGACAAGGACATGGAGAAATGTGAAGAGATGTTTCATGGAGCATTGTGATGACAATGACATGGAGCATTGTGATGCCAAGGGTCATGGAGCTTTGTGATGACAAAGGTCATGGAGCATTTTGATTTCACTGTGATGACAATAGCCTGAAGCATTATGATGATGGGCATGGGGCATTGTTATGACAGTGTTCATGGAGCATTGAGATGAAAAGGGGCATGGAGCATTGTGATTACAGGGGTCTTGGAGCATTGTGATGACAAGGGCATGGAGCATTGTGATGAGAAGTGCATGGAACATTCTGATGATATGCATCATGGAGCTTTGTGATGACAAGGGCAAGGAGCATTATGATTACAGTGGTCTTGGAGCACTGTGATGAAAAGGGCATGGATCATTGTGATGAAAAAGGCATGGAGCCTTGTCATGACAGAGTTCATGGAGCATACTGACGACAAGTGTCAGGGAGCATTGTGATGAAAAGAGTATTGAGAATTGTGATGACAAAGGTCATGGAGCCTTGTGATGAGAAGACCATGGATAATAGTGATGATTAGCGTCATGGGGTTTTGTGATGATAAGTGTTATGCAACATTGTGATCACCAGGGTTTGGAGCATTGTGATGACAGAGGTCATGGAGCATTTTGATTTCATTGTGATGACAATAGCCTGAAGCATTATGATGATGGGCATGGTTCATTGTGATGACAGGGTTCATGGAGCATTGTGATGAAAAGGGGCATGGAGCATTGTGATTACAGGGGTTTGGAGCATTGTGATGAGAAGGGTCATGGAGCCTTGTGATGACAGGGGTCATGGAGCATTGTGATGACCAGGGAATGGAGCATGGTGATGACAAGGTCTTGGAGCATTGTGATGAGATGACCATGGAGACATGTGATGACAAGTCTCATGGAGCATTCTGATGAAAAGGGTCATGGAGCATTGTGATTACAAGGGTATGGAGCATTGTGATGACAAGGGCATCGAGCATTGTGATGAGAAGTGCATGGAACATTCTGATGATATGCATCATGGAGCTTTGTGATGACAAGGGCAAGGAGCATTATGATTACAGTGGTCTTGGAGCACTGTGATGAAAAGGGCATGGATCATTGTGATGAAAAAGGCATGGAGCCTTGTCATGACAGAGTTCATGGAGCATACTGACGACAAGTGTCAGGGAGCATTGTGATGACAAGGGAATGGAGCATGGTGATGACAAGGTCTTGGAGCATTGTGGTGAGTTGACCATGGAGACTTGTGATGACAAATATCATGGAGCCTTCTGATGAAAAGGGGCATGGAGCATTGTGATTACGAGTGTCTTGGAGCACTGTGATGACAAGGGCATGGAACATTGTGAGGAGATGGCCATGGAACATTCTGATGACATGTGTCATGGAGCTTTGTGATGACAAGGGCATGGAGCATTGTGATTACATGGGTCTTGGAGCATTGTGATGACAATGGTCATGGAGCCTTGTGATCACAAGGCCGTGGAACATTGTGATGGCAGGGGGCATGGAGCATTGTTGATAGAGGTAATGGAGCATTGTGATGAGAAGGGCATTGAGCATTGGTCTGAAATGTTTCATGGATTATTGTGATGAGAGTGGGCATGGAGCATTGTGATGACAAGGGCACGGTACACTGTGATACATGGGTCATGGAGGATTGTAATGACAAGGACATGGAGCATTATGATGAGAAGGGCATCGAGCATTGTGATGACAAGTGTCATGGAGATTTGTGATGACAAGGGCATGGAGCAATGTGAAGAGAGGTTTCATGGAGCATTGTGATGACAATGACATGGAGCATTGTGATGCCAAGGGTCATGGAGCTTTGTGATGACAAAGGTCATGGAGCATTTTGATGACCAGCGTGTGGTGCATTGTTATGAGTAGGGCAGGGAGCATTTTGATGACAGGGTCATGCAGCAATTTGATGAAAAGTGCAATGGAACATTTTGATGACAGTGGTTATAGAACACTGTGATTCCAGGGGTCATGGAGCTTTGGGATGAAAAGGGTCATGGAGCATTTTGATGACAGTGGTTATGGAACATTGTGATGTCAGGGGTCATGGAACATTGTGCTGATAAGGGGATGTATCATTGTGATAACAGGGGTCATGGAACATTGTGATAACAGGGTTGAGGGAGGAATGTGATGACTAGTGATGGAACATTGTGATATCTCATGTGAGAGAGCATTTGGATGAGAAGTGCATGGAGCATTGTGATTGCAGGGGTCTTGGAGCATTGCGATGAAAAGGCATGGATCATTGTGATGATAAAGGCATGGAGCCTTGTCATGACAGGGTTCATGGAGCATACTGACGACAAGTGTCAGGGAGCATTGTGATGAAAACTGTATTGAGCATCGTGATGACAAAGATCATGGAGCATTGTGATGATAAGACCATGGATAATTGTGATGATGAGCGTCATGGGGTGCTGTAATGATATGTTTTATGGAACATTGTGATCACAAGGGTTTGTAGCATTATGATGTCAGAGGTCATGGAGAATATTAATTTCATTGTGATGACAATAGACTGAAGTATTATGATGATGGGCATCGTGCACTGTGATGACAGGGTTCAGGGAGCATTGAGATGAAAAGGGGCATGGAGCATTGTGATGACCAGGGTCATGGAGCATTGTGCTGAGAAAGGCATAGAGCATTGTGATGACAAGGGTCAAAGAGCATTGTGATGAAAAGTTCATGGAGCATTGGGGTTAAAAAGGTCACAGAGACTGTTGATGGTGAGGGCATGGACCACTGTGATGACAAAGTTTATGAAGCATTGTGATGACTGGAGTAACGGAGCATAGTGATGACAGGGGTCATGGAGCATTGTGATAACAAGGGCATGGAGCATTGTGATGACAAGGGCATGGAACATTGGTCTAATAACTTTCATGGTTTGTTGAGATGACAGTTGGAATGGCCTATTGTGATAACAAGGGCATGGAGCATTGTGATGACCAGGTCATGCAGTATTGTGAAGATAAGTGTCAAGGAGCATTGTGATGACATATGTAATGGCCCATTGTGATGACAATGGCATGTAGCACTGTGATGCCAAGTGTCATGGAGGATTCTGATGAGAAAGGTAATGGAGCATTGTGATGACAAGGGTCCGGGAGCATTCTGATGACAAGCTTGTGGAGTATTTTGATGACAATGGTATGGAACATTGTGATGAAAATGGCATGGGGCATTGTGATGAAAAAAGCATGGAGCCTTTTCGTGATGGGTTTCAAGGAGCATTCTGATGACAAGTGTCAGGGAGCATTGTGATCACAAGTGTATTGAGAATTGTGATGACAAAGGTCATGGAGCATTGTGATGAAAAGGGCATGGAGTATTGTGATGACAGGCATCATGGGGCATTGTGATGACAAGTGTTATGGAACAATGTGATCACAAGGGTTTGGAGCATTGTTATGACAGAGGTCATGGATAATTTTGATTTCAAGGAGCATGGAGCATTGTGATGACAAGGGCATGAAGCAATGTGATCCCAAGGTTGATGGAGGACTGTGATGATAATGGAAATGGAGTATTGTGATGACAAGCGCATAGAGGATTGTAATGACAAGGTCATTTAGCATTTTGCTGACAAAGAAATGGAGCATTGTGATGACAATTGCATGGAGCATTGTGATGCCAAGTGTCATGGAGGATTCTGATGACAATGGTAATGGAGCATTGTGATGACAATGGCTTGGAGCATTGTGATGACAAGGGTCAGGGAGCATTGTGCTGACAAGTGCATGGAGAATTGTGATGACAAGGGTCATGGAGCATTCTGATGACAAGCTTGTGTAGTATTTTGATGACAATGGCATGGATCTTTGGGATGAAAACAGCATGGGGCTTTGTGATGTAAAAGGCATGGAGCCTTTTCGTCACAGGGTTCAAGGTGCATTCTGACGACAAGTGTCAGGGAGCATTGTGATGACAAGTGTATTGAGAATTGTGATGACAAAGGTCATGGAGCATTGTGATGAGAAGACCATGGATAATTGTGATGATGAGCGTCATGGGGTGTTGTGATGATAAGTGTTTTGGAACATTGTGATCACCAGGGTTTGGAGCATTGTGATGACAGAGGTCATGGAGCATTTTGATTTCACTGTGATGACAATAGCCTGAAGCATTATGATGATGGGCATGGTGCATTGTTATGACAGTGTTCATGGAGCATTGAGATGAAAAGGGTCATGGAGCCTTGTGATGACAGGTGTCATGGAGCATTGTGATGACCAGGGAATGGAGCATGGTGATGACAAGGTCTTGGAGCATTGTGATGAGATGACCATGGAGACTTGTGATGACAAGTCTCATGGAGCATTCTGATGAAAAGGGGCATGGAGCATTGTGATTACAAGGGTATGGATCATTGTGATGACAAGGGCATCGAGCATTGTGAGGAGAAGGCCATGGAACATTCTGATGACATGTGTCATGGAGCTTTGTGATGACAAGGGCATGGAACATTGTGATTACTTGGCTCTTGGAGCATTGTGATGACAATGGTCATGGAGCCTTGTGATCACAAGGCCGTGGAACATTGTGATAGCAGGGGTCATGGAGCATTGTTGATAGAGGTAATGGAGCATTGTGATGAGAAGGGCATTGAGCATTGGTCTGAAATGTTTCATGGATTATTGTGATGAGAGTGGGCATGGAGCATTGTGATGACAAGGGCACGGTACACTGTGATACATGGGTCATGGAGGATTGTAATGACAAGGACATGGAGCATTATGATGAGAAGGGCATCGAGCATTGTGATGACAAGTGTCATGGAGATTTGTGATGACAAGGACATGGAGAAATGTGAAGAGAGGTTTCATGGAGCATTGTGATGACAATGACATGGAGCATTGTGATGCCAAGGGTCATGGAGCTTTGTGATGACAAAGGTCATGGAGCATTTTGATTTCACTGTGATGACAATAGCCTGAAGCATTATGATGATGGGCATGGTGCATTGTTATGACAGTGTTCATGGAGCATTGAGATGAAAAGGGGCATGGAGCATTGTGATTACAGGGGTCTTGGAGCATTGTGATGACAAGGGCATGGAGCATTGTGATGAGAAGTGCATGGAACATTCTGATGATATGCATCATGGAGCTTTGTGATGACAAGGGCAAGGAGCATTATGATTACAGTGGTCTTGGAGCACTGTGATGAAAAGGGCATGGATCATTGTGATGAAAAAGGCATGGAGCCTTGTCATGACAGAGTTCATGGAGCATACTGACGACAAGTGTCAGGGAGCATTGTGATGAAAAGAGTATTGAGAATTGTGATGACAAAGGTCATGGAGCCTTGTGATGAGAAGACCATGGATAATAGTGATGATTAGCGTCATGGGGTTTTGTGATGATAAGTGTTATGCAACATTGTGATCACCAGGGTTTGGAGCATTGTGATGACAGAGGTCATGGAGCATTTTGATTTCATTGTGATGACAATAGCCTAAAGCATTATGATGATGGGCATGGTTCATTGTGATGACAGGGTTCATGGAGCATTGTGATGAAAAGGGGCATGGAGCATTGTGATTACAGGGGTTTGGAGCATTGTGATGAGAAGGGTCATGGAGCCTTGTGATGACAGGGGTCATGGAGCATTGTGATGACCAGGGAATGGAGCATGGTGATGACAAGGTCTTGGAGCATTGTGATGAGATGACCATGGAGACATGTGATGACAAGTCTCATGGAGCATTCTGATGAAAAGGGGCATGGAGCATTGTGATTACAAGGGTATGGAGCATTGTGATGACAAGGGCATCGAGCATTGTGAGGAGAAGGCCATGGAACATTCTGATGACATGTGTCATGGAGCTTTGTGATGACAAGGGCATGGAGCATTTTGATTTCACTGTGATGACAATAGCCTGAAGCATTATGATGATGGGCATAGTGCATTGTTATGACAGTGTTCATGGAGCATTGAGATGAAAAGGGGCATGGAGCATTGTGATTAGAGGGGTCTTGGAGCATTGTGATGACAAGGGCATGGAGCATTGTGATGATATGCATCATGGAGCTTTGTGATGACAAAGGCAAGGAGCATTATGATTACAGTGGTCTTGGAGAACTGTGATGAAAAGGGCATGGATCATTGTGATGAAAAAGGCATGGAGCCTTGTCATGACAGAGTTCATGGAGCATACTGACGACAAGTGTCAGGGAGCATTGTGATGACAAGGGAATGGAGCATGGTGATGACAAGGTCTTGGAGCATTGTGATGAGTTGACCATGGAGACTTGTGATGACAAATATCATGGAGCCTTCTGATGAAATGGGGCATGGAGCATTGTGATTACGAGTGTCTTGGAGCACTGTGATGACAAGGGCATGGAACATTGTGAGGAGATGGCCATGGAACATTCTGATGACATGTGTCATGGAGCTTTGTGATGACAAGGGCATGGAGCATTGTGATTACATGGGTCTTGGAGCATTGTGATGACAATGGTCATGGAGCCTTGTGATCACAAGGCCGTGGAACATTGTGATGGCAGGTGTCATGGTGCATTGTGATGGCAGGTGTCACGGTGCACTGTTATGACAGGGGTAATGGAGCATTGTGATGAAAAGGGTATAGAAATTTGGTCTGAAATGTTTCATGGATTATTTTGATGAGAGTGGGCATGGAGCATTGTGATGACAAGGGCACGGTACACTGTGATACATGGGTCATGGAGGATTGTAATGACAAGGACATGGAGCATTATGATGAGAAGGGCATCGAGCATTGTGATGACAAGTGTCATGGAGATTTGTGATGACAAGGGCATGGAGCAATGTGAAGAGAGGTTTCATGGAGCATTGTGATGACAATGACATGGAGCATTGTGATGCCAAGGGTCATGGAGCTTTGTGATGACAAAGGTCATGGAGCATTTTGATGACCAGCGTGTGGTGCATTGTTATGAGTAGGGCAGGGAGCATTTTGATGACAGGGTCATGCAGCAATTTGATGAAAAGTGCAATGGAACATTTTGATGACAGTGGTTATAGAACACTGTGATTCCAGGGGTCATGGAGCTTTGGGATGAAAAGGGTCATGGAGCATTTTGATGACAGTGGTTATGGAACATTGTGATGTCAGGGGTTATGGAACATTGTGCTGATAAGGGGATGTAGCATTGTGATAACAGGGGTCATGGAACATTGTGATAACAGGGTTGAGGGAGGAATGTGATGACTAGTGATGGAACATTGTGATATCTCATGTGAGAGAGCATTTGGATGAGAAGTGCATGGAGCATTGTGATTGCAGGGGTCTTGGAGCATTGCGATGAAAAGGCAAGGATCATTGTGATGATAAAGGCATGGAGCCTTGTCATGACAGGGTTCATGGAGCATACTGACGACAAGTGTCAGGGAGCATTGTGAAGAAAAGTGTATTGAGCATCGTGATGACAAAGATCATGGAGCATTGTGATGAGAAGACCATGGATAATTGTGATGATGAGCGTCATGGGGTGCTGTGATGATAAGTTTTATGGAACATGGTGATCACAAGGGTTTGTAGCATTATGATGTCAGAGGTCATGGAGAATATAAATTTCATTGTGATGACAATAGACTGAAGTATTATGATGATGGGCATCGTGCACTGTGATGACAGGGTTCAGGGAGCATTGAGATGAAAAGGGGCATGGAGCATTGTGATGACCAGGGTCATGGAGCATTGTGCTGAGAAAGGCATAGAGCATTGTGATGACAAGGGTCAAAGAGCATTGTGATGAAAAGTTCATGGAGCATTGGGGTTAAAAAGGTCACAGAGACTGTTGATGGTGAGGGCATGGACCACTGTGATGACAAAGTTCATGAAGCACTGTGATGACTGGAGTAACGGAGCATTGTGATGACAGGGGTCATGGAGCATTGTGATAACAAGGGCATGGAGCATTGTGATGACA
The DNA here is from genome assembly GCF_025265405.1 of Mesoplodon densirostris. Lineage (NCBI taxonomy): Eukaryota > Metazoa > Chordata > Mammalia > Artiodactyla > Ziphiidae > Mesoplodon > Mesoplodon densirostris. The sequence goes on from NW_026778196.1 coordinate 11,094,864, forward strand.
AGGGCATGGAACATTGGTCTAATAACTTTCATGGTTTGTTGCGATGACAGTTGGAATGGCCTATTGTGATAAAAAGGGCATGGAGCATTGTGATGACCAGGTCATGCAGTATTGTGAAGATAAGTGTCAGGGAGCATTGTGATGACATATGTAATGGCCCATTGTGATGACAATGGCATGTAGCACTGTGATGCCAAGTGTCATGGAGGATTCTGATGAGAAAGGTAATGGAGCATTGTGATGACAAGGGTCCGGGAGCATTCTGATGACAAGCTTGTGGAGTATTTTGATGACAATGGTATGGAACATTGTGATGAAAATGGCATGGGGCATTGTGATGAAAAAAGCATGGAGCCTTTTCGTGATGGGTTTCAAGGAGCATTCTGATGACAAGTGTCAGGGAGCATTGTGATCACAAGTGTATTGAGAATTGTGATGACAAAGGTCATGGAGCATTGTGATGAAAAGGGCATGGAGTATTGTGATGACAGGCATCATGGGGCATTGTGATGACAAGTGTTATGGAACAATGTGATCACAAGGGTTTGGAGCATTGTGATGACAGAGGTCATGGATAATTTTGATTTCAAGGAGCATGGAGCATTGTGATGACAAGGGCATGAAGCAATGTGATCCCAAGGTTGATGGAGGACTGTGATGATAATGGAAATGGAGTATTGTGATGACAAGCGCATAGAGGATTGTAATGACAAGGTCATTTAGCATTTTGCTGACAAAGACATGGAGCATTGTGATGACAATGGCATGGAGCATTGTGATGCCAAGTGTCATGGAGGATTCTGATGACAATGGTAATGGAGCATTGTGATGACAATGGCTTGGAGCATTGTGATGACAAGGGTCAGGGAGCATTGTGCTGACAAGTGCATGGAGAATTGTGATGACAAGGGTCATGGAGCATTCTGATGACAAGCTTGTGTAGTATTTTGATGACAATGGCATGGATCTTTGGGATGAAAACAGCATGGGGCTTTGTGATGAAAAAGGCATGGAGCCTTTTCGTCACAGGGTTCAAGGTGCATTCTGACGACAAGTGTCAGGGAGCATTGTGATGACAAGTGTATTGAGAATTGTGATGACAAAGGTCATGGAGCATTGTGATGAGAAGACCATGGATAATTGTGATGATGAGCGTCATGGGGTGTTGTGATGATAAGTGTTTTGCAACATTGTGATCACCAGGGTTTGGAGCATTGTGATGACAGAGGTCATGGAGCATTTTGATTTCACTGTGATGACAATAGCCTGAAGCATTATGATGTTGGGCATGGTGCATTGTTATGACAGTGTTCATGGAGCATTGAGATGAAAAGGGGCATGGAGCATTGTGATTACAGGGGTCTTGGAGCATTGTGATGACAAGGGCATGGAGCATTGTGATGAGAAGTGCATGGAACATTCTGATGATATGCATCATGGAGCTTTGTGATGACAAGGGCATGGAGCATTATGATTACAGTGGTCTTGGAGCACTGTGATGAAAAGGGCATGGATCATTGTGATGAAAAAGGCATGGAGCCGTGTCATGACAGAGTTCATGGAGCATACTGACGACAAGTGTCAGGGAGCATTGTGATGAAAAGAGTATTGAGAATTGTGATGACAAAGGTCATGGAGCCTTGTGATGAGAAGACCATGGATAATAGTGATGATTAGCGTCATGGGGTTTTGTGATGATAAGTGTTATGCAGCATTGTGATCACCAGGGTTTGGAGCATTGTGATGACAGAGGTCATGGAGCATTTTGATTTCATTGTGATGACAATAGCCTGAAGCATTATGATGATGGGCATGGTTCATTGTGATGACAGGGTTCATGGAGCATTGTGATGAAAAGGGGCATGGAGCATTGTGATTACAGGGGTTTGGAGCATTGTGATGAGAAGGGTCATGGAGCCTTGTGATGACAGGGGTCATGGAGAATTGTGCTGAGAAAGGCATAGAGCATTGTGATGACAAGGGTCAATTAGCATTGTGATGAAAAGTTCATGGAGCATTGGGGTTAAAAAGGTCACAGAGACTGTTGATGGTGAGGGCATGGACCACTGTGATGACAAAGTTCATGAAGCATTGTGATGACTGGAGTAACGGAGCATTGTGATGACAGGGGTCATGGAGCATTGTGATAACAAGGGCATGGAGCATTGTGATGACAAGGGCATGGAACATTGGTCTAATAACTTTCATGGTTTGTTGCGATGACAGTTGGAATGGCCTATTGTGATAACAAGGGCATGGAGCATTGTGATGACCAGGTCATGCAGTATTGTGAAGATAAGTGTCAGGGAGCATTGTGATGACATATGTAATGGCCCATTGTGATGACAATGGCTTGTAGCACTGTGATGCCAAGTGTCATGGAGGATTCTGATGAGAAAGGTAATGGAGCATTGTGATGACAAGGGTCCGGGAGCATTCTGATGACAAGCTTGTGGAGTATTTTGATGACAATGGTATGGAACATTGTGATGAAAATGGCATGGGGCATTGTGATGAAAAAAGCATGGAGCCTTTTCGTGATGGGTTTCAAGGAGCATTCTTATGACAAGTGTCAGGGAGCATTGTGATCACAAGTGTATTGAGAATTGTGATGACAAAGGTCATGGAGCATTGTGATGAAAAGGGCATGGAGTATTGTGATGACAGGCATCATGGAGCATTGTGATGACTAGTGTTATGGAACAATGTGATCACAAGGGTTTGGAGCATTGTGATGACAGAGGTCATGGATCATTTTGATTTCAAGGAGCATGGAGCATTGTGATGACAAGGGCATGAAGCAATGTGATCCAAGGTTGATGGAGGATTGTGATGACAATGGAAATGGAGTATTGTGATGACAAGCGCATAGAGGATTGTAATGACAAGGTCATTTAGCATTTTGCTGACAAAGACATGGAGCATTGTGATGACAATGGCATGGAGCATTGTGATGCCAAGTGTCATGGAGGATTCTGATGACAATGGTAATGGAGCATTGTGATGACAATGGCTTGGAGCATTGTGATGACAAGGGTCAGGGAGCATTGTGCTGACAAGTGCATGGAGAATTGTGATGACAAGGGTCATGGAGCATTCTGATGACAAGCTTGTGTAGTATTTTGATGACAATGGCAAGGATCTTTGGGATGAAAACAGCATGGGGCTTTGTGATGAAAAAGGCATGGAGCCTTTTCGTCACAGGGTTCAAGGTGCATTCTGACGACAAGTGTCAGGGAGCATTGTGATGACAAGTGTATTGAGAATTGTGATGACAAAGGTCATGGAGCATTGTGATGAGACGACCATGGATAATTGTGATGATGAGCGTCATGGGGTGTTGTGATGATAAGTGTTTTGCAACATTGTGATCACCAGGGTTTGGAGCATTGTGATGACAGATGTCATGGAGCATTTTGATTTCACTGTGATGACAATAGCCTGAAGCATTATGATGATGGGCATGGTGCATTGTTATGACAGTGTTCATGGAGCATTGAGATGAAAAGGGGCATGGAGCATTGTGATTACAGGGGTCTTGGAGCATTGTGATGACAAGGGCATGGAGCATTGTGATGAGAAGTGCATGGAACTTTCTGATGATATGCATCATGGAGCTTTGTGATGACAAGGGCAAGGAGCATTATGATTACAGTGGTCTTGGAGCACTGTGATGAAAAGGGCATGGATCATTGTGATGAAAAAGGCATGGAGCCTTGTCATGACAGAGTTCATGGAGCATACTGACGACAAGTGTCAGGGAGCATTGTGATGAAAAGAGTATTGAGAATTGTGATGACAAAGGTCATGGAGCCTTGTGATGAGAAGACCATGGATAATAGTGATGATTAGCGTCATGGGGTTTTGTGATGATAAGTGTTATGCAACATTGTGATCACCAGGGTTTGGAGCATTGTGATGACAGAGGTCATGGAGCATTTTGATTTCATTGTGATGACAATAGCCTGAAGCATTATGATGATGGGCATGGTTCATTGTGATGACAGGGTTCATGGAGCATTGTGATGAAAAGGGGCATGGAGCATTGTGATTACAGGGGTTTGGAGCATTGTGATGAGAAGGGTCATGGAGCCTTGTGATGACAGGGGTCATGGAGCATTGTGATGACCAGGGAATGGAGCATGGTGATGACAAGGTCTTGGAGCATTGTGATGAGATGACCATGGAGACTTGTGATGACAAGTCTCATGGAGCATTCTGATGAAAAGGGGCATGGAGCATTGTGATTACAAGGGTATGGAGCATTGTGATGACAAGGGCATCGAGCATTGTGAGGAGAAGGCCATGGAACATTCTGATGACATGTGTCATGGAGCTTTGTGATGACAAGGGCATGGAGCATTGTGATTACATGGCTCTTGGAGCATTGTGATGACAATGGTCATGGAGCCTTGTGATCACAAGGCCGTGGAACATTGTGATAGCAGGGGTCATGGAGCATTGTTGATAGAGGTAATGGAGCATTGTGATGAGAAGGGCATTGAGCATTGGTCTGAAATGTTTCATGGATTATTGTGATGAGAGTGGGCATGGAGCATTGTGATGACAAGGGCACGGTACACTGTGATACATGGGTCATGGAGGATTGTAATGACAAGGACATGGAGCATTATGATGAGAAGGGCATCGAGCATTGTGATGACAAGTGTCATGGAGATTTGTGATGACAAGGACATGGAGCAATGTGAAGAGAGGTTTCATGGAGCATTGTGATGACAATGACATGGAGCATTGTGATGCCAAGGGTCATGGAGCTTTGTGATGACAAAGGTCATGGAGCATTTTGATTTCACTGTGATGACAATAGCCTGAAGCATTATGATGATGGGCATGGTGCATTGTTATGACAGTGTTCATGGAGCATTGAGATGAAAAGGGGCATGGAGCATTGTGATTACAGGGGTCTTGGAACATTGTGATGACAAGGGCATGGAGCATTGTGATGAGAAGTGCATGGAACATTCTGATGATATGCATCATGGAGCTTTGTGATGACAAGGGAAAGGAGCATTATGATTACAGTGGTCTTGGAGCACTGTGATGAAAAGGGCATGGATCATTGTGATGAAAAAGGCATGGAGCCTTGTCATGACAGAGTTCATGGAGCATACTGACGACAAGTGTCAGGGAGCATTGTGATGAAAAGAGTATTGAGAATTGTGATGACAAAGGTCATGGAGCCTTGTGATGAGAAGACCATGGATAATAGTGATGATTAGCGTCATGGGGTTTTGTGATGATAAGTGTTATGCAACATTGTGATCACCAGGGTTTGGAGCATTGTGATGACAGAGGTCATGGAGCATTTTGATTTCATTGTGATGACAATAGCCTGAAGCATTATGATGATGGGCATGGTTCATTGTGATGACAGGGTTCATGGAGCATTGTGATGAAAAGGGGCATGGAGCATTGTGATTACAGGGATTTGGAGCATTGTGATGAGAAGGGTCATGGAGCCTTGTGATGACAGGGGTCATGGAGCATTGTGATGACCAGGGAATGGAGCATGGTGATGACAAGGTCTTGGAGCATTGTGATGAGATGACCATGGAGACATGTGATGACAAGTCTCATGGAGCATTCTGATGAAAAGGGGCATGGAGCATTGTGATTACAAGGGTATGGAGCATTGTGATGACAAGGGCATCGAGCATTGTGAGGAGAAGGCCATGGAACATTCTGATGACATGTGTCATGGAGCTTTGTGATGACAAGGGCATGGAGCATTTTGATTTCACTGTGATGACAATAGCCTGAAGCATTATGATGATGGGCATGGTACATTGTTATGACAGTGTTCATGGAGCATTGAGATGAAAAGGGGCATGGAGCATTGTGATTACAGGGGTCTTGGAGCATTGTGATAACAAGGGCATGGAGCATTGTGATGAGAAGTGCATGGAACATTCTGATGATATGCATCATGGAGCTTTGTGATGACAAGTGCAAGGAGCATTATGATTACAGTGGTCTTGGGGAACTGTGATGAAAAGGGCATGGATCATTGTGATGAAAAAGGCATGGAGCCTTGTCATGACAGAGTTCATGGAGCATACTGACGACAAGTGTCAGGGAGCATTGTGATGACAAGGGAATGGAGCATGGTGATGACAAGGTCTTGGAGCATTGTGATGAGTTGACCATGGAGACTTGTGATGACAAATATCATGGAGCCTTCTGATGAAAAGGGGCATGGAGCATTGTGATTACGAGTGTCTTGGAGCACTGTGATGACAAGGGCATGGAACATTGTGAGGAGATGGCCATGGAACATTCTGATGACATGTGTCATGGAACTTTGTGATGACAAGGGCATGGAGCATTGTGATTACATGGGTCTTGGAGCATTGTGATGACAATGGTCATGGAGCCTTGTGATCACAAGGCCGTGGAACATTGTGATGGCAGGGGGCATGGAGCATTGTTGATAGAGGTAATGGAGCATTGTGATGAGAAGGGCATTGAGCATTGGTCTGAAATGTTTCATGGATTATTGTGATGAGAGTGGGCATGGAGCATTGTGATGACAAGGGCACGGTACACTGTGATACATGGGTCATGGAGGATTGTAATGACAAGGACATGGAGCATTATGATGAGAAGGGCATCGAGCATTGTGATGACAAGTGTCATGGAGATTTGTGATGACAAGGGCATGGAGCAATGTGAAGAGAGGCTTCATGGAGCATTGTGATGACAATGACATGGAGCATTGTGATGCCAAGGGTCATGGAGCTTTGTGATGACAAAGGTCATGGAGCATTTTGATGACCAGCGTGTGGTGCATTGTTATGAGTAGGGCAGGGAGCATTTTGATGACAGGGTCATGCAGCAATTTGATGAAAAGTGCAATGGAACATTTTGATGACAGTGGTTATAGAACACTGTGATTCCAGGGGTCATGGAGCTTTGGGATGAAAAGGGTCATGGAGCATTTTGATGACAGTGGTTATGGAACATTGTGATGTCAGGGGTCATGGAACATTGTGCTGATAAGGGGATGTATCATTGTGATAACAGGGGTCATGGAACATTGTGATAACAGGGTTGAGGGAGGAATGTGATGACTAGTGATGGAACATTGTGATATCTCATGTGAGAGAGCATTTGGATGAGAAGTGCATGGAGCATTGTGATTGCAGGGGTCTTGGAGCATTGCGATGAAAAGGCATGGATCATTGTGATGATAAAGGCATGGAGCCTTGTCATGACAGGGTTCATGGAGCATACTGACGACAAGTGTCAGGGAGCATTGTGAAGAAAAGTGTATTGAGCATCGTGATGACAAAGATCATGGAGCATTGTGATGATAAGACCATGGATAATTGTGATGATGAGCGTCATGGGGTGCTGTGATGATAAGTTTTATGGAACATTGTGATCACAAGGGTTTGTAGCATTATGATGTCAGAGGTCATGGAGAATATTAATTTCATTGTGATGACAATAGACTGAAGTATTATGATGATGGGCATCGTGCACTGTGATGACAGGGTTCAGGGATCATTGAGATGAAAAGGGGCATGGAGCATTGTGATGACCAGGGTCATGGAGCATTGTGCTGAGAAAGGCATAGAGCATTGTGATGACAAGGGTCAAAGAGCATTGTGATGAAAAGTTCATGGAGCATTGGGGTTAAAAAGGTCACAGAGACTGTTGATGGTGAGGGCATGGACCACTGTGATGACAAAGTTCATGAAGCATTGTGATGACTGGAGTAACGGAGCATTGTGATGACAGGGGTCATGGAGCATTGTGATAACAAGGGCATGGAGCATTGTGATGACAAGGGCATGGAACATTGGTCTAATAACTTTCATGGTTTGTTGCGATGACAGTTGGAATGGCCTATTGTGATAACAAGGGCATGGAGCATTGTGATGACCAGGTCATGCAGTATTGTGAAGATAAGTGTCAGGGAGCATTGTGATGACATATGTAATGGCCCATTGTGATGACAATGACATGTAGCACTGTGATGCCAAGTGTCATGGAGGATTCTGATGAGAAAGGTAATGGAGCATTGTGATGACAAGGGTCCGGGAGCATTCTGATGACAAGCTTGTGGAGTATTTTGATGACAATGGTATGGAACATTGTGATGAAAATGGCATGGGGCATTGTGATGAAAAAAGCATGGAGCCTTTTCGTGATGGGTTTCAAGGAGCATTCTGATGACAAGTGTCAGGGAGCATTGTGATCACAAGTGTATTGAGAATTGTGATGACAAAGGTCATGGAGCATTGTGATGAAAAGGGCATGGAGTATTGTGATGACAGGCATCATGGGGCGTTGTGATGACAAGTGTTATGGAACAATGTGATCACAAGGGTTTGGAGCATTGTGATGACAGAGGTCATGGATCATTTTGATTTCAAGGAGCATGGAGCATTGTGATGACAAGGGCATGAAACAATGTGATCCCAAGGTTGATGGAGGATTGTGATGACAATGGAAATGGAGTATTGTGATGACAAGCGCATAGAGGATTGTAATGACAAGGTCATTTAGCATTTTGCTGACAAAGACATGGAGCATTGTGATGACAATGGCATGGAGCATTGTGATGCCAAGTGTCGTGGGGGATTCTGATGACAATGGTAATGGAGCATTGTGATGACAAGGGTCAGGGAGCATTGTGCTGACAAGTGCATGGAGAATTGTGATGACAAGGGTCATGGAGCATTCTGATGACAAGCTTGTGTAGTATTTTGATGACAATGGCATGGAGCTTTGGGATGAAAACAGCATGGGGCTTTGTGATGAAAAAGGCATGGAGCCTTTTCGTCACAGTGTTCAAGGTGCATTCTGACGACAAGTGTCAGGGAGCATTGTGATGACAAGTGTATTGAGAATTGTGATGACAAAGGTCATGGAGCATTGTGATGAGAAGACCATGGATAATTGTGATGATGAGCGTCATGGGGTGTTGTGATGATAAGTGTTTTGCAACATTGTGATCACCAGGGTTTGGAGCATTGTGATGACAGAGGTCATGGAGCATTTTGATTTCACTGAGATGACAATAGCCTGAAGCATTATGATGATGGGCATGGTGCATTGTTATGACAGTGTTCATGGAGCATTGAGATGAAAAGGGGCATGGAGCATTGTGATTACAGGGGTTTGGAGCATTGTGATGAGAAGGGTCATGGAGCCTTGTGATGACAGGGGTCATGGAGCATTGTGATGACCAGGGAATGGAGCATGGTGATGACAAGGTCTTGGAGCATTGTGATGAGATGACCATGGAGACTTGTGATGACAAGTCTCATGGAGCATTCTGATGAAAAGGGGCATGGAGCATTGTGATTACAAGGGTATGGAGCATTGTGATGACAAGGGCATCGAGCATTGTGAGGAGAAGGCCATGGAACATTCTGATGACATGTGTCATGGAGCTTTGTGATGACAAGGGCATGGAGCATTGTGATTACTTGGCTCTTGGAGCATTGTGATGACAATGGTCATGGAGCCTTGTGATCACAAGGCCGTGGAACATTGTGATAGCAGGGGTCATGGAGCATTTTTGATAGAGGTAATGGAGCATTGTGATGAGAAGGGCATTGAGCATTGGTCTGAAATGTTTCATGGATTATTGTGATGAGAGTGGGCATGGAGCATTGTGATGACAAGGGCACGGTACACTGTGATACATGGGTCATGGAGGATTGTAATGACAAGGACATGGAGCATTATGATGAGAAGGGCATCGAGCATTGTGATGACAAGTGTCATGGAGATTTGTGATGACAAGGACATGGAGAAATGTGAAGAGATGTTTCATGGAGCATTGTGATGACAATGACATGGAGCATTGTGATGCCAAGGGTCATGGAGCTTTGTGATGACAAAGGTCATGGAGCATTTTGATTTCACTGTGATGACAATAGCCTGAAGCATTATGATGATGGGCATGGGGCATTGTTATGACAGTGTTCATGGAGCATTGAGATGAAAAGGGGCATGGAGCATTGTGATTACAGGGGTCTTGGAGCATTGTGATGACAAGGGCATGGAGCATTGTGATGAGAAGTGCATGGAACATTCTGATGATATGCATCATGGAGCTTTGTGATGACAAGGGCAAGGAGCATTATGATTACAGTGGTCTTGGAGCACTGTGATGAAAAGGGCATGGATCATTGTGATGAAAAAGGCATGGAGCCTTGTCATGACAGAGTTCATGGAGCATACTGACGACAAGTGTCAGGGAGCATTGTGATGAAAAGAGTATTGAGAATTGTGATGACAAAGGTCATGGAGCCTTGTGATGAGAAGACCATGGATAATAGTGATGATTAGCGTCATGGGGTTTTGTGATGATAAGTGTTATGCAACATTGTGATCACCAGGGTTTGGAGCATTGTGATGACAGAGGTCATGGAGCATTTTGATTTCATTGTGATGACAATAGCCTGAAGCATTATGATGATGGGCATGGTTCATTGTGATGACAGGGTTCATGGAGCATTGTGATGAAAAGGGGCATGGAGCATTGTGATTACAGGGGTTTGGAGCATTGTGATGAGAAGGGTCATGGAGCCTTGTGATGACAGGGGTCATGGAGCATTGTGATGACCAGGGAATGGAGCATGGTGATGACAAGGTCTTGGAGCATTGTGATGAGATGACCATGGAGACATGTGATGACAAGTCTCATGGAGCATTCTGATGAAAAGGGTCATGGAGCATTGTGATTACAAGGGTATGGAGCATTGTGATGACAAGGGCATCGAGCATTGTGATGAGAAGTGCATGGAACATTCTGATGATATGCATCATGGAGCTTTGTGATGACAAGGGCAAGGAGCATTATGATTACAGTGGTTTTGGAGCACTGTGATGAAAAGGGCATGGATCATTGTGATGAAAAAGGCATGGAGCCTTGTCATGACAGAGTTCATGGAGCATACTGACGACAAGTGTCAGGGAGCATTGTGATGACAAGGGAATGGAGCATGGTGATGACAAGGTCTTGGAGCATTGTGGTGAGTTGACCATGGAGACTTGTGATGACAAATATCATGGAGCCTTCTGATGAAAAGGGGCATGGAGCATTGTGATTACGAGTGTCTTGGAGCACTGTGATGACAAGGGCATGGAACATTGTGAGGAGATGGCCATGGAACATTCTGATGACATGTGTCATGGAGCTTTGTGATGACAAGGGCATGGAGCATTGTGATTACATGGGTCTTGGAGCATTGTGATGACAATGGTCATGGAGCCTTGTGATCACAAGGCCGTGGAACATTGTGATGGCAGGGGGCATGGAGCATTGTTGATAGAGGTAATGGAGCATTGTGATGAGAAGGGCATTGAGCATTGGTCTGAAATGTTTCATGGATTATTGTGATGAGAGTGGGCATGGAGCATTGTGATGACAAGGGCACGGTACACTGTGATACATGGGTCATGGAGGATTGTAATGACAAGGACATGGAGCATTATGATGAGAAGGGCATCGAGCATTGTGATGACAAGTGTCATGGAGATTTGTGATGACAAGGGCATGGAGCAATGTGAAGAGAGGTTTCATGGAGCATTGTGATGACAATGACATGGAGCATTGTGATGCCAAGGGTCATGGAGCTTTGTGATGACAAAGGTCATGGAGCATTTTGATGACCAGCGTGTGGTGCATTGTTATGAGTAGGGCAGGGAGCATTTTGATGACAGGGTCATGCAGCAATTTGATGAAAAGTGCAATGGAACATTTTGATGACAGTGGTTATAGAACACTGTGATTCCAGGGGTCATGGAGCTTTGGGATGAAAAGGGTCATGGAGCATTTTGATGACAGTGGTTATGGAACATTGTGATGTCAGGGGTCATGGAACATTGTGCTGATAAGGGGATGTATCATTGTGATAACAGGGGTCATGGAACATTGTGATAACAGGGTTGAGGGAGGAATGTGATGACTAGTGATGGAACATTGTGATATCTCATGTGAGAGAGCATTTGGATGAGAAGTGCATGGAGCATTGTGATTGCAGGGGTCTTGGAGCATTGCGATGAAAAGGCATGGATCATTGTGATGATAAAGGCATGGAGCCTTGTCATGACAGGGTTCATGGAGCATACTGACGACAAGTGTCAGGGAGCATTGTGATGAAATGTGTATTGAGCATCGTGATGACAAAGATCATGGAGCATTGTGATGATAAGACCATGGATAATTGTGATGATGAGCGTCATGGGGTGCTGTAATGATATGTTTTATGGAACATTGTGATCACAAGGGTTTGTAGCATTATGATGTCAGAGGTCATGGAGAATATTAATTTCATTGTGATGACAATAGACTGAAGTATTATGATGATGGGCATCGTGCACTGTGATGACAGGGTTCAGGGAGCATTGAGATGAAAAGGGGCATGGAGCATTGTGATGACCAGGGTCATGGAGCATTGTGCTGAGAAAGGCATAGAGCATTGTGATGACAAGGGTCAAAGAGCATTGTGATGAAAAGTTCATGGAGCATTGGGGTTAAAAAGGTCACAGAGACTGTTGATGGTGAGGGCATGGACCACTGTGATGACAAAGTTTATGAAGCATTGTGATGACTGGAGTAACGGAGCATAGTGATGACAGGGGTCATGGAGCATTGTGATAACAAGGGCATGGAGCATTGTGATGACAAGGGCATGGAACATTGGTCTAATAACTTTCATGGTTTGTTGAGATGACAGTTGGAATGGCCTATTGTGATAACAAGGGCATGGAGCATTGTGATGACCAGGTCATGCAGTATTGTGAAGATAAGTGTCAAGGAGCATTGTGATGACATATGTAATGGCCCATTGTGATGACAATGGCATGTAGCACTGTGATGCAAAGTGTCATGGAGGATTCTGATGAGAAAGGTAATGGAGCATTGTGATGACAAGGGTCCGGGAGCATTCTGATGACAAGCTTGTGGAGTATTTTGATGACAATGGTATGGAACATTGTGATGAAAATGGCATGGGGCATTGTGATGAAAAAAGCATGGAGCCTTTTCGTGATGGGTTTCAAGGAGCATTCTGATGACAAGTGTCAGGGAGCATTGTGATCACAAGTGTATTGAGAATTGTGATGACAAAGGTCATGGAGCATTGTGATGAAAAGGGCATGGAGTATTGTGATGACAGGCATCATGGAGCGTTGTGATGACAAGTGTTATGGAACAATGTGATCACAAGGGTTTGGAGCATTGTGATGACAGAGGTCATGGATCATTTTGATTTCAAGGAGCATGGAGCATTGTGATGACAAGGGCATGAAGCAATGTGATCCCAAGGTTGATGGAGGACTGTGATGATAATGGAAATGGAGTATTGTGATGACAAGCGCATAGAGGATTGTAATGACAAGGTCATTTAGCATTTTGCTGACAAAGAAATGGAGCATTGTGATGACAATGGCATGGAGCATTGTGATGCCAAGTGTCATGGAGGATTCTGATGACAATGGTAATGGAGCATTGTGATGACAATGGCTTGGAGCATTGTGATGACAAGGGTCAGGGAGCATTGTGCTGACAAGTGCATGGAGAATTGTGATGACAAGGGTCATGGAGCATTCTGATGACAAGCTTGTGTAGTATTTTGATGACAATGGCATGGATCTTTGGGATGAAAACAGCATGGGGCTTTGTGATGTAAAAGGCATGGAGCCTTTTCGTCACAGGGTTCAAGGTGCATTCTGACGACAAGTGTCAGGGAGCATTGTGATGACAAGTGTATTGAGAATTGTGATGACAAAGGTCATGGAGCATTGTGATGAGAAGACCATGGATAATTGTGATGATGAGCGTCATGGGGTGTTGTGATGATAAGTGTTTTGGAACATTGTGATCACCAGGGTTTGGAGCATTGTGATGACAGAGGTCATGGAGCATTTTGATTTCACTGTGATGACAATAGCCTGAAGCATTATGATGATGGGCATGGTGCATTGTTATGACAGTGTTCATGGAGCATTGAGATGAAAAGGGGCATGGAGCATTGTGATTACAGGGGTTTGGAGCATTGTGATGAGAAGGGTCATGGAGCCTTGTGATGACAGGTGTCATGGAGCATTGTGATGACCAGGGAATGGAGCATGGTGATGACAAGGTCTTGGAGCATTGTGATGAGATGACCATGGAGACTTGTGATGACAAGTCTCATGGAGCATTCTGATGAAAAGGGGCATGGAGCATTGTGATTACAAGGGTATGGATCATTGTGATGACAAGGGCATCGAGCATTGTGAGGAGAAGGCCATGGAACATTCTGATGACATGTGTCATGGAGCTTTGTGATGACAAGGGCATGGAGCATTTTGATTTCACTGTGATGACAATAGCCTGAAGCATTATGATGATGGGCATGGTGCATTGTTATGACAGTGTTCATGGAGCATTGAGATGAAAAGGGGCATGGAGCATTGTGATTAGAGGGGTCTTGGAGCATTGTGATGACAAGGGCATGGAGCATTGTGATGATATGCATCATGGAGCTTTGTGATGACAAAGGCAAGGAGCATTATGATTACAGTGGTCTTGGAGAACTGTGATGAAAAGGGCATGGATCATTGTGATGAAAAAGGCATGGAGCCTTGTCATGACAGAGTTCATGGAGCATACTGACGACAAGTGTCAGGGAGCATTGTGATGACAAGGGAATGGAGCATGGTGATGACAAGGTCTTGGAGCATTGTGATGAGTTGACCATGGAGACTTGTGATGACAAATATCATGGAGCCTTCTGATGAAATGGGGCATGGAGCATTGTGATTACGAGTGTCTTGGAGCACTGTGATGACAAGGGCATGGAACATTGTGAGGAGATGGCCATGGAACATTCTGATGACATGTGTCATGGAGCTTTGTGATGACAAGGGCATGGAGCATTGTGATTACATGGGTCTTGGAGCATTGTGATGACAATGGTCATGGAGCCTTGTGATCACAAGGCCGTGGAACATTGTGATGGCAGGTGTCATGGTGCATTGTGATGGCAGGTGTCACGGTGCACTGTTATGACAGGGGTAATGGAGCATTGTGATGAAAAGGGTATAGAAATTTGGTCTGAAATGTTTCATGGATTATTTTGATGAGAGTGGGCATGGAGCATTGTGATGACAAGGGCACGGTACACTGTGATACATGGGTCATGGAGGATTGTAATGACAAGGACATGGAGCATTATGATGAGAAGGGCATCGAGCATTGTGATGACAAGTGTCATGGAGATTTGTGATGACAAGGGCATGGAGCAATGTGAAGAGAGGTTTCATGGAGCATTGTGATGACAATGACATGGAGCATTGTGATGCCAAGGGTCATGGAGCTTTGTGATGACAAAGGTCATGGAGCATTTTGATGACCAGCGTGTGGTGCATTGTTATGAGTAGGGCAGGGAGCATTTTGATGACAGGGTCATGCAGCAATTTGATGAAAAGTGCAATGGAACATTTTGATGACAGTGGTTATAGAACACTGTGATTCCAGGGGTCATGGAGCTTTGGGATGAAAAGGGTCATGGAGCATTTTGATGACAGTGGTTATGGAACATTGTGATGTCAGGGGTTATGGAACATTGTGCTGATAAGGGGATGTAGCATTGTGATAACAGGGGTCATGGAACATTGTGATAACAGGGTTGAGGGAGGAATGTGATGACTAGTGATGGAACATTGTGATATCTCATGTGAGAGAGCATTTGGATGAGAAGTGCATGGAGCATTGTGATTGCAGGGGTCTTGGAGCATTGCGATGAAAAGGCAAGGATCATTGTGATGATAAAGGCATGGAGCCTTGTCATGACAGGGTTCATGGAGCATACTGACGACAAGTGTCAGGGAGCATTGTGAAGAAAAGTGTATTGAGCATCGTGATGACAAAGATCATGGAGCATTGTGATGATAAGACCATGGATAATTGTGATGATGAGCGTCATGGGGTGCTGTGATGATAAGTTTTATGGAACATGGTGATCACAAGGGTTTGTAGCATTATGATGTCAGAGGTCATGGAGAATATAAATTTCATTGTGATGACAATAGACTGAAGTATTATGATGATGGGCATCGTGCACTGTGATGACAGGGTTCAGGGAGCATTGAGATGAAAAGGGGCATGGAGCATTGTGATGACCAGGGTCATGGAGCATTGTGCTGAGAAAGGCATAGAGCATTGTGATGACAAGGGTCAAAGAGCATTGTGATGAAAAGTTCATGGAGCATTGGGGTTAAAAAGGTCACAGAGACTGTTGATGGTGAGGGCATGGACCACTGTGATGACAAAGTTCATGAAGCACTGTGATGACTGGAGTAACGGAGCATTGTGATGACAGGGGTCATGGAGCATTGTGATAACAAGGGCATGGAGCATTGTGATGACAAGGGCATGGAACATTGGTCTAATAACTTTCATGGTTTGTTGCGATGACAGTTGGAATGGCCTATTGTGATAACAAGGGCATGGAGCATTGTGATGACCAGGTCATGCAGTATTGTGAAGATAAGTGTCAGGGAGCATTGTGATGACATATGTAATGGCCCATTGTGATGACAATGGCATGTAGCACTGTGATGCCAAGTGTCATGGAGGATTCTGATGAGAAAGGTAATGGAGCATTGTGATGACAAGGGTCCGGGAGCATTCTGATGACAAGCTTGTGGAGTATTTTGATGACAATGGTATGGAACATTGTGATGAAAATGGCATGGGGCATTGTGATGAAAAAAGCATGGAGCCTTTTCGTGATGGGTTTCAAGGAGCATTCTGATGACAAGTGTCAGGGAGCATTGTGATCACAAGTGTATTGAGAATTGTGATGACAAAGGTCATGGAGCATTGTGATGAAAAGGGCATGGAGTATTGTGATGACAGGCATCATGGAGCATTGTGATGACAAGTGTTATGGAACAATGTGATCACAAGGGTTTGGAGCATTGTGATGACAGAGGTCATGAATAATTTTGATTTCAAGGAGCATGGAGCATTGTGATGACAAGGGCATGAAGCAATGTGATCCCAAGGTTGATGGAGGATTGTGATGACAATGGAAATGGAGTATTGTGATGACAAGCGCATAGAGGATTGTAATGACAAGGTCATTTAGCATTTTGCTGACAAAGACATGGAGCATTGTGATGACAATGGCATGGAGCATTGTGATGCCAAGTGTCATGGAGGATTCTGATGACAATGGTAATGGAGCATTGTGATGACAATGGCTTGGAGCATTGTGATGACAAGGGTCAGGGAGCATTGTGCTGACAAGTGCATGGAGAATTGTGATGACATGGGTCATGGAGCATTCTGATGACAAGCTTGTGTAGTATTTTGATGACAATGGCATGGATCTTTGGGATGAAAACAGCATGGGGCTTTGTGATGAAAAAGGCATGGAGCCTTTTCGTCACAGGGTTCAAGGTGCATTCTGACGACAAGTGTCAGGGAGCATTGTGATGACAAGTGTATTGAGAATTGTGATGACAAAGGTCATGGAGCATTGTGATGAGAAGACCATGGATAATTGTGATGATGAGCGTCATGGGGTGTTGTGATGATAAGTGTTTTGCAACATTGTGATCACCAGGGTTTGGAGCATTGTGATGACAGATGTCATGGAGCATTTTGATTTCACTGTGATGACAAGAGCCTGAAGCATTATGATGATGGGCATGGTGCATTGTTATGACAGTGTTCATGGAGCATTGAGATGAAAAGGGGCATGGAGCATTGTGATTACAGGGGTCTTGGAGCATTGTGATGACAAGGGCATGGAGCATTGTGATGAGAAGTGCATGGAACATTCTGATGATATGCATCATGGAGCTTTGTGATGACAAGGGCAAGGAGCATTATGATTACAGTGGTCTTGGAGCACTGTGATGAAAAGGGCATGGATCATTGTGATGAAAAAGGCATGGAGCCTTGTCATGACAGAGTTCATGGAGCATACTGACGACAAGTGTCAGGGAGCATTGTGATGAAAAGAGTATTGAGAATTGTGATGACAAAGGTCATGGAGCCTTGTGATGAGAAGACCATGGATAATAGTGATGATTAGCGTCATGGGGTTTTGTGATGATAAGTGTTATGCAACATTGTGATCACCAGGGTTTGGAGCATTGTGATGACAGAGGTCATGGAGCATTTTGATTTCATTGTGATGACAATAGCCTGAAGCATTATGATGATGGGCATGGTTCATTGTGATGACAGGGTTCATGGAGCATTGTGATGAAAAGGGGCATGGAGCATTGTGATTACAGGGGTTTGGAGCATTGTGATGAGAAGGGTCATGGAGCCTTGTGATGACAGGGGTCATGGAGCATTGTGATGACCAGGGAATGGAGCATGGTGATGACAAGGTCTTGGAGCATTGTGATGAGATGACCATGGAGACTTGTGATGACAAGTCTCATGGAGCATTCTGATGAAAAGGGGCATGGAGCATTGTGATTACAAGGGTATGGAGCATTGTGATGACAAGGGCATCGAGCATTGTGAGGAGAAGGCCATGGAACATTCTGATGACATGTGTCATGGAGCTTTGTGATGACAAGGGCATGGAGCATTGTGATTACATGGCTCTTGGAGCATTGTGATGACAATGGTCATGGAGCCTTGTGATCACAAGGCCGTGGAACATTGTGATAGCAGGGGTCATGGAGCATTGTTGATAGAGGTAATGGAGCATTGTGATGAGAAGGGCATTGAGCATTGGTCTGAAATGTTTCATGGATTATTGTGATGAGAGTGGGCATGGAGCATTGTGATGACAAGGGCACGGTACACTGTGATACATGGGTCATGGAGGATTGTAATGACAAGGACATGGAGCATTATGATGAGAAGGGCATCGAGCATTGTGATGACAAGTGTCATGGAGATTTGTGATGACAAGGACATGGAGCAATGTGAAGAGAGGTTTCATGGAGCATTGTGATGACAATGACATGGAGCATTGTGATGCCAAGGGTCATGGAGCTTTGTGATGACAAAGGTCATGGAGCATTTTGATTTCACTGTGACGACAATAGCCTGAAGCATTATGATGATGGGCATGGTACATTGTTATGACAGTGTTCATGGAGCATTGAGATGAAAAGGGGCATGGAGCATTGTGATTACAGGGGTCTTGGAGCATTGTGATGACATGGGCATGGAGCATTGTAATGAGAAGTGCATGGAACATTCTGATGATATGCATCATGGAGCTTTGTGATGACAAGTGCAAGGAGCATTATGATTACAGTGGTCTTGGGGAACTGTGATGAAAAGGGCATGGATCATTGTGATGAAAAAGGCATGGAGCCTTGTCATGACAGAGTTCATGGAGCATACTGACGACAAGTGTCAGGGAGCATTGTGATGACAAGGGAATGGAGCATGGTGATGACAAGGTCTTGGAGCATTGTGATGAGTTGACCATGGAGACTTGTGATGACAAATATCATGGAGCCTTCTGATGAAAAGGGGCATGGAGCATTGTGATTACGAGTGTCTTGGAGCACTGTGATGACAAGGGCATGGAACATTGTGAGGAGATGGCCATGGAACATTCTGATGACATGTGTCATGGAGCTTTGTGATGACAAGGGCATGGAGCATTGTGATTACATGGGTCTTGGAGCATTGTGATGACAATGGTCATGGAGCCTTGTGATCACAAGGCCGTGGAACATTGTGATGGCAGGGGGCATGGAGCATTGTTGATAGAGGTAATGGAGCATTGTGATGAGAAGGGCATTGAGCATTGGTCTGAAATGTTTCATGGATTATTTTGATGAGAGTGGGCATGGAGCATTGTGATGACAAGGGCACGGTACACTGTGATACATGGGTCATGGAGGATTGTAATGACAAGGACATGGAGCATTATGATGAGAAGGGCATCGAGCATTGTGATGACAAGTGTCATGGAGATTTGTGATGACAAGGGCATGGAGCAATGTGAAGAGAGGTTTCATGGAGCATTGTGATGACAATGACATGGAGCATTGTGATGCCAAGGGTCATGGAGCTTTGTGATGACAAAGGTCATGGAGCATTTTGATGACCAGCGTGTGGTGCATTGTTATGAGTAGGGCAGGGAGCATTTTGATGACAGGGTCATGCAGCAATTTGATGAAAAGTGCAATGGAACATTTTGATGACAGTGGTTATAGAACGCTGTGATTCCAGGGGTCATGGAGCTTTGGGATGAAAAGGGTCATGGAGCATTTTGATGACAGTGGTTATGGAACATTGTGATGTCAGGGGTCATGGAACATTGTGCTGATAAGGGGATGTATCATTGTGATAACAGGGGTCATGGAACATTGTGATAACAGGGTTGAGGGAGGAATGTGATGACTAGTGATGGAACATTGTGATATCTCATGTGAGAGAGCATTTGGATGAGAAGTGCATGGAGCATTGTGATTGCAGGGGTCTTGGAGCATTGCGATGAAAAGGCATGGATCATTGTGATGATAAAGGCATGGAGCCTTGTCATGACAGGGTTCATGGAGCATACTGACGACAAGTGTCAGGGAGCATTGTGAAGAAAAGTGTATTGAGCATCGTGATGACAAAGATCATGGAGCATTGTGATGATAAGACCATGGATAATTGTGATGATGAGCGTCATGGGGTGCTGTGATGATAAGTTTTATGGAACATTGTGATCACAAGGGTTTGTAGCATTATGATGTCAGAGGTCATGGAGAATATAAATTTCATTGCGATGACAATAGACTGAAGTATTATGATGATGGGCATCGTGCACTGTGATGACAGGGTTCAGGGAGCATTGAGATGAAAAGGGGCATGGAGCATTGTGATGACCAGGGTCATGGAGCATTGTGCTGAGAAAGGCATAGAGCATTGTGATGACAAGGGTCAAAGAGCATTGTGATGAAAAGTTCATGGAGCATTGGGGTTAAAAAGGTCACAGAGACTGTTGATGGTGAGGGCATGGACCACTGTGATGACAAAGTTCATGAAGCATTGTGATGACTGGATTAACGGAGCATAGTGATGACAGGGGTCATGGAGCATTGTGATAACAAGGGCATGGAGCATTGTGATGACAAGGGCATGGAACATTGGTCTAATAACTTTCATGGTTTGTTGCGATGACAGTTGGAATGGCCTATTGTGATAACAAGGGCATGGAGCATTGTGATGACCAGGTCATGCAGTATTGTGAAGATAAGTGTCAAGGAGCATTGTGATGACATATGTAATGGCCCATTGTGATGACAATGGCATGTAGCACTGTGATGCCAAGTGTCATGGAGGATTCTGATGAGAAAGGTAATGGAGCATTGTGATGACAAGGGTCCAGGAGCATTCTGATGACAAGCTTGTGGAGTATTTTGATGACAATGGTATGGAACATTGTGATGAAAATGGCATGGGGCATTGTGATGAAAAAAGCATGGAGCCTTTTCGTGATGGGTTTCAAGGAGCATTCTGATGACAAGTGTCAGGGAGCATTGTGATCACAAGTGTATTGAGAATTGTGATGACAAAGGTCATGGAGCATTGTGATGAAAAGGGCATGGAGTATTGTGATGACAGGCATCATGGGGCATTGTGATGACAAGTGTTATGGAACAATGTGATCACAAGGGTTTGGAGCATTGTGATGACAGAGGTCATGGATAATTTTGATTTCAAGGAGCATGGAGCATTGTGATGACAAGGGCATGAAGCAATGTGATCCCAAGGTTGATGGAGGACTGTGATGATAATGGAAATGGAGTATTGTGATGACAAGCGCATAGAGGATTGTAATGACAAGGTCATTTAGCATTTTGCTGACAAAGACATGGAGCATTGTGATGACAATGGCATGGAGCATTGTGATGCCAAGTGTCATGGAGGATTCTGATGACAATGGTAATGGAGCATTGTGATGACAATGGCTTGGAGCATTGTGATGACAAGGGTCAGGGAGCATTGTGCTGACAAGTGCATGGAGAATTGTGATGACAAGGGTCATGGAGCATTCTGATGACAAGCTTGTGTAGTATTTTGATGACAATGGCATGGATCTTTGGGATGAAAACAGCATGGGGCTTTGTGATGAAAAAGGCATGGAGCCTTTTCGTCACAGGGTTCAAGGTGCATTCTGACGACAAGTGTCAGGGAGCATTGTGATGACAAGTGTATTGAGAATTGTGATGACAAAGGTCATGGAGCATTGTGATGAGAAGACCATGGATAATTGTGATGATGAGCGTCATGGGGTGTTGTGATGATAAGTGTTTTGCAACATTGTGATCACCAGGGTTTGGAGCATTGTGATGACAGAGGTCATGGAGCATTTTGATTTCACTGTGATGACAATAGCCTGAAGCATTATGATGATGGGCATGGTGCATTGTTATGACAGTGTTCATGGAGCATTGAGATGAAAAGGGGCATGGAGCATTGTGATTACAGGGGTCTTGGAGCATTGTGATGACAAGGGCATGGAGCATTGTGATGAGAAGTGCATGGAACATTCTGATGATATGCATCATGGAGCTTTGTGATGACAAGGGCATGGAGCATTATGATTACAGTGGTCTTGGAGCACTGTGATGAAAAGGGCATGGATCATTGTGATGAAAAAGGCATGGAGCCGTGTCATGACAGAGTTCATGGAGCATACTGACGACAAGTGTCAGGGAGCATTGTGATGAAAAGAGTATTGAGAATTGTGATGACAAAGGTCATGGAGCCTTGTGATGAGAAGACCATGGATAATAGTGATGATTAGCGTCATGGGGTTTTGTGATGATAAGTGTTATGCAGCATTGTGATCACCAGGGTTTGGAGCATTGTGATGACAGAGGTCATGGAGCATTTTGATTTCATTGTGATGACAATAGCCTGAAGCATTATGATGATGGGCATGGTTCATTGTGATGACAGGGTTCATGGAGCATTGTGATGAAAAGGGGCATGGAGCATTGTGATTACAGGGGTTTGGAGCATTGTGATGAGAAGGGTCATGGAGCCTTGTGATGACAGGGGTCATGGAGCATTGTGATGACCAGGGAATGGAGCATGGTGATGACAAGGTCTTGGAGCATTGTGATGAGATGACCATGGAGACATGTGATGACAAGTCTCATGTAGCATTCTGATGAAAAGGGGCATGGAGCATTGTGATTACAAGGGTATGGAGCATTGTGATGACAAGGGCATCGAGCATTGTGAGGAGAAGGCCATGGAACATTCTGATGACATGTGTCATGGAGCTTTGTGATGACAAGGGCATGGAGCATTGTGATTACATGGCTCTTGGAGCATTGTGATGACAATGGTCATGGAGCCTTGTGATCACAAGGCCGTGGAACATTGTGATAGCAGGGGTCATGGAGCATTGTTGATAGAGGTAATGGAGCATTGTGATGAGAAGGGCATTGAGCATTGGTCTGAAATGTTTCATGGATTATTGTGATGAGAGTGGGCATGGAGCATTGTGATGACAAGGGCACGGTACACTGTGATACATGGGTCATGGAGGATTGTAATGACAAGGACATGGAGCATTATGATGAGAAGGGCATCGAGCATTGTGATGACAAGTGTCATGGAGATTTGTGATGACAAGGACATGGAGCAATGTGAAGAGAGGTTTCATGGAGCATTGTGATGACAATGACATGGAGCATTGTGATGCCAAGGGTCATGGAGCTTTGTGATGACAAAGGTCTTGGAGCATTTTGATTTCACTGTGATGACAATAGCCTGAAGCATTATGATGATGGGCATGGTGCATTGTTATGACAGTGTTCATGGAGCATTGAGATGAAAAGGGGCATGGAGCATTGTGATTACAGGGGTCTTGGAGCATTGTGATGACAAGGGCATGGAGCATTGTGATGAGAAGTGCATGGAAAATTCTGATGATATGCATCATGGAGCTTTGTGATGACAAGGGCAAGGAGCATTATGATTACAGTGGTCTTGGAGCACTGTGATGAAAATGGCATGGATCATTGTAATGAAAAAGGCATGGAGCCTTGTCATGACAGAGTTCATGGAGCATACTGACGACAAGTGTGAGGGAGCATTGTGATGAAAAGAGTATTGAGAATTGTGATGACAAAGGTCATGGAGCCTTGTGATGAGAAGACCATGGATAATAGTGATGATTAGCGTCATGGGGTTTTGTGATGATAAGTGTTATGCAACATTGTGATCACCAGGGTTTGGAGCATTGTGATGACAGAGGTCATGGAGCATTTTGATTTCATTGTGATGACAATAGCCTGAAGCATTATGATGATGGGCATGGTTCATTGTGATGACAGGGTTCATGGAGCATTGTGATGAAAAGGGGCATGGAGCATTGTGATTACAGGGGTTTGGAGCATTGTGATGAGAAGGGTCATGGAGCCTTGTGATGACAGGGGTCATGGAGCATTGTGATGAGAAGGGCATCGAGCATTGTGATGACAAGTGTCATGGAGATTTGTGATGACAAGGGCATGGAGCAATGTGAAGAGAGGTTTCATGGAGCATTGTGATGACAATGACATGGAGCATTGTGATGCCAAGGGTCATGGAGCTTTGTGATGACAAAGGTCATGGAGCATTTTGATGACCAGCGTGTGGTGCATTGTTATGAGTAGGGCAGGGAGCATTTTGATGACAGGGTCATGCAGCAATTTGATGAAAAGTGCAATGGAACATTTTGATGACAGTGGTTATAGAACACTGTGATTCCAGGGGTCATGGAGCTTTGGGATGAAAAGGGTCATGGAGCATTTTGATGACAGTGGTTATGGAACATTGTGATGTCAGGGGTCATGGAACATTGTGCTGATAAGGGGATGTATCATTGTGATAACAGGGGTCATGGAACATTGTGATAACAGGGTTGAGGGAGGAATGTGATGACTAGTGATGGAACATTGTGATATCTCATGTGAGAGAGCATTTGGATGAGAAGTGCATGGAGCATTGTGATTGCAGGGGTCTTGGAGCATTGCGATGAAAAGGCATGGATCATTGTGATGATAAAGGCATGGAGCCTTGTCATGACAGGTTTCATGGAGCATACTGACGACAAGTGTCAGGGAGCATTGTGATGAAAAGTGTATTGAGCATCGTGATGACAAAGATCATGGAGCACTGTGATGATAAGACCATGGATAATTGTGATGATGAGCGTCATGGGGTGCTGTGATGATAAGTTTTATGGAACATTGTGATCACAAGGGTTTGTAGCATTATGATGTCAGAGGTCATGGAGAATATTAATTTCATTGTGATGACAATAGACTGAAGTATTATGATGATGGGCATCGTGCACTGTGATGACAGGGTTCAGGGAGCATTGAGATGAAAAGGGGCATGGAGCATTGTGATGACCAGGGTCATGGAGCATTGTGCTGAGAAAGGCATAGAGCATTGTGATGACAAGGGTCAAAGAGCATTGTGATGAAAAGTTCATGGAGCATTGGGGTTAAAAAGGTCACAGAGACTGTTGATGGTGAGGGCATGGACCACTGTGATGACAAAGTTCATGAAGCATTGTGATGACTGGAGTAACGGAGCATTGTGATGACAGGGGTCATGGAGCATTGTGATAACAAGGGCATGGAGCATTGTGATGACAAGGGCATGGAACATTGGTCTAATAACTTTCATGGTTTGTTGAGATGACAGTTGGAATGGCCTATTGTGATAACAAGGGCATGGAGCATTGTGATGACCAGGTCATGCAGTATTGTGAAGATAAGTGTCAAGGAGCATTGTGATGACATATGTAATGGCCCATTGTGATGACAATGGCATGTAGCACTGTGATGCCAAGTGTCATGGAGGATTCTGATGAGAAAGGTAATGGAGCATTGTGATGACAAGGGTCCGGGAGCATTCTGATGACAAGCTTGTGGAGTATTTTGATGACAATGGTATGGAACATTGTGATGAAAATGGCATGGGGCATTGTGATGAAAAAAGCATGGAGCCTTTTCGTGATGGGTTTCAAGGAGCATACTGATGACAAGTGTCAGGGAGCATTGTGATCACAAGTGTATTGAGAATTGTGATGACAAAGGTCATGGAGCATTGTGATGAAAAGGGCATGGAGTATTGTGATGACAGGCATCATGGGGCGTTGTGATGACAAGTGTTATGGAACAATGTGATCACAAGTGTTTGGAGCATTGTGATGACAGAGGTCATGGATAATTTTGATTTCAAGGAGCATGGAGCATTGTGATGACAAGGGCATGAAGCAATGTGATCCCAAGGTTGATGGAGGATTGTGATGACAATGGAAATGGAGTATTGTGATGACAAGCGCATAGAGGATTGTAATGACAAGGTCATTTAGCATTTTGCTGACAAAGACATGGAGCATTGTGATGACAATGGCATGGAGCATTGTGATGCCAAGTGTCGTGGGGGATTCTGATGACAATGGTAATGGAGCATTGTGATGACAATGGCTTGGAGCATTGTGATGACAAGAGTCAGGGAGCATTGTGCTGACAAGTGCATGGAGAATTGTGATGACAAGGGTCATGGAGCATTCTGATGACAAGCTTGTGTAGTATTTTGATGACAATGGCATGGAGCTTTGGGATGAAAACAGCATGGGGCTTTGTGATGAAAAAGGCATGGAACCTTTTCGTCACAGTGTTCAAGGTGCATTCTGACGACAAGTGTCAGGGAGCATTGTGATGACAAGTGTATTGAGAATTGTGATGACAAAGGTCATGGAGCATTGTGATGAGAAGACCATGGATAATTGTGATGATGAGCGTCATGGGGTGTTGTGATGATAAGTGTTTTGCAACATTGTGATCACCAGGGTTTGGAGCATTGTGATGACAGAGGTCATGGAGCATTTTGATTTCACTGTGATGACAATAGCCTGAAGCATTATGATGATGGGCATGGTGCATTGTTATGACAGTGTTCATGGAGCATTGAGATGAAAAGGGGCATGGAGCATTGTGATTACAGGGGTCTTGGAGCATTGTGATGACAAGGGCATGGAGCATTGTGATGAGAAGTGCATGGAACATTCTGATGATATGCATCATGGAGCTTTGTGATGACAAGGGCATGGAGCATTATGATTACAGTGGTCTTGGAGCACTGTGATGAAAAGGGCATGGACCATTGTGATGAAAAAGGCATGGAGCCGTGTCATGACAGAGTTCATGGAGCATACTGACGACAAGTGTCAGGGAGCATTGTGATGAAAAGAGTATTGAGAATTGTGATGACAAAGGTCATGGAGCCTTGTGATGAGAAGACCATGGATAATAGTGATGATTAGCGTCATGGGGTTTTGTGATGATAAGTGTTATGCAACATTGTGATCACCAGGGTTTGGAGCATTGTGATGACAGAGGTCATGGAGCATTTTGATTTCATTGTGATGACAATAGCCTGAAGCATTATGATAATGGGCATGGTTCATTGTGATGACAGGGTTCATGGAGCATTGTGATGAAAAGGGGCATGGAGCATTGTGATTACAGGGGTTTGGAGCATTGTGATGAGAAGGGTCATGGAGCCTTGTGATGACAGGGGTCATGGAGCATTGTGATGACCAGGGAATGGAGCATGGTGATGACAAGGTCTTGGAGCATTGTGATGAGATGACCATGGAGACTTGTGATGACAAGTCTCATGGAGCATTCTGATGAAAAGGGTCATGGAGCATTGTGATTACAAGGGTATGGAGCATTGTGATGACAAGGGCATCGAGCATTGTGAGGAGAAGGCCATGGAACATTCTGATGACATGTGTCATGGAGCTTTGTGATGACAAGGGCATGGAGCACTGTGATTACTTGGCTCTTGGAGCATTGTGATGACAATGGTCATGGAGCCTTGTGATCACAAGGCCGTGGAACATTGTGATAGCAGGGGTCATGGAGCATTGTTGATAGAGGTAATGGAGCATTGTGATGAGAAGGGCATTGAGCATTGGTCTGAAATGTTTCATGGATTATTGTGATGAGAGTGGGCATGGAGCATTGTGATGACAAGGGCACGGTACACTGTGATACATGGGTCATGGAGGATGGTAATGACAAGGACATGGAGCATTATGATGAGAAGGGCATCGAGCATTGTGATGACAAGTGTCATGGAGATTTGTGATGACAAGGACATGGAGCAATGTGAAGAGAGGTTTCATGGAGCATTGTGATGACAATGACATGGAGCATTGTGATGCCAAGGGTCATGGAGCTTTGTGATGACAAAGGTCATGGAGCATTTTGATTTCACTGTGATGACAATAGCCTGAAGCATTATGATGATGGGCATGGTGCATTGTTATGACAGTGTTCATGGAGCATTGAGATGAAAAGGGGCATGGAGCATTGTGATTACAGGGGTCTTGGAGCATTGTGATGACAAGGGCATGGAGCATTGTGATGAGAAGTGCATGGAACATTCTGATGATATGCATCATGGAGCTTTGTGATGACAAGGGCAAGGAGCATTATGATTACAGTGGTCTTGGAGCACTGTGATGAAAAGGGCATGGATCATTGTGATGAAAAAGGCATGGAGCCTTGTCATGACAGAGTTCATGGAGCATACTGACGACAAGTGTCAGGGAGCATTGTGATGAAAAGAGTATTGAGAATTGTGATGACAAAGGTCATGGAGCCTTGTGATGAGAAGACCATGGATAAAAGTGGTGATTAGCATCATGGGGTTTTGTGATGATAAGTGTTATGCAACATTGTGATCACCAGGGTTTGGAGCATTGTGATGACAGAGGTCATGGAGCATTTTGATTTCATTGTGATGACAATAGCCTGAAGCATTATGATGATGGGCCTGGTTCATTGTGATGACAGGGTTCATGGAGCATTGTGATGAAATGGGGCATGGAGCATTGTGATTACAGGGGTTTGGAGCATTGTGATGAGAAGGGTCATGGAGCCTTGTGATGACAGGGGTCATGGAGCATTGTGATGACCAGGGAATGGAGCATGGTGATGACAAGGTCTTGGAGCATTGTGATGAGATGACCATGGAGACTTGTGATGACAAGTCTCATGGAGCATTCTGATGAAAAGGGTCATGGAGCATTGTGATTACAAGGGTATGGAGCATTGTGATGACAAGGGCATCGAGCATTGTGAGGAGAAGGCCATGGAACATTCTGATGACATGTGTCATGGAGCTTTGTGATGACAAGGGCATGGAGCATTGTGATTACTTGGCTCTTGGAGCATTGTGATGACAATGGTCATGGAGCCTTGTGATCACAAGGCCGTGGAACATTGTGATAGCAGGGGTCATGGAGCATTGTTGATAGAGGTAATGGAGCATTGTGATGAGAAGGGCATTGAGCATTGGTCTGAAATGTTTCATGGATTATTGTGATGAGAGTGGGCATGGAGCATTGTGATGACAAGGGCACGGTACACTGTGATACATGGGTCATGGAGGATTGTAATGACAAGGACATGGAGCATTATGATGAGAAGGGCATCGAGCATTGTGATGACAAGTGTCATGGAGATTTGTGATGACAAGGACATGGAGCAATGTGAAGAGAGGTTTCATGGAGCATTGTGATGACAATGACATGGAGCATTGTGATGCCAAGGGTCATGGAGCTTTGTGATGACAAAGGTCATGGAGCATTTTGATTTCACTGTGATGACAATAGCCTGAAGCATTATGATGATGGGCATGGTGCATTGTTATGACAGTGTTCATGGAGCATTGAGATGAAAAGGGGCATGGAGCATTGTGATTACAGGGGTCTTGGAGCATTGTGATGACAAGGGCATGGAGCATTGTGATGAGAAGTGCATGGAACATTCTGATGATATGCATCATGGAGCTTTGTGATGACAAGGGCAAGGAGCATTATGATTACAGTGGTCTTGGAGCACTGTGATGAAAAGGGCATGGATCATTGTGATGAAAAAGGCATGGAGCCTTGTCATGACAGAGATCATGGAGCATACTGACGACAAGTGTCAGGGAGCATTGTGATGAAAAGAGTATTGAGAATTGTGATGACAAAGGTCATGGAGCCTTGTGATGAGAAGACCATGGATAATAGTGGTGATTAGCATCATGGGGTTTTGTGATGATAAGTGTTATGCAACATTGTGATCACCAGGGTTTGGAGCATTGTGATGACAGAGGTCATGGAGCATTTTGATTTCATTGTGATGACAATAGCCTGAAGCATTATGATGATGGGCATGGTTCATTGTGATGACAGGGTTCATGGAGCATTGTGATGAAAAGGGGCATGGAGCATTGTGATTACAGGGGTTTGGAGCATTGTGATGAGAAGGGTCATGGAGCCTTGTGATGACAGGGGTCATGGAGCATTGTGATGACCAGGGAATGGAGCATGGTGATGACAAGGTCTTGGAGCATTGTGATGAGATGACCATGGAGACTTGTGATGACAAGTCTCATGGAGCATTCTGATGAAAAGGGGCATGGAGCATTGTGATTACAAGGGTATGGAGCATTGTGATGACAAGGGCATCGAGCATTGTGAGGAGAAGGCCATGGAACATTCTGATGACATGTGTCATGGAGCTTTGTGATGACAAGGGCATGGAGCATTGTGATTACTTGGCTCTTGGAGCATTGTGATGACAATGGTCATGGAGCCTTGTGATCACAAGGCCGTGGAACATTGTGATAGCAGGGGTCATGGAGCATTGTTGATAGAGGTAATGGAGCATTGTGATGAGAAGGGCATTGAGCATTGGTCTGAAATGTTTCATGGATTATTGTGATGAGAGTGGGCATGGAGCATTGTGATGACAAGGGCACGGTACACTGTGATACATGGGTCATGGAGGATTGTAATGACAAGGACATGGAGCATTATGATGAGAAGGGCATCGAGCATTGTGATGACAAGTGTCATGGAGATTTGTGATGACAAGGACATGGAGCAATGTGAAGAGAGGTTTTATGGAGCATTGTGATGACAATGACATGGAGCATTGTGATGCCAAGGGTCATGGAGCTTTGTGATGACAAAGGTCATGGAGCATTTTGATTTCACTGTGATGAAAATAGCCTGAAGCATTATGATGATGGGCATGGTGCATTGTTATGACAGTGTTCATGGAGCATTCAGATGAAAAGGGGCATGGAGCATTGTGATTACAGGGGTCTTGGAGCATTGTGATGACAAGGGCATGGAGCATTGTGATGAGAAGTGCATGGAACATTCTGATGATATGCATCATGGAGCTATGTGATGACAAGGGCAAGGAGCATTATGATTACAGTGGTCTTGGAGCACTGTGATGAAAAGGGCATGGATCATTGTGATGAAAAAGGCATGGAGCCTTGTCATGACAGAGTTCATGGAGCATACTGATGACAAGTGTCAGGGAGCATTGTGATGAAAAGAGTATTGAGAATTGTGATGACAAAGGTCATGGAGCCTTGTGATGAGAAGACCATGGATAATAGTGGTGATTAGCCTCATGGGGTTTTGTGATGATAAGTGTTATGCAACATTGTGATCACCAGGGTTTGGAGCATTGTGATGACAGAGGTCATGGAGCATTTTGATTTCATTGTGATGACAATAGCCTGAAGCATTATGATGATGGGCATGGTTCATTGTGATGACAGGGTTCATGGAGCATTGTGATGAAAAGGGGCATGGAGCATTGTGATTACAGGGTTTTGGAGTATTGTGATGAGAAGGGTCATGGAGCCTTGTGATGACAGGGGTCATGGAGCATTGTGATGACCAGGGAATGGAACATGGTGATGACAAGGTCTTGGAGCATTGTGATGAGATGACCATGGAGACTTGTGATGACAAGTCTCATGGAGCATTCTGATGAAAAGGGGCATGGAGCATTGTGATTACAAGGGTATGGAGCATTGTGATGACAAGGGCATCGAGCATTGTGAGGAGAAGGCCATGGAACATTCTGATGACATGTGTCATGGAGCTTTGTGATGACAAGGGCATGGAGCATTGTGATTACATGGCTCTTGGAGCATTGTGATGACAATGGTCATGGAGCCTTGTGATCACAAGGCCGTGGAACATTGTGATAGCAGGGGTCATGGAGCATTGTTGATAGAGGTAATGGAGCATTGTGATGAGAAGGGCATTGAGCATTGGTCTGAAATGTTTCATGGATTATTGTGATGAGAGTGGGCATGGAGCATTGTGATGACAAGGGCACGGTACACTGTGATACATGGGTCATGGAGGATTGTAATGACAAGGACATGGAGCATTATGATGAGAAGGGCATCGAGCATTGTGATGACAAGTGTCATGGAGATTTGTGATGACAAGGGCATGGAGCAATGTGAAGAGAGGTTTCATGGAGCATTGTGATGACAATGACATGGAGCATTGTGAGGCCAAGGGTCATGGAGCTTTGTGATGACAAAGGTCATGGAGCATTTTGATTTCACTGTGATGACAATAGCCTGAAGCATTATGATGATGGGCATGGTGCATTGTTATGACAGTGTTCATGGAGCATTGAGATGAAAAGGGGCATGGAGCATTGTGATTACAGGGTTCTTGGAGCATTGTGATGACAAGGGCATGGAGCATTGTGATGAGAAGTGCATGGAACATTCTGATGATATGCATCATGGAGCTTTGTGATGACAAGGGCAAGGAGCATTATGATTACAGTGGTCTTGGAGAACTGTGATGAAAAGGGCATGGATCATTGTGATGAAAAAGGCATGGAGCCTTGTCATGACAGAGTTCTTGGAGCATACTGACGACAAGTGTCAGGGAGCATTGTGATGACAAGGGAATGGAGCATGGTGATGACAAGGTCTTGGAGCATTGTGATGAGTTGACCATGGAGACTTGTGATGACAAATATCATGGAGCCTTCTGATGAAAAGGGGCATGGAGCATTGTGATTACGAGTGTCTTGGAGCATTGTGATGACAAGGGCATGGAACATTGTGAGGAGATGGCCATGGAACATTCTGATGACATGTGTCATGGAGCTTTGTGATGACAAGGGCATGGAGCATTGTGATTACATGGGTCTTGGAGCATTGTGATGACAATGGTCATGGAGCCTTGTGATCACAAGGCCGTGGAACATTGTGATGGCAGGGGTCATGGAGCATTGTTGATAGAGGTAATGGAGCATTGTGATGAGAAGGGCATTGAGCATTGGTCTGAAATGTTTCATGGATTATTGTGATGAGAGTGGGCATGGAGCATTGTGATGACAAGGGCACGGTACACTGTGATACATGGGTCATGGAGGATTGTAATGACAAAGACATGGAGCATTATGATGAGAAGGGCATCGAGCATTGTGATGACAAGTGTAATGGAGATTTGTGATGACAAGGACATGGAGCAATGTGAAGAGAAGTTTCATGGAGCATTGTGATGACAATGACATGGAGCATTGTGATGCCAAGGGTCATGGAGCTTTGTGATGACAAAGGTCATGGAGCATTTTGATTTCACTGTGATGACAATAGCCTGAAGCATTATGATGATGGGCAAGGTGCATTGTTATGACAGTGTTCATGGAGCATTGAGATGAAAAGGGGCATGGAGCATTGTGATTACAGGGGTCTTGGAGCATTGTGATGACAAGGGCATGGAGCATTGTGATGAGAAGTGCATGGAACATTCTGATGATATGCATCATGGAGCTTTGTGATGACAAGGGCAAGGAGCATTATGATTACAGTGGTCTTGGAGCACTGTGATGAAAAGGGCATGGATCATTGTGATGAAAAAGGCATGGAGCCTTGTCATGACAGAGATCATGGAGCATACTGACGACAAGTGTCAGGGAGCATTGTGATGAAAAGAGTATTGAGAATTGTGATGACAAAGGTCATGGAGCCTTGTGATGAGAAGACCATGGATAATAGTGGTGATTAGCATCATGGGGTTTTGTGATGATAAGTGTTATGCAACATTGTGATCACCAGGGTTTGGAGCATTGTGATGACAGAGGTCATGGAGCATTTTGATTTCATTGTGATGACAATAGCCTGAAGCATTATGATGATGGGCATGGTTCATTGTGATGACAGGGTTCATGGAGCATTGTGATGAAAAGGGGCATGGAGCATTGTGATTACAGGGGTTTGGAGCATTGTGATGAGAAGGGTCATGGAGCCTTGTGATGACAGGGGTCATGGAGCATTGTGATGACCAGGGAATGGAGCATGGTGATGACAAGGTCTTGGAGCATTGTGATGAGATGACCATGGAGACTTGTGATGACAAGTCTCATGGAGCATTCTGATGAAAAGGGGCATGGAGCATTGTGATTACAAGGGTATGGAGCATTGTGATGACAAGGGCATCGAGCATTGTGAGGAGAAGGCCATGGAACATTCTGATGACATGTGTCATGGAGCTTTGTGATGACAAGGGCATGGAGCATTGTGATTACTTGGCTCTTGGAGCATTGTGATGACAATGGTCATGGAGCCTTGTGATCACAAGGCCGTGGAACATTGTGATAGCAGGGGTCATGGAGCATTGTTGATAGAGGTAATGGAGCATTGTGATGAGAAGGGCATTGAGCATTGGTCTGAAATGTTTCATGGATTATTGTGATGAGAGTGGGCATGGAGCATTGTGATGACAAGGGCACGGTACACTGTGATACATGGGTCATGGAGGATTGTAATGACAAGGACATGGAGCATTATGATGAGAAGGGCATCGAGCATTGTGATGACAAGTGTCATGGAGATTTGTGATGACAAGGACATGGAGCAATGTGAAGAGAGGTTTTATGGAGCATTGTGATGACAATGACATGGAGCATTGTGATGCCAAGGGTCATGGAGCTTTGTGATGACAAAGGTCATGGAGCATTTTGATTTCACTGTGATGAAAATAGCCTGAAGCATTATGATGATGGGCATGGTGCATTGTTATGACAGTGTTCATGGAGCATTCAGATGAAAAGGGGCATGGAGCATTGTGATTACAGGGGTCTTGGAGCATTGTGATGACAAGGGCATGGAGCATTGTGATGAGAAGTGCATGGAACATTCTGATGATATGCATCATGGAGCTATGTGATGACAAGGGCAAGGAGCATTATGATTACAGTGGTCTTGGAGCACTGTGATGAAAAGGGCATGGATCATTGTGATGAAAAAGGCATGGAGCCTTGTCATGACAGAGTTCATGGAGCATACTGATGACAAGTGTCAGGGAGCATTGTGATGAAAAGAGTATTGAGAATTGTGATGACAAAGGTCATGGAGCCTTGTGATGAGAAGACCATGGATAATAGTGGTGATTAGCCTCATGGGGTTTTGTGATGATAAGTGTTATGCAACATTGTGATCACCAGGGTTTGGAGCATTGTGATGACAGAGGTCATGGAGCATTTTGATTTCATTGTGATGACAATAGCCTGAAGCATTATGATGATGGGCATGGTTCATTGTGATGACAGGGTTCATGGAGCATTGTGATGAAAAGGGGCATGGAGCATTGTGATTACAGGGTTTTGGA
This sequence comes from Mesoplodon densirostris, assembly GCF_025265405.1. NCBI lineage: Eukaryota > Metazoa > Chordata > Mammalia > Artiodactyla > Ziphiidae > Mesoplodon > Mesoplodon densirostris. The sequence goes on from NW_026778196.1 coordinate 11,130,350, forward strand.
GTATTGTGATGAGAAGGGTCATGGAGCCTTGTGATGACAGGGGTCATGGAGCATTGTGATGACCAGGGAATGGAACATGGTGATGACAAGGTCTTGGAGCATTGTGATGAGATGACCATGGAGACTTGTGATGACAAGTCTCATGGAGCATTCTGATGAAAAGGGGCATGGAGCATTGTGATTACAAGGGTATGGAGCATTGTGATGACAAGGGCATCGAGCATTGTGAGGAGAAGGCCATGGAACATTCTGATGACATGTGTCATGGAGCTTTGTGATGACAAGGGCATGGAGCATTGTGATTACATGGCTCTTGGAGCATTGTGATGACAATGGTCATGGAGCCTTGTGATCACAAGGCCGTGGAACATTGTGATAGCAGGGGTCATGGAGCATTGTTGATAGAGGTAATGGAGCATTGTGATGAGAAGGGCATTGAGCATTGGTCTGAAATGTTTCATGGATTATTGTGATGAGAGTGGGCATGGAGCATTGTGATGACAAGGGCACGGTACACTGTGATACATGGGTCATGGAGGATTGTAATGACAAGGACATGGAGCATTATGATGAGAAGGGCATCGAGCATTGTGATGACAAGTGTCATGGAGATTTGTGATGACAAGGGCATGGAGCAATGTGAAGAGAGGTTTCATGGAGCATTGTGATGACAATGACATGGAGCATTGTGAGGCCAAGGGTCATGGAGCTTTGTGATGACAAAGGTCATGGAGCATTTTGATTTCACTGTGATGACAATAGCCTGAAGCATTATGATGATGGGCATGGTGCATTGTTATGACAGTGTTCATGGAGCATTGAGATGAAAAGGGGCATGGAGCATTGTGATTACAGGGTTCTTGGAGCATTGTGATGACAAGGGCATGGAGCATTGTGATGAGAAGTGCATGGAACATTCTGATGATATGCATCATGGAGCTTTGTGATGACAAGGGCAAGGAGCATTATGATTACAGTGGTCTTGGAGAACTGTGATGAAAAGGGCATGGATCATTGTGATGAAAAAGGCATGGAGCCTTGTCATGACAGAGTTCTTGGAGCATACTGACGACAAGTGTCAGGGAGCATTGTGATGACAAGGGAATGGAGCATGGTGATGACAAGGTCTTGGAGCATTGTGATGAGTTGACCATGGAGACTTGTGATGACAAATATCATGGAGCCTTCTGATGAAAAGGGGCATGGAGCATTGTGATTACGAGTGTCTTGGAGCATTGTGATGACAAGGGCATGGAACATTGTGAGGAGATGGCCATGGAACATTCTGATGACATGTGTCATGGAGCTTTGTGATGACAAGGGCATGGAGCATTGTGATTACATGGGTCTTGGAGCATTGTGATGACAATGGTCATGGAGCCTTGTGATCACAAGGCCGTGGAACATTGTGATGGCAGGGGGCATGGAGCATTGTTGATAGAGGTAATGGAGCATTGTGATGAGAAGGGCATTGAGCATTGGTCTGAAATGTTTCATGGATTATTTTGATGAGAGTGGGCATGGAGCATTGTGATGACAAGGGCACGGTACACTATGATACATGGGTCATGGAGGATTGTAATGACAAGGACATGGAGCATTATGATGAGAAGGGCATCGAGCATTGTGATGACAAGTGTCATGGAGATTTGTGATGACAAGGGCATGGAGCAATGTGAAGAGAGGTTTCATGGAGCATTGTGATGACAATGACATGGAGCATTGTGATGCCAAGGGTCATGGAGCTTTGTGATGACAAATGTCATGGAGCATTTTGATGACCAGCGTGTGGTGCATTGTTATGAGTAGGGCAGGGAGCATTTTGATGACAGGGTCATGCAGCAATTTGATGAAAAGTGCAATGAAACATTTTGATGACAGTGGTTATAGAACACTGTGATTCCAGGGGTCATGGAGCTTTGGGATGAAAAGGGTCATGGAGCATTTTGATGACAGTGGTTATGGAACATTGTGATGTCAGGGGTTATGGAACATTGTGCTGATAAGGGGATGTAGCATTGTGATAACAGGGGTCATGGAACATTGTGATAACAGGGTTGAGGGAGGAATGTGATGACTAGTGATGGAACATTGTGATATCTCATGTGAGAGAGCATTTGGATGAGAAGTGCATGGAGCATTGTGATTGCAGGGGTCTTGGAGCATTGCGATGAAAAGGCATGGATCATTGTGATGATAAAGGCATGGAGCCTTGTCATGACAGGGTTCATGGAGCATACTGACGACAAGTGTCAGGGAGCATTGTGAAGAAAAGTGTATTGAGCATCATGATGACAAAGATCATGGAGCATTGTGATGATAAGACCATGGAAAATTGTGATGATGAGCGTCTTTGGGTGCTGTGATGATAAGTTTTATGGAACATTGTGATCACAAGGTTTTGTAGCATTATGATGTCAGAGGTCATGTAGAATATTAATTTCATTGTGATGACAATAGACTGAAGTATTATGATGATGGGCATCGTGCACTGTGATGACAGGGTTCAGGGCGCATTGAGATGAAAAGGGGCATGGAGCATTGTGATGACCAGTGTCATGGAGCATTGTGCTGAGAAAGGCATAGAGCATTGTGATGACAAGGGTCAAAGAGCATTGTGATGAAAAGTTCATGGAGCATTGGGGTTAAAAAGGTCACAGAGACTGTTGATGGTGAGGGCATGGACCACTGTGATGACAAAGTTCATGAAGCATTGTGATGACTGGAGTAACGGAGCATTGTGATGACAGGGGTCATGGAGCATTGTGATAACAAGGGCATGGAGCATTGTCATGACAAGGGCATGGAACATTGGTCTAATAACTTTCATGGTTTGTTGCGATGACAGTTGGAATGGCCTATTGTGATAACAAGGGCATGGAGCATTGTGATGACCAGGTCATGCAGTATTGTGAAGATAAGTGTCAGGGAGCATTGTGATGACATATGTAATGGCCCATTGTGATGACAATGGCATGTAGCACTGTGATGCCAAGTGTCATGGAGGATTCTGATGAGAAAGGTAATGGAGCATTGTGATGACAAGGGTCCGGGAGCATTCTGATGACAAGCTTGTGGAGTATTTTGATGACAATGGTATGGAACATTGTGATGAAAATGGCATGGGGCATTGTGATGAAAAAAGCATGGAGCCTTTTCGTGATGGGTTTCAAGGAGCATTCTGATGACAAGTGTCAGGGAGCATTGTGATCACAAGTGTATTGAGAATTGTGATGACAAAGGTCATGGAGCATTGTGATGAAAAGGGCATGGAGTATTGTGATGACAGGCATCATGGAGCGTTGTGATGACAAGTGTTATGGAACAATGTGATCACAAGGGTTTGGAGCATTGTGATGACAGAGGTCATGGATCATTTTGATTTCAAGGAGCATGGAGCATTGTGAAGACAAGGGCATGAAGCAATGTGATCCCAAGGTTGATGGAGGATTGTGATGACAATGGAAATGGAGTATTGTGATGACAAGCGCATAGAGGATTGTAATGACAAGGTCATTTAGCATTTTGCTGACAAAGACATGGAGCATTGTGATGACAATGGCATGGAGCATTGTGATGCCAAGTGTTATGGAGGATTCTGATGACAATGATAATGGAGCATTGTGATGACAATGGCTTGGAGCATTGTGATGACAAGGGTCAGGGAGCATTGTGCTGACAAGTGCATGGAGAATTGTGATGACAAGGGTCATGGAGCATTCTGATGACAAGCTTGTGTAGTATTTTGATGACAATGGCATGGAGCTTTGGGATGAAAACCGCATGGGGCTTTGTGATGAAAAAGGCATGAAGCCTTTTCGTCACAGGGTTCAAGGTGCATTCTGACGACAAGTGTCAGGGAGCATTGTGATGACAAGTGTATTGAGAATTGTGATGACAAAGGTCATGGAGCATTGTGATGAGAAGACCATGGATAATTGTGATGATGAGCGTCATGGGGTGTTGTGATGATAAGTGTTTTGCAACATTGTGATCACCAGGGTTTGGAGCATTGTGATGACAGATGTCATGGAGCATTTTGATTTCACTGTGATGACAATAGCCTGAAGCATTATGATGATGGGCATGGTGCATTGTTATGACAGTGTTCATGGAGCATTGAGATGAAAAGGGGCATGGAGCATTGTGATTACAGGGGTCTTGGAGCATTGTGATGACAAGGGCATGGAGCATTGTGATGAGAAGTGCATGGAACATTCTGATGATATGCATCATGGAGCTTTCTGATGACAAGGGCAAGGAGCATTATGATTACAGTGGTCTTGGAGCACTGTGATGAAAAGGGCATGGATCATTGTGATGAAAAAGGCATGGAGCCTTGTCATGACAGAGTTCATGGAGCATACTGACGACAAGTGTCAGGGAGCATTGTGATGAAAAGAGTATTGAGAATTGTGATGACATAGGTCATGGAGCCTTGTGATGAGAAGACCATGGATAAAAGTGATGATTAGCGTCATGGGGTTTTGTGATGATAAGTGTTATGCAACATTGTGATCACCAGGGTTTGGAGCATTGTGATGACAGAGGTCATGGAGCATTTTGATTTCATTGTGATGACAATAGCCTGAAGCATTATGATGATGGGCATGGTTCATTGTGATGACAGGGTTCATGGAGCATTGTGATGAAAAGGGGCATGGAGCATTGTGATTACAGGGGTTTGGAGCATAGTGATGAGAAGGGTCATGGAGCCTTGTGATGACAGGGGTCATGGAGCATTGTGATGACCAGGGAATGGAGCATGGTGATGACAAGGTCTTGGAGCATTGTGATGAGATGACCATGGAGACTTGTGATGACAAGTCTCATGGAGCATTCTGATGAAAAGGGGCATGGAGCATTGTGATTACAAGGGTATGGAGCATTGTGATGATAAGGGCACCGAGCATTGTGAGGAGAAGGCCATGGAACATTCTGATGACATGTGTCATGGAGCTTTGTGATGACAAGGGCATGGAGCATTGTGATTACATGGCTCTTGGAGCATTGTGATGACAATGGTCATGGAGCCTTGTGATCACAAGGCCGTGGAACATTGTGATAGCAGGGGTCATGGAGCATTGTTGATAGAGGTAATGGAGCATTGTGATGAGAAGGGCATTGAGCATTGGTCTGAAATGTTTCATGGATTATTGTGATGAGAGTGGGCATGGAGCATTGTGATGACAAGGGCACGGTACACTGTGATACATGGGTCATGGAGGATTGTAATGACAAGGACATGGAGCATTATGATGAGAAGGGCATCGAGCATTGTGATGACAAGTGTCATGGAGATTTGTGATGACAAGGGCATGGAGCAATGTGAAGAGAGGTTTCATGGAGCATTGTGATGACAATGACATGGAGCATTGTGATGCCAAGGGTCATGGAGCTTTGTGATGACAAAGGTCATGGAGCATTTTGATTTCACTGTGATGACAATAGCCTGAAGCAGTATGATGATGGGCATGGTGCATTGTTATGACAGTGTTCATGGAGCATTGAGATGAAAAGGGGCATGGAGCATTGTGATTACAGGGGTCTTGGAGCATTGTGATGACAAGGGCATGGAGCATTGTGATGAGAAGTGCATAGAACATTCTGATGATATGCATCATGGAGCTTTGTGATGACAAGGGCAAGGAGCATTATGAGTACAGTGGTCTTGGGGAACTGTGATGAAAAGGGCATGGATCATTGTGATGAAAAAGGCATGGAGCCTTGTCATGACAGAGTTCATGGAGCATACTGACGACAAGTGTCAGGGAGCATTGTGATGACAAGGGAATGGAGCATGGTGATGACAAGGTCTTGGAGCATTGTGATGAGTTGACCATGGAGACTTGTGATGACAAATATCATGGAGCCTTCTGATGAAAAGGGGCATGGAGCATTGTGATTACGAGTGTCTTGGAGCATTGTGATGACAAGGGCATGGAACATTGTGAGGAGATGGCCATGGAACATTCTGATGACATGTGTCATGGAGCTTTGTGATGACAAGGGCATGGAGCATTGTGATTACATGGGTCTTGGAGCATTGTGATGACAATGGTCATGGAGCCTTGTGATCACAAGGCCGTGGAACATTGTGATGGCAGGGGGCATGGAGCATTGTTGATAGAGGTAATGGAGCATTGTGATGAGAAGGGCATTGAGCATTGGTCTGAAATGTTTCATGGATTATTTTGATGAGAGTGGGCATGGAGCATTGTGATGACAAGGGCACGGTACACTGTGATACATGGGTCATGGAGGATTGTAATGACAAGGACATGGAGCATTATGATGAGAAGGGCATCGAGCATTGTGATGACAAGTGTCATGGAGATTTGTGATGACAAGGGCATGGAGCAATGTGAAGAGAGGTTTCATGGAGCATTGTGATGACAATGACATGGAGCATTGTGATGCCAAGGGTCATGGAGCTTTGTGATGACAAAGGTCATGGAGCATTTTGATGACCAGCGTGTGGTGCATTGTTATGAGTAGGGCAGGGAGCATTTTGATGACAGGGTCATGCAGCAATTTGATGAAAAGTGCAATGAAACATTTTGATGACAGTGGTTATAGAACACTGTGATTCCAGGGGTCATGGAGCTTTGGGATGAAAAGGGTCATGGAGCATTTTGATGACAGTGGTTATGGAACATTGTGATGTCAGGGGTTATGGAACATTGTGCTGATAAGGGGATGTAGCATTGTGATAACAGGGGTCATGGAACATTGTGATAACAGGGTTGAGGGAGGAATGTGATGACTAGTGATGGAACATTGTGATATCTCATGTGAGAGAGCATTTGGATGAGAAGTGCATGGAGCATTGTGATTGCAGGGGTCTTGGAGCATTGCGATGAAAAGGCATGGATCATTGTGATGATAAAGGCATGGAGCCTTGTCATGACAGGGTTCATGGAGCATACTGACGACAAGTGTCAGGGAGCATTGTGAAGAAAAGTGTATTGAGCATCATGATGACAAAGATCATGGAGCATTGTGATGATAAGACCATGGATAATTGTGATGATGAGCGTCTTTGGGTGCTGTGATGATAAGTTTTATGGAACATTGTGATCACAAGGTTTTGTAGCATTATGATGTCAGAGGTCATGTAGAATATTAATTTCATTGTGATGACAATAGACTGAAGTATTATGATGATGGGCATCGTGCACTGTGATGACAGGGTTCAGGGCGCATTGAGATGAAAAGGGGCATGGAGCATTGTGATGACCAGTGTCATGGAGCATTGTGCTGAGAAAGGCATAGAGCATTGTGATGACAAGGGTCAAAGAGCATTGTGATGAAAAGTTCATGGAGCATTGGGGTTAAAAAGGTCACAGAGACTGTTGATGGTGAGGGCATGGACCACTGTGATGACAAAGTTCATGAAGCATTGTGATGACTGGAGTAACGGAGCATTGTGATGACAGGGGTCATGGAGCATTGTGATAACAAGGGCATGGAGCATTGTCATGACAAGGGCATGGAACATTGGTCTAATAACTTTCATGGTTTGTTGCGATGACAGTTGGAATGGCCTATTGTGATAACAAGGGCATGGAGCATTGTGATGACCAGGTCATGCAGTATTGTGAAGATAAGTGTCAGGGAGCATTGTGATGACATATGTAATGGCCCATTGTGATGACAATGGCATGTAGCACTGTGATGCCAAGTGTCATGGAGGATTCTGATGAGAAAGGTAATGGAGCATTGTGATGACAAGGGTCCGGGAGCATTCTGATGACAAGCTTGTGGAGTATTTTGATGACAATGGTATGGAACATTGTGATGAAAATGGCATGGGGCATTGTGATGAAAAAAGCATGGAGCCTTTTCGTGATGGGTTTCAAGGAGCATTCTGATGACAAGTGTCAGGGAGCATTGTGATCACAAGTGTATTGAGAATTGTGATGACAAAGGTCATGGAGCATTGTGATGAAAAGGGCATGGAGTATTGTGATGACAGGCATCATGGAGCGTTGTGATGACAAGTGTTATGGAACAATGTGATCACAAGGGTTTGGAGCATTGTGATGACAGAGGTCATGGATCATTTTGATTTCAAGGAGCATGGAGCATTGTGAAGACAAGGGCATGAAGCAATGTGATCCCAAGGTTGATGGAGGATTGTGATGACAATGGAAATGGAGTATTGTGATGACAAGCGCATAGAGGATTGTAATGACAAGGTCATTTAGCATTTTGCTGACAAAGACATGGAGCATTGTGATGACAATGGCATGGAGCATTGTGATGCCAAGTGTTATGGAGGATTCTGATGACAATGATAATGGAGCATTGTGATGACAATGGCTTGGAGCATTGTGATGACAAGGGTCAGGGAGCATTGTGCTGACAAGTGCATGGAGAATTGTGATGACAAGGGTCATGGAGCATTCTGATGACAAGCTTGTGTAGTATTTTGATGACAATGGCATGGAGCTTTGGGATGAAAACAGCATGGGGCTTTGTGATGAAAAAGGCATGAAGCCTTTTCGTCACAGGGTTCAAGGTGCATTCTGACGACAAGTGTCAGGGAGCATTGTGATGACAAGTGTATTGAGAATTGTGATGACAAAGGTCATGGAGCATTGTGATGAGAAGACCATGGATAATTGTGATGATGAGCGTCATGGGGTGTTGTGATGATAAGTGTTTTGCAACATTGTGATCACCAGGGTTTGGAGCATTGTGATGACAGATGTCATGGAGCATTTTGATTTCACTGTGATGACAATAGCCTGAAGCATTATGATGATGGGCATGGTGCATTGTTATGACAGTGTTCATGGAGCATTGAGATGAAAAGGGGCATGGAGCATTGTGATTACAGGGGTCTTGGAGCATTGTGATGACAAGGGCATGGAGCATTGTGATGAGAAGTGCATGGAACATTCTGATGATATGCATCATGGAGCTTTCTGATGACAAGGGCAAGGAGCATTATGATTACAGTGGTCTTGGAGCACTGTGATGAAAAGGGCATGGATCATTGTGATGAAAAAGGCATGGAGCCTTGTCATGACAGAGTTCATGGAGCATACTGACGACAAGTGTCAGGGAGCATTGTGATGAAAAGAGTATTGAGAATTGTGATGACATAGGTCATGGAGCCTTGTGATGAGAAGACCATGGATAAAAGTGATGATTAGTGTCATGGGGTTTTGTGATGATAAGTGTTATGCAACATTGTGATCACCAGGGTTTGGAGCATTGTGATGACAGAGGTCATGGAGCATTTTGATTTCATTGTGATGACAATAGCCTGAAGCATTATGATGATGGGCATGGTTCATTGTGATGACAGGGTTCATGGAGCATTGTGATGAAAAGGGGCATGGAGCATTGTGATTACAGGGGTTTGGAGCATTGTGATGAGAAGGGTCATGGAGCCTTGTGATGACAGGGGTCATGGAGCATTGTGATGACCAGGGAATGGAGCATGGTGATGACAAGGTCTTGGAGCATTGTGATGAGATGACCATGGAGACTTGTGATGACAAGTCTCATGGAGCATTCTGATGAAAAGGGGCATGGAGCATTGTGATTACAAGGGTATGGAGCATTGTGATGATAAGGGCACCGAGCATTGTGAGGAGAAGGCCATGGAACATTCTGATGACATGTGTCATGGAGCTTTGTGATGACAAGGGCATGGAGCATTGTGATTACATGGCTCTTGGAGCATTGTGATGACAATGGTCATGGAGCCTTGTGATCACAAGGCCGTGGAACATTGTGATAGCAGGGGTCATGGAGCATTGTTGATAGAGGTAATGGAGCATTGTGATGAGAAGGGCATTGAGCATTGGTCTGAAATGTTTCATGGATTATTGTGATGAGAGTGGGCATGGAGCATTGTGATGACAAGGGCACGGTACACTGTGATACATGGGTCATGGAGGATTGTAATGACAAGGACATGGAGCATTATGATGAGAAGGGCATCGAGCATTGTGATGACAAGTGTCATGGAGATTTGTGATGACAAGGACATGGAGCAATGTGAAGAGAGGTTTCATGGAGCATTGTGATGACAATGACATGGAGCATTGTGATGCCAAGGGTCATGGAGCTTTGTGATGACAAAGGTCATGGAGCATTTTGATGACCAGCGTGTGGTGCATTGTTATGAGTAGGGCAGGGAGCATTTTGATGACAGGGTCATGCAGCAATTTGATGAAAAGTGCAATGGAACATTTTGATGACAGTGGTTATAGAACACTGTGATTCCAGGGGTCATGGAGCTTTGGGATGAAAAGGGTCATGGAGCATTTTGATGACAGTGGTTATGGAACATTGTGATGTCAGGGGTCATGGAACATTCTGCTGATAAGGGGATGTAGCATTGTGATAACAGGGGTCATGGAACATTGTGATAACAGGGTTGAGGGAGGAATGTGATGACTAGTGATGGAACATTGTGATATCTCATGTGAGAGAGCATTTGGATGAGAAGTGCATGGAGCATTGTGATTGCAGGGGTCTTGGAGCATTGCGATGAAAAGGCATGGATCATTGTGATGATAAAGGCATGGAGCCTTGTCATGACAGGGTTCATGGAGCATACTGACGACAAGTGTCAGGGAGCATTGTGATGAAAAGTGTATTGAGCATCGTGATGACAAAGATCATGGAGCATTGTGATGATAAGACCATGGATAATTGTGATGATGAGCGTCATGGGTTGCTGTGATGATAAGTTTTATGGAACATTGTGATCACAAGGGTTTGTAGCATTATGATATCAGAGGTCATGGAGAATATTAATTTCATTGTGATGACAATAGACTGAAGTATTATGATGATGGGCATCGTGCACTGTGATGACAGGGTTCAGGGAGCATTGAGATGAAAAGGGGCATGGAGCCTTGTGATGACCAGGGTCATGGAGGATTGTGCTGAGAAAGGCATAGAGCATTGTGATGACAAGGGTCAAAGAGCATTGTGATGAAAAGTTCATGGAGCATTGGGGTTAAAAAGGTCACAGAGACTGTTGATGGTGAGGGCATGGACCACTGTGATGACAAAGTTCATGAAGCATTGTGATGACTGGAGTAACGGAGCATTGTGATGACAGGGGTCATGGAGCATTGTGATAACAAGGGCATGGAGCATTGTGATGACAAGGGCATGGAACATTGGTCTAATAACTTTCATGGTTTGTTGCGATGACAGTTGGAATGGCCTATTGTGATAACAAGGGCATGGAGCATTGTGATGACCAGGTCATGCAGTATTGTGAAGATAAGTGTCAGGGAGCATTGTGATGACATATGTAATGGCCCATTGTGATGACAATGGCATGTAGCACTGTGATGCCAAGTGTCATGGAGGATTCTGATGAGAAAGGTAATGGAGCATTGTGATGACAAGGGTCCAGGAGCATTCTGATGACAAGCTTGTGGAGTATTTTGATGACAATGGTATGGAACATTGTGATGAAAATGGCATGGGGCATTGTGATGAAAAAAGCATGGAGCCTTTTCGTGATGGGTTTCAAGGAGCATTCTGATGACAAGTGTCAGGGAGCATTGTGATCACAAGTGTATTGAGAATTGTGATGACAAAGGTCATGGAGCATTGTGATGAAAAGGGCATGGAGTATTGTGATGACAGGCATCATGGAGCGTTGTGATGACAAGTGTTATGGAACAATGTGATCACAAGGGTTTGGAGCATTGTGATGACAGAGCTCATGGATAATTTTGATTTCAAGGAGCATGGAGCATTGTGATGACAAGGGCATGAAGCAATGTGATCCCAAGGTTGATGGAGGATTGTGATGACAATGGAAATGGAGTATTGTGATGACAAGCGCATAGAGGATTGTAATGACAAGGTCATTTAGCATTTTGCTGACAAAGACATGGAGCATTGTGATGACAATGGCATTAAGCATTGTGATGCCAAGTGTCATGGGGGATTCTGATGACAATGGTAATGGAGCATTGTGATGACAATGGCTTGGAGCATTGTGATGATAAGGGTCAGGGAGCATTGTGCTGACAAGTGCATGGAGAATTGTGATGACAAGGGTCATGGAGCATTCTGATAACAAGCCTGTGGTGTATTTTGATGACAATGGCATGCAGCATTGGGATGAAAATGGCATGTGGCTTTGTGATGAAAAAGACATGGAGCCTTTTTGTGACAGGGTTCATGAAGCATTCTGACGACAAGTGTCAGCGAGCATTGTGATGACAAGTTTATTGAGAATTTTGATGACAAAAGTCATGGAGCCTTGTGATGAGACGACCATGGATCATTGTGATGATGAGCGTCATGGGGTGTTGTGATGATAAGAGTTATGCAACATTGTGATCACCAGGATTTTGAGCATTGTGATGACAGAGGTCATGGAGCATTTTGATTTGATTGTGATGACAATTGCCTGAAGCATTATGATGATGGGCATTGTTCATTGTGCTGACAGGGTTCATAAGAGCATTGAGATGAAAAGGGGCATGGAGCATTGTGATTACAGGGGTCTTAGTGCTTTGTGATGACAAGAGCAGGGAGCATTGTGATGAGAAGTCCATGGAACATTCTGATGACATGCGTCATGGAGCTTTGGATGGCAAGGGCATGGAGCATTGTGATTACAGGGGTCTTGGAGCATTGTGATGAAAAGGGCATGGATCATTGTGATGAAAAAGGCATGGAGCCTTGTCATGACAGGGTTCATGGAGTATATTGACGACAAGTGTCAGGGAGCACTGTGATGAAAAGTGTATTGAGAATTGTGATGACAAATGTCATGGAGAATTGTCATGAAAAGTGTATGGAATATTGTGATGACAGGCATCTTGGAGCGTTGTGAGGACAAGTGTTATGGAACATTGTGATCACAAGGGTTTGGAGCATTGTGATGACAGAGGTCATGGATCATTTTGATTTCAAGGAGCATGTAGCATTGTGATGACAAGGGCATGAAGCAATGTGATCCCAAGGTTCATGGAGGATTGTGATGACAATGGTAATCGAGTATTGTGATGACAATCGCATAGAGCATTGTAATGACAAAGTTATATAGCATTTTGCTGACAAAGGCATGGAGCATTGTGATGACAGGTGTCATGGAGCACTGTGATGACAAGCGTCACGGAGCACTGTGAATACAGGGGTCATGGAACATTGGGATGACAAGGGCATGGATCATTGTGATGACAAGGGTCATGGAGCATTGGGCTGAAAATGTTCATGGAGTATTGTGATGACAGGGGTCATGGAGCATTGTGATTACAGGGGTCTTGGAGCATTGTGATGACAAGAGTCCCAGATCATTGTGTTGTCAGGTGTCATGGAGTGTTGTGATGACAGTGGTCATGGAGCATTGTGATGATATTGGTCATGGAGCATTGTGATGAGAAGGTCATGGAGCATTGGGCTGAAAATATTCATGGAGTATTGTGATGACAGGAGTAATGGAGCATTGTGATGACAAGGGAATGGAGCATGGTGATGACAAGGTCTTGGAGCATTGTGATGAGTTGACCATGGAGACTTGTGATGACAAATATCATGGAGCCTTCTGATGAAAAGGGGCATGGAGCATTGTGATTACGAGTGTCTTGGAGCATTGTGATGACAAGGGCATGGAGCATTGTGAGGAGAAGGCAATGGAACATTCTGATGACATGCATCATGGAGCTCTGTGATGACAAGGGCATGGAGCATTGTGATTACATGGGTCTTGGAGCATTGTGATGACAATGGTCATTTAGTCTTGTGATCACAAGGCCGTGGAACATTGTGATGGCAGGGGTCATGGAGCATTGTTGACAGTGGTAATGGAGCATTGTGATGAGAAGTGCATTGAGCATTGGTCTGAAATGTTTCATGGATTATTGTGATGACAGTGGGCATGGCGCATTTTGATGACAAGGCCACGGTACACTGTGATACATGGGTGATGGAGGATTGTAATGACAAGGACATGGAGCATTGTGATGAGAAGGGCATCGAGCATTGTGATGACAAGTGTCATGGAGGTTTGTGATGACAAGTGCATGGAGCAATATGATGAGAGGGTTCATGGAGCATTGTGATGTCCATGGCATGGAGCATTGTGATGCCAAGGGTCATGGAGCTTAGTGATGACCATGGTCATGGAGCATTTTGATGACACGTGTGTGGTGCATTGTGATGAGAAGGGCAGGGAGCATTTTGATGACAGGGTCATGCAGCAATTTGATGAAAAGTGTAATGTAATATTTTGATGACAGGGGTTATAGAACATTGTGATGCCAGGGGTCATAGGGCTTTGGGGTGAAAATGGTCATGGAGCATTTTGACGACAGGGGTTATGGAACATTGTGATGTCAGGGGTCATGGAAAATTGTGCTGATAAGGGGATGTAGCATTGTGATGACAGGGGTCATGGAACATTGTGATAACAGGGGTGAGGGAGGATTGTGATGACAAGTGATGGAACATTGTGATATCTCATGTGAGAGAGCATTTGGATGAGAAGTGCATGGAGCATTGTGATTACAAGGTTTATGGAGCATAGCGATGACAAGGTTGTGGATCATTGTGATGAAAAGCACATGGCACATTGTGATGACAAGGGTCATGGAGCATTGTTCTGACAAAGGCATGGAGCATTGTGATGACAAGGGTCACGGAGAATTGTGATGAAATTTTCATGGAGCATTGTGGTTACAAAAGTCCCAGAGCCTTGCGATGACGCAGGCATGGACCGTTGTGATGACAAACGTTATGAAGCATTGTGACGACTGGAGTCACGGAGCATTGTGATGACAAGGGTCATGGAGCATTGTGATGATAAGAGCATGGATCATTGTGATGACAGGGGCATGGAGCATTGGTCTGACCAGTTTAATAGATTATTGTGATGACATTGGACATGGTGCATTGTGATGACAAGGACATGGAGCATTGTGATGACAAGGGCATGGAGTATTGTGAAAACAGGTGTAAGGGGGCATTGTGATGACATATGTCATGGTCAATTTCAAAGACAATGGCATGGAGCATTGTGATGCCAAATGCCATGGTCCATTGCGATGACAGGGGCATGAAGCATTGTGATTACATAGGTCTTGGAGCATTGTGATGACAAAGGTCATGGAGCATTGTGATGAGAAATCCATGGAGCCTTCTGATGACATGTCTCAAGGAGCATTCTGATGAAAAGGGGCATGGAGCATTCTGATTACAGGGGTCTTGGAACATTGTGATAACAAGGGCAAGGAGCATTGGTCTAATAAGTTTCATGGATTATTGTGATGAGAGTTGGAATGGCACATTGTGATGACAAGGGCATGGAGCATTGTGATGACCAGGTTATGCAGTATTGTGAAGAGAGGTGTCAGGGAGCATTGTGATGACATATGTAATGGCCCATTGTGATGACAATGGCATGGAGCATTGTGATGCCAAGTGTCATGGAGGATTCTGATGACAAAGGTAATGGAGCATTGTGATGACAATGGCTTGGAACATTGTGATGATAAGGGTCAGGGAGCATTTTGCTGACAAGTGCACGGAGAATTGTGATGACAAGCGTCATGGAGCATTCTGAGGACAAGCTTGTGGAGTATTTTGATGACAATGGCATGGAGCACTGGGATGAAAACGGCATGTGGATTTGTGTTGAAAATCGCATGGAGCCTTTTCGTGACACAGTTCAAGGAGCATTCTGACGACAAGTGTCAGGGAGCATTTTGATGACAAGTGTATGGAGAATTGTGATCACAAAGTTCATGGAGCATTGTGATGAAAAGGGCATGGAGTATTGTGATGACAGGCATCATGGAGCGTTGTGAGGACAAGTGTTATTGAACATTTTGATCACAAGGGTTTGGAGCATTGTGATGACAGAGGTCATGGATCATTTTGATTTCAAGGAGCATGGAGCATTTTGATGACAAGTGCCTGAAGCAATGTGATCCCAAGGTTCCTGGAGGATTGTGATGACAATGGTAATGGAGTATTGTGATGACAATCGCATAGAGCATTGTAATGACAAGGTCATGTAGCATTTTGCTGACAAAGGCATGGAGCACTGTGATGACAGATGTCATGGAGCACTGTGATTACAAGCGTCATGGAACATTGGGATGACAAGTGCATGGATCATTGTGATGACAAGGGTCATGGAGCACTGGGCTGAAAATGTACATGGAGTATTGTGATGACAGGGGTCATGGAGCATTGTGATGACAAGGTCATGGAGCATTGTTATGACAGGGGCATGGAGCATTGGTCTTACAAGTTTCATAGATTATTGTGATGACAGTGGACATGGTGCATTGTGATGACCAGGGCATGGAGCATTGTGATGACAAGGGACTGGAGTATTGTGAAGACAGGTGTCAGGGGGCATTGTGATGAAATATGTCATGGTCCATTGCGATGACAATAGCATGGAGCATAGTGATGCCAAATGCAAGGGAAGATTGTGATGACAAATATAATGGAGCACTGTGATGACTAGGGCTTGGAGCATTATGAAGACAAGGGCCATTGAGAATTTTCATGACAATGTCGTGAACCATTGTGATGACAAGGTCCTGGAGCATTGTGATGAGAAAACCATGGAGCCTTGCGATGACAAGTCTCATGGAGCATACTGATGAAAAGGGGCATGGGGCATTCTGATTACAGGGGTCTTAAACATTGTGATAACAAGAGCATGGAGCAATGTGATGACAAGGGCATGGACCATTGGTCTAATAAGTTTCATGGATTATTGTGATGACAGTTGGAATGGCGCATTATGAAGACAAGAGCATGGAGCATTGTGATGACCAGATCATGCAGTATTGTGAAGAGAGGTGTCAGGGAGCATTGTGATGACATATGTAATGGCCCATTGTGATGACAATGGCATGGAGCATTGTGATGATGAGGGTCAGGGAGCATTTTGCTGACAAGTGCACGGAGAATTGTGATGACAAGCGTCATGGAGCATTCTGATGACAAGCTTGTGGAGTATTTTGATGACAATGGCATGGAGCACTGGGATGAAAACGGCATGTGGATTTGTGATGAAAATGGCATGGAGCCTTTTCGTGACACAGTTCAAGGAGCATTCTGACGACAAGTGTCAGGGAGCATTTTGATGACAAGTGTATGGAGAATTGTGATGAAAAAGTTCATGGAGCATTGTGATGAAAAGGGCATGGAGTATTGTGATGACAGGCATCATGGAGCGTTGTGAGGACAAGTGTTATTGAACATTGTGATCACAAGGGTTTGGAGCATTGTGATGACAGAGGTCATAGATCATTTTGATTTCAAGGAGCATGGAGCATTGTGATGACAAGGGCCTGAAGCAATGTGATCCCAAGGTTCCTGGAGGATTGTGATGACAATGGTAATGGAGTATTGTGATGACATGCGCATAGAGCATTGTAATGACAAGGTCATGTAGCATTTTGCTGACAAAGGCATGGAGCATTGTGATGACAGATGTCATGGAGCACTGTGATTACAAGCGTCATGGAACATTGGGATGACAAGTGCATGGATCATTGTGATGACAAGGGTCATGGAGCACTGGGTTGAAAATGTTCATGGAGTATTGTGATGACAGGGGTCATGGAGCATTGTGATGACAAGGGCATGGAGCATAGTTATGACAGGGGCATGGAGCATTGGTCTGACAAGTTTCATAGATTATTGTGATGACAGTGGACATGGTGCATTGTGATGACAAGGGCATAGAGCATTGTGATGACAAGGGCATGGAGTATTGTGAAGACAGGTGTCAGGGGGCATTGTGATGAAATATGTCATGGTCCATTGCGATGACAATAGCATATAGCATAGTGATGCCAAATGCAAGGGAGGATTGTGATGACAAATATAATGGAGCACTGTGATGACTAGGGCTTGGAGCATTATGAAGACAAGGGCCATTGAGAATTTTCATGACAATGTCGTGAACCATTATGATGTCAATGTCCTGGAGCATTGTGATGAGAAAACCATGGAGCCTTGCGATGACAAGTCTCATGGAGCATACTGATGAAAAGGGGCATGGGGCATTCTGATTACAGGGGTCTTGGAACATTGTGATAACAAGAGCATGGAGCAATGTGATGACAAGGGCATGGAGCATTGGTCTAATAAGTTTCATGGATTATTGTGATGACAGTTGGAATGGCACATTATGAAGACAAGAGCATGGAGCATTCTGATGACCAGTTCATACAGTATTGTGAAGAGAGGTGTCAGGGAGCATTGTGATTACATATGTAATGGCCCATTGTGATGACAATGGCTTGGAGCATTGTGTTTCCAAGTGTCATGGGGGATTCTAATGACAAAGGTAATGGAGCATTGTGATGACAATGGCTTGGATCATTGTGATGACAAGGGTCAGGGAGCATTGTGCTGACAAGTGCATGGAGAATTGTGATGACAAGGGTCATGGAGCACTCTGATGACAAGCTTGTGTAGTATTTTGATGACAATGGCATGGAGCATTGGTATGAAAACAGCATGGGGCTTTGTGATGAAAAAGGCATGGAGCCTTTTCGTCACAGGGTTCAAGGTGCATTCTGACGACAAGTGTCAAGGAGCATTGTGATGACAAGTGTATTGAGAATTGTGATCACAAAGGTCATGGAGCATTGTGATGAGAAGACCATGGATAATTGTGATGATGAGCGTCATGGGGTGTTGTGATGATAAGTGTTTTGCAACATTGTGATCACCAGGGTTCGGAGCATTGTGATGACAGAGGTCATGGAGCATTTTGATTTCACTGTGATGACAATAGCCTGAAGCATTATGATGATGGGCATGGTGCATTGTTATGACAGTGTTCATGGAGCATTGAGATGAAAAGGGGCATGGAGCATTGTGATTACAGGGGTCTTGGAGCATTGTGATGACAAGGGCATGGAGCATTGTGATGAGAAGTGCATGGAACATTCTGATGATATGCATCATGGAGCTTTGTGATGACAAGGGCAAGGAGCATTATGATTACAGGGGTCTTGGAGCACTGTGATGAAAAGGGCATGGATCATTGTGATGAAAAAGGCATGGAGCCTTGTCATGACAGAGTTCATGGAGCATACTGACGACAAGTGTCAGGGAGCATTGTGATGAAAAGAGTATTGAGAATTGTGATGACAAAGGTCATGGAGCCTTGTGATGAGAAGACCATGGATAATAGTGATGATTAGCGTCATGGGGTTTTGTGATGATAAGTGTTATGCAACATTGTGATCACCAGGGTTTGGAGCATTGTGATGACAGAGGTCATGGAGCATTTTGATTTCATTGTGATGACAATAGCCTGAAGCATTATGATGATGGGCATGGTTCATTGTGATGACAGGGTTCATGGAGCATTGTGATGAAAAGGAGCATGGAACACTGGGCTGAAAATGTTCATGGAGTATGTGATGACAGGGGTCTTGGAGCATTGTGATTACAAGAGTCCCGGATCATTGTGTTGTCAGGTGTTATGGAGTGTTGTGATGACAGTGGTCATGGAGCATTGTGATGATATTGGTCATGGAGCACTGTCATGAGAAGGTCATGGAGCATTGGGCTGAAAATATTCATGGAGTACTGTGATGACATGGGTCATGGAGCATTGTGATGACAAGGGAATGGAGCATGGTGATGACAAGGTCTTGGAGCATTGTGATTAGATGACAATGGAGACATGTGATGACAAGTCTCATGGAGCATTCTGTTGAAAAGGGGCATGGAGCACTGTGATTACAGGGGTCTTGGAGTATTGTGATGACAAGGGCATGGAGCATTGTGAAGAGAAGGCCATGGAACATTCGAATGACATGCGTCATGGAGCTTTGTGATGACAAGGGCATGGAGCATTGTGATTACATGGGTCTTGGAGCATTGTGATGACAAGGGTCATGAAGCCTTGTGATGACAAGGCCCTGGAACATTTTGATGGCAGGGGTCATGGAGCATTGTTATGACAGAGGTAATGGAGCATTGTAATGAGAAGGGCATTGTGCATTGGTCTGAAATGTTTCATGGATTATTGTGATGAGAGTGGGCATGGAGCATTTTGATGACAAGGGCACGGTGCACTGTGATACATGGGTCATGGAGGATTGTAATGACAAGGGCATCGAGCATTGTGATGATAAGTGTCATGGAGCTTTGTGATGACAAGGGCATGGAGCAATGTGATGAGAGTGTTCATGGAGCGTTGTGATGTCAATGACATGGAGCATTGTGATGCCAAGGGTCATGGAGCTTTGTGATGACAATGGTCATGAAGCATTTTGATGACAAGGGTGTGGTGCATTGTGATGAGAAGGGCAGGGAGCCTTTTGATGACAGGGTCATGTAGTAATTTGATGAAAAGTGTCATGGAACATTTTGATGACAGACGTTATAGAACATTGTGATGCCAGGGGTCAT
This sequence comes from Mesoplodon densirostris, assembly GCF_025265405.1. Taxonomy (NCBI): domain Eukaryota; kingdom Metazoa; phylum Chordata; class Mammalia; order Artiodactyla; family Ziphiidae; genus Mesoplodon; species Mesoplodon densirostris. Next base: position 11,150,750 of record NW_026778196.1, read on the forward strand.
GGAGCTTTGGGATGAAAAGGGTCATGGAGCATTTTGATGACAGGGGTTATGGAAAATTGTGATGTCAGGGTTCATGGAACATTGTGCTGATAAGGGGATGTAGCACTGTGATGACAGGGGTCATGGAACATTGCGATAACAGGGGTGAGGGAGGATTGTGATGACTAGTGATGGAACATTGTGATATCTCATGTGAGAGAGCATTTGGATGAGAAGTGCATGGAGCATTGTGATTACAAGGTTTATGGAGCATAGCGATGACAAGGTTGTGGATCATTGTGATGAAAAGCGCATGGCACATTGTGATGACAAGGGTCATGGAGCATTGTGATCAAAAATTCATGGAGCATTGTGGTTACAAAGGTCACAGAGATTTGCGATGACGCGGGCATGGACCGTTGTGTTGAGAAACGTTATGAAGCATTGTGATGACTGGGGTCACGGAGCATTCTGATGACAGGGGTCATGGAGGTTGTTCTGACAAAGGCATGGAGCATTGTGATGACAAGTGTCACGGAACATTGTGATTAAAAGTTCATGGAGCATTGTGGTTACATAGGTCACAGAGCCTTGTGATGATGCGGGCATGTACCGTTGTGATGACAAATGTTATGAAGCATTGTGATGACTGGAGTCAAGGAGCATTGTGATGACAGGGGTCATGAAGCATTGTGATGACAAGGGCATGGAGCAATGTGATGAAAGGGTCATGGAGCATTGGTCTGACAAGTTTCATAGATTATTGTCATGACAGTGTACATGGTGCATTGTGATGACAAGGTCATGGATTATTGTGAAGACAGGTGTCAGGGAGCATTGTGATGACATATGTCATGGTCCATTGCGATGACAATGGCATGGAGCATTGTGATGCCAAATGTAATGGAGGATTGTGATGACAAATATAATGGAGCATTGGGATGACTAGGGCTTGGAGCATTATGATGACAAGGGCCATTGAGAGTTTCATGATAAGGTCGTGAAGCAATGTGATGACAAGTTCCTGGAGCACTGTGATGAGAAAACCATGGAGCCTTGTGATGACAAGTCTCATGGAGCATACTGATGAAAAGGGGCATGAAGCATTCTGATTACAGGGGTCTTGGAACATTGTGAGAACAAGGGCATGGAGCATTGTGATGACAAGGGCATGGAGCATTGGTCTAATATGTTTCATGGATTATTGCGATGACAGTTGGAATGGCGCATAGTGATGAAAAGGGCATGGAGCGTAGTGATGACCAGGTCATGCAGTATTGTGAAGACAGGTGTCAGGGAGCATGGTGATGACATATGTTATGGCCCATTGTGATGACAATGGCATGGAGCATTGTGATGCCAAGTGTCATGGAGGATTCTGATGACAAAGGTAATGGTGCATTGTGAAGACAATGGCTTGGAGCATTGTGATGACAAGGGTCAGGGAGCATTGTGCTGACAAGTGCATGGAGAATTGTGATGACAAGGGTCATGGAGCATTCTGATGACAAGCTTGAGGAGTATTTTGATGACAATGGCATGGAACATTGGGATGAAAATGGCATGGGGCACTGTGATGAAAAACCATAGAGCCTTTTCGTGACAGGTTTCAAGGAGCATTCTGATGACAAATGTCAGGGAGCATTTTGATGACAAGTGTATTGAGAATTGTGATGACAAAGGTCATGGAGCATTGTGATGAAAACGGCATGGAGTATTGTGATGACAGGCATCATGGAGAGTTGTGATAACAAGTGTTATGGAACACTGTGATCACAAGTGTTTGGAGCATTGTGATGACAGAGGTCATGGATCATTTTGATTTCAAGGAGCATGGAGCAGTGTGATGACCAGGGCATGGATCAATGTGATCCCAAGGTTCATGGAGGATTGTGATGACAATGTTAATGGAGTATTGTGATGACAAGCGCATAGAGCATTGTAATGACAAGTTCATGTACCATTTTGCAGACAATGGCATGGAGCATTGTGATGACATGTGTCATGGAGCACTGTGATGACAAGCGTCACAGAGCATTGTGAATACATGGGTCATGGAGCATTGGGATGACAAGGTCATGGATCATTGTGATGACATGGGTCATGGAGCACTGTGCTGAATATGTTCATAAAGTGTTGTGATGACAGGGGTCATGGAACATTGTGATGACTAGGGAATGGAGCATTGTGATGACAAGAGTCCTGGATCATTTTGTTGTCAGGTGTCATGGAGTGTTGTGATGACAGTGGTCATGGAGCATTGTGATGATATTGGCCCTGGAGCATTGTGATGAGAATGTCGTGGAGCATTGGACTGAAAGTATTCATGGATTATTGTGATGACAGGGGCCATGGAGCATTCTGATGACAACGGAACGGAGCATGGTGATGACAAGGTCGTGGAGCATTGTGATGAGAAGACCATGGAGACTTGAGATGACAAGTCTCATGGAGCATTCTGATGAAAAGGGGCATGGAGCATTGTGATTACAGGGGTCTTGGTGCACTGTGATGAGAAGGGAATGGAGCATTGTGATGAGAAGGCCATGAAGCATTCTGATGACATGCGTTATGGAGTTCTTGATGACAAGGGCTTGGAGCATTGTGATTACAGGGATCTTGGAGCATTGTGATGAAAAGGGCATGGATTATTGTGATGAAAAAGGCATGGAGCCTTGTCATGACAGGGTTCAAGGAGCATACTGACGACAAGTGTCAGGGAGCATTGTGATGACAAGTGTATTGAGCATTGTGATGACAAAGATCATGGAGCATTGTGATGAGAAGGCCATGGATAATTGTGATGATGTGCGTCATGGGGTGTTGTGATGATACGTGTTATGGAACATTGTGATCACAAGGGTTTGGAGCATTATGATGACAGAGGTCATGGAGAATATTGATTTCATTGTGATGACAATAGCCTGAAGCATTATGATGATGGGCATGGTGCATTGTGATGACAGGGTTCATGGAGCATTGAGATGAAAAGTGGCATAGAGCATTGTGTTTACAGGGGTCTTAGAGCATTATGATGACTAGGGTATGGAGCATTGTGATGTGAAGGCCATGGAACATTCTGATCACATGCGTCATGGAGCTTTGTGATGACAAGGGCATGGAGCATTGTGATGACAGGGTCATGGAGCATTCGTCTGAAAAGTTTCACAGATTATTGTGATGACAGTGGACATGGTGCATTGTGATGACAAGGGCATGGAGCATTGTGATGACAAGGGCATGGATTATTGTGAAGACAGGTGTCAGGGAGCATTGTGATGACATATGTCATGGTCCGTTGCGATGACAATGGCATGTAGCATTGTGATTCCAAATGTAAGGGAGTATTGTGATGACAAATATAATGGAGTATTGTGATGACGAGGGCAAGGAGCATTATGATGACAAGGGCCGTTGAGAATTCCCATGACAATGTCGTGAAGCATTGTCATGACAATTTCCTGGAGCATTGTGTTGAGAAATCCATGGAGCCTTGTGATGACAGGTCTCATGGAGCATAATGATGTAAACGGGCATGGAGCATTCTGATTACAGGGGTCTTGGAACATTGTGATAACAAGGGCGTGGAGCATTGTGATGACAAGGGCATGGAGCATTGTGATGAGAATGCCATGCAACATTCTGAAGACATGCGTCATGGAGCTTTGTGATGAAAAGTGCATGGAGCATTGTGATTACAGTGGTCTTCAGCATTGTGATGACAAGTGTCATGGAATCTTGTGATGACTAGGCCGTGGAACACTGTGATGGCAAGGGTCATGGTGCATTGTTATGACAGGGGTAATGGAGCATTTTGATGAGAAGGTCATGGAACATTGGTGTGAAATGTTTCATGAATTATTGTGATGAGAGTGGGCATGGAGCATTATGATGACAAGGGCAAGGAACACTGTGATACATGTGTCATGCAGGATTTTAATGACAATGGCATGGAGCATTGTGATGAGAAGGGCATCGAGCATTGTGATGACAAGTGTCATGGAGCTTTGTGATGACAAGGTCATGGAGCATTGTGATGAGAAGACCATGGATAATTGTGATGATGAGCGTCATGGGGCATTGTGATGACAAGTGTTATAGAATATTGTGATCACAAGGGTTTGGAGCATTGTTATGACAGAGGTCATGGAGCATTTTGATTTCATTGGGATGACAATAGCATGAAGCATTATGATGATGGGCATGGTGCATTGTGATCACAGGGTTCATGGATCATTGAGATGAAAATGGGCATAGAACATTGTGATTACAGGGTTCTTGGAGCATTGTGATGAGAAGGGTCATGGAGCTTTGTGATGACAAGGCCATGGAATATCGTGATGGCAAGGGCATGGCGCATTGTGATGAGAAGTCCATAGAGCATTCTTATGACATGTGACATGGAGCTCTGTGAAGACAAGGGCATGGAGCAATGTGATGAGAGCGTTCATGGAGCATTGTGAAGAAAATGACATGGAGCACTGTGATGCCAAGGGTCAAGGATCTTTGTGATGACAAAGGTCATGGAGCATTTTGATGGCAAGGGCATTGTGCATTTTGATGAGAAGGGCAGGGAGCATTCTGATAACAGGGTCATGGAGCAATTTGATGAAAAGTGTCATGGAACATTTTGATGACAGGTGTTATGGAACATTGTGATGTCAGGGGTCATTGAACATTTTGATGATAAGTGCATGTAGCATTGTGATGACAGGAGTCATGGAACATTGTGATGACAGCGGTGTGGGAGTATTGTGACAAATAGTGATTTAGAATTGTGATATCAGTGGTGAGAGAGCATTTTGATGAGAAGTGCAAGGAGCATTGTGATGACAAATTTTAAGGAGCATTGTGATGACAAGATTGTGGAGCACTGTAATGACAAGCGCATGGTGCATTGTGATGACATGTGTCATGGAGCATTGTGCTGACAAGTGCATGGAGCATTGTGATGACAAGGGACAAAGAGCATTGTGAAGAAAAATTCATGGATCATTGTGGTTAAAAAGTCACAGAGACTGTTGATGATGAGGGCATCGACCATTGTGATGACAAATGTCATGAAGCATTGTGATGACTGGAGTCACGGAGCATTGTGATGACAGGGGACATGGAGCACTGTGATAACAATGGCATGGAGCATTGTGATGACAAGGGCATGGAACATTGGTCTAATAACTTTCATGGAGTATTGCGATGACAGCTGGAATTGCGCATTGTGATGACAAGGGCATGGAGCATTGTGATGACAAGGGTCAGGGAGCATTGTGCTGACAAGTGCATGGAGAATTGTGATGACAAGGGTCATGGAGCATCCTGATGACAAGCTTGTGCAGTATTCTGATGACAATGGCATGGAGCATTGTGATGAAAACGGCATGGGGCATTGTGATGAAAAAGGCATGGAGCCTTTTCATGACAGTGTTCAGGGAGCATTCTGACGACAAGTGTCAGGGAGCATTGTGATGACAAGTGTATTGAGAATTGTGATGACAAAGGTCATGGAGCATTGTGATGAAAAGGGCAAGGAGTATTGTGATGACAGGCATCATGGAGCTTTGTGATGACCAGTGTTATGGAACATTGTGATCACAAGGGTTTGGAGCATTGTGATGACACAGGTCATGGATCATTTTTATTTCAAGGGGCATGGAGTATTGTGATAAGAAGGGCATGAAGAAATGTGATACCCAAGTTCATGGAGGATTATGATGACAATGGAAATGGAGTACTGTGATGACAAGCGCATAGAGGATTGTAATGACAAGGTCATGTAGAATTTTGCTGACAAGGGCATGAAGCATTGTGAAGACATGTGTCGTGGAGCACTGTGATGACAAGCGTCAAGGAGCATTGTGAATACAGGGGTCATGGCGCATTGGGATGACAAGAGCATGGAGCACTGTGATTTCAGGGGTCTTGAGCATTGTGATGAGAAGTATCATGGAACCTTGTGATGACTAGGCCGTGGAACATTGTGATGGCAGGGGTCATTTTGCATTGTTATGACAGGGGTAATGGAGCATTGTGATGAAAAGGATATGGAACTTTGGTCTGAACTGTTTCATGGATTATTGTGATGAGAATGGGCAGGGAGCATTGTGATGACCAAGGCACGGGACACTATGATACATGGGTCATGCAGGACTGTAATAACAATGACATGGAGCATTGTGATGAGAAGGGCATCGAGCATTGTGATGACAAGTGTCATGGAGCTTTGTGATGACAAGGGCATGGAGCAATGTGATGAGAGGGATCATGGAGCATTGTGATGTCAATGACATGGAGCATTGTGATTCCAAGTGTCTTGGAGCTTTGTGATGACAAAGGTCATGGAGCATTTTGATGACAAAGGCATGGTGCATTGTGGTGAGAATTGCAGGGATCATTTTGATGACCGGGTCATGCAGCAATTTGATAAAAAGTGTAATGGAATATTTTGATGGCAGGGGTTATAGAACATTGTGATGTCAGGGGTCTTGGAGCTTTGGGATGGAATGGGTCATGGAGCATTTTGTTGACAGGGGTTATGGAACATTGTGATGGCAGGGGTCATGGAACACTGTGATTATAAGGGGATGTAGCATTGTGATGACAGCGTCATGGAATATTGTGATTACAAGGGTGAGGGAGTATTGTGATGACTAGTGATGGAACATTGTGATATCTCTGGTGAGAGAGCATTTTGATGAGAAGTGCATGGACCATTGTGCTTACTAGGTTTATGGCGTATTGCAATGACAAGGTTGTGGACCGTTGTGATGAAATGCACATGGCACATTGTGATGACAGTGGTCATGGAGCATTGTTCTGACAAAGACATGAAGCATTGTGATGACAAGTTTCACAGACAATTGTGATGAAAAGTTCATGGAGAATTGTGGTTACAAAGGTCACAGAGCCTTGTGATGATGCGGGATGGACCATAGTGATGAAAAACGTTATGAAGCATTGTGATGACTGGAGTCATCGAGCATTGTGATGACAGGGGTCATGGAACATTGTGATGACAAGGGCATGGAACATTTTGATGACAGTGGCATGGAGCATTGGTCTGACAAGTTGCATAGATTATTGTGATGAGAGTGGGAATTGTGCATTGTAATGACAAGGGCATGGAGCATTGTGATGACAAAACAATGGAGCCTTGTGATGACAAGTATCATGGTGCATACTGAGGAACAGGGGCATGGAGCATTGTGATTACAGGGGTCTTGGAACATTGTGAAGACAAGGGCATGGAGCATTGTGAGAAGAAGGCCAAGGAGCACTCTGATGTCATGCGTCATTGAGCTTTGTGATGACAAGGGCATGGATCATTGTGATTACAGGGGTCTTGGAGCATTGTGATGAAAATGGCATGGAGCCTTGTCATGACAGGGTTCAAGGAGCATACAGACAACAAGTGTCAGGGAGCAGTTTGATGACAAGTGTATTGAGCATTGTGATGACGAAGGTCATGGCGCATGTGATGAGAAGGCCATGGTTAATTGTGATGACGAGCGTCATGGGGCATTTTGATGACAAGTGTTATGGAATATTGAGATCACAAGGGTTTGGAGCATTGTTATGACAGAGGTCATGGAATATTTTGATTTCATTGTTATGACAATAGCATGAAGCATTATGATGATGGGCATGGTGCATTGTGATGACAGTGTTCATGGATCATTGAGATGAAAAGGGGCATAGAGCATTGTGATTACAGTGTTCTTGGAGCATTGTGATGAGAAGGGTCATGGAGCCTGTGATGACAAGGCCATGGAACATCGTGATTTCAGGGGTCATGGAGCATTGTTATGACAGGTGTAATGGAGCATTGTGATGGCAAGGGCATGGAGCATTGTGATGAGAAGGCCATGGAGCATTCTGATGACATGTGTCATGCAGCTATGTGAAGACAAGGGCATGGAGCAATGTGATGAGAGCGTTCATAGAGCATTGTGATGACAATGACATGGAGCATTGTGATGCCAAGGGTCATGGATCTTTGTGATGACAAAGGTCATGGAGCATTTTGATGGCAACGGCGTTGTGCATTGTGATGAGGAGGGCAGGGATTATTCTGATGACAGGGTCATGGAGCAATTTGATGAAAAGTGTCATGGAATATTTTGATGACAGGTGTTATGGAACATTGTAATGTCAGGGTTCAACGAACATTTTGATGATAAGTGCATGTAGCACTGTGATGACAGGAGTCATGGATCATTGTGTTGACAGGGGTGAGAGAGTACTCTGACAAATAATGATGTAGAATTGTGATATCAGTGGTGAGAGAGCATTTGATGAGAAGTGCATGGAGCATTGTGACTACAAATTTTATGGAGCATTGTGATGACAAGGTTGTGGAGCACTGTGATGAAAAGCGCATGGTGCATTGTGATGACATGCGTCATGGAGCATTGTGCTGACAAGCGCATGGAGCATTGTGATAACAAGGGTCATGGAGCATTGTGCTGAGAAAGGCATAGAGCATTGTGATGACAAGGGTCAAAGTGCATTGTGATGAAAAGTTCATGGAGCATTGTGGTTAAAATGGTCACAGAGACTGTTGATGATGAGGGCATGGACCACTGTGATGACAAAGGTCATGAAGCATTGTGATGACTGGAGTCACGGAGCATTGTGATGACAGGGGTCATGGAGCATTGTGATAACAAGGGTATGGAGCATTGTGATGACAAGGGCATGGAACATTAGTCTAATAAGTTTCAAGGATTGTTGCGATGACAGTTGGAATGGTGCATTGTGATGACAAGGGCATGGAGCATGGTGATGACCAGGTCATGCAGTATTGTGAAGACAGGTGTCAGGGAGCATTGTGATCACATATGTAATGGCCCATTATGATGTTGATGTCATGGAGAATTGTCATGGCAAGTGTCATGGAAGATTCTGAGGACAAAGGTAATGGAGCTTTGTGATGACAATGGCTTGGAGCATTGTGATGACAAGCGTCAGTGAGCATTGTGCTGAGAAGTGCATGGAGAATTGTGATGACAAGCGTCATGGAGCATTCTGATGAAAAGCTTGTGGAGTATTTTGATGACAATGGCATGGAGCATTGTGATGAAAACGGCATGGGGCATTGTGATGAAAAAGGCATGGAGCCTTTTCGTGACAGGTTTCAAGGAGCATTCTGATGACAAGTGTCAGGTAGCATTGTGATGACAAGTGTATTGAGAATTGTGGTGACAAAACTCATGGAGCATTGTGATGAAAAGGGCATGGAGTATTGTGATGACAGGCATCATGGAGCGTTGTGAAGACAAGTGTTATGGAACATTGTGATCACAAGTGTTTGGAGCATTGTGATGACAGAGGTCATGGATCATTTTGATTTCAAGGAGCATGGAGCATTCTGATGAGAAGGGCATGAAGCAATGTGATCCCAATGTTCATGGAGGATTGTGATGACAATGGAAATGGAGTATTGTGATGACAAGCGCATAGAGCATTGTAATGACAAGGTCATGTAGCATTTTGCTGACAAAGGCATGGAGCATTGTTATGACATGTGTCATGGAGCACTGTGATGACAAGCGTCAAGGAGCATTGTGAATACAGGGGTCATGGAGCATTGGGATGACAAGGGTCATGGAGCACTGGGCTGAAAATGTTCATGGAGAGTTGTGATTACAGGTGTCATGGAACATTGTGACGACAAGGGAACGGAGCATTGTGAAGACAAGAATCCCGGATCATTGTTTTGTCGGGTGTCATGGAGTGTTGTGATGACTGTGGTCATGGTGCATTGTGATGATATTGGCAATGGAGCATTGTGAAGAGAAGGTCGTGGAGCACAGGGCTGAAAATGTTCATGGATTACTGTGATGACAGGGATCATGAAGAATTGTGATGACAAGGGAATGGATCATGGTGATGAAAAGTTCCTGGAACATTGTGAAGAAAAGACCATGGAGACTTGTGATGGCAAGTCTCATGGAGCATTCTGATGAAAAGGGGCATGGAGCATTGTGCTTACAGGGGTCTAGGAGCATTGTGATGACTAGGGCATAGAGCATTGTGATGAGAAGGTCATGGAGCATTCTGATGACATGCGTCATGGAGTTTTGTGATGACAAGGGCATGGAGCATTGTGATTACAGGGACCTTGGAGGATTATGATGAAATGGTCATGGATCATTGTGATGAAAAAGGCATGGAAACTTGTCATGACAGGGTTCAAGGAGCATACTGACGACAAGTGTCAGGGAGCATTTGTGATAACAAATGTATTGAGAATTGTGATGACAAGATCATGGAGCATTGTGATGAGAAGTCCATGGATAATTGTGATGATGAGCGTCATGGGGTGTTGTGATGATATGTGTTATGCAACATTGTGATCACAAGGGTTTGGAGCATTATGATGACAGAGGTCATTCAGAATATTGATTTCATTGTGATGACAACAGCGTGAAGCATTATGATGATGGGTATGGTGCATTGTGATGACAGGGTTCATGGAGCACTAAGATGAAAAGGGGCATGGAGCATTGTGATTACAAGGGTCTTGGAGCATTGTGATGACAGATTTCATGGAGCATTGAGATGAAAATGGGCATGGAGCATTTTGACTACAAGGGACTTGGAGCATTGTGATGACAAGGGCATGGAGCATTTTGATGAGAAGGCCATGGAACATTCTGATGACATGCGTCATGGAGCTTTGTGATGACAAGCGCATGGAGCATTGTGATTTCAGAGGTCTTGAGTATTGTGATAAAAAGTATCATGGAACCTTGTGATGACTAGGCCGTGGAACATTGTGATGGCAGTTGTCAGGGTGCATTGTTATGACAGGGGTAATGGAGAATTGTGATGAAAAGGGTATGGAACTTTGGTCTGAAATGTTTCATGGATTATTGTGATGAGAGTAGGCATGGAGCATTGTGAAGACAAGGGCACGGAACACTGTGATACATGGGTCATGCAGGACTGTAATGACAAGGCATGGAGCATTGTGATGAGAAGCTCATCGAGCATTGTGATGACAAGTGTCATGGAGCTGTGTGATGACAAGGGCATGGAGCAATGTGATGAGAGGGTTCAAGGAGCATTGTGATGACAATCACATGGAGCATTGTGATGCCAAGTGTCTTGGAGCTTTGTGATGACAAGGCATGGAACATTTTGATGAGAAGGGCAGGGAGCATTTTGATGACCAGCTCATGCAGCAATTTGATAAAAAGTATAATGGAACATTTTGATGGCAGGGGTTATAGAACATTGTGATGTCAGGGGTCTTGGAGCTTTGGTATGGAATGGGTCATGGAGCATTTTGATGACAGGGTTTATGGAATATTGTGATGGCAAGGGTCATGGAACATTGTGATGATAAGGGGATGTAGCATTGTGATGACAGGGTCATGGAACATTGTGATTACAAGGGTGAGGGTGTATTGTGATGACTAGTATTGGAACATTGTGATATCTCTGGTGAGAGAACATTTTGATGAGAAGTGCATAGACTATTGTGATTACAAGGTTTATGGAGCATTGCAATGACAAAGTTTAGAACGTTGTGATGAAATGTTCGTGGCACATTGTGATGAAAATGGTCTTGGAGCATTGTTCTGACAAATACATGGAGCATTGTGATGACAAGTTTCTCAGAGAATTGTGATGAAAAGTTCATGGAGCATTGTGGTTTCAAAGATCACAGAGCCTTGTGATGACGCGGGCATGGACCACTGTGATGACAAAGGTTATGAAGCATTGTGATGACTGGAGTCACGGAGCATTGTGATGACAGGGGTCATGGAGCATTGTGATGACAAGAGCATGGAGCATTGTGATGACAGTGGCATGGAGCATTGGTCTGACTAGTTTCATAGATTATTGTGAAGAGAGTGGGCATGGTGCATTGTGATGAGAAGGTCGTGGAGCATTGGGCTGAAAATGTTCATGGATTATTGTGATGAAAGTGGTCATGGAGCATTGTGATGACAAGGGCATGGCACATTGTGATGAGAATGCCAGGAAACAGTCTGATGACATGCCTCATGGAGCTTTTTGATGACAAGGCCATGAAGCATGGTGATTACAGGGATCTTGGAGCATTGTGATGAAAAGGGCATGGATTATTGTGATGAAAAAGGCATGGAGCCTTGTCATGACAGGGTTCAAGGAGAATACTGACGACAAGTGTCAGCGAGCATTGTGATGACAAGTGTATTGAGCATCGTGATGACAAAGATCATGGAGCATTGTGATGAGAAGACCATGGATAATTGTGATGATGAGCCTCAAGGGGTGCTGTAATTATAAGTTTTATGGAACATTGTGATCACAAGGGTTTTCAGCATTATGATGTCAGAGGTCATGGAGAATACTGATTTCATTGTGATGACAATAGACTGAAGTATTATGATGATGGGCATCGTGCACTGTGATGACAGGGTTCATGGAGCATTGAGATGAAATGGGGCATGGAGCATTGTTTTTACAAGGGTCTTGGAGCATTATGATGACAAGGGCATGGATAATTGTGATGAGAAGTCCATGGAACATTCTGATGACATGCGTCATGGAGCTTTGTGATGAGAAGGGCATGGAGCATTGTGATTACAGTGTTTTTCAGCATTGTAATGACAAGTGTCATGGAACCTTGTGAAGACGAGGCCGTGGAACATTGTGATGGCAGGGTTCATGGTGCATTTTTATGACGGAAGTAATGGAGCATTGTGATGAGAAGGGCATGGAACATTGGTCTGAAATGTTTCATGAATTTTTGTGATGAGAGTGCGCATGGAGCATTGTGATGACAAGGGTACGGAACACTATGATACATTCGTCATGCAGGATTGTAATGACAAAGGCATGGAGCATTGTGATGAGAAGGGCATCGAGCATTGTGATGACAAGTGTCATGGAGCTTTGTGATGACAAGAGCATTGAGCAAAGTTATGAGAGGGTTCATGGAGCATTGTGATGACAATGACATTTAGCATTGTGATGCCAGGGGTCATGGAGTTTTCTGCTGACCAGTCATGGAGCATTTTGATGACAAGGACATGGTGCATTGTGATGACAAGTTTCTCAGAGAATTGTGATGAAAAGTTCATGGAGCATTGTGGTTACAAAGATCACAGAGCCTTGTGATGACGCGGGCATGGACCATTGTGATGACAAACGTTATGAAGCATTGTGATGACTGTAGTCACGGAGCATTGTGATGACAGGCGTCATGGAGCATTGTGATGACAAGGGCATGGAGCATAGTGATGACAGTGTCATGGGGAATTGGTCTGACAATTTTCATAGATTATTGTGATGAGAGTGGGCATGGTGCATTGTGATGACAAGGGCATGGAGCATTGTGATGATAAGGTCATGGAGTATTGTGAAGACAGGTGTCAGGGAGCACTGTTATGACATATATCATGATCCATGGCGATGACAATGGCATGGAGCTTTGTGATACCAAATGTAATGGAGGATTGTGATGATTAGGGCTGGGAGCATTATGATGAAAAAGGCCATTGAAAATTTTGATGACAAGGTCGTGAAGCATTGTGATGACAATGTACTGGAGAATTGTGATGATAAAACCATGGAGCCTTGTGAAGAAGAGTCTCATGGAGCATACTGATGAAATAGGCATGGATCATTGTAATTACAGGGCTCTTGGAACATTGTGAAGACAAGGGCATGGAGCATTGTGAGGAGAAGACCAAGGAGCCTTCTGATGGCATGCGTCTTTGAGGTGTGTGAAGACATTGGCATGGACCATTGTGATTACATGGGACTTGGAGCATTGTGATGAAAAGGGCATGGATCATTGTGATGAAAATGGCATGGAGCCTTGTCATGACAGGGTTCAAGAAGCATACAGACAACAAGTGTCAGGGAGCATGTTGATGACAAGTGTATTGAGCATTGTGATGACGAAGGTCATGGAGTATTGTGATGAGAAGACCATGGATAATTGTGATGATGAGCATCATTGGGCATTGTGATGACAAATGTTATAGAATATTGTGATCACAAGGGTTTGGAGCATTGTTATGACAGAGGTCATGGAACATTTTGATTTCATTGTTATGACAATAGCATGAAGCATTATGATGATGGGCATTGTGCATTGTGATGATAGGGTTCATGGATCATTGAGATGAAAATGGGCATAGAGCACTGAGATTACAGTGTTATTGGAGCATTGTGATGAGAAGGGTCATGGAGCCTTGTATTGACAAGGCCATGGAACATCGTTATGGCAAGGGTCATGGAGCATTGTTATGACAGTTGTAATGGAGCATTGTGATGGCAAGGGCATGGAGCATTGTGATGAGAAGGCCATGGAGCATTCTGATGACATGTGTCATGGAGCTATGTGAAGACAAGGGCATGGAGCAATGTGATGAGAGCGTTCATGGAGCATTGTGATGACAATGACATGGAGCATTGTTATGCAAAGGGTCATGGATCTTTGTGATGACAATGTCATGGAGCATTTTGATGGCAAGGGCGATGAGCATTGTGATGAGAAGGGCAGGGAGCACTGTGATGACAGGGTCTTGGAGCAATTTGATGAAAGGTGTCATGGAACATTTTGATGACAAGTGTTATGGAACATTGTGATGTCAGTGGTCATCGAACTTTGTGATGATATGTGCATGTAGCATTGTGATGACAGGAGTCATGGAACATTGTGATGACAGGGGTGAGGGAGTATTGTGACAAATAGTGATGTAGCATTGTGATATCAGTGGTGAGAGAGCATTTTGATGAGAAGTGCATGGAGCACTGTGATGACAAATTTTATGAAGCATTGTGATGACAATGTTGTGGAGCACTGTGATGACAATCGCATGGTGCATTGTGATGATATGTGTCATGTAGCATTTTGATGAAAAGTGCATGGAGCATTGTGATGACAAGGGTCATGGAGCATTGTGCTGAGAAAGGCATAGAGCATTGTGATGACAAGGGTCAAAGAGCATTGTGATGAAAAGTTCATGGAGCATTGTGGTTAAAAAGGTCACAGAGATTGTTGATGACGAGGGCATGGACCATTGTGATGACAAAGGTCATGAAGCATTGTGATGACTGGAGTCACGGAGCACTGTGATGACAGGGGTCAAGGAGCATTGTGATAACAAGGGCATGGAGCATTGTGATGACAAGGGCATGGAACATTGGTCTAATAAGTTTCATGGAGTATTGCGATGACAGTTGGAATGTCACACTGTGATGACAAGGGCATGGAGCATTGTGCTTACAAGTTTTATGGAGCATTGCAATGACAAGGTTGTGGACCGTTGTGATGAAATGCGCATGGCACATTTTGATGACAATGGTCATGGAGCATTGTTCTGACGAAGACATGGAGCATTGTGATGACAAGTTTCACAGAGAAATGTGATGAAATGTTCATGGAGCATTGTGGTTACAAAGGTCACAGAGCCTTTTGAAGACGTGGACATGGACCATTGTGATGACAAACGTTATGAAGCATTGTGATGACTGGAGTCACGGAGCATTGTGATGACAGGGGTCATGGAGCATTGTGATGACAAGGGCATGGAGCATTGTGATGACAGTGGCATGGAGCATTGGACTGACTAGTTTCATAGATTATTGTGAAGAGAGTGTGCATGGTGCATTGTGATGAAAAGGGCATGGCACATTGTGATGACAATGGTCATGGAGCATTGTTCTGACAAAGACATAGAACATTGTTATGACAAGCGTCACAGAGAATTGTGATGAAAAGTTCATGGAGCATTGTGGTTACAAAGGTCACAGAGCCTTGTGATGACTCGGGCATGGACCTTTGTGATGACAATCGTTATGAAGCATTGTGATGACTGGAGTCACGGAGCATTGTGATGACAGGGGTCATGGAGCATTATGATGACATATGTCATGGAGAATTGTGCTGACAAGTGCATGGAGCTTTGTGATGAAAAGGGTCATGGAGCATTGTGCTGAGAAAAGCTTAGAGCATTGTGATGACAAGTGTCAAAGAGCATTGTGATGAAAAGTTCATGGAGCATTGTGGTTAAAAAGTCACAGAGACTGTTGATGACGAAGGCATGGACCATTGTGATGACAAAGGTCATGAAGCATTGTGATGAATGGAGTCAAGGAGCATTGTGATGACAGGAATCATGGAGCATTGTGATAACAAGGGCATGGAAAATTGTTCCATTAAGTTTCATGGATTATTGCGATGACTGTTGGAATGGCACATTGTGATCACAAGGGCATGGAGCATTGTGATGACCAGGTCATGCAGTATTGCGAAGACAAGTGTCAGGGAGCATTGTGATCACATATGTAATGGCCCATTTTGATGACAATGGCATGGAGCATTGTGATGCCAAGTGTCATGGAATATTCTGATGAAAAATGTAATGGAGCATTGTGATGACAATGGCTTGGAGCACTGTGATACAAGGGTCAGGGAGCATTGTGCTGACAAGTGAATGGAGAATTGTGATGACAAGATTCATGGAGCATTCTGATGACAAGCTTGTGGAGTATTTTGATGACAATGGCATGGAGCATTGTGATGAAAATGGCATGGGACATTGTGATGAAAAAGGCATGGAGCCTTTTCGTGACAGGTTTCAAGGAGCATTCTGATGACAAGTGTCAGGGAGCACTTTGATGACAAGTGTATTGAGAATTTTGATGACAAAGATCATGGAGCATTGTGATGAAAAGGGAATGGAGTATTGTGATGACAGGCATCATGGAGCATTGTGATAACAAGTGTTATGGAACATTGTGATCACAAGGGTTTGGAGCATTGTGATGACAGAGGTCATGGATCATTTTGATTTCAAGGAGCATGGAGCATTTTGATGACAAGGGCATGTAGCAATATGACGCCAAGGTTCATGGAGTATTGTGATGACAAAGGAAAAGGAGTATTGTGATGACAAGCGCATATAGGATTGTAATGACAAAGTCATGTAGCATATTGCTGACAAAGGCATGGAGCATTGTGATGACATGTATCATGGAGCACTGTGATGACACGCGTCACGGAGCATTGTGAATAGAGGGGTCACGGAACATTGTGATGACAAGGGCATGGATCATTGTGATGACAATTGTCATGGAGCACTGCGCTGAAAATGTTCATGGAGTGTAGTGATGACAGGTGTCATGGAGCATTGTGATGACTAGGGAATTGGACATTGTGATGACAAGAGTCCCAGATGATTGTGTTGTCAGGTGTCATGGAGTGTTGTGATGACAGTGGTCATGGAGCATTGTGATGATATTGGCCACAGAGCATTGTGATGAGAAGTTCGTGGAGCATTGGGCTGAAAATGTTCATGGATTATTGTGATGACATGGGTCATGGAGCATTGTGATGACAAGGGAATGGAGCAGGGTGATGACAAGGTCCTGGAGCATTGTGATGAGAAGACCATGGAGACTTGTGATGACAAGTCTCATGGAACATTCTGATGAAAATGGACTTGGAGCATTGTGATTACAGGGGTGTTGGAGCATTGTGATTACAAGGGCATGGAGCATTGTGATGAGAAGGCCATGGAACATTCTGATGACATGCGTCATGGAGCTTTTTGATGACAAGGGCAAGGAGCATTGTGATTTCAGTGATCTTGGAGCATTGTAATGAAAAGGGCATGGATTATTGTGATGAAAAATTCATGGAGCCTTTTCATGACAGGGTTCAAGGAGCATACTGATGACAAGTGTCAGGGATCATTGTGATGACAAGTGTATTGAGCATCTTGATGACAAAGATCTTGGAGCACTGTGATGAGAAGACCATGGATAATTGTGATGATGAGCGTCATCGGGTGTTGTGATGATAAGTGTTATGGAACATTGTGATCCCAAGGGTTTGGAGCATTATGATGATAGAGGTCATGGAGTATATTGATTTCATTGTGCTTAAAATAGCCTGAAGCATTATGATGATGTGCATGATGCATTGAGATGACAGGGTTCATGGTGCATTGAGATGAAAAGGGGCATTCAGCATTGTGTTTACAGGGGTCTTGGAGCATTGTGATGAAAAGGGCTTGGATCATTTTGATAAGTGTCATGGAGCATTGGGATGAAAATGTACATGAAGTATTGTGATGACAGGGGTCATGGAGCATTGTGATGACAGAGGTCATGGAGAATTTTGATTTCCTTGTGCTGACAATAGCCTGAAGCATTATGATGATGGGCATGATGCATTGTGATGACAGAGTTCATGGATCATTGAGATGAAAAAGGGCATGGGGCATTGTGATTAAGGGGTCTTGGAGCATTTTGATGACAAGAGAAAGGAGCATTTTCATGAGAAAGCCATGGAACATTCTGATGACATGTGTCATAGGGCTTTGTGAAGACACGCGCATGGAACATTGTGATTACAGGGGTCTTGGAGCATTGTGATGACAAGGGTCATGGAGCCTTGTGGTGACAAGGCCGTGGAACATTGTGATGGCAGTGGTCATGGAGCATTGTTATCAGAGGGGTAATGGAGCATTGTGATGAGAAGGGCATGGAGCATTGTGATTACAAGCTTTATGGTGCATGGCGATGAGTAATTTGTGGACCATTGTGATGAAAAGTGCGTGGCACATTTTGATGACAAGAGTCATGGAGCATTTTTCTGACAAACACATGGAGCATTGTGATGACAAGTATTACGGAGCATTTTGATGAAAATATCATGGAGCATTGTGGTTACAGAGGTCACAGAGCCTTGTGACGAAGCGGGCATGGACCATTGTGATGACAAATGTTATGAAGCATTGTGATGCCTAGAGTCACGGAGCATTGTGATGACAGGGGTCATGGAGCTTTGTGATGACAAGTGCATGGAGTAATGTGATGAGAGTGTTCATGGAGCATTGTGATGACAATGATATGGAGCCTTGTGATGCCAAGGGTCATGGAGCTTTATGATGACAAGTCATGGAGCATTTTGATGACAAGGACATGGTGCATTGTGATGAGAAAGGCAGGGAGCATTTTGATGACCGGGTCAAGCAGCAAGTTAATGAAAAGTGTAATGGAACATTTTGATGGCAGGGGTTACAGAACATTGTGATGTCAGGGTTCTTGGAGATTTGGGATGAAAAGGGTCATGGAGCATTTTGATGACAGGGGTTATGGAACATTGTGATGTCAGGTGTCAGGGAACATTGTTAGGATAAGAGGATGTAGCATTGTGATGACAGGGTCATGGAACATTGTGATTACATGTGTGAGGTAGTATTGTGATGACTAGTGATGGAACATTGTGATATCTCTGGTGAGAGAGCATTTTGATGAGAAGTGCATGGACAATTGTTATTACAAGGTTTATGGAGCATTGCAATGACAAGGTTGTGTACTGTTGTGATGAAATGTGCGTGGCACATTGTGATGACAAGGGTCATGGAGCATTGTTCTGACAAAGACAAGGAGCATTGTGATGACAAGGGTCACAGAGAATTGTGATGAAAATTTCATGGAGCTTTGTGGTTACAAAGGTCACAGAGCGTTGTGAGGACTCGGGCATGGACCATTGTGATGACACACGTTATGAAGCATTGTGATGACTGGAGTCACGGAGCATTGTGATGACAGTTGTCATGGAGCATTGTGATGACAAGGGCATGGAACATTGTGATGGCAGGGGCATGTAGCATTGGTCTGACAAGTTACATAGATTATTGTGATGACATTGAGCATGGTGCATTGTGATGACAAGGGCATGGAGCATTGTGATAAGTAGGTCATGGAGTATTGTGAAGTCAGGTGTCAGGGAGCATTGTGATGAAATATGTCATGGTCCATCGCGATGACAAAGGCATGGAGCATTGTGATGCCAAATGTAAGGGAGGATTGTGATGACAAATATAATGGAGCATTGTGATGATTAGGGCTTGGAGCATTATGATGACAAGGGCCATTGAAAATTTTCATGACAAGGTCGTGAAGCATTGTGATGACAAGGTCCTGGAGCATTGTGATGAGAAAACCATGGAAAGTTGTGATGACCATTCTCATGGAGCTTACTGATGAAAAGGGGCATGGAGCATTGTGAATACAGGGGTCTTGGAACATTGTGCTGACAAGGGCATGGAGCATTGTGAGGAGAAGACCAAGGAGCATTCTGATGGCATGCGTCATTGAGCTTTGTGATGACAAGGGCATGGAGCATTGTGATTACAGGGGTCTTGGACCACTGTGATGAAAAAGGCATGGATCATTGTGATGAAAAAGGCATGGAGCCTTGTCATGACAGGGTTCAAGGAGCATACAAACAACAAGTGTCTGGGAGCATTTTGATGACAAGTGTATTGAGCATTGCGATGACGAATGTCATGGAGCATTGTGATGAGAAGACCATGGATAATTGTGATGACGAGCGTCATGGGGCATAGTGAAGACAAGTGTTATGGAATATTGTGATCACAAGGGTTTGGAGCATTGTGATGACAGAGGTCAAGGAGCATTTTGATTTCATTGTGATGACAATAGCATGAAGCATTATGATGATGGGCATGGTGCATTGTGATGACAGGTTTCATGGATCATTGAGATGAAAAGTGGCATACAGCATTGTGATTACAGGGTTCTTGGAGCATTGTGATGAGAAGGGTCATGGAGCCTTGTCATGACAAGGCCATGGGACTTCGTGATGGCAGGGGTCATGGAGCATTGTTATGACAGGTGTAATGGAGCATTGTCATGGCAAGGGCATGGAGCATTGTGATGAGAAGGGCAGGGAGCATTCTGATGACATGTGTCATGGAGCTTTGTGAAGACAAGGGCATGGAGCAATGTGAAGAGAGCGTTCATGGAGCATTGTGATGACAATGACATGGAGCATTGTGATGCCAAGGGTCATAGATCTTTGTGATGACAAATGTCAAGGAGCATTTTGATGGCAAGGTCATTGTACATTGTGATGAGAAGGGCAGGGAGCATTGTGATGACAGGGTCATTAAGCAATTTGATGAAAAGTGTCATGGAACATTTTGATGACAGGTGTTATGGAACATTGTGATGTCAGGGGTCATCGAACATTCTGATGATAAGTGCATTTAGCATTGTGCTGACAGGAGTCATGGAACATTGTGATGACAGGGGTGACGGAGTATTGTGACAAATAGTGATGTAGCATTGTGATATCAGTGGTGAGAGAACATTTTGATGAGAAGTGCATGGAGCATTGTGATGACAAATTTTATGGAGCATTGTGATGACAAGATTGTGGAGCACTGTGATGACAAGCACATGGTGCATTGTGATGACATGTGTCATGGAGCATTGTGCTGACAAGCGCATGGAGCATTGTGATGACAAGGGTCATGGAGCATTGTGCTGAGAAGGGCATAGAGCATTGTGATGACAAGTGTCAAAGACCATTGTGATGAAATGTTCATGGAACATTGTGCTTAAAAAGGTCACAGAGACTGTTGATGACGAGGGCATGGACCATTGTGATGACAAAGGTCAAGAAGCATTGTGATGACTGGAGTCACGGAGCATCATGATGACAAGGGTCATGGAGCATTGTGATAACAAGGGCATGGAGCATTGTGATGACAAGTGCATGGAACAATGGTCTAATAACTTTCATGGATTTTCGCGATGACAGTTGGAATGGCGCATTGTGTTGACAAGGGCATGGAGCATTGTGATGACCAGGTCATTCAGTACTGTGAAGACAGGTGTCAGGGAGCATTGTAATGACATATGTAATTGCCCATTGTGATGACAATGGCATCGAGCATTGTGATGACAAATGTCATAGAGCTTTGTGATGATAATTGTTATGCAACATTGTGATCACAAGGGTTTGGAGCATTAGGAACACAGAGGTCATGGAGAATATTGATTTAATTGTGATGACAATAGCCTGAAGCTTTTTGATGATGGGCATGGTTCATTGTGATGCCAGGGTTCATGAAGCACTGAGATGAAATGGGGCATGGAGCTATGTGATTAGAGGGGTCTTGGAGCATTGTGATGACAAAGGTATGGAACATTGTGATGAGAAGGTCATGGAACATTAAGATGGCATGCGTCATGGAGCTTTGTGATGACAAGGGAATGTAGCATTGTGATTTCAGGGGTCTTGAGCATTCTGATGAGAAGTGTCATGGAACTTGGTGATGACTAGGCCATGGAATATTGTGATGGCAGGGGTCATGGTGCATTTTTATGACAGGGGTAATGGAGCATTGTGATGAGAAGGGTATGGAACTTTGGTCTGAAATGTTTCATGGATTATTGTGATGAGAGTGGGCATGGAGCATTGTGATGACAAGGGCACGGAACACTGTGATACATGGGTCATGCAGGACTGTAATGACAAGGGCATGGAGCATTGTGATTAGAAGGTCATCGAGCATTGTGATGACAAGTGTCATGGAGCTTTGTGATGACAAGGGCATGGAGCAATGTTATGAGAGTGTACATGGAGCATTGTGATGACAATGACATGGAGCAGTGTGATGCCAAGTGTCATGGATCTTTGTGATGACAAAGGTCAGGAGCATTTTGATGGCAAGGGCGTTGTGCATTGTGATGAGAAGGGCAGGGAGCATCCTGATGACAGGGTCATGGAGCAATTTAATGAAAAGTTTTATGGAACATTTTGATGACAGTTGTTATGGAACACTGTGATGTCAGGGGGCATGGAGCATTTTGATGACGAGGTCATGCAGTATTGTGAAGAGAGGTGTCAGGGAGCATTGTGATGACATATGTAATGGCCCATTGTGATGACAATGGAATGGAGCATTGTGATGCCAAGTGTCCTGGAGGATTCTGATGACAAAGGTAATGGAGCACTGTGATGACAATGGCTTGGAGCATTGTGATGACAAGGTTCAGGGAGCATTGTGCTGACAAGTGCATGGAGAATTGTGATGACATGGGTCATGGAGCATTCTGATGACAAGCTTGTGGAGTATTTTGATGACAATGGCATGGAGCATTGTGATGAAAACGGCATGGGGCATTGTGATGAAAATGCATGGAGACTTTTCGTGACAGGGTTCAAGGAGCATTCTGACGACAAGTGTCAGGGAGCATTGTGATGACATGTGTATTGAGAATTGTGATCACAAAGGTCATGGACCATTATGATGAAAAGGGTATGGAGTATTGTGATGACAGGCATCATGGAGCGTTGTGATGACCAGTGTTATGGAACATTGTGATCACAAGGGTTTGGAGCATTATGATGACAGAGTTCATGGATCATTTTGATTTCAAGGAGCATGGAGCATTGTGATGACAAGGGCATGAAGCAATGTGATCGCAAGATTCATGGAGGATTGTGATGACAATGGAAATGGAGTATTGTGATGAAAAGCGCATAGAGCATTGTAATAACAAGGTCATGTAGCATTTTGCTGACAAAGGCATGGAGCATTGTGATGACAGGTGTCATGGAGCACTGGGCTGAAAATGTTCATGGAGTGTTCTGATGACTTGGTTCATGGAGCATTGTGAGGACTAGGGAATGGAGCATTGTGATCACAAGAGTCCAGGATCATTGCGTTGTCAAGTGTCATGGAGTGTTGTGATGACAGTGGTCATGGAGCACTGTGATTATATTGGCCATTGAGCATTGTGATGAGTAGGTCGTGGAGCATTGGGCTGAAAATGATCATGGATTATCGTGATGACAGGGGTCATGGAGCATTGTGTTGACAAGGGAATGGAGTATGGTGATAACAAGGTCCTGGAGCATTGTGATGAGAAGACCAGGAGACTTGTGATGACAAGTCTCATGGAGCATTCTGATGAAAAGGGGCATGTAGCATTGTGATTACAGGGTCTTGGAGCATTGTGATGACTAGGGCATGGAGCATTCTGATGACATGCGTCATGGAGTTTTTTGATGACAAGGGTATGGAGCATTGTGATTACCGGGGTCTTGGAACATTGTGAGGACTACGGCATGAAGCATTTTGAGGAGAAGAAGAAGGAGCATTCTGATGGCATGCGTCATTGAGCTTTGTGATGACAAGGGCATGGAGCATTGAAATTACATGGGTCTCGGAGCACTGTGATGAAAAGGGCATGGATCATTGTTATGAAAAAGGCATGCAGCCTTGTTATGACAGGGTTCAAGGAGCAAACAGACAACAAGTGTCAGGGAGCGTTTTGATGACAAGTGTGTTGCGCATTGTGATGACAACCGTCATGGAGCATTGTGATGAGAAGTCCATTGATAATTGTGATGACGAGCGTCATGGGGCATTGTGATGACAAGTGTTATGGAATATTGTGATCACAAGGGTTTGGAGCATTGTTATGACAGAGGTCATGGAGCATTTTTATTTCATTGTGATGACAATAGCCTGAAACCTTAGGACGATGGGCATGGTGCATTGTGATGACAGGATTCATGGATCATTGTGATGAAAAAGGGCATAGAGCATTGTGATTACAGGGTTCTTGGAGCCTTGTGATGAGAAGGGTCTTGGAGCTATGTGATGACAAGCCATGGAACATCGTGATGGCAGGGGTCATGGAGCATTTTTATGACTGGGGTAATGGAGCATTGTCATGGCAAGGACATGGAACATTGTGATGAGAAGGCCATGGAGCATTCTGATGACATTTGTCATGGAGCTTTGTGAAGAGAAGGGCATGGAGCAATGTGATGAGAGCGTTCATGGAGCATTGTGATTAAAAGTGTCATGGAGCCTTGTGCTGATAAAGGCATAGAGCATTGTGATGACAAGGGTCAAAGAGCATTGTGATGAAAAGTTCATGGAGCATTGTGGTTAAAAAGGTCACAGAGTCTGTTGATGACGAGGGCATGGACCATTGTGATGACAAAGGTCATGAAGCATTGTGATGACTGGAGTCACAGAGCATTGTGATGACAGGGGTCATGGAGCATTGTGATAACAAGGGCATGGAGCATTGTGATGACAAGGGCATAGAGCATTGGTCTATTAAATTTCAAGGATTATTGCGAGGACAGTTGGAATGGCACATTGTGATAACAAGGTCATGGAGCATTGTGATGACCAGGTCATGTAGTATTGTGATGACAATGGAAGGGAGCATTGTGATGAAAAGGGCATGGAGTATTGTGATGACAGGCATCATGGAGCATTGTGATGACAAGTGTTATGGAACACTGTGATCACAAGGGATTGGAGCCTTGTGGTGACAGAGGTCATGGCTCATTTGATTTCAAGGAGCATGGAGCATTGTGATGACCAGGTCATGCACTATTGTAAAGACAGGTGTCAGGTAGCATTGTTATGCTAAGTGTAATGGAGGATTCTGATGACTAAGGTAATGGAGCATTGTGATGACAGTGGCTTGGAGCATTGTGATAACAAGGGTCAGGGAGCATTGTGCTCACAAGTGCATGGAGAATTGTGATGACAAGAGTCATGGAGCATTCTGATGACAAGCTTGTGGAGTACTTTGATGACAATGGCATGGAGCATTGTGATGAAAACGGAATGGGGCTTTGTGATGAAAAAGGCATGGAGCCTTTTCGTGACAGGGTTCAAGGAGCATTCTGATGACAAGTGTCAGGGAGCATTGTGATGACAAGTGTATTGAGAATTGTGGTGACAAAGCTCATGGAGCATTGTGATGAAAAGGGCATGGAGTATTGTGATGACAGGCATCATGGAGCGTTGTGAGGACAAGTGTTATGGAACATTGTGATCACAAGCTTTTGGAGCACTGTGATGACAGAGGTCATGGATCATTTTGATTTCAAGGAGCATGGAGCATTGTGATGACAAGGGCATGAAGCAATGTGATCCCAAGATACATGGAGGATTGTGATGACAATGGAAATGGAGTATTGTGATGACAAGCGCATAGAGCATTGTAATGACAATGTCATGTAGCATTTTGCTGACAAAGGCATGGAGCATTGTGATGACATGTGTCATGGAGCACTGTGATGAGAAGCGTCAAGGTGCATTGTGAATACAGGGGTCATGGAGCATTGGGATGACAAGGGTCATGGAGCACTGGCCTGAAAATATACATGGAGTGTTGTGATAACAGGGGTCATGGAGCATTGTGATGATTAGGGAATGGAGCATTGTGATGACAAGAGTCCCTAATCATTGTGTTGTCAGGTGTCATGGAGTGTTGTGATGACTGTGGTCATGGAGCATTGTGATGATATTGGACATGGAGCATTGTGATGAGAAGGTCGTGGATCATTAGGCTGAAAATGTTCATGGATTATTGTGATGACAGTGCTCATGGAGCATTGTGATGACAAGGGAATGGAGCATCGTGATGTCAAGGTCCTGGAGCATTGTGATGAGAAGACCATGGAGACTTGTGATGGCAAGTCTCATGGAGCATTCTGATGAAAAGGGGCATGGAGCATTGTGATTACAGGGGTCTTGAAGCATTGTGATGACTAGGGTATAGAGCATTGTGACGAGAAGGCCATGGAGCATTGGTCTGACAAGTTTCATAGATTATTGTGATGACAGTGGGAATGGTGCATTGTGATGACAAAGGCATGGAGCACTGTGATGAGAAGCTCATGGAGTATTGTGAAGACAGATGCCAAAGAGCATTGTGATGACATATGTCTTGGTCGATTGCGATGACAATGGCATGGAGCATTGTGATGCCAAATGTAATGGAGAATGGTGATGACAAATATAATGGAGCATTGTGATGATTAGGGCTTCGAGCATTATGATGACAAGGGCCATTGAAAATTTTCATGACAAGGTCGAGAAGCATTGTGATGACAAGGTCCTGGAGCATTGTGATGACAAAACCATGGAGCCTTGTGATGACAAGTCTCATGGAGCATACTGATGAAAAGGGGCATGGAGCATTGTGATTACAGGTGTCTTGGAACATTGTGATGACAAGGGCATAGATCATTGTGAGGAGAAGACCAAGGAGCATTCTGATGGCATGCGTCATTTAGCTTTGTGATGACAAGTGCGTGGAGCATTGTGATTACATGGGACTTGGAGCATTGTGATCAAAAGGTCATGGATCATTGTGATGAAAAAGGCATGGAGCCTTGTCATGACAGGGTTCAAGGAGCATACAGACAACAAGTGTCAGGGAGCATTTTGATGACAATTGTATTGAGCATTGTGATGACAAAGTTCATGGAGCATTGTGATGAGAAGCCCATGGATAATTGTGATGACGAGCTTCATGGGGCATTGTGATGACACGTGTTATGGAATATTGTGATCACAAGGGTTTGGAGCATTGTTATGACAGAGGTCATGGAACATTTTGATTTCATTGTTATGAAAATAGCATGAAGCATTATGATGATGGGCATGGTGCATTGTGATGACAAGGTTCATGGATCATTGAGATGAAAAGGGGCATAGAGCATTGGGATTACAGTGTTCTTGGAGCATTGTGATGAGAAGGGTCATGGAGCCTTGTGATGACAATGCCATGGAACATTGTGATGGCAGGGGTCATGGAGCATTGTTATGACAGTTGTAATGGAGCATTGTGATGGCAAGGGCATGGAGCATTGTGATGAGAAGGCCATGGAGCATTCTGATGACATGTGTCATGGATCTATGTGAAGACAAGGGCATGGAGCAATGTGATGAGAGCGTTCATGGAGCATTGTGATGACAATGACATGGAGCATTGTGATGCCAAGTGTCATGGATCATTGTGATGACAAATGTCATGGAGTATTTTGATGGCAAGGGCTTTGTGCATTGTGATGAGAAGGGCAGAGAGCATTGTGATGACAGGGTCATAGAGCAATTTGATGAAAAGTGGCATGGAACATTTTGATGATAGGTGTTATGGAACATTGTGATTTCAGAGGTCATCGAACATTGTGATGATAAGTGCATGTAGCATTGTGATAACAGGAGTCATGGAACATTATGATGAAATGGGTGAGGGAGTATTGTGACAAATAGTGATGTAGCATTGTGATATCAGTGGAGAGAGAGCATTTTGATGAGAAGTGCATGGAGCATTGTGATGACAAATTTTATGGAGCATTGTGAAGACAATGTTGTGGATCACTGTGATGACAAGTGCATGGTGCATTGTAATGAGATGTGTCATGGAGCATTGTGCTGACAAGCGAATGGAGCATAGTGATGACAAGGGTCATGGAGCATTTTGCTGAGCAGGGCATAGAGCATTGTGATGACAAGGGTCAAAGAGCATTGTGATGAAAAGTTCATGGAGCATTGTGGTTAAAAAGGTCACAGAGACTGTTGATGACGAGGGCATGGACCATTGTGTTGACAAAGGTCATGAAGCATTGTGATGACTGGAGTCACGGAGCATTGTGATGACAGGGGTCATGGAGCATTGTGATAACAAGGGCATGGAGCATTGTGATGACAAGTACATGGAACATTGGTCTAATAAGCTTCATGGAGTATTGCGATGACAGTTGGAATGGCACACTGTGATGACAAGGACATGGAGCATTGTGATGACCAGGTCATGCGTTTGGTGAAGACAGGTGTCAGGGAGCAATGTGATCACATATGTAATGGCCCATTGTGATGAGGATGGCATGGAGCATTGTGCTGCCAAGTGTCAGGGAGGATACTGATGAAAAATGTAATGGAGCATTGTGATGACAATTGCTTGGAGCATTGTGATGACAAGGGTCAGGGAGAATTGTGCTGACAAGTGCATGGAGAATTGTGATGACAAGTGTCATGGAGCATTCTGATGACAAGCTTGTGGTGTATTTTGATGACAATGGCATGGAGCATTGTGAGGAAAACGGCATGGGGCATTGTGATGAAAAAGGCATGGAGCCTTTTCGTGACAGGGTTCAAGGAGCATTCTGATGACAAGTGTCAGGGAGCATTGTGATGACAAATGTATTGAGAATTGTGGTGACAAAGCTCATGGAGCATTGTGATGAAAAGGGCATGGAGTATTTTGATGACAGGCATCATGGAGCGCTGTGAGGACAAGTGTTATGGAACATGGTGATCACAAGGGTTTGGAGCATTGTGATGACACAGGTCATGGATCATTTTGATTTCAAGGAGCATGGAGCATTGTGATGACAAGGGCATGAAGCAATGTGATCCCCCAATTCATGCAGGATTGTGATGACAATGCAAGTCGAGTGTTGTAATGACAAGCGCATAGAGGATTGTAATGACAAGGTCATGTAGCATTTTGCTGACAAAGTCATGGAGCATTGTGATGACATGTGTCATGGAGCATTGTGCTGACAAGCGCATGGAGCATTGTGATGAGAAGGCCATGGAGCATTCTGATGACATGCGTCATGGAGTTTTGTGATGACAAGGGCATGGAGCATTGTGATTACAGGGAACTTGGAGGACTGTGATGAAATGATCATGGATCATTGTGATGAAAAATGCATGGAACCTTGTCATGACAGGGTTCAAGGAGCATACTGACGACAAGTGTCAGGGATCATTGTGATGACAAGTGTATTGAGCATTGTGATGACAAAGATCATGGAGCATTGTGATGAGAAGACCATGGATCATTGTGATGATGAGCGTCATGGGGTGTTGTAATGATACGTGTTATGCAACATTGTGATCACTAGGGTTTGGAGCATTATGATGACAGAGGTCATGCAGGATATTGATTTCATTGTGATGACAATAGCCTGAAGCATCATGATGATGGGCATGGTGCATTGTGATGACAGGGTTCATGGAGCACTGAGATGAAAAGGGGCATGGAGCATTGTGATTACAAGGGTCTTGGAGCATTGTGATGACAGATTTCATGGAGCATTGAGATGAAAAGTGGCATGGAGCAGTGTGATTACAATGGTCTTGGAGCATTGTGATGACAAGTGCATGGAGCATTGTGATGAGAAGGCCATGGAACATTCTGATGACATGCGTCATGGGGCTTTGTGATGACAAGGGCATGGAGCATTGTGATTTCAGGGGTCTTGAGCATTGTAATGAAAAATATCATGGAACCTTGTGATGACTAGGCCGTGGAACATTGTGATGGCAGGTGTCATGGTGCATTCTTATGACAGGGGTAATTAAGCAATGTGATGAGAAGGGTATGGAACTTTGGTCTGAAATGTTTCATGGATTATTGTGATGAGAGTGGGCATGGAGCATTGTGATTACATGGGACTTGGAGCATTGTGATGAAAAGGGCATGGATCATTGTGATGAAAAAGGCATGGAGCCTTGTCATTACAGGGTTCAAGGAGCATACAGACAACAAGTGTCAGGGAGCATGTTGATGACAAGTGTATTGAGCATTGTGATGACGAAGGTCATGGAGCATTGTTATGAGAAGACCATGGATAATTGTGATGACGAGCGTCATGGGGCATTGTGATGACAAGTGTTATGGAATATTGTGATCACAAGTGTTTGGAGCATTGTTATGACAGAGGTCATGGAGCATTTTGATTTCATTGTTATGACAATAGCATGAAGCATTATGATGATGGGCATGGTGCATTGTGATGACAGGGTTCATGGACCATTGAGATGAAAAGGGGCATATGGCATTGTGATTACAGTGTTCTTGAAGCATTGTGATGAGAAGGGTCATGGAGCCTTTGATGACAAGGCCATGGAACTTCGTGATGGCAGGGGTCATGGAGCATTGTTATGACAGTGGTAATGGAGCACTGTGATGGCAAGGGCATGGAGCATTGTGATGAGAAGGCCATGGAGCATTCTGATGACGTGTCATGGAGCTATGTGAAGACAAGGGCATGGAGCAATGTGATGAGAGCGTTCATGAAGCATTGTGATGACAATGACATGGAGCATTGTGATTCCAAGAGTCATGGATCTTTGTGATGACAAAGGTCATTGAGCATTTTGATGGCAAGGGCGTTGTGCATTGTGATGAGTAGGGCAGGGAGCATTCTGATGACTGGGTCATGGAGCAATTTGATGAAAAGTGTCATGGAACATTTTGATGACAGATGTTATGGAACATTGTGATGTCAGGGGTCATCGAACATTGTGATGATAAGTGCATGTAGCATTGTGATAACAGGAGTCATGGAACATTATGATGACAGGGGTGAGGGAGTATTGCGACAAATAGTGATGTAGCATTGTGATATCAGTGGTGAGAGAGCATTTTGATGAGAAGTGCATGGAGCATTGTGATGACAAATTTTATGGAGCATTGTGAAGACAATGTTGTGGATCACTGTGATGACAAGTGCATGGTGCATTGTAATGACATGTGTCATGGAGCATTGTGCTGACAAGCGAATGGAGCATTGTGATGACAAGGGTCATGGAGCATTGTGCTGAGCAAGTCATAGAGCATTGTGATGACAAGGGTCAAAGAGCATTGTGATGAAAAGTTCATGGAGCATTGTGGTTAAAAAGGTCACAGAGACTGTTGATGACGAGGGCATGGAGCATTGTGTTGACAAAGGTCATGAAGCATTGTGATGACTGGAGTCACGGAGCATTGTGATGACAGGGGTCATGGAGCATTGTGATAACAAGGGCATGGAGCATTGTGATGACAAGTACATGGAACATTGGTCTAATAAGCTTCATGGAGTATTGCGATGACAGTTGGAATGGCACACTGTGATGACAAGGACATGGAGCATTGTGATGACCAGGTCATGCGTATGGTGAAGACAGGTGTCAGGGAGCACTGTGATCACATATGTAATGGCCCATTGTGATGAGGATGGCATGGAGCATTGTGCTGCCAAGTGTCAGGGAGGATTCTGATGAAAAAGGTAATGGAGCATTGTGATGACAATTGCTTGGAGCATTGTGATGACAAGGGTCAGGGAGAATTGTGCTGACAAGTGCATGGAGAATTGTGATGACAAGTGTCATGGAGCATTCTGATGACAAGCTTGTGGAGTATTTTGATGACAATGGCATGGAGCATTGTGAGGACAACGGCATGGGGCATTGTGATGAAAAAGGCATGGAGCCTTTTCCTAACAGGGTTCAAGGAGCATTCTGATGACAAGTGTCAGGGAGCATTGTGATGACAAGTGTATTGAGAATTGTGGTGACAAAGGTCATGGAGCATTGTGATGAAAAGGGCATGGAGTATTTTGATGACAGGCATCATGGAGCGTTGTGAGGACATGTGTTATGGAACATTGTGATCACAAGGGTTTGGAGCATTGTGATGACAGAGGTCATGAATCATTTTGATTTCAAGGAGAATGGAGCATTGTGATGACAAGGGCATGAAGCAATGTGATCCCCCAATTCATGGAGGATTGTGATGACAATGCAAGTCGAGTATTGTAATGACAAGCGCATAGAGGATTGTAATGACAAGGTCATGTAGCATTTTGCTGACAAAGGCATGGAGCATTGTGATGACATGTGTCATGGAGCATTGTGCTGACAAGCGCATGGAGCATTGTGATGAGAAGGCCATGGAGCATTCTGATGACATGCGTCATGGCGTTTTGTGATGACAAGGGCATGGAGCATTGTGATTACAGGGACCTTGGAGGACTGTGAAGAAATGATCATGGATCATTGTGATGAAAAATGCATGGAACCTTGTCATGACAGGGTTCAAGGAGCATACTGACGACAAGTGTCAGGGATCATTGTGATGACAAGTGTATTGAGCATTGTGATGACAAAGATCATGGAGCATTGTGATGAGAAGACCATGGAGCATTGTGATGATGAGCGTCATGGGGTGTTGTGATGATACGTGTTATGCAACATTGTGATCACTAGGGTTTGGAGCATTATGATGACAGAGGTCATGCAGAATATTGATTTCATTGTGATGACAATAGCCTGAAGCATCATGATGATGGGCATGGTGCATTGTGATGACAGGGTTCATGGAGCACTGAGATGAAAAGGGGCATGGAGCATTGTGATTACAAGGGTCTTGGAGAATTGCGATGACAGATTTCATGGAGCATTGAGATGAAAAGTGGCATGGAGCAGTGTGATTACAATGGTCTTGGAGCATTGTGATGACAAGTGCATGGAGCATTTTGATGAGAAGGCCATGGAACATTCTGATGACATGCGTCATGGGGCTTTGTGATGACAAGGGCATGGAGTATTGTGATTTCAGGGGTCTTGAGCATTGTAATGAAAATATCATGGAACCTTGTGATGACTAGGCCGTGGAACATTGTGATGGCAGGTGTCATGGTGCATTCTTATGACAGGGGTAATTAAGCAATGTGATGAGAAAGGTATGGAACTTTGGTCTGAAATGTTTCATGGATTATTGTGATGAGAGTGGGCATGGAGCATTGTGATTACATGGGACTTGGAGCATTGTGATGAAAAGGGCATGGATTATTGTGATGAAAAAGGCATGGAGCCTTGTCATGACAGGGTTCAAGGAGCATACAGACAACAAGTGTCAGGGAGCATGTTGGTGACAAGTGTATTGAGCATTGTGATGACGAAGGTCATGGAACATTGTGATGAGAAGACCATGGATAATTGTGATGACGAGCGTCATGGGGCATTGTGATGAAAAGTGTTATGGAATATTGTGATCACAAGTGTTTGGAGCATTGTTATGACAGAGGTCATGGAGCATTTTGATTTCATTGTTATGACAATAGCATGAAGCATTATGATGATGGGCATGGTGCATTGTGATGACAGGGTTCATGGACCATTGAGATGAAAAGGGGCATATGGCATTGTGATTACAGTGTTCTTGAAGCATTGTGATGAGAAGGGTCATGGAGCCTTTGATGACAAGGCCATGGAACTTCGTGATGGCAGGGGTCATGGAGCATTGTTATGACAGTGGTAATGGAGCACTGTGATGGCAAGGGCATGGAGCATTGTGATGAGAAGGCCATGGAGCATTCTGATGACGTGTCATGGAGCTATGTGAAGACAAGGGCATGGAGCAATGTGATGAGAGCGTTCATGAAGCATTGTGATGACAATGACATGGAGCATTGTGATTCCAAGAGTCATGGATCTTTGTGATGACAAAGGTCATTGAGCATTTTGATGGCAAGGGCGTTGTGCATTGTGATGAGTAGGGCAGGGAGCATTCTGATGACTGGGTCATGGAGCAATTTGATGAAAAGTGTCATGGAACATTTTGATGACAGATGTTATGGAACATTGTGATGTCAGGGGTCATCGAACATTGTGATGATAAGTGCATGTAGCATTGTGATAACAGGAGTCATGGAACATTATGATGACAGGGGTGAGGGAGTATTGCGACAAATAGTGATGTAGCATTGTGATATCAGTGGTGAGAGAGCATTTTGATGAGAAGTGCATGGAGCATTGTGATGACAAATTTTATGGAGCATTGTGAAGACAATGTTGTGGATCACTGTGATGACAAGTGCATGGTGCATTGTAATGACATGTGTCATGGAGCATTGTGCTGACAAGCGAATGGAGCATTGTGATGACAAGGGTCATGGAGCATTGTGCTGAGCAAGTCATAGAGCATTGTGATGACAAGGGTCAAAGAGCATTGTGATGAAAAGTTCATGGAGCATTGTGGTTAAAAAGGTCACAGAGACTGTTGATGACGAGGGCATGGAGCATTGTGTTGACAAAGGTCATGAAGCATTGTGATGACTGGAGTCACGGAGCATTGTGATGACAGGGGTCATGGAGCATTGTGATAACAAGGGCATGGAGCATTGTGATGACAAGTACATGGAACATTGGTCTAATAAGCTTCATGGAGTATTGCGATGACAGTTGGAATGGCACACTGTGATGACAAGGACATGGAGCATTGTGATGACCAGGTCATGCGTATGGTGAAGACAGGTGTCAGGGAGCACTGTGATCACATATGTAATGGCCCATTGTGATGAGGATGGCATGGAGCATTGTGCTGCCAAGTGTCAGGGAGGATTCTGATGAAAAAGGTAATGGAGCATTGTGATGACAATTGCTTGGAGCATTGTGATGACAAGGGTCAGGGAGAATTGTGCTGACAAGTGCATGGAGAATTGTGATGACAAGTGTCATGGAGCATTCTGATGACAAGCTTGTGGAGTATTTTGATGACAATGGCATGGAGCATTGTGAGGACAACGGCATGGGGCATTGTGATGAAAAAGGCATGGAGCCTTTTCCTAACAGGGTTCAAGGAGCATTCTGATGACAAGTGTCAGGGAGCATTGTGATGACAAGTGTATTGAGAATTGTGGTGACAAAGGTCATGGAGCATTGTGATGAAAAGGGCATGGAGTATTTTGATGACAGGCATCATGGAGCGTTGTGAGGACATGTGTTATGGAACATTGTGATCACAAGGGTTTGGAGCATTGTGATGACAGAGGTCATGAATCATTTTGATTTCAAGGAGAATGGAGCATTGTGATGACAAGGGCATGAAGCAATGTGATCCCCCAATTCATGGAGGATTGTGATGACAATGCAAGTCGAGTATTGTAATGACAAGCGCATAGAGGATTGTAATGACAAGGTCATGTAGCATTTTGCTGACAAAGGCATGGAGCATTGTGATGACATGTGTCATGGAGCATTGTGCTGACAAGCGCATGGAGCATTGTGATGAGAAGGCCATGGAGCATTCTGATGACATGCGTCATGGCGTTTTGTGATGACAAGGGCATGGAGCATTGTGATTACAGGGACCTTGGAGGACTGTGAAGAAATGATCATGGATCATTGTGATGAAAAATGCATGGAACCTTGTCATGACAGGGTTCAAGGAGCATACTGACGACAAGTGTCAGGGATCATTGTGATGACAAGTGTATTGAGCATTGTGATGACAAAGATCATGGAGCATTGTGATGAGAAGACCATGGAGCATTGTGATGATGAGCGTCATGGGGTGTTGTGATGATACGTGTTATGCAACATTGTGATCACTAGGGTTTGGAGCATTATGATGACAGAGGTCATGCAGAATATTGATTTCATTGTGATGACAATAGCCTGAAGCATCATGATGATGGGCATGGTGCATTGTGATGACAGGGTTCATGGAGCACTGAGATGAAAAGGGGCATGGAGCATTGTGATTACAAGGGTCTTGGAGAATTGCGATGACAGATTTCATGGAGCATTGAGATGAAAAGTGGCATGGAGCAGTGTGATTACAATGGTCTTGGAGCATTGTGATGACAAGTGCATGGAGCATTTTGATGAGAAGGCCATGGAACATTCTGATGACATGCGTCATGGGGCTTTGTGATGACAAGGGCATGGAGTATTGTGATTTCAGGGGTCTTGAGCATTGTAATGAAAATATCATGGAACCTTGTGATGACTAGGCCGTGGAACATTGTGATGGCAGGTGTCATGGTGCATTCTTATGACAGGGGTAATTAAGCAATGTGATGAGAAAGGTATGGAACTTTGGTCTGAAATGTTTCATGGATTATTGTGATGAGAGTGGGCATGGAGCATTGTGATTACATGGGACTTGGAGCATTGTGATGAAAAGGGCATGGATTATTGTGATGAAAAAGGCATGGAGCCTTGTCATGACAGGGTTCAAGGAGCATACAGACAACAAGTGTCAGGGAGCATGTTGGTGACAAGTGTATTGAGCATTGTGATGACGAAGGTCATGGAACATTGTGATGAGAAGACCATGGATAATTGTGATGACGAGCGTCATGGGGCATTGTGATGAAAAGTGTTATGGAATATTGTGATCACAAGTGTTTGGAGCATTGTTATGACAGAGGTCATGGAGCATTTTGATTTCATTGTTATGACAATAGCATGAAGCATTATGATGATGGGCATGGTGCATTGTGATGACAGGGTTCATGGACCATTGAGATGAAAAGGGGCATATGGCATTGTGATTACAGTGTTCTTGAAGCATTGTGATGAGAAGGGTCATGGAGCCTTGTGATGACAAGGCCATGGAACTTCGTGATGGCAGGGGTCATGGAGCATTGTTATGACAGTGGTAATGGAGCATTGTGATGGCAAGGGCATGGAGCATTGTGATGAGAAGGCCATGGAGCATTCTGATGACGTGTCATGGAGCTATGTGAAGACAAGGGCATGGAGCAATGTGATGAGAGCGTTCATGGAGCATTGTGATGAAAATGACATGGAGCATTGTGATGCCAAGGGTCATGGATCTTTGTGATGACAAAGGTCATTGAGCATTTTGATGGCAAGGGCGTTGTGCATTGTGATGAGTAGGGCAGGGAGCATTCTGATGACTGGGTCATGGAGCAATTTGATGAAAAGTGTCATGGAACATTTTGATGACAGGTGTTATGGAACATTGTGATGTCAGGGGTCATCGAACATTGTGATGATAAGTGCATGTAGCATTGTGATAACAGGAGTCATGGAACATTATGATGACAGGGGTGAGGGAGTATTGTGACAAATAGTGATGTAGCATTGTGATATCAGTGGTGAGAGAGCATTTTGATGAGAAGTGCATGGAGCACTGTGATGACAAATTTTATGGAGCATTGTGATGGGAAGGTTGAGGAGCACTGTGATGACAAGCGCATGTTGCATTGTGATGACATGTGTCATGGAGCATTGTGCTGACAAGCGCATGGAGCATTGTGATGACAAGTGTCATGGAGCAATTTGCTGAAAAAGGCAGAGAGCATTGTGATGACAGGGGTCAAAGAGCAGTGTGATGAAAAGTTCATGGATCATGGTGGTTAAAACGGTCACAGAGACTGTTGAAGATGAGGGCATGGACCACTGTGATGACAAAGGTCATGAAGCATTGTGATGACTGGAGTCATGGA
The DNA here is from genome assembly GCF_025265405.1 of Mesoplodon densirostris. Lineage (NCBI taxonomy): Eukaryota > Metazoa > Chordata > Mammalia > Artiodactyla > Ziphiidae > Mesoplodon > Mesoplodon densirostris. The sequence continues at coordinate 11,188,365 of NW_026778196.1, forward strand.
GCATTGTGATGACAGGGGTCATGGAGCATTGTGATAACGAGGGTATGGAGCATGGTGATAACAAGGGCATGGAACATTGGTCTAATAAGTATCATGGATGGTTGCGATGACAGTTGGAATGGCGCATTGTGATGACAAGGGCATGGAGCATTGTGATGACCAGGTCATGCAGTATTGTGAAGACAGGTGTCAGGGAGCATTGTGATCACATGTGTAATGGCCCATTGTGATGAGGATGGCATGGAGCATATTGATGCCAGGTGTCATGGAGGATTCTGATGACAAAGGAAATGGAGCATTGTGATGACAATGGCTAGGAGCATTGTGATGACAAGGGTCAGCGAGCATTGTGCTGACAAGTGCATGGTGAATTGTGATGACAAGAGTCATGGAGCATTCTGATGACAAGCTTGTGGAGTACATTGATGACAATGGCATGGAGCATTGTGATGAAAACGGAATGGGGCTTTGTGATGAAAAAGGCATGGAGCCTTTTCGTGACAGGGTTCAAGGAGCATTCTGATGACAAGAGTCAGGGAGCATTGTGATGACAAGTGTATTGAGAATTGTGGTGACAAAGGTCATGGAGCATTGTGATGAAAAGGGCATGGAGTATTGTGATGACAGGCATCATGGAGCGTTGTGAGGACAAGTGTTATGGAACATTGTGATCACAAGCTTTTGGAGCACTGTGATGACAGAGGTCATGGATCATTTTGATTTCAAGGAGCATGGAGCATTGTGATGACAAGGGCATGAAGCAATGTGATCCCAAGATACATGGAGGATTGTGATGACAATGGAAATGGAGTATTGTGATGACAAGCGCATAGAGCATTGTAATCACAATGTCATGTAGCATTTTGCTGACAAAGGCATGGAGCATTGTGATGACATGTGTCATGGAGCACTGTGATGAGAAGCGTCAAGGAGCATTGTGAATACAGGGGTCATGGAGCATTGGGATGACAAGGGTCATGGAGCACTGGCCTGAAAATATTCATGGAGTGTTGTGATAACAGGGGTCATGGAGCATTGTGATGACTAGTGAATGGAGCATTGTGATGACAAGAGTCCCTAATGATTGTGTTGTCAGGTGTCATGGAGTGTTGTGATGACTGTGGACATGGAGCATTGTGATGATATTGGACATGGAGCATTGTGATGAGAAGGTCGTGGATCATTGGGCTGAAAATATTCATGGATTATTGTGATGACAGGGCTCATGGAGCATTGTGATGACAAGGGAATGGAGCATGGTGATGTCAAGGTCCTGGAGCATTGTGATGAGAAGACCATGGAGACTTGTGATGGCAAATCTCATGGAGCATTCTGATGAAAAGGGGAATGGAGCATTGTGATTACAGGGGTCTTGAAGCATTGTGATGACTAGGGTATAGAGCATTTTGATGAGAAGGCCATGGAGCATTGGTCTGACATGTTTCATAGATTATTGTGATGACAGTTGTCATGGTGCATTGTGATGACAAAGGCATGGAGCACTGTGATGAGAAGCTCATGGAGTATTGTGAAGACAGATGTCAAAGAGCATTTTGATGACATATGTCTTGGTCGATTGCGATGACAATGGCATGGAGCATTGTGATGCCAAATGTAATGGAGAATTGTGATGACAAATATAATGGAGCATTGTGATGATTAGGGCTTCGAGCATTATGATGACAAGGGCCATTGAAAATTTTCATGACATGGTCGAGAAGCATTGTGATGACAAGGTCCTGGAGCATTGTGATGACAAAACCATGGAGCCTTGTGATGACGAGTCTCATGGAGCATACTGATGAAAAGGGGCATGGAGCATTGTGATTACAGGTGTCTTGGAACATTGTGATGACAAGGGCATGGATCATTGTGAGGAGAAGACCAAGGAGCATTCTGATGGCATGCGTCATTGAGCTTTGTGATGACAAGTGCATGGAGCATTGTGATTACATGGGTCTTGGAGCATTGTGATGAAAAGGTAATGGATCATTGTGATGAAAAAGGCATGGAGCCTTATCATGACAGGGTTCAAGGAGCATACAGACAACAAGTGTCAGGGAGCATTTTGATTACAAGTGTATTGAGCATTGTGATGACAAAGCTCATGGAGCATTGTGATGAGAAGACCATGGATAATTGTGATGACGAGCGTCATGGGGCATTGTGATGACACGTGTTATGGAATATTGTGATCACAAGGGTTTGGAGCATTGTTATGACAGAGATCATGGAGCATTTTGATTTCATTGTGATGACAATAGCATGAAGCATTATGATGATGGGCATAGTGCATTGTTATGACAGGGTTCATGTATCATTGAGATGAAAGGGGCCATAGAGCATTGTGATTACATGGTTCTTTTAGCATTGTGATGAGAAGGGTCATGGAGCTTTGTGATGACAAGGCCATGGAATATCGTGATAGCAGGGCTCATGGAGAATTGTTATGACTGGGGTAATTCAGCATTGTGATGGCAAGGGCATGGAGCATTGTGATCAGAAGGCCATGGAGCATTCTGATGACATGTGTCATGGAGCTTTGTGAAGACAAGGACATGTAGCAATGTGATGAGAGCGTACATGGAGCATGGTGATGACAAGGACATGGAGCATTGTGATGCCAAGGGTCATGGATCTTTGTGATGACAAAGGTCATTGAGCATTTTGATGACAAGGGCGTTGTGCATTGTGATGAGTAGAGCAGGTAGCATTCTGATGACTTGGTCATGGAGCAATTTGATGAAATGTGTCATGGAACATTTTGATGACAGGTGTTATGGAACATTGTGATGTCAGGGGTCATCGAACATTGTGATGATAAGTGCATGTAGCATTGTGATGACAGGAGTCATGGAACATTATGATGACAGGGGTGAGGGAGTATTGTGACAAATAGTGATGTAGCATTGTGATATCAGTGGTGAGAGAGCATTTTGATGAGAAGTGTATGGAGCATTGTGATGATAAATTTTATGGAGCATTGTGATGACAAGGTTGTGGAGCACTGTGATGACAAGCGAATGGTGCATTGTGATGACATGTGTCATGGAGCATTGTGCTGACAAGCGCATGGAGCATTGTGATGACAAAGGTCATGGAGCATTGTGCTGAGAAAGGCATAGAGCATTGTGATGACAAGGGTCAAAGAGCATTGTGATGAAAAGTTCATGGAGCATTGGGGTTAAAAAGGTCACAGAGACTGTTGATGACGAGTGCCTGGACCATTGTGATGACAAAGGCCATGAAGCATTGTGATAACTGGAGTCACGGAGCATTGTGATGACAGGGGTCATGGAGCATTGTGATAACAAGGGCATGGAGCATTCTGATGACCAGGGAATGAAACATTGGTCTAATAATTTTCATGGATTGTTGCGATGACAGTTGGAATGGCGCATTGTGATGACATGGGCATGGAGCATTGTGATGACCAGGTCATGCACTATTGTAAAGACAGGTGTCAGGTAGCATTGTGATGCTAAGTGTCATGGAGGATTCTGATGACTAAGGTAATGGAGCATTGTGATGACAATGGCTTGGAGCATTGTGATAACAAGTGTCAGGGAGCATTGTGCTGACAAGTGCATGGAGAATTGTGATGACAAGGGTCATGGAGCATTCTGATGACAAGCTTGTGGAGTACATTGATGACAATGGCATGGAGCATTGTGATGAAAACGGAATGGGGCTTTGTGATGAAAAAGGCATGGAGCCTTTTCGTGACAGGGTTCAAGGAGCATTCTGATGACAAGAGTCAGGGAGCATTGTGAAGACAAGTGTATTGAGAATTGTGGTGACAAAGCTCATGGAGCATTGTGATGAAAAGGGCATGGAGTATTGTGATGACAGGCAACATGGAGCGTTGTGAGGACAAGTGTTATGGAACATTGTGATCACAAGCTTTTGGAGCACTGTGATGACAGAGGTCATGGATCATTTTGATTTCAAGGAGCATGGAGCATTGTGATGACAAGGGCATGAAGCAATGTGATCCCAAGAATCATGGAGGATTGTGATGACAATGGAAATGGAGTATTGTGATGACAAGCGCATAGAGCATTGTAATGAAAATGTCATGTAGCATTTTGCTGACAAAGGCATGGAGCATTGTGATGACGTGTCATGGAGCACTGTGATGAGAAGCGTCAAGGAGCATTGTGAATAGAGGGGTCATGGAGCATTGGGATGACAAGGGTCATGGAGCACTGGCCTGAAAATATTCATGGAGTGTTGTGATAACAGGGGTCATGGAGCATTGTGATGACTAGGGAATGGAGCATTGTGATGACAAGAGTCCCTAATCATTGTGCTGTCAGGTGTCATGGAGTGTTGTGATGACTGTGGTCATGGAGCATTGTGATGATATTGGACATGGAGCATTGTGATGAGAAGGTCTTGGATCATTGGGCTGAAAATGTTCATGGATTATTGTGATGACAGTGTTCATGGTGCATTGTGATGACAAGGGAATGGAGCATGGTGATATCTAGGTCCTGGAGCATTGTGATGAGAAGACCATGGAGACTTGTGATGGCAAGTCTCATGGAGCATTCTGATGAAAAGGGGCATGGAGCATTGTGATTACAGGGGTCTTGAAGCATTGTGATGACTAGGGTATAGAGCATTGTGATGAGAAGGCCATGGATCATTGGTCTGACAAGTTTCATAGATTATTGTGATGACAGTGGGCATGGTGCATTGTGATGACAAAGGCATGGAGCACTGTGATGAGAAGCTCATGGAGTATTGTGAAGACAGATGTCAAAGAGCATTGTGATGACATATGTCTTGGTCGATTGCGATGACAATGGCATGGAGCATTGTGATGCCAAATGTAATGGAGAACGGTGATGACAAATATAATGGAGCATTGTGATGATTAGGGCTTCGAGCATTATGATGACAAGGGCCATTGAAAATTTTCATGACAAGGTCGAGAAGCATTGTGATGACAAGGTCCTGGAGCATTGTGATGACAAAACCATGGAGCCTTGTGATGACAAGTCTCATGGAGCATACTGATGAAAAGGGGCATGGAGCAATGTGATTACAGGTGTCTTGGAACATTGTGATGACAAGGGCATGGATCATTGTGAGGAGAAGTCCAAGGAGCATTCTGATGGCATGCATCATTGAGCTTTGTGATGACAAGTGCATGGAGCATTGTGATTACATGGGTCTTGGAGCATTGTGATGAAAAAGTCATGGATCATTGTGATGAAAAAGGCATGGAGCCTTGTCATGACAGGGTTCAAGGAGCATACAGACAAAAAGTGTCAGGGAGCATTTTGATGACAATTGTATTGAGCATTGTGATGACAAAGGTCATGGAGCATTGTGATGAGAAGACCATGGATAATTGTGATGACGAGCTTCATGGGGCATTGTGATGACACGTGTTATGGAATATTGTGATCACAAGTGTTTGGAGCATTGTTATGACAGAGGTCATGGAACATTTTGATTTCATTGTTATGAAAATAGCATGAAGCATTATGATGATGGGCATGGTGCATTGTGATGACAGTGTTCATGGATCATTGAGATGAAAAGGGGCATAGAGCATTGGGATTACAGTGTTCTTGGAGCATTGTGATGAGAAGGGTCATGGAGCCGTGTGATGACAAGGCCATGGAACATCGTGATGGCAGGGGTCATGGAGCATTGTTATGACAGGTGTAATGGAGCACTGTGATGGCAAGGGCATGGAGCATTGTGATGAGAAGGCCATGGAGCATTCTGATGACATGTGTCATGGATCTATGTGAAGACAAGGGCATGGAGCAATGTGATGAGAGCGTTCATGGAGCATTGTGATGACAATGACATGGAGCATTGTGATGCCAAGTGTCATGGATCATTGTGATGACAAATGTCATGGAGCATTTTGATGGCAAGGGCTTTGTGCATTGTGATGAGAAGGGCAGGGAGCATTGTGTTGACAGGGTCATAGAGCAATTTGATGAAAAGTGGCATGGAACATTTTGATGATAGGTGTTATGGAACATTGTGATTTCAGAGGTCATCGAAGATTATGATGATAAGTGCATGTAGCATTGTGATGACAGGAGTCATGGAACATTGTGATGACAGGGGTGAGGGAGTATTGTGACAAATAGTGATGTAGCATTGTGATATCAGTGGTGAGAGAGCATTTTGATGAGAAGTGCATGGAGCCTTGTGATGACAAATTTTATGGAGCATTGTGAAGACAATGTTGTGGATCACTGTGATGACAAGTGCATGGTGTATTGTAATGACATGTGTCATGGAGCATTGTGCTGACAAGCGAATGGAGCATTGTGATGACAAGGGTCATGGAGCATTGTGCTGAGCAAGTCATAGAGCATTGTGATAACAAGGGTCAAAGAGCATTGTGATGAAAAGTTCATGGAGCATTGTGGTTAAAAAGGTCACAGAGACTGTTGATGACGAGGGCATGGATCATTGTGTTGACAAAGGTCATGAAGCATTGTGATGACTGGAGTCACGGAGCATTGTGATGACAGGGGTCATGGAGCATTGTGATAACAAGGGCATGGAGCATTGTGATGACAAGTACATGAAACATTGGTCTAATAAGCTTCATGGAGTATTGCGATGACAGTTGGAATGGCACACTGTGATGACAAGGACATGGAGCATTGTGATGACCAGGTCATGCGTATGGTGAAGACAGGTGTCAGGGAGCACTGTGATCACATATGTAATGGCCCATTGTGATGAGGATGGCATGGAGCATATTGATGCCAGGTGTCATGGAGGATTCTGATGACAAAGGAAATGGAGCATTGTGATGACAATGGCTAGGAGCATTGTGATGACAAGGGTCAGCGAGCATTGTGCTGACAAGTGCATGGTGAATTGTGATGACAAGAGTCATGGAGCATTCTGATGACAAGCTTGTGGAGTACATTGATGACAATGGCATGGAGCATTGTGATGAAAACGGAATGGGGCTTTGTGATGAAAAAGGCATGGAGCCTTTTCGTGACAGGGTTCAAGGAGCATTCTGATGACAAGAGTCAGGGAGCATTGTGATGACAAGTGTATTGAGAATTGTGGTGACAAAGGTCATGGAGCATTGTGATGAAAAGGGCATGGAGTATTGTGATGACAGGCATCATGGAGCGTTGTGAGGACAAGTGTTATGGAACATTGTGATCACAAGCTTTTGGAGCACTGTGATGACAGAGGTCATGGATCATTTTGATTTCAAGGAGCATGGAGCATTGTGATGACAAGGGCATGAAGCAATGTGATCCCAAGATACATGGAGGATTGTGATGACAATGGAAATGGAGTATTGTGATGACAAGCGCATAGAGCATTGTAATCACAATGTCATGTAGCATTTTGCTGACAAAGGCATGGAGCATTGTGATGACATGTGTCATGGAGCACTGTGATGAGAAGCGTCAAGGAGCATTGTGAATACAGGGGTCATGGAGCATTGGGATGACAAGGGTCATGGAGCACTGGCCTGAAAATATTCATGGAGTGTTGTGATAACAGGGGTCATGGAGCATTGTGATGACTAGTGAATGGAGCATTGTGATGACAAGAGTCCCTAATGATTGTGTTGTCAGGTGTCATGGAGTGTTGTGATGACTGTGGACATGGAGCATTGTGATGATATTGGACATGGAGCATTGTGATGAGAAGGTCGTGGATCATTGGGCTGAAAATATTCATGGATTATTGTGATGACAGGGCTCATGGAGCATTGTGATGACAAGGGAATGGAGCATGGTGATGTCAAGGTCCTGGAGCATTGTGATGAGAAGACCATGGAGACTTGTGATGGCAAATCTCATGGAGCATTCTGATGAAAAGGGGAATGGAGCATTGTGATTACAGGGGTCTTGAAGCATTGTGATGACTAGGGTATAGAGCATTTTGATGAGAAGGCCATGGAGCATTGGTCTGACATGTTTCATAGATTATTGTGATGACAGTTGTCATGGTGCATTGTGATGACAAAGGCATGGAGCACTGTGATGAGAAGCTCATGGAGTATTGTGAAGACAGATGTCAAAGAGCATTTTGATGACATATGTCTTGGTCGATTGCGATGACAATGGCATGGAGCATTGTGATGCCAAATGTAATGGAGAATTGTGATGACAAATATAATGGAGCATTGTGATGATTAGGGCTTCGAGCATTATGATGACAAGGGCCATTGAAAATTTTCATGACATGGTCGAGAAGCATTGTGATGACAAGGTCCTGGAGCATTGTGATGACAAAACCATGGAGCCTTGTGATGACGAGTCTCATGGAGCATACTGATGAAAAGGGGCATGGAGCATTGTGATTACAGGTGTCTTGGAACATTGTGATGACAAGGGCATGGATCATTGTGAGGAGAAGACCAAGGAGCATTCTGATGGCATGCGTCATTGAGCTTTGTGATGACAAGTGCATGGAGCATTGTGATTACATGGGTCTTGGAGCATTGTGATGAAAAGGTAATGGATCATTGTGATGAAAAAGGCATGGAGCCTTATCATGACAGGGTTCAAGGAGCATACAGACAACAAGTGTCAGGGAGCATTTTGATTACAAGTGTATTGAGCATTGTGATGACAAAGCTCATGGAGCATTGTGATGAGAAGACCATGGATAATTGTGATGACGAGCGTCATGGGGCATTGTGATGACACGTGTTATGGAATATTGTGATCACAAGGGTTTGGAGCATTGTTATGACAGAGATCATGGAGCATTTTGATTTCATTGTGATGACAATAGCATGAAGCATTATGATGATGGGCATAGTGCATTGTTATGACAGGGTTCATGTATCATTGAGATGAAAGGGGCCATAGAGCATTGTGATTACATGGTTCTTTTAGCATTGTGATGAGAAGGGTCATGGAGCTTTGTGATGACAAGGCCATGGAATATCGTGATAGCAGGGCTCATGGAGAATTGTTATGACTGGGGTAATTCAGCATTGTGATGGCAAGGGCATGGAGCATTGTGATCAGAAGGCCATGGAGCATTCTGATGACATGTGTCATGGAGCTTTGTGAAGACAAGGACATGTAGCAATGTGATGAGAGCGTACATGGAGCATGGTGATGACAAGGACATGGAGCATTGTGATGCCAAGGGTCATGGATCTTTGTGATGACAAAGGTCATTGAGCATTTTGATGACAAGGGCGTTGTGCATTGTGATGAGTAGAGCAGGTAGCATTCTGATGACTTGGTCATGGAGCAATTTGATGAAATGTGTCATGGAACATTTTGATGACAGGTGTTATGGAACATTGTGATGTCAGGGGTCATCGAACATTGTGATGATAAGTGCATGTAGCATTGTGATGACAGGAGTCATGGAACATTATGATGACAGGGGTGAGGGAGTATTGTGACAAATAGTGATGTAGCATTGTGATATCAGTGGTGAGAGAGCATTTTGATGAGAAGTGTATGGAGCATTGTGATGATAAATTTTATGGAGCATTGTGATGACAAGGTTGTGGAGCACTGTGATGACAAGCGAATGGTGCATTGTGATGACATGTGTCATGGAGCATTGTGCTGACAAGCGCATGGAGCATTGTGATGACAAAGGTCATGGAGCATTGTGCTGAGAAAGGCATAGAGCATTGTGATGACAAGGGTCAAAGAGCATTGTGATGAAAAGTTCATGGAGCATTGGGGTTAAAAAGGTCACAGAGACTGTTGATGACGAGTGCCTGGACCATTGTGATGACAAAGGCCATGAAGCATTGTGATAACTGGAGTCACGGAGCATTGTGATGACAGGGGTCATGGAGCATTGTGATAACAAGGGCATGGAGCATTCTGATGACCAGGGAATGAAACATTGGTCTAATAATTTTCATGGATTGTTGCGATGACAGTTGGAATGGCGCATTGTGATGACATGGGCATGGAGCATTGTGATGACCAGGTCATGCACTATTGTAAAGACAGGTGTCAGGTAGCATTGTGATGCTAAGTGTCATGGAGGATTCTGATGACTAAGGTAATGGAGCATTGTGATGACAATGGCTTGGAGCATTGTGATAACAAGTGTCAGGGAGCATTGTGCTGACAAGTGCATGGAGAATTGTGATGACAAGGGTCATGGAGCATTCTGATGACAAGCTTGTGGAGTACATTGATGACAATGGCATGGAGCATTGTGATGAAAACGGAATGGGGCTTTGTGATGAAAAAGGCATGGAGCCTTTTCGTGACAGGGTTCAAGGAGCATTCTGATGACAAGAGTCAGGGAGCATTGTGAAGACAAGTGTATTGAGAATTGTGGTGACAAAGCTCATGGAGCATTGTGATGAAAAGGGCATGGAGTATTGTGATGACAGGCAACATGGAGCGTTGTGAGGACAAGTGTTATGGAACATTGTGATCACAAGCTTTTGGAGCACTGTGATGACAGAGGTCATGGATCATTTTGATTTCAAGGAGCATGGAGCATTGTGATGACAAGGGCATGAAGCAATGTGATCCCAAGAATCATGGAGGATTGTGATGACAATGGAAATGGAGTATTGTGATGACAAGCGCATAGAGCATTGTAATGAAAATGTCATGTAGCATTTTGCTGACAAAGGCATGGAGCATTGTGATGACGTGTCATGGAGCACTGTGATGAGAAGCGTCAAGGAGCATTGTGAATACAGGGGTCATGGAGCATTGGGATGACAAGGGTCATGGAGCACTGGCCTGAAAATATTCATGGAGTGTTGTGATAACAGGGGTCATGGAGCATTGTGATGACTAGGGAATGGAGCATTGTGATGACAAGAGTCCCTAATCATTGTGCTGTCAGGTGTCATGGAGTGTTGTGATGACTGTGGTCATGGAGCATTGTGATGATATTGGACATGGAGCATTGTGATGAGAAGGTCTTGGATCATTGGGCTGAAAATGTTCATGGATTATTGTGATGACAGTGTTCATGGTGCATTGTGATGACAAGGGAATGGAGCATGGTGATATCTAGGTCCTGGAGCATTGTGATGAGAAGACCATGGAGACTTGTGATGGCAAGTCTCATGGAGCATTCTGATGAAAAGGGGCATGGAGCATTGTGATTACAGGGGTCTTGAAGCATTGTGATGACTAGGGTATAGAGCATTGTGATGAGAAGGCCATGGATCATTGGTCTGACAAGTTTCATAGATTATTGTGATGACAGTGGGCATGGTGCATTGTGATGACAAAGGCATGGAGCACTGTGATGAGAAGCTCATGGAGTATTGTGAAGACAGATGTCAAAGAGCATTGTGATGACATATGTCTTGGTCGATTGCGATGACAATGGCATGGAGCATTGTGATGCCAAATGTAATGGAGAACGGTGATGACAAATATAATGGAGCATTGTGATGATTAGGGCTTCGAGCATTATGATGACAAGGGCCATTGAAAATTTTCATGACAAGGTCGAGAAGCATTGTGATGACAAGGTCCTGGAGCATTGTGATGACAAAACCATGGAGCCTTGTGATGACAAGTCTCATGGAGCATACTGATGAAAAGGGGCATGGAGCAATGTGATTACAGGTGTCTTGGAACATTGTGATGACAAGGGCATGGATCATTGTGAGGAGAAGTCCAAGGAGCATTCTGATGGCATGCATCATTGAGCTTTGTGATGACAAGTGCATGGAGCATTGTGATTACATGGGTCTTGGAGCATTGTGATGAAAAAGTCATGGATCATTGTGATGAAAAAGGCATGGAGCCTTGTCATGACAGGGTTCAAGGAGCATACAGACAAAAAGTGTCAGGGAGCATTTTGATGACAATTGTATTGAGCATTGTGATGACAAAGGTCATGGAGCATTGTGATGAGAAGACCATGGATAATTGTGATGACGAGCTTCATGGGGCATTGTGATGACACGTGTTATGGAATATTGTGATCACAAGTGTTTGGAGCATTGTTATGACAGAGGTCATGGAACATTTTGATTTCATTGTTATGAAAATAGCATGAAGCATTATGATGATGGGCATGGTGCATTGTGATGACAGTGTTCATGGATCATTGAGATGAAAAGGGGCATAGAGCATTGGGATTACAGTGTTCTTGGAGCATTGTGATGAGAAGGGTCATGGAGCCGTGTGATGACAAGGCCATGGAACATCGTGATGGCAGGGGTCATGGAGCATTGTTATGACAGGTGTAATGGAGCACTGTGATGGCAAGGGCATGGAGCATTGTGATGAGAAGGCCATGGAGCATTCTGATGACATGTGTCATGGATCTATGTGAAGACAAGGGCATGGAGCAATGTGATGAGAGCGTTCATGGAGCATTGTGATGACAATGACATGGAGCATTGTGATGCCAAGTGTCATGGATCATTGTGATGACAAATGTCATGGAGCATTTTGATGGCAAGGGCTTTGTGCATTGTGATGAGAAGGGCAGGGAGCATTGTGTTGACAGGGTCATAGAGCAATTTGATGAAAAGTGGCATGGAACATTTTGATGATAGGTGTTATGGAACATTGTGATTTCAGAGGTCATCGAAGATTATGATGATAAGTGCATGTAGCATTGTGATGACAGGAGTCATGGAACATTGTGATGACAGGGGTGAGGGAGTATTGTGACAAATAGTGATGTAGCATTGTGATATCAGTGGTGAGAGAGCATTTTGATGAGAAGTGCATGGAGCCTTGTGATGACAAATTTTATGGAGCATTGTGAAGACAATGTTGTGGATCACTGTGATGACAAGTGCATGGTGTATTGTAATGACATGTGTCATGGAGCATTGTGCTGACAAGCGAATGGAGCATTGTGATGACAAGGGTCATGGAGCATTGTGCTGAGCAAGTCATAGAGCATTGTGATAACAAGGGTCAAAGAGCATTGTGATGAAAAGTTCATGGAGCATTGTGGTTAAAAAGGTCACAGAGACTGTTGATGACGAGGGCATGGATCATTGTGTTGACAAAGGTCATGAAGCATTGTGATGACTGGAGTCACGGAGCATTGTGATGACAGGGGTCATGGAGCATTGTGATAACAAGGGCATGGAGCATTGTGATGACAAGTACATGAAACATTGGTCTAATAAGCTTCATGGAGTATTGCGATGACAGTTGGAATGGCACACTGTGATGACAAGGACATGGAGCATTGTGATGACCAGGTCATGCGTATGGTGAAGACAGGTGTCAGGGAGCACTGTGATCACATATGTAATGGCCCATTGTGATGAGGATGGCATGGAGCATTGTGTTGCCAAGTGTCAGGGAGGATTCTGATGACAAAGGTAATGGAGCATTGTGATGACAATTGCTTGGAGAATTGTGATGATAAGGGTCATGGAGAATTGTGCTGACAAGTGCATGGAGAACTGTGATGGCAAGTGTCATGGAGCATTCTGATGACAAGCTTGTGGAGTATTTTGATGACAATGGCATGGAGCATTGTGAGGAAAACGGCATGGTGCATTGTGATGAAAAAGGCATGGAGCCTTTTCGTGACAGGGTTCAAGGAGCATTCTGATGACAAGTGTCAGGGAGCATTGTGATGACAAGTGTATAGAGAATTGTGGTGACAAAGGTCATGGAGCATTGTGATGAAAAGGGCATGGAGTATTGTGATGACAGGCATCATGGAGCGTTGTGAGGACAAGTGTTATTGAACATTGTGATCACAAGGGCTTGGAGCATTGTGATGACAGAGGTCATGGATCATTTTGATTTCAAGGAGCATGGAGCATTGTGATGACAAGGGCATGAAGCAATGTGATCCCCCAATTCATGGAGGATTGTGATGACAATGCAAGTCGAGTATTGTGATGACAAGGGCATAGAGGATTATAATGACAATGTCATGTAGCATTTTGCTGACAAAGTCTTGGAGCATTGTGATGACATGTGTCATGGAGCACTGTGATTAGAAGCGTCAAGGAGCATTGTGAATACAGTGGTCATGGATCATTGGGATGACAAGGGCATGGATCATTGTGATAAAAAGGGACATGGAGCACTGGGCTGAAAATGTTCATGGAGAGTTGTGATGACAGGTGTCATGGAGCATTGTGATGACTAGGGAATGGAGCATTGCGATGACAAGAGTCCAGGATCATTGTGTAGTCAGGTGTCATGGAGTGTTGTGATGACAGAGGTCATGGAGCATTGTGATGACTAGGGAATGGAGCATTGTGATGACAAGAGTCCTGGATCATTGTGTTGTCAGGTGTCATGGATTGTTGTGATGACAGTGGTCATGGAGCATTGTGATGATATTGGCAATGGAGCATTGTGTTGAGAAGGTCGTGGAGCATTGGGCTGAAAATGTTCATGGATTATTGTGATGACAGTGATCATGGAGCATTGTGATGACAAGGGAATGGATCATGGTGATGACAAAGTCCTGGAACATTGTGATGAGAAAACCATGAAGACTTGTAATGGCAAGTCTCATGGAGCATTCTGATGAAAAGGGGCATGGAGCATTGTGATTACAGGGGTCTTGGAGCATATTTATGACTAGGGCATAGAGCATTGTGATGAGAAGGCCATGGAGGATTCTGATGACATGCGTCATGGAGTTTTGTGATGATAAGGGAATGGAGCATTATGATTACAGGGACCTTGGAGCATTGTGATGAAATGGTCATGGATCATTGTGATGAAAAATGCATGGAAACTTGTCATGACAGGGTTCAAGTAGCATACTGACGACAAGGGTCAGGAAGCATTGTGATGACAAGTGTATTGAGCATTGTGATGACAAAGATCATGGAGCATTTTGATGAGAAGACCATTGATAATTGTGATGATGAGCGTCATGGGGTGTTGTGATGATACGTGTTATGCAACATTGTGATTACAAGGGTTTGGAGCATTATGATGACAGAGGTCATGGAAAATATTTATTTCATTGTGATGACAATAGCCTGAAGCATTATGATGATGGGAATGGTGCATTGTGATGACAGGGTTCATGGAGCATTTAGATGAAAAGGGGCATGGAGCATTGTGATTACAAGGGTCTTGGAGCATTGTGATGACAGATTTCATGGGGCATTGAGATGAAAAAGGGCATGGAACATTGTGATTACAAGGGTCTTGGAGAATTGTGATGACAAGGGCATGGAGCATTGTGATGAGAAGGCCAAGGAACATTCTGATGACATGCGTCATGGAGCTTTGGGATGACAAGGGCATGGAGCATTGTGATATCAGGGCTCTTGAGCATTGTGATGAGTAGTATCATGGAGTCTTGGGATGACTAGGCCGTGGAACATTGTGATGGCAGGGGTCATGGTGCATTGTTATGACAGGGGTAATGGAGCATTGTGATGAGAAGGGTATGGAACTTTGGTCTGAAATGTTTCATGGATTATTGTGATGAGAGTGGGCATGGAGCATTGTGATGACAAGGGCACGGAACAATGTGATACATGGGTCACGCAGGACTGTAATGACAAGGGCATGGAGCATTGTGATGAGAAGGACATCGAGCATTGTGATGACAAGTGTCATGGAGCTTTGTGATAACAAGGGCATGGAGCAATGTGATGAGAGGGTTCATGGAGCATTGTGATGACAATGACATGGAGCATTGTGATGACAAGGGTCTTGGAGCTTTGTGATGACAAGTCATGGAGCATTTTGATGAGAAGGGCAGGGAGCATTTTGATGACCGTGTCATGCTGAAATTTGATAAAAAGTGTAATGGAGCATTTTGATGGCAGGGGTTATAGAACATTGTGATGTCAGGGGTCTTGGAGGTTGGGATGGAAAGGGTCATTGAGCATTTTGATGACAGGGCTTATGAACATTGTGATGGCAGGGGTCATGGAACATTGTTATGATAAGGGAATGTAGCATTGTGATGACAGTGTCATGGAACATTGTGATTACAAGGGTGAGGGAGTATTTTGATGACTACTGATGTAACATTGTGATATGTCTGGTGAGAGAGCATTTTGATGAGAATTACATTGACCATTGTGATTACAAGTTTTATGGAGCATTGCAATGACAAGGTTGTGGACCGTTGTGATGAACTGCGCGTGGCACATTCTGATGACAATGGTCATGGAGAATCGTTCTGACAAAGAAATGGAGCATTGTGATGACAAGTTTCACAGAGAATTGTTATGAAATATTCATGAAGAATTGTGGTTACAAATTTCAAAGAGCTTTGTGATGACGGGGGCATGGACCATTGTGATGACAAACGTTATGAAGCATTGTGATGACTGTAGTCATGGAGCATTGTGATGACAGGGGTCATGGAGCCTTGTGATGACAAGGGCATGGAGCATTGTGATGACAGTGGCATGGGGCATTTGTATGACAAGTTTCATAGATTATGGTGATGAGAGTGGGCATTGTGCATTGTAATGACAAGGGCATGGAGCATTGTGATGATAAGGTCATGGAGTATTGTGAAGAAAGGTGTCAGGGAGCATTGTGATGACATATGTCATGGTCCATTGCGATGACAGTGGCATGGATCATTGTGATACCCAAATGTAATGGAGGATTGTAATGACAAATATAATGGAGCATTGTGATGATTAGGGCTTGGAGCATTATGATGACAAGGGCCATTGAAAATTTTCAGGACAAGGTCGTGAAGCATTGTGATGACAAGGTCCTGGAGCATTGTGATGACAAAACTATGGAGGCTTGTGATGACAATTCTCATGGAGCATACTGATGAAATGGGGCATGGGGCATTGTGATTACAGGGTTCTTGGAACATTGTGATGATAAGTGCATGGAGAATTGTGAGGAGAAGACAAAGGAGCATTCTGATGGCATGCGTCATTGAGCTTTGTGATGACAATGGCATGGACCATTGTGATTACATGGGACTTGGAGCATTGTGATGCAAAGGGCATGGATCATTGTGATGAAAAAGGCATGGAGCCTTGTCGTGACAGGTTTCAAGGAGCATACAGACAACAAGTGTCCGGGAGCATGTTGATGACAAGTGTATTGAGCATTGTGATGTCAAAGCTCATGGAGCATTGTGATGAGAAGACCATGGATAATTGTGATGACGAGCGTCATGGGGCATTGTGATGACAAGTGTTATGGAATATTGTGATCACAAGTGTTTGGAGCATTGTTATGACAGAGGTCATGGAGCAATTTGATTTTATTGTGATGACAATAGCATGAAGCATTATGATGATGGGCATGGTGCATTGTCATGACAGGGTTCATGGATCATTGAGATGAAAAGGGGCATAGAGCATTGTGATTACAGTGTTCTTGGAGCATTGTGTTGAGAAGGGTCATGGAGCCTTTGATGACAAGGCCATGGAACTTCGTGATGGCAGGGGTCATGGAGCATTGTGATGGCAAGGGCATGGAGCATTGTGATGAGAAGGCCATGGAGCATTCTGATGACGTGTCATGGAGCTATGTGAAGACAAGGGCATGGAGCAATGTGATGAGAACGTTCATGGAACATTGTGATGACAATGACATGGAGCATTGTGATGCCAAGGGTCATGGATCTTTGTGATGACAAAGGTCATTGAGCATTTTGATGGCAAGGGCGTTGTGCATTGTGATGAGTAGGGCAGGGTCAATTCTGATGACAGGGTCATGGAGCAATTTGATGAAAAGTGTCAAGGAACATTTTGATGACAGTTGTTATGGAACATTGTGATGTCAGGGGTCATCGAACATTGTGATGATAAGTGAATGTAGCATTGTGATGACAGGAGTCATGGAAAATTATGATGACAGGGGTGAGGGAGTATTGTGACAAATAGTAATGTAGCATTGTGATATCAGTGGTGAGAGAGCATTTTGATGAGAAGTGCATGGAGCACTGTGATGACAAATTTTATGGAGCATTGTGATGACAAGGTTGTGAAGCACTGTGATGACAAGTGCATGGTGCATTATGATGACATCTGTCAGGGAGCATTGTGATGACTAGTGTAAAGAGAATTGTGGTGACAAAGGTCATGGAGCACTGTGATGACAAGAGTCAAGATCATTGTGAATACAGGCGTCATGGAGCATTGGGATGACAAGGGCATGAATCATTGTGATGACAAGGGTCATGGAGCACTGGGCTGAAAATGTTCATGGAGAGTTGTGATGTCAGGGTTCATGGAGCATTGTGATGCCTAGGGAATGGAGCATTGTGATGACAAATGTCCCAGATCATTGTGTTGTCAGGTGTCATGGAGTGTTGTGAGGACTGTGGTCATGGAGCACTGTGATGATATTGGCCATGGAGCATTATGATGAGAAGGTCGTGGAGCATTGGGCTGACATTTGTTCATGGATTATTGAGATGACAGGGGTCATGTAGCATTGTGATGACAAGGGAATGGATCATGGTGATGACAACGTCCTGGAGCACTGTGATGGGAAGACCATGGAGACTTGTGATGAAAAGTCTCATGGAGCATTCTGATGAAAAGGGGCATGGAGCATTGTGATTACAGGGGTCTTGGAGCACTGTGATGAAAAGGGCATGGAACATTGTGATGAGAAGGCCAGGAAACATTCTGATGACATGCCTCATGGAGCTTTTTGATGACAAGGCCATGAAGCATTGTGATTACAGGGATCTTGGAGCACTGTGATGGAAAGGGAATGGATTATTGTGATGAAAAAGGCATGGAGCCTTGTCATGACAGGGTTCAAGGAGCATACTGACGACAAGTGTCAGGGAGCATTGTGATGACAAGTGTATTGAGCATCAGGATGACAAAGGTCATGGAGCATTGTGATGAGAAGACCATGGATAATTGTGATGATGAGCGTCATTGGGTGCTGTGATGATAAGTTTATGGAACATTGTGATCACAAGGGTTTGGAGCATTATGATGTCAGAGGTCATGGACAATATTGATTTCATTGTGATGACAATAGACTGAAGTATTATGATGATGGGCAACGTGCACTGTGATGACAGGGTTCATGGAGCATTGAGATGAAAATGGGCATGGTGCATTGTGTTTACAAGGTCCTGGAGCATTGTGATGACAAGGGCAAGGATCATTGTGATGAGAAGGCCATGGAATATTCTGATGACATGCGTCATGGAGCTTTGTGATGAGAAGGGCATGGAGCATTGTGATTACAGTGGTTTTCAGCATTGTGATGACAAGTGTCATGGAACCTTGTGAAGACTACGCCGTGGAACATTGTGATGGCAGGGTTCATGGTGCATTGTTATGACAGAGGTAATGGATCATTGTGATGAGAAGGCCATGGAACATTGGTCTGAAATGTTTCATGGATTTTTGTGATGAGAGTGGGCATGGAGCATTTTGATGACAAGGGTACGGAACTCTATGATACATTCGTCATGCAGGATTGTAATGACAAGGGCATGGAGCATTGTGATGAGAAGGGCATCGAGCATTGTTATGACAAGTGTCATGGAGCTCTGTGATGACAAGGGCATTGAGCAATGTTATGAGAGGGTTCATGGAGCATGGTGATGACAATGACATTTAGCATTGTGATGCCTGGGGTCATGGAGCATTCTGCTGACCAGTCATGGAACATTTTGATGACAAGGACATGGTGCATTGTGATGAGAAGGGCAGGGAGCATTTTGATGACCGGGTCATGCAGCAATTTGATGAAAAGTGTAATGGAACATTTTGATGGCGGGGTTTATAGAACATTGTGATGTCAGGGGTCTTGGAGCTTTGGGATGAAAAGGATCATGGAGCATTTTGATGACATGGGTTATGGAACATTGTGATGTCATGGGTCATGGAACATTGTGTTGATAAGGGGATGTAGCAGTGTGATGACAGGTTCATGGAACATTCTGATTACAGGGCTGAGGGAGTATTGCGATGACTAGGGATGGAATACTGTGATATCTCTGGTAACAGCGCATTTTGATGAGAAGTGCATGGAGAATTGTGATTACAAAGTTTATGGAGCATTGCAATGACAAGATTGTGGACCGTTGTGATGAAATGCGCATGGCACACTGTGATGATAATGGTTATGGAGCATTGTTCTGACAAAGACATGTAGCATTGTGATGACGAGGGTCACAGAGAATTGTGATGAAAAGTTCATGGAGCATTGTGGTAACAAATGTCACAGAGCCTTGTGATGACGCGGGCTTGGACAATTTTGAGGAAAAACGTTATGAAGCATTGTGATGACTGGAGTCACTGAGCATTGTGATGACAGGGGTCATGGAGGTCTGTGATGACATGTGTCATGGAACATTGTGCAGACAAGTGCATGGAGCATTTTGATGACCAGGGTCATGGAGCATTGTGCTGAGAAAGGCATAGAGCATTGTGATGACAAGGGTCAAAGAGCATTGCGAAGAAACGTTCATGGAGCATTGGGGTTAAAAAGGTCACAGAGACAGTTGATGACAAGGACATGGACCATTGTGATGACAAAGTTCATGAAGCATTGTGATGACTGGAGTCACGGAGCATTGTGATGACATGGGTCATGGAGCATTGTGATAACAAGGGCATGGAGCATTGTGATGACAAGGGCATGGAACATTGGTGTAATAAGTTTCATGGTTTGTTGCGATGACAGTTGGAATGGCCTACTGTGATGACAAGGGCATGGAACATTGTGATGAGAAGGCCATGGAGCATTCTGATGACATGTGTCATGGAACTATGTGAAGACAAGGGCATGGAGCAATGTGATGAGAGCGTTCATGGAGCATTGTGATGACAATGACATGGAGCATTGTGATGCCAAGGGTAATGGATCTTTGTGATGACAAAGGTCATGGAGCATTTTGATGGCAAGGGCGTTGTGCATTGTGATGAGAAGGGCAGGGAGCATTCTGATGACTGGGTCATAAAGCAATTTTTTTTTATTTTATTTATTTTTTTTATTTTACAAATTTAATTAGTTATACATATACATATGTTCCCATATCCCCTCCCTTTTGCGTCTCCCTCCCACCCTCCCTATCCCACCCCTCCAGGCGGTCACAAAAAACCGAGCTGATCTCCCTGTGCTATGCGGCTGCTTCCCACTAGCTATCTACCTTACGTTTGGTAGTGTATATATGTCCATGCCGCTCTTTCACTTTGTCACAGCTTACCCTTCCCCCTCCCCATATCCTCAAGTCCATGCTCTAGTAGGTCTGTGTCTTTATTCCTGTCTTACCCCTATGTTCTTGATGACATTTTTTTCTTAAATTCCATATATATGTGTCAGCATACAGTATTTGTCTTTCTCTTTCTGACTTACTTCACTCTGTATGACAGACTCTAGGTCCATCCACCTCATTACAAATAGCTCAATTTCATTTCTTTTTATGGCTGAGTAATATTCCATTGTATATATGTGCCACATCTTCTTTATCCATTCATCCGATGATGGACACTTAGGTTGTTTCCATCTCCGGGCTATTGTAAATAGGGCTGCTATGAACATTTTGGTACATGTCTCTTTTTGAATTATGGTTTTCTCAGGGTATATGCCCAGTAGTGGGATTGCTGGGTCATATGGTAGTTCTATTTGTAGTTTTTTAAGGAACCTCCATACCGTTCTCCATAGTGGCTGTACCAATTCACATTCCCACCAGCAGTGCAAGAGTGTTCCCTTTTTTCCGCACCCTCTCCAGCATTTATTGTTTCTAGATTTTTTGATGATGGCCGTTCTGACTGGTGTGAGATGATATCTCATTGTAGTTTTGATTTGCATTTCTCTAATGAGTAAAGATGTTGAGCATCCTTTCATGTGTTTGTTGGCTGTCTGTATATCTTCTGTGGAGAAATGTCTATTTAGGTCTTCTGCCCATTTTTGGATTGGGTTGTTTGTTTTTTTGCTATTGAGCTGTATGAGCTGCTTATAAATTTTGGAGATTAATCCTTTGTCAGTTGCTTCATTTGCAAATATTTTCTCCCATTCTGAGGGTTGTCTTTTCGTCTTGTTTATGGTTTCCTTTGCTGTGCAAAAGCTTTTAAGTTTCATTAGGTCCCATGTGTTTATTTTTGTCTTTATTTCCATTTCTCTAGGAGGTGGGTCAAAAAGGATCTTGCTGTGATTTATGTCATAGAGTGTTCTGCCTATGTTTTCCTCTAGGAGTTTGATAGTGTCTGGCCTTATATTTAGGTCTTTAATCCATTTTGAGCTAATTTTTGTGTATGGTGTTAGGGAGTGATCTAATCTCATACTTTTACATGTCCCTGTCCAGTTTTCCCAGCACCACTTATTGAAGAGACTGTCCTTTCTCCACTGTACATTCCTGCCTCCTTTATCAAAGATAAGGTGACCATATGTCCGTGGGTTTATCTCTGGTCTTTCTATCCTGTTCCATTGATCTATCTTTCTGTTTTTGTGCCAGTACCATACTGTCTTGATTACTGTAGCTTTGTAGTATAGTCTGAAGTCAGGGAGCCTGATTCCTCCAGCTCCATTTTTCGTTCTCAAGATTGCTTTGGCTATTCGGGGTCTTTTGTGTTTCCATACAAATTGTGAAATTTTTTGTTCTAGTTCTGTGAAAAATGCCATTGGTAGTTTGATCGGTATTGCATTGAATCTGTAGATTGCTTTGGGTAGTAGAGTCATTTTCACAATGTTGATTCTTCCAATCCAAGAACATGGTACATCTCTCCATCTGTTTGTATCATCTTTAATTTCTTTCATCAGTGTCTTATAATTTTCTGCATACAGGTCTTTTGTCTCCTTAGGTAGGTTTATTCCTAGATATTTTATTCTTTTTGTTGCAATGGTAAATGGGAGTGTTTCCTTGATTTCACTTTCAGATTTTTCATCATTAGTATATAAGAATGCCAGAGATTTCTGTGCATTAATTTTGTATCCTGCAACTTTACCAAATTCATTGATTAGCTCTAGTAGTTTTCTGGTAGCATCTTTAGGATTCTCTATGTATAGTATCATGTCATCTGCAAACTGTGACAGCTTTACTTCTTCTTTTCCCATTTGGATTCCTTTTATTTCCTTTTCTTCTCTGATTGCTGTGGCTAAAACTTCCAAAACTAGGTTGAATAAGAGTGGTGAGAGTGGGCAACCTTGTCTTGTTCCTGATCTTAGTGGAAATGGTTTCAGTTTTTCACCATTGAGGAAGATGCTGGCTGTGGGTTTGTCATATATGGCCTTTATTAAGTTGAGGAAAGTTCCCTCTATGCCTACTTTCTGCAGGGTTTTTATCATAAATGGGTGTTGAATTTTGTCAAAAGCTTTATCTGCATCTATTGAGATGATCATATGGTTTTTCTCCTTCAGTTTGTTAATATGGTGTATCACATTGATTGATTTGCGTATATTGAAGAATCCTTGCATTCCTGGAATAAACCCCACTTGATCATGGTGTATGATCCTTTTAATGTGCTGTTGGATTCTGTTTGCTAGTATTTTGTTGAGGATTTTTGCATCTATGTTCATCAGTGATATTGGCCTGTAGTTTTCTTTCTTTGTGACATCCTTGTCTGGTTTTGGTATCAAGGTGATGGTGGCCTCGTAGAATGAGTTTGGGAGTGTTCCTCCCTCTGCTATATTTTGGAAGAGTTTGAGAAGGATAGGTGTTAGCTCTTCTCTAAATGCTTGATAGAATTCGCCTGTGAAGCCATCTGGTCCTGGGCTTTTGTTTGTTGGAAGATTTTTAATCACAGTTTCAATTTCAGTGCTTGTGATTGGTCTGTTCATATTTTCTATTTCTTCCTGATTCAGTCTTGGTAGGTTGTGCATTTCTAAGAATTTGTCCATTTCTTCCAGGTTGTCCATTTTATTGGCATAGAATTGCTGATAGTAATCTCTCATGATCTTTTGTATTTCTGCAGTGTCAGTTGTTACTTCTCCTTTTTAATTTCTAATTCTATTGATTTGAGTCTTCTCCCTTTTTTTCTTGATGAGTCTGGCTAATGGTTTATCAATTTTGTTTATCTTCTCAAAGAACCAGCTTTTAGTTTTATTGATCTTTGCTATCGTTTCCTTCATTTCTTTTTCATTTATTTCTGATCTGATTTTTATGATTTCTTTCCTTCTGCTAACTTTGGGATGTTTTTGTTCTTCTTTCTCTAATTGCTTTAGGTGCAAGGTTAGGTTGTTTATTCGAGATATTTCCTGTTTCTTAAGGTGGGATTGTATTGCCATAAACTTCCCTCTTAGAACTGCTTTTGCTGCATCCCATAGGTTTTGGGTCGTCGTGTCTCCATTGTCATTTGTTTCTAGGTATTTTTTAATTTCCTCTTTGATTTCTTCAGTGATCACTTCGTTATTAAGTAGTGTATTGTTTAGCCTCCATGTGTTTGTATGTTTTACAGCTCTTTTCCTGTAATTGATATCTAGTCTCATAGCATTGTGGTCGGAAAAGATACTTGATACAATTTCAATTTTCTTAAATTTACCAAGGCTTGATTTGTGACCCAAGATATGATCTATCCTGGAGAATGTTCCATGAGCACTTGAGAAAAATGTGTATTCTGTTGTTTTTGGATGGAATGTCCTATAAATATCAATTAAGTCCATCTTGTTTAATGTATCATTTAAAGCTTGTGTTTCCTTATTTATTTTCATTTTGGATGACCTGTCCATTGGTGAAAGTGGGGTGTTAAAGTCCCCTACTATGATTGTGTTACTGTCGATTTCTCCTTTTATGGCTGTTAATATTTCCCTTATGTATTGAGGTGCTCCTATGTTTGGTGCATAAATATTTACAATTGTTATATCTTCTTCTTGGATTGATCCCTTGATCATTATGTAGTGTCCTTCTGTGTCTCTTCTAGTTGTCTTTATTTTAAAGTCTATTTTGTCTGATATGAGAATTGCTACTCCAGCTTTCTTTTGGTTTCCATTTGCATGGAATATCTTTATCCATCCCCTTACTTTCAGTCTGTATGTGTCTCTAGGTCTGAAGTGGGTCTCTTGTAGACAGCATATATATGGTTCTTGTTTTTGTATCCATTCAGCCAGTCTGTGTCTTTTGGTGGGAGCATTTAGTCCATTTACATTTAAGGTAATTATTGATATATGTTCCTATTCCCATTTTCTTAATTGTTTTGGGTTCTTTATTGTAGTTCTTTTCCTTCTGTTGTGTTTCTTGCCTAGAGAAGTTCCTTTAGCATTTGTTGTAAAGCTGGTTTGGTGGTGCTGAACTCTCTCAGCTTTTGCTTGTCTGTAAAGGTTTTAATTTCTCCATCAAATCTGAATGAGATCTTTGCTGGGTAGAGTAATCTTGGTTGCAGGTTTTTCTCCTTCATCACTTTAAGTATGTCCTGCCACTCCCTTCTGGCTTGTAGAGTTTCTGCTGAGAGATCAGCTGTTATCCTGATGGGTATTCCCTTGTGTGTTATTTGTTGTTTTTGCCTTGCTGCTTTTAATATGATTTCTTTGTGTTTAACTTTTGACAGTTTGATTAATATGTGTCTTGGTGTATTTCTCCTTGGATTTATTCTGTATGGGACTCTCTGTGCCTCCTGGACTTGATTAACTATTTCCTTTCCCATATTAGGGAAGTTTTCAACTATAATCTCTTCAAATATTTTCTCAGTCCCTTTTTTTTTCTCTTCTTCTTCTGGAACCCCTATAATTCGAATGTTGGTGCGTTTAATGTTGTCCCAGAGGTCTCTGAGACTTCCTCTGTTCTTTTCATTCTTTTTTCTTTATTTTGCTGTGCAGCAGTTATTTCCACTATTTTATCTTCCACCTCACTTATCCGTTCTTCTGCCTCAGTTATTCTGCTATTGATCCCATCTAGAGTATTTTTTATTTCATTTATTGTGTTTTTAATCGATGCTTGATTCGTCTTTAGTTCTTCTAGGTCCTTGTTAACTGTTTCTTGCATTTTGTCTATTCTATTTCCAAGATTTTGGATCATCTTTACCATCATTATTCTGAATTCTTTTTCAGATAGACTGCCTATTACCTCTTCATTTGTTAGGTCTGGTGGGTTTTTATCTTGCTCCTTCTCCTGCTGTGTGTTTTTCTGTCTTCTCATTTTGCTTATATTACTGTGTTTGGGGTCTCCTTTTTGCAGGCTGCAGGTTCGTAGTTCCCGTTATTTTTGGTGTCTGTCCCCAGTGGCTAAGGTTGGTTTAGTGGGTTGTGTAGGCTTCTTGGTGGAGGGGACTACTGCCTGTGTTCTGGTGGATGAGGCTGTATCTTGTCTTTCTGGTGGGCAGGTCCACGCCTGGTGGTGTGTTTTGGGGTGTTTGCGGACTTTTTATGAATTGAGGCAGCCTCTCTGCTAATGGGTGGCGTTGTGTTCCTGTCTTGCTAGTTGTTTGGCAGAGGGTGTCCAGCACTGTAGCTTGCTGGTCGTTGAGTGAAGCTGGGTGCTGGTGTTGAGATGGAGATCTCTGGAAGATTTTCGCCGTTTGATATTATGTGGAGCTGGGAGGTCTCTTGTGGACCAGTGTCCTGAAGTTCGCTCTCCCACCTCAGAGGCACAGCACTGACTCCTGGTTACTCAATTTGGGATGATTTGTTGTCTATTCATGTATTCCACAGATGCAGGGTACATGGAGTTGATTGTGGAGCTTTAATCCGCTGCTTCTGAGGCTGCTGGGAGAGGTTTCCCTTTCTCTTCTTTGTTCTCACAGCTCCTGGGTCTCAGCTTTGGATTTGGACCCGCCTCTGCGTGTAGGTCGCCGGAGGGCGTCTGTTCTTCGCTCAGACAGGACAGGGTTAAAGGAGAAGCCTCTTCGGGGACTCTGGCTCACTCAGGCCGGGCGGGAGGGAGGGGCACGGAGTGCGGGGCGAGCCTGCAGCGGCAGAGGTCGGCGTGACGTTGCACCAGCCTGAGGCGCGTCGTGCGTTCTCCCAGGGAAGCCGCCCCTGGATCCCGGGATCCCGGCAGTGGCAGGCTGCACAGGCTCCCGGAAGGGCGGTGTGGACAGTGACCTGCGCTCGCACACAGGCTTCTTGGCGGCGGCAGCAGCAGCCCCAGCGTCCCACGCCCGTCTCTGGGCTCCGCGCTTTCAGCCGCGACTCGCGCCCGTCTCTGGAGCTCCTTTACGCGGCGCTCTTAATCCCCTCTCCTCGCACACCAGGAAACCAAGAGGGAAGAAAAAGTCTCCTGCCTCTTTGGCAGCTCCAGAGTTTTCCCGGACTCCCTCCCGGCTAGCTGTGGCACATTAGCTCCCTTCAGGCTGAGTTCTCGCCGCCAGCCCCAGTCCTCTCCCTGCGCTCTGAGCGAAGCCCGAGCCTCAGCTCCAGCGCCGTTCGCCCCGGCGGGGGAGCAGACAAGCCTCTCGGGCTGGTGAGTGCCGCTCGGCACCGCTCCTCTGTGCGGGAATCTCTCTGCTTTGCCCTCCCCAGGTATGTGGGGAGTTTCTTGCCTTTTGGGAGGTCTGGGGTCTTCTGCCAGCGTTCAGTAGGTGTTCTGTAGGAGTTGTTCCACGTGTAGCTGTATTTCTGGTGTATCTGCGGGGAAGAAGGTGATCTCCGCGTCTTACTCTTCCGCCATCTTACCCGGAAGTCCATAAAGCAATTTGCTGAAAAGTGTCATGGAACATTTTGATGACAGGTGTTATGGAACATTGTGATTTCAGGGGTCATCGAACATTGTGATGATAAGTGCATGTAGCATTGTGATGACAGGAGTCATGGAACATTGTGATGACAGGGGTGAGGGAGTATTGTGACAAATAGTGATGTAGCATTGTGATATCAGTGGTGAGAGAGCATTTTGATGAGAAGTGCATGGAGCACTGTGATGACAAATTTTATGGAGCATTGCGATGACAAGGTTGTGGAGCACTGTGATGACAAGCGCATGGTGCATTGTGATGACATGTGACATGGAGCATTGTGCTGACAAGCGCATGGAGCACTGTGATAACAAGGTTCATGGAGCATTGTGCTGAGAAAGACATAGAAAATTGTGATGACAAGGGTCAAAGAGCATTGTGATGAAAAGTTCATGGAGCATTGTGGTTGAAAAGATCACAGAGACTGTTGATGACGAGGGCATGGACCATTGTAATGACAAAGGTCATGAAGCATTGTGATGACTGGAGTCATGGAGCATTGTGCTGACAGGAGTCATGGAGCATTGTGATAATAATGGCATTGAGCATCGTGATGAGAATGGCATGGAACATTTGTCTAATGAGTTTCATGCAGTATTTCGATGACAGTTGGAATGGCATACTGTGATGACAAGGGCATGGAGCATTGTGATGACCAGGTCATGCCGTATTGTGAAGACAGGTGTCAGGGAGCATTGTGATCACATATGTAATGGCCCATTGTGATGAGGATGGCAGGAGTATTGTGATGCCAAGTGTCAGGGAGGATTTTGATGACAAAGTTAATGGAGCATTGTGATGACAATGGCTTGGAGCATTGTGATGACAAGGGTCATGGAGCATTCTGATGACAAGCTTGTGGAGTATTTTGATGACAAAGGCATGGAGCATTGTGATGAAAACGGCATGGGGCATTGTGATGAAAAAGGCATGGAGCCTTTTCGTGATAGGGTTCAAGGAGCATACTGATGACAAGTGTCAGGGAGCATTGTGATGACAAGTGTATTGAGAATTGTGGTGACAAAAGTCATGGAGCATTGTCATGAAAAGGGCATGGAGTATTGTGATGACAGGCATCATGGAGCGTTATGATGACAAGTGTTATGGAACATTGTGATCACAAGGGTTTGGAGCATTGGGATGATAGAGGTCATGGATCATTTTGATTTCAAGGAGCATGGAGCATTGTGATGACAAGGGCATGAAGCAATGTAATCCCAAAGTTCATGGAGGATTGTGATGACAATGGAAATAGAGTATTTTGATGACAAGCTCATAGAGTATTGTAATGACAAGGTCATGTAGCATTTTGCTGACAAAGGCATGGAGCATTGTGATGACATGTGTCATGGAGCTCTGTGATGACAAGCGTCAAGGAGCATTGTGAATTCAGGGGTCATGGAGCATTGGGATGACAAGGGCATGGATCACTCTGATGACAAGGGTCATGGAGCACTGGGCTGAAAATGTTAATGGAGTGTTGTGATGACAGGGGTCATGGAGCATTGTGATGACAAGAGTCCCAGATCATTTTGTTGTCAGGTGTCATGGAGTGTTGTGATGACAGTGGTCATGGAGCATTGTGACGATATTGGCCATGGAGCATTGTGATGAGAAAGTCGTGGAGCATTGGGCTGAAAATATTCATGGATTATTGTGATGACAGGGGTCATGGAGCATTGTGATGACAAGGGAATGGAGCATGGTGATGACAAGGTCCTGGAGCATTGTGATGAGAAGTCCATGGCGACTTGTGATGACAAGTCTCATGGAGCATTCTGATGAAAAGGAGCATGGAGCATTGTGATTACAGGGGTCTTGGAGCATAGTGATGAGAAGAGCATGGAGCATTGTGATGAGAAGTCCATGGAACATTCTGATGACATGCGTCATTCAGCTTTTTGATGTGAAGGGAATGGAGCATTGTGATTACAGGGATATTGGAGCATTGTGATGAAAAGGTCATGGATTATTGTGATGAAAAAGGCATGGAGCCTTCTCATGACAGGGTTCAAGGGGAATACTGACGACAAGTGTCAGGGAGCATTGTGATGACAAGTGTATTGAGCATTTTGATGACAAAGATCATGGAGCATTGTGATGAGAAGTCCATGGATAACTGTGATGATGAGCGTTATGGGATGTTGTGATGATAAATGTTATGGAACATTGTGATCACAAGGGTTTGGAGCATTGTTACGACAGAGGTCATGGAACATTTTGATTTCGTTGTTATGACAATAGCATGAAGCATTATGATGATGGGCATGGTGCATTGTGATGACAGGGTTCATGGAGCATTGAGATGAAAAGGGGCATGGAGCATTATGTTTACAGGGGTCTTGGAGCATTGTGATGACAATGGCATGGAGCATTGTGATGAGAAGGCCATGGAACTTTCTGATGTCATGCGTCATAGAGCTTTGTGATAACAAGGGCATGGAGCATTGTGATTTCAGTGGTCTTCAGAATTGCGATGACAAGTTTCATGGAACATTTTGATGACTGGGCCGTGGTACATTGTGATGGCAGGGGTCATGGTGCATTGTTATGACAGAGGTAATGGAGCATTGTGATGAGAAGGGCATGGAACATTGGTCTGAAATGTTTCATGGATTTATGTGATGAGAGTGGGCATGGAACATTGAGATGACAAGTGTCATGGAGCTTTGTGATGACAAGGGCATTGAGCAATGTTATGAGAGGTTTCATGGAGCATTGTGATGACAATGACATGGAACATTGTGCTGCCAAGGGTCATGGAGCTTTGTGATGACAAGTCATGGAGCATTTTGATTATAAGTGCATGGTGCATTGTGATGAGAAGGGCAGGGAGCATTTTGATGACCGGGTCATGCAGCAATTTGATGAAAAGTGTAATGGAATATTTTGATGGAAGGGGTTATAAAACATTGTGATGTCAGCGGTCTTGGAGCTTTGGGATGAAAAGGGTCATGGAGCATTTTCATGACAGGGTTTATGGAACATTGTGATGTCAGTGGTCATGGAACATTGTGATGAAATGTGTCAAGGAACATTGTGCTGACAAGTGCAATGAACATTGTGATGACAAGGGTCATGGAGCATTGTGCGGAGAAAAGCATAGAGCATTGTTATGCCAAGGGTCAAAGAGCATTGTGATGAAAAGTTCATGGAACATTTAGGTTAAAAAGGTCACAGAGACGGTTGCTGAGGAGGGCATGGACCACTGTAATGACAAAGGTCATGAATCATTTTGATGACTGGAGTCACCGAGCATTGTGATGACAGGGGTCATGGACCATTGTGATGACAAGGGCATGGAGCATTGTGATGACAGGTGCATGGAGCAATGGTCTGACAAGTTTCATAGATTATTGTAATGAGAGTGGGCATGGTGCATTGTGATGACAAGAGCATGGAGCATTGTAATGATAAGGTCATGTAGTATTGTGAAGACAGGTGTCAGGGAGCATTTTGATGACATATGTTATGGTCCATTGCGATGACAATGGCATGGAGCATTGTGATGCCAAATGTAATGGAGGACTGTGATGACAAATATAATGCAGCATTGTGATGATTAGGGCTTGGAGCATTATGATGACAAGGGCCATTGAAAATTTTCTTGAAAGGGTCATGAAGCATTGTGAGTACAAGTCCTGGAGCATTGTGATAACAAACACATGGAGCCTTGTGATGACAAGTCTCATGGAGCATACTGATGAAAAGGGGTATGGAGCATTGTGATTACAGGGGTCTTCGAACAATGTGATGACAAGGGCATGGAGCATAGTGAGGAGAAGACCAAGGAGCATTCTGATGGGATGCGTCATTGAGCTTTGTGATGACAAGGGCATGGAGCATTGTGATTACATGGGTTTTGGAGCATTGTGAGGAAAAGGGCCTGGAGCATTGTGATGAAAAGGGCATGGATCATTGTGATGAAAAAGGCATGGACACATGTCAAGACAGTGTTCAAGGAGCATACAGACAACAAGTGTCAGGGAGCATTTTGATGACAAGTGTATTGAGCATTTTGATGACGAAGGTCATGTAGCATTGTGATGAGAAGACCATGGATAATTGTGATGACGAGCGTCCTGGGGCATTGTGATGACAAGTGTTATGGAATACTGTGATCACTAGGGTTTGGAGCATTGTTATGACAGAGGTAATGGAGCATTAGATTTCATTGTGATGACAATAGCATGAAGCATTATGATGATGGGCATGGTGCATTGTGATGACAGGGTTCATGGATCATTGAGATGAATAGGGGCATAGAGCATTGTGATTACAGTGTTCTTGGAGCATTGTGATGAGAAGGGTCATGGAGCCTTGTGATGAGAAGGCCATGGATCGTCTTGATGGCAGGGGTCATGGAGCATTGTTATGACAGGTGTAATGGAGCATTGTGATGGCAAGGGCATGGAGCATTGTGATGAGAAGGCCATGGAGCATTCTGATGACATGTATCATGGAGCTATGTGAAGACAAGGGCATGGAGCAATGTGATGCGAGTGTTCATGGAGCATTGTGATGACAATGACATGGAGCATTGTGATGCCAAGGGTCATGGATCTTTGTGATGACAAAGGTCATGGAGCATTTTGATGGCAAGGGCATTGTTCATTGGGATGAGAAGGGCATGGAGCATTGTGATGACAGGGTCATGGAGCAAGTTGATGAAAAGTCTCATGGAAAATATTGATGACAGGTGTTATGGAACATTGTGATGCCAGGGGTCATCGATCATTGTGATGATAAGTGCATGTAGCATTGTGATGACAGGAGTCATGGAACATTGTGATGACAGGGGTGAGGGAGTATTGTGACAAATAGTAATGTAGCATTGTGATATCAGTGGTAAGAGAGCATTTTGATGAGAAGTGCATGGAGCATTGTGATGACAAATTTTATGGAGCATTGTGATGACAAGATTGTGGAGCACTGTGATGACAAGCGCATGGTCCATTGTGATGAAATGTGTCATGGAGCATTGTGCTGACAAGCGCATGGAGCATTGTGATGACAAGGGTCATGGAGCATTGTGCTGAGAAAGGCATAGAGCATTGTGATGACAAGGGTCAAAGAGCATTGTGATGAAAAGTTCATGGAGCATTGTGGTTAAAAAGGTCACAGAGACTGTTGAAGACGAGGGCATGGACCATTGTGATGACAAAGGTCATGAAGCATTGTGATGACTGGAGTCACGGAGCATTGTGATGACAGGGGTCATGGAGCATTGTGATAACAAGGGCATGGAGCATTGTGATGACAAGGGCATGGAACATTGGTCTAATAAGTTTCATGGATTATTGCGTTGACAGTTGGAAAAGCGCATTGTGATGACAAGGGCATGGAGCATCCTGATGACCAGGTCATGCAGTATTGTGAAACCAGGTGTCAGGGAGCATTGTGATGACATATGTAATGGCCCATTGTGATGACAATGGCATGGAGCATTGTGATGCCAATTGTCATGGAGGATTCTGATGACAAAGTTAATGGAGCATTGTGATGACAATGGCTTGGAGCATTGTGATGACAAGGGTCAGGGAGCATTGTGCTGACAAGTACATGGAGAATTGTGATGACAAGGGTCATGGAGCATTCTGATGACAAGCTTGTGGAGTATTTTGATGACAATGGAATGGACTATTGTGATGAAAATGGAATGGGGCCTTTTGATGAAAAACGTATGAAGCCTTTTCATCACAGGGTTCAAGGAGCATTCTGATGACAAGTGTCAGGGAGCATTGTGATGACAAGTGTATTGAGCATTGTGATGACAAAGGTCATGGAGGTTGTAATGAAAAGGTCATGGAGTATTGTGATGACAGGCATCATGGAGCGTTGTGATGACAAGTGTTATGGAACATAGTGATCACAAGTGTTTGGAGCATTGTGATGACAGAAGTTTGGATCATTTTGACTTCAAGGAGCATGGAGCATTGTGATGACAAGGGCATGAAGCAATGTGATCCCAAGGTTCATGGAGGATTGTGATGACAATGGAAATGGAGTATTGTGATGACATGCGCATAGAGGACTGTAATGACAAGGTCTTGTAGCATTTTGCTGACAAAGGCATGGACCATTGTGATGACATGTGTCATGGATCACTGTGATGAAAAGCTTCACGGAGCATTGTGAATACAGGGGTCATGGAGCATTGGGATGACAAGGGCATGGATCAATGTGATGACACGGGTCATGGAGCACTGGGCTGAAAATATTCATGGAGTGTTGTGATGACAGGGGTCATGGAGCATTGTGATGACTAGGGAATGGAGCATTGTGATGACAAGTGTCCCGGCTCATTGTGTTGTCAGCTGTCATGGAGTGTTGTGATGACAGTGGTCATGGAGCATTGTGATGATATTGGCCATGGAGCATTGTGATGAAACGTCGTGGAGCATTGGGCTGACAATGTTCATGGATTACTGTGATGACAGTGGTCATGGAGCATTGTGATGACAAGGGAATGGAGCATGGTGATGACAAGTTCCTGGACCATTGTGATGATAAGACCATGGAGACTTGTGATGACAAGTCTCATGGAGCATTCTGATGAAAAGGGGCATGGAGCATTGTGATTACAGGGGTCTTGGAGCATTGAGATGACAAGGACATGGAACATTGTGATGAGAAGGCCATGGAGCATTCTGATGACATGCGTCATGGAGTTTTGTGATGACAAGGACATGGAGCATTGTGATTACAGTGATCTTGGAGAATTGTGATGAAAAGGTCATAGATCATTGTGATGAAAAAGGCATGGAGCCTTGTCATGACAGGGTGCAAGGAGCATACTGACAAGTGTCAGGGAGCATTGTGATGACAAGTGTATTGAGCATTGTGATGACAAAGGTCAAGGAACATTGTGATGAGAAGTCCATTGATAATTGTGATGACGAGCCACATGGGGCATTGTGATGACAAGTGTTATGGAATATTGTGATCACAAGGGTTTAGAGCATTATTATGACAGAGGTCATGGAGCATTTTGATTTCATTGTGATGAGAATAGCATGAAGCATTATGATGATGGGCATGGTGCATTGTGATGACAGGTTTCATGGATCATTGAGATGAAAAATGGCATAGAGCATTGTGCTTACAGTGTTCTTGGAGCATTGTGATGAGAAGGGTCATGGAGCCTTGTGATGACAAGACCATGGAACATCCTGATGGCATGGGTCATGGAGCATTGTTATGACAGGTGTAATGGAGCATTGTGATGGCAAGGGCATGGATCATTGTGATGAGAAGCCCATGGAGCATTGTGATGACATGTGTCATGGAGCTTTTTGATGACAACGGCATGGAGCAATGTGATGAGAGCGTTCATGGAGCATTGTGATGACAATGACATGGAGCATTGTGATGCCAAGGGTCATGGATCTTTGTGATGACAATGGTCATGGACCATTTTGATGGCAAGGGCGTGGTGCATTGTGATGAGAAGGGCAGGGAGCATTCTGATGACAGGGTCATGGAGCAATTTGATGAAAAGTGTCATGGAACATATTGATGACAGTTGTTATGGAACATTGTGATGTCAGGGGTCACCGAACATTGTGATGATAATTGCATGTAGCATTGTGATGACAGGAGTCATGGAACATTGTGATGACAGGGGTGAGGGAGTATTGAGACAAATAGTGATGTAGCATTGTGATATCAGTGGTGAGAGAGGATTTTGATGAGAAGTGCATGGAGCATTGTGATGACAAATTTTATGGAGCATTGTGATGACAAGATTGTGGAGCAATGTGATGACAAGCACATGGTGCATTGTGATGACATGTGTCATGGAGCATTGTGGTGACAAACGCATGGAGCCTTGTGATGACAAGGGTCATGGAGCATTGTGCTGAGAAAGGCATAGAGCATTGTGATGACAAGGGTCAAAGAGCATTGTGATGAAAAGTTCATGGAGCATTGTGGTTAAAAAGGTCACAGAGACTGTTGATGACGAGGGCATGGACCATTGTGATGACAAAGGTCATGAAGCATTGTGATGACTGGAGTCACGGAGCATTGTGATGACAGGGGTCATGGAGCATTGTGATGACAAGGGCATGGAACATTGGTCTAATAAGTTTCATGGATTATTGTGATGACAGTTCGAATGGCGCATTGTGATGACAAAGGCATGGAGCATCCTGATGACCAGGTCAGGCAGTATTGTGAAGACAGGTGTCAGGGAGCATTGTGATGACATATGTAATGGCCCACTGTGATGACGATGGCATGGAGCATTGTGATGCCAAGTGTCATGGAGGATTCTGATGACAAAAGTAATGGAGCATTGTGATGACCATGGCTTGGAGCATTGTGAGGACAAGGGTCAGGGAGCATTGTGCTGACAAGTGCATGGAGAATTGTGATGACAAGGGTCATGGAGCATTCTGATGACAAGCTTTTGGAGTATTTTGATGACAATGGCATGGAGCATTGTGATGAAAACGGCATGGGGCATTGTGATGAAAAAGGCATGGAGGCTTTTCTTGACAGGGTTCAAGGAGCATTGTCATGACAAGTGTCAGGGAGCATTTTGATGACAAGTGTATTGAGAATTGTGATGAGAAAGGTCATGGAGCTTTGTAATGAAAAGGGCATGGAGCATTGTGATGAGAGGCATCATGGAGTGTTGTCATGAGAAGAGTTATGGTACATTGTGATCACAAGGGTTTGGAGCATTGTGATGACAGAGGTCATGGATCATTTTGATATCAAGGAGCATGGAGCATTGTCATGACAAGGGAATGGAGCATGGTGATGTCAAGGTCCTGGAGCATTGTGATGAGAAGACCATGGACAGTTGTGATGACAAGCCTCATGGAGCATTCTGAAGAAAAGGGGCCTGGAGCATTGTGTTTACAGTGGTCTTGGTGCATTGTGATGACTAGGGCATGGAGCATTGTGATGAGAAATCCATGGAGCATTCTGTTGACATGCGTCATGGAGTTTTGTGATGACAAGCGCATGGAGCATTGTGATTACAGGGATCTTGGAGTATTGTGATGAAAAAGTCATGGATCATTGTGATGAAAAAGGCATGGAGCCTTGTCATGACAGGGTTCAAGGAGCATACTGACGACAAGTGTCAGGGATCATTGTGATGACAAGTGTATTGAGCATTGGGATGACAAAAATCATGGAGCATTGTTAAGGAGACCATGGAAAATTGTGATGATGAGCATCATGGTGTGTTGTGATGATAAGTGTTATGCAACATTGTGATCACAAGGGTTTGGAGCATTATGATGACAGAGGTCATGGAAAATATTGATTTCATTGTGATGACAATAGCCTGAAGCATTATGATGATGTGCATGGTGCATTGTAATGACAGGGTTCATGGATCATTGAGATGAAAAGGGGCATGGAGCATTGTAATTACAAGGGTTTTGGAGCATTGTGATGACAAGGGCAAGGATCATTGTGATGAGAAGGCCATGGAACATTCTGATTACATGCGTCATGTAGCTTTGTGATGACAAGGGCATGGAGGATTGTGATTTCAGGGGTCTTGAGCATTGTGATGAGAAGTGTCATGGAACCTTGTGATGACTAGGCCGTGGAACATTGTGATGGCAGCGGTCATGGTGCATTGTTATGACAGGGGTAATGGAGCATTGTGATGAGAAGGGTATGGAACTTTGCTCTGAAATGTTTCATGGATTATTGTGATGAGAGTGGGCATGGAGCATTGTGATGACAAGGGCACGGAACACTGTGATACATGGGTCATGCAGGACTGTAATGACAAGGGCATGGAGCATTGTGATGAGAAGGGCATCGAGCATTGTGATGACAAGTATCATGGAGCTTTGTGATGACAATGGCATTGAACAATGTTATGAGAGGGTTCATGGAGCATTGTGATGACAATGACATGGAGCAGTGTGATGCCAAGGATCATGGAGCTTTGTGATGACAAGTTATGGAGCATTTTGATGACAAGGGCATGGTGCATTGTGATGAGAAGGGCAGGGAGCATTTTGATGACCGGGTCATGCAGCAATTTGATAAAAAGTGTAATGGAACATTTAGATGGCAGGGGTTATAGAACATTGTGATGTCAGGGGTTTGGAGCTTTGGGATGGAAAAGGTCATGGAGGATTTTGATGACAGGGTTTATGGAACATTGTGATGGCAGGGGTCATGGAACATTGTGATGATAAGTGGATGTAGCATTGTGATGACAGGGTCATGGATCATTGTGATTCCACGGGTGAGGGAGTATTGTGATGACTAATGATGGAACATTGTGATATCTCTGGTGAGAGAGCATTTTGATGAGAAGTGCATGGACCATTGTGATTACAAGGTTTATGGAGCATTGCAATGACAAGGTTGTGGACTGTTGTGGTGAGATGCGCATGGCACATTGTGATGACAATGGTCATGGAGCATTGCTCTGAAAAAAACATGGAGCATTGTGATGACAAGGGTCACAGAGAATTGTGATGAAAAGTTCATGGAGCATTGTGGTTACAAAGGTCACAGAGACTTGTGATGACGCGGGCATGGACCATTGTAATGACAAACGTTATGAAGCATTGTGATGACTGGAGTCACGGAGCATTGTGATGACAGGGGTCATGAGCATTGTGATGACAAGGGCATGGTGCATTGTGATGACAGAGGCATGGAGCACTGGTCTGACATGTTTCATAGATTATTATGATGAGAGTGGGCATGGTGCATTGTGATGACAAGGGCATGGAATATTGGTCTAATAAGTTTCATGGATTATTGCGATTACATTTGGAATGGCGCATTTTGATGAAAAGGGCATGGAGCATCCTGATGACCAGGTCATGCAGTATTGTGAAGCCAGGTGTCAGGGAGCATAGTGATGACATATGTAATGGCCCATTGTGATGACGATGGCATGGAGCATAGCGATGACAAGTGTCATGGAGGAATCTGATGATAAAGGCAATGGAGCATTGTGATGACAATGGCTTGGAGCATTGTGATGAAAAGGGTCATGGAACATTCTGATGACAAGCTTGTGGAGTATTTTGATGACAATGGCATTGAGTATTGTGATGAAAATGGAATGGGGCATTGTGATGGTAAAGGCATGAAGCCTTTTCGTGACAGGGTTCAAGGAGCATTCTGATGACAAGTGTCAGGGAGCATTGTGATGACAAGTGTATTGAGAATTGTTATGATAAAGGTCATGGAGCTTTGTAATGAAAAGGGCATGGAGTATTGTGATGACAGGCATCATGGAGCGTTGTGATGACAAGTGTTATAGAACATTGTGATCACAAGTGTTTGGAGCATTGTGATGACAGAGGTTTGGATCATTTTGACTTCAAGGAGCATGGAGCATTGTGATGACAAGGGCATGAAGCAATGTGATCCCAAGGTACATGGAGGATTGTGATGACAATAGAAATGGAGCATTGTGATGACAAGCGCATAGAGGACTGTAATGACAAGTTCTTGTAACATTTTGCTGATAAAGGCATGGAGCATTGTGATGACATGTGTCATGGAGCACTGTGATGACAAGCTTCACGGAGTATTGTGAATACAGGGGTCATGGAGCATTGGGATGACAAGGGCATGGATCATTGTGATGACAAGGGTCATGGAGCACTGGGCTGAAAATGTTCATGGAGTGTTGTGATGACAGGTGTCATGGAGCATTGTGATGACTAGTGAATGGAGCATTTTGATGAGAAGAGTCCCGGATCATTGTGTTGTCAGGTGTCATGGAGTGTTGTGATGACAGTGGTCATGGAGCATGGTGATGATATTGGCCATGGAGCATTGTGATGAGAAGGTAGTGGAGCATTGGGCTGAAAATATTCATGGATTATTGTGATGACAGGGGTCATGGAGCATTGTGATGACAAGAGAATGGAACATGGTGATGACAAGGTCCTGGAGCATTGTGATGAGAAGACCATGGAGACTTGTGATGACAAGTCTCATGGAGCATTCTGATGAAAAGGGGCATGGAGCATTGTGATTACAGGGGTCTTGGAGCATTGTGATGAAAAGGGGATGGATCATTGTGATGAGAAGGCCATGGAGCATTCTGATGACATGTGTCATGGAGTTTTGTGATGACAAGGGCATGGAGCATTGTGATTACAGGGATCTTGGAGGATTGTGATGAAAAGGTCTTGGATCATTGTGATGAAAAAGGCATGGAGCCTTGTCATGACAGGTTGCAAGGAGCATACTGACGACAAGTGTCAGGGAGCACTGTGATGATAAGTGTATTAAGCATTGTGATGACAAAGATCATGGAGCATTGTGATGAGAAGACCATGGATAACTGTGATGATTAGCGTCATGGGGTGTTGTGATGATAAGTGTTATGCAACATTGTGATCACAAGGGTTTGGAGCATTATGATCACAGAGGTCATGGAAAATATTGATTTAATTGTGATGACAATAGCCTGAAGCATTATGATGATGTCCATGGTTCATTGTGATGA
Organism: Mesoplodon densirostris; assembly: GCF_025265405.1. Taxonomy (NCBI): domain Eukaryota; kingdom Metazoa; phylum Chordata; class Mammalia; order Artiodactyla; family Ziphiidae; genus Mesoplodon; species Mesoplodon densirostris. Next base: position 11,228,279 of record NW_026778196.1, read on the forward strand.
CAGGGTTCATGATGCATTGAGATAAAAAGGGGCATGGAGCATTGTGATTACAGGGGTCTTGGAGCATTGTGATGACAAGGGTATGGAGCATTGGGATGAGAAGGCCATGGATCATTCTGATGACATGCGTCATGGAGCTTTGTGATGACAAGGGAATGTATCATTGTGATTTCAGGGGTCTTGAGCATTGTAATGAGAAGTGTCATGGAACCTGGTGATGACTAGGCCGTGGAATATTGTGATGGCAGGGGTCATGGTGCATTGTTATGACAGGGGTAATGGAGCATTGTGATGAGAAGGGTATGGAACTTTGGTCTGAAATGTTTCATGGATTATTGTGATGAGAGTGGGCATGGAGCATTGTGATGACAAGGGCACAGAACACTGTGATACATGGGTCATGCAGGACTCTAATGACAAGGGCATGGAGCATTGTGATGAGAAGGGCATCGAGCATTGTGATGACAAGTGTCATGGAGCTTTGTGATGACAAGGGCACTGAGCAATATTATGAGAGGTTTCATGGAGCATTGTGATGACAATGACATGGAGCATTGTGATGCCAAGGGTCATGGAGCATTTTGATAACAAGTCATGGAGCTTTTTGATGACAAGAGCATTGTGCATTGTGATGGGAAGGGCAGGGAGCATTTTGATGAACGGTTTATGCAGCAATTTGATAAAAAGTGTAATAGAACATTTAGATGGCAGGTGTTATAGAACATCGTGATGGCAGGGGTCATGGAGCATTGTTATGACAAGGGTAATGGAGCATTGTGATGGCAAGGGCTTGGAGCATTGTGATGAGAAGGCCATGGAGCATACTAATGACATGTGTCATGGAGCTATGTGAAGACAAGGGCCTGGAGCAATGTGATGAGAGCGTTCATGGAACATTGTGATGACAATGACATGGAGCATTGTGATGCCAAGGGTCATGGATCTTTGTGATAACAAAGGTCATGGAGCATTTTGATGGCAAGGGCGTTGTGCATTGTGATGAGAATGGCAGGGAGCATTGTGATGACTGGGTCATGGAGCAATTTGATGAAAAGTGTCATGGAACATTTTGATGACAGGTGTTATGGAACATTGTGATGTCAGGGGTTATCGAACATTGTGATGATAAGTGCATGTAGCATTGTGATGACAGGAGTCATGGAACATTGTGATGAGAGGGGTGAGGAAGTATTGTGACAAATAATGATGTAGCATTGTGATATCAGTGGTGAGAGAGCATTTTGATGAGAAGTGCATGGGGCATTGTGATGACAAATTTTATAGAGCATTGTGATGACAATGTTGTGGAGCACTGTGATGACAAGCGCATGGTGCATTGTGATGACATGTGTCATGGAGCATTGTGCTGACAAGCGCATGGAGCTTTGTGATGACAAGTGTCATGGAGCATTGTGCTGAGAAAGGCATAGAGCATTGTGATGACAAGGGTCAAAGAGTATTGTGATGAAAAGTTCATGGAGCATTGTGGTTAAAAAGGTCACAGAGACTGTTGATGACGAGGGCATGGACCATTGTGATGACAAAGGTAATGAATCACTGAGATGACTGGAGTCACGGAGCATTGTGATGACAGGGGTCATGGAGCATTGTGATAACAAGGGCATGGAGCATTGTGATGACAAGGCAATGGAACATTGGTCTAATACCTTTCATGGAGTATTGCGATGAGAGTTGGAATGGCACTCTGTGATGACAAGGGCATGGAGCATTGTGATGACCAGGTCATGTCGTATTGTGAAGACAGGTTTCAGAGAGCATTGTGATCACATATGTAATGGCCCATTGTGATGAGGATGGCATGGAGCATTGTGATGCCAAGTGTCAGGGAGGATTCTGATGACAAAGGTAATGGAGCATTGTGATGACTGGATTCACGGAGCATTCTGATGACAGGGGTCATGGAGCATTGTGATGACAAGGGCATGTAGCATTGTGATGACAGGGGCATGGAGCACTGGTCTGAGAAGTTTCATAGATTATTGAGATGACAGTGGACATGGTGCATTGTGATGACAAGGGCATGGAGCATTGTGATGACAAGGGCATTGAGTATTGTGAAGACAGGTGACAGGGAGCATTGTGACGACATATGTCATGGTCCATTGCGATGACAATGGCATGGAGCATTGTGATGCCAAATGTATTTGAGGATTGCGTTGACAAATATAAAGGAGCATTGTGATGACTAGGGCTTGGAGCATTATGATGACAAGGGCTATTGAGAATTTTCATGACAAGGTCCTGAAGCGTTGAGATGACAAGGACCAGGAGCATTGTGATGAGAAATCCATGGAGCCTTGTGATGACACGTCTCATGGAGCATACTGATGAAAAGGGGCATGGAGCATTGTGATGACCAGGTCATGCAGTATTGTGAAGAGAAGTGTCAGGGAGCATTGTGATGACATATGTAATGGCCCATTGTGATGACAATGGCATGGCTCATTGGGATGCCATGTGTCATGGAGGATTCTGATGACAAAGGGAATGGAGCATTGTGGTGACAATGGCTTGGAGCATTGTTATGAGAAGGGTCAGTGAGCATTGTGCTGACAAGTGCATGGAGAATTGTGATGACAAGGGTCATGGAGCATTCTGATGACAAGCTTGTGGAGTATTTTGATGACAATGGCATGGAGCATTGTGATGAAAACCGCATGGGGCTTTGTGATGAAAAAGGCATGGAGCCTTTTCGTGACAGGTTTCAAGGAGCATTCTGAGGACAAGTGTCAGGGAGCATTGTGATGACAAGTGTATTGAGAATTGTGGTGACAAAGGTCATGGAGCATTGTGATGAAAAGGGCATGGAGTATTGTGATGACAGGCATCATGGAGCGTTGTGATGACAAGTGTTATGGAACATTGTGATCACAAGGGTTTGGAGAATTGTGATGAAAGAGGTCATGGATCATTTTGATTTCAAGGAGCATGGAGCATTTTGATGACATGCGCATGAAGCAATGTGATCCTAAGGTACATGGAGGATTGTGATGACAATGGTAATGGAGTATTGTGATGATAAGCACATAGAGCATTGTACTGACAAGGTCATGTAGCATATTGCTGACAAAGGCATGGAGCATTGTGATGACATGTGACATGGAGCAATGTGATGAAAAGCGTCACGGAGCATTGTGAATACAGGGGTCATGGAGCATTGGGATGACAAGGGCATGGATCATTGTGATGACAAGTGTCATGGAGCATTGGGCTGAAAATGTACATGGAGTATTGTGATGACAGGGGACATGGAGCACTGTGATTGCAGGGGTCTTGGAGCATTGTGATGACAAGAGTCCCGGATCATTGTGTTGTCAGGTGTCATGGAGTTTTGTGATGACAGTGGTCATGGAGCATTGTGATAATATTGGTCATGGAGCATTGTGATGAGAAGGTCATGGAGCATTGTGCTGAAAATATTCATGGAGTATTGTGATGACAGGGGTCATGGAGCATTGTGATGACAAGGGAATGGAGCATTGTGATGAGATGACCATGGAGACTTGTGATGACAAGTCTAATGGAGCATTCTGATGAAAAGGGGCATGGAGCATTGTGATTACGGAGGTCTTGGAGCATTGTGCTGACAAGGGCTTGGAGCATTGTGAGGAGAAGGCCATGGAACATTCTGATGACATGCGTCATGGAGCTTTTTTGACTAGGGCATGGAGCATTGTGATTACATGGGTCTTGGAGCATTGTGATGACAAGGGTCATGGAGCCTTGTGATGACAAGGCCCGGGAACATTGTGATGGCAGGGGTCATGGAGCTTGTTATGACAGAAGTAATGGAGCATTGGAATGAGAAGGGCATTGAGCTTTGCTCTGAAATGTTTCATGGATTATTGTGATGAGAGTGGACATGGCACATTGTGATGACAAGGGCACGGTACACTGTGATACATGGGTCATGGAGGATTGTAATGACAAGGGCATGGATTATTGTGATGAGAAGGGCATCGAGCAATGTGATGACAAGTGCCATGGAGCTTTGTGATGACAAGGGCATGAAGCAATGTGATGAGAGGGTTCATGGAGCATTGTGATGACAATGACATGTAGCATTGTGATGCCAAAGGTCATGGAGCTTAGTGATGACAAAGGTCATGGAGCATTTTGATGACAGGGTCATGCAGCAATTTGATGAAAAGTGTAATGGAACCTTTTGATGACAGGGGTTATAGAACATTGTGATGCCAGGGGTCATGGAGCTTTGGGATGAAAAGGGTCATAGAGCATTTTGATGACAGGGGTTATGGAACATTGTGATGTCAGGGGTCATGGAACATTGTGCTGATAAGGGGATGTAGCATTGTGATGACAGGGGTCATGGAATATTGTGATAACAGGGGTGAGGGAGGATTGTGATGACTAGTGATGGAACATTGTGATATCTCATGTGAGAGAGCATTTGGATGAGAAGTGCATGGAGCATTGTGATTACAAGGTTTATGGAGCATAGCGATGACAAGTTTTTGGATCATTGTGATGAAAAGTGCATGGCACATTGTGATGACAAGGGTTATGGAGCATTGTTCTGACAAAGACATGGAGTATAGTGATGACAAAGGTCACAGAGCATTGTGATGAAAAGTTCAAGGACATTTTGTTTAAAAAGTCACAGAGCCTTGTGATGATGCGGACATGGACCGTTGTGATGACAAACGTTATGAAGCATTGTGATGACTGGAGTCACGGAGCATTGTGATGACAGGGGTCATGGAGCATTGTGATGAAAAGGGCATGGAACATTGTGATGACCGGGGCATGGAGCTTTGGTCTGACTAGTTTCAGAGATTATTGTGATGACAGAGGACATGGTGCATTGTGATGACAAGGGCATGGATCATTGTGATGACAAGGGCATGGAGTATTGTGAAGACAGGTGTCAGGGAGCATTGTGATGACATATGTCATGGTCCATTGCGATGACAATGGCAGGGAGCATTGTGATGCCAAATGTAATGGAGGATTGTGATGACAAATATAATGGAGCATTGTGATGACTAGGGCTTGGAGCATTATGATGACAAGGGCCATTGAGAATTTTCATGACAATGTCGTGAAGAATTGTGATGACAAGGTCCTGGAGCATTGTGATGAGAAAACCATGGAGCCTTGTGATGACAAGTCTCATGGAGCATACTGATGAAAAGGGGCATGGAGCATTCTGATTACAGGGGTCTTGGAACATTGTGATAACAAGTGCATGGAGCATTGTGATGACATGGGCATGCAGCATTGGTCTAATAAGTTTCATGGATTATTGTGATGAGAGTTGCAATGGCGCATTGTGATGACAAGGGCATGGAACTTTGTGATGACCAGGTCATGCAGTATTGTGAAGAGAGGTGTCAGTGAGCATTGTGATGACATATGTAATGGCCCATTGTGATGACAATGGCATGGAGCATTGTGATGCCAAGTGTCATGAGGGATTCTGATGAAAAAGGTAATGGAGCATTGTGATGACAATGGCTTGGAGCATTGTGATGACAAGGGTCAGGGAGCATTCTGATGACAAGCTTGTGGAGTATTTTGATGACAATGGCATGGAGCATTGGGATGAAAACGGCATGGGGCTTTGTGATGAAAAAGGCATGGAGCCTTTTCGTGCCAGGTTTCAAGGAGCATTATGACGACAAGTGTCAGGGAGCATTGTGAGGACAAGTTTATTGAGAATTGTGATGACAAAGTTCATGGAGCATTGTGATGAAAAGGGCATGGAGTATTGTGATGACAGGCATCATGGAACGTGAGGACAAGTGCTTTGGAACATTGTGATCACAAGGGATTGGAACATTGTGATGACAGAGGTCATGGATCATTTTTATTTCAAGGTGCATGAAGCACTGAGATGACAAGGGCATGAATCAATGTGATCCCAAGGTTCATGGAGGATTGTGATGACAATGGTAATGGAGTATTGTGATGACAAGCGCATAGAGCATTGTAATGACAAGGTCATGTAGCATTTTGCTGACAAAGGCATGGAGCATTGTGATGACAGGTGTCATGGAGCACTGTGATGACAAGCGTCACGGAGCATTGTGAATACAGGGGTCATGGAGCATTGGGATAACAAGGACATGGACCATTTTGATGACAAGGGTCATGGAGCATTGGGCTGAAAATGTTCATGAAGTATTTTGATGACAGGGGTCATGGAGCATTGTGATTACAGGGGTCTTGGAGCATTACGATGACAAGGGTCTCAGATCACTGTGTTGTCAGGTGTCATGGGGTGTTGTGATGACTGTGGTCATGGAGCATTGTGATATTTGTCATGGAGCATTGTGATGAGAATGTCATGGAGCACTGGGCTGAATATGTTCATGGAGTATTGTGATGACAGGGGTCATGGAGCATTGTGATGACAAGGGAATGGAGCATGGTGATGACAAGGTCTTGGAGCACTGTGATGAGTTAAGCATGGAGACTTGTGATGACTAGTCTAATGGAGCATTCTGATGAAAAGGGGTATGGAGCATTATGATTACGGGGGTCTTGGAGCATTGTGATGACAAGGGCATGGAGCATCGTGAGGAGAAGGCAATGGAACATTCTGATGACATGCGTCATGGAGCTTTGTGATGACAAGGGCATGGAGCATTGTGATTACATGGGTCTTGGAGCATTGTGTTGACAGGGACATTGAGCACTGGTCTGACAAGTTTCATAGATTATTGTGATGACAGTGGATATGGTGCATTGTGATGACAAGGGCATGGAGCATTGTGATGAGAAGGTCATGGAGCATTGGGCTGAAAATGTTCATGGAGTATTGTGATGACAGGGGTCTTGGAGCATTGTGATGACAAGGGTCCCGGATTATTGTGTTGTCAGGTGTCATGGAGTGTTGTGATGAGAGTGGTCATGGAGTTTTGTGATGACAAGGGCATCGAGCATTGTGATTACAGGGACCTTGGAGCATTGTGATGAAATGGTCATGGATCATTGTGATGAAAAATGCATGGAAACTTGTCATGACCGGGTTCAAAGAGCATACTGACAACAAGGTTCAGGGAGCATTGTGATGACAAGTGTATTGAGCATTGTGATGACAAAGATCATGGAGCATTGTGATGAGAAGACCATGGATAATTGTGATGATGAGCGTCATGGGGTGTTGTGATGATACGTGTTATGCAACATTGTGATCACAAGGGTTTGGAGCATTATGATGACAGAGGTCATGCAGAATATTGATTTCATTGTGATGACAATAGCCTGAAGCATTATGATGATGGGAATGGTGCATTGTGATGACAGGGTTCATGGAGCATTGAGATGAAAAGGGGCATGGAGCATTGTGATTAAAAGGGTCTTGGAGCATTGTGATAACAGACTTCATGGAGCATTGAGATGAAAAGGGGCATGGAGCATTGTGATGACAAAGGTCTTGGAGCATTGTGATGACAAGGGCATGGAGCATTGTGATATCAGGGGTCTTGAGCATTGTGATGAGAATTATCATGGAACCTTGTGATGACTAGACCGTGGATCATTGTGATGGCAGGTGTCATGGTGCATTTTTATGACAGGGTTAATGGAGCATTGTGATGAGAAGGGTATGGAACTTTGGTCTGATATGTTTCATGGATTATTGTGATGAGAGGGTTCATGGAGCATTGTGATGACAATGTCATGTAGCATTGTGATGCCAAAGGTCATGGAGCTTTGTGATGACAAATGTCATGGAGCATTTTGATGACAGGGTCATGCAGCAATTTGATGAAAAGTGTAATGGAACCTTTTGATGACAGGGGTTATAGAACATTGTGATGCCAGGGGTCATGGAGCTTTGGGATGAAAAGGGTCATAGAGCATTTTGATGACAGGGGTTATGGAACATTGTGATGTCAGGGGTCATGGAACATTGTGCTGATAAGGGGATGTAGCATTGTGATGACAGGGGTCATGGAATATTGTGATAACTGGGGTGAGGGAGGATTGTGATGACTAGTGATGGAACATTGTGATATCTCATGTGAGAGAGCATTTGGATGAGAAGTGCATGGAGCATTGTGATTACAAGGTTTATGGAGCATAGCGATGACAAGTTTTTGGATCATTGTGATGAAAAGCGCATGGCACATTGTGATGACAAGGGTTATGGAGCATTGTTCTGACAAAGACATGGAGTATAGTGATGACAAAGGTCACAGAGCATTGTGATGAAAAGTTCAAGGACATTTTGTTTAAAAAGTCACAGAGCCTTGTGATGATGCGGACATGGACCGTTGTGATGACAAACGTTATGAAGCATTGTGATGACTGGAGTCACGGAGCATTGTGATGACAGGGGTCATGGAGCATTGTGATGAAAAGGGCATGGAACATTGTGATGACAGGGGCATGGAGCTTTGGTCTGACTAGTTTCAGAGATTATTGTGATGACAGAGGACATGGTGCATTGTGATGACAAGGGCATGGATCATTGTGATGACAAGGGCATGGAGTATTGTGAAGACAGGTGTCAGGGAGCATTGTGATGACATATGTCATGGTCCATTGCGATGACAATGGCAGGGAGCATTGTGATGCCAAATGTAATGGAGGATTGTGATGACAAATATAATGGAGCATTGTGATGACTAGGGCTTGGAGCATTATGATGACAAGGGCCATTGAGAATTTTCATGACAATGTCGTGAAGAATTGTGATGACAAGGTCCTGGAGCATTGTGATGAGAAAACCATGGAGCCTTGTGATGACAAGTCTCATGGAGCATACTGATGAAAAGGGGCATGGAGCATTCTGATTACAGGGGTCTTGGAACATTGTGATAACAAGTGCATGGAGCATTGTGATGACATGGGCATGCAGCATTGGTCTAATAAGTTTCATGGATTATTGTGATGAGAGTTGCAATGGCGCATTGTGATGACAAGGGCATGGAACTTTGTGATGACCAGGTCATGCAGTATTGTGAAGAGAGGTGTCAGGGAGCATTGTGATGACATATGTAATGGCCCATTGTGATGACAATGGCATGGAGCATTGTGATGCCAAGTGTCATGAGGGATTCTGATGAAAAAGGTAATGGAGCATTGTGATGACAATGGCTTGGAGCATTGTGATGACAAGGGTCAGGGAGCATTCTGATGACAAGCTTGTGGAGTATTTTGATGACAATGGCATGGAGCATTGGGATGAAAACGGCATGGGGCTTTGTGATGAAAAAGGCATGGAGCCTTTTCGTGCCAGGTTTCAAGGAGCATTATGACGACAAGTGTCAGGGAGCATTGTGAGGACAAGTTTATTGAGAATTGTGATGACAAAGTTCATGGAGCATTGTGATGAAAAGGGCATGGAGTATTGTGATGACAGGCATCATGGAGCGTTGTGAGGACAAGTGCTTTGGAACATTGTGATCACAAGGGATTGGAACATTGTGATGACAGAGGTCATGGATCATTTTTATTTCAAGGAGCATGGAGCACTGTGATGACAAGGGCATGAATCAATGTGATCCCAAGGTTCATGGAGGATTGTGATGACAATGGTAATGGAGTATTGTGATGACAAGCGCATAGAGCATTGTAATGACAAGGTCATGTAGCATTTTGCTGACAAAGGCATGGAGCATTGTGATGACAGGTGTCATGGAGCACTGTGATGACAAGCGTCACGGAGCATTGTGAATACAGGGGTCATGGAGCATTGGGATAACAAGGACATGGACCATTTTGATGACAAGGGTCATGGAGCATTGGGCTGAAAATGTTCATGAAGTATTTTGATGACAGGGGTCATGGAGCATTGTGATTACAGGGGTCTTGGAGCATTACGATGACAAGGGTCTCAGATCACTGTGTTGTCAGGTGTCATGGGGTGTTGTGATGACTGTGGTCATGGAGCATTGTGATGATATTTGTCATGGAGCATTGTGATGAGAATGTCATGGAGCACTGGGCTGAATATGTTCATGGAGTATTGTGATGACAGGGGTCATGGAGCATTGTGATGACAAGGGAATGGAGCATGGTGATGACAAGGTCTTGGAGCACTGTGATGAGTTAAGCATGGAGACTTGTGATGACTAGTCTAATGGAGCATTCTGATGAAAAGGGGCATGGAGCATTGTGATTACGGGGGTCTTGGAGCATTGTGATGACAAGGGCATGGAGCATTGTGAGGAGAAGGCAATGGAACATTCTGATGACATGCGTCATGGAGCTTTGTGATGACAAGGGCATGGAGCATTGTGATTACATGGGTCTTGGAGCATTGTGTTGACAGGGACATTGAGCACTGGACTGACAAGTTTCATAGATTATTGTGATGACAGTGGATATGGTGCATTGTGATGACAAGGGCCTGGAGCATTGTGATGAGAAGGTCATGGAGCATTGGGCTGAAAATGTTCATGGAGTATTGTGATGACAGGGGTCTTGGAGCATTGTGATGACAAGGGTCCCGGATTATTGTGTTGTCAGGTGTCATGGAGTGTTGTGATGAGAGTGGTCATGGAGGTTTGTGATGACAAGGGCATCGAGCATTGTGATTACAGGGACCTTGGAGCATTGTGATGAAATGGTCATGGATCATTGTGATGAAAAATGCATGGAAACTTGTCATGACAGGGTTCAAGGAGCATACTGACGACAAGGTTCAGGGAGCATTGTGATGACAAGTGTATTGAGCATTGTGATGACAAAGATCATGGAGCATTGTGATGAGAAGACCATGGATAATTGTGATGATGAGCGTCATGGGGTGTTGTGATGATACGTGTTATGCAACATTGTGATCACAAGGGTTTGGAGCATTATGATGACAGAGGTCATGCAGAATATTGATTTCATTGTGATGACAATAGCCTGAAGCATTATGATTATGGGCATGGTGCATTGTGATGACAGGGTTCATGGAGCATTGAGATGAAAAGGGGCATGGAGCATTGTGATTACAAGGGTCTTGGAGCATTGTGATAACAGACTTCAAGGAGCATTGAGATGAAATGGGGCATGGAGCATTGTGATGACAAAGGTCTTGGAGCATTGTGATGACAAGGGCATGGAGCATTGTGATGAGAAGGCCATGGAACATTCTGATGACATGCGTCATGGAGCTTTGTGATGACAAGGGCATGGAGCATTAAGATATCAGGGGTCTTGAGCATTGTGATGAGAATTATCATGGAACCTTGTGATGACTAGGCCGTGGATCATTGTGATGGCAGGTGTCATGGTGCATTGTTATGACAGGGTTAATGGAGCATTGTGATGAGAAGGGTATGGAACTTTGGTCTGAAATGTTTCATGGATTATTGTAATGAGAGTGGGCATGGAGCATTGTGATGACAAGGGCACGGAACACTGTGATACATGGGTCATGCAGGACTGTAATGACAAGGGCATGGAGCATTGTGATGAGAAGGGCATCGAGCATTGTGATGACAAGTGTCATGGAGCTGTGTGATGACAAGGGCATGGAGCAATGTGGTGAGAGGGCTCATGGAGCATTGTGATGACAATGACAGGGAGCATTGTGATGCCAAGGGTCTTGGAGCTTTGTGATGACAAGTCATCGAGCATTTTGATGAGAAGGGCAGGGAGCATTTTGATGACCGGGTCATGCAGCAATTTGATAAAAAGTGTAATGGAACATTTTGATGGCAGGGGTTATAGAACATTGTGATGGCAGGGGTCTTGGAGCTTTGGAATGGAAAGGGTCATGGAGCATTTTGATGACAGGGCTTATGGAACATTGTGATGGCAGGGGTCATGGAACATTGTGATGATAAGGGGATGTAGCATTGTGATGACAGTGTCATGGAACATTGTGATTACAAGGATGAGGGTGTATTGTGATGACTAGTGATGGAACATTGTGATATCTCTGGTGAGAGAGCATTTTGATGAGAAGTGCATGGACCATTGTGATTACAAGGTTTATGGAACATTGCAATGACAAGGTTTGGAACGTTGTGATGAAATGCATGTGGCACATTGTGATGACAATGGTCATGGAGCATTGTTCAGACAAAGACATGGAGCATTGTGATGACAAGTTTCTCAGAGAATTGTGATGAAAAGTTCATGGATCATTGTGGTTACAAAGGTCACAGAGCCTTGTGATTACGCGGGCATGGACCATTGTGATGACAAACGTTATGAAGCATTGTGATGACTGGAGTCACAGAGCATTGTGATGACAGGGGTCATGGAGCATTGTGATGACAAGGGCATGGAGAATTGTGATGACAGTGGCATGGAGCATTGGTCTGACAAGTTTCATAGATTATTGTGATGAGAGTGGGCATGGTGCATTGTGATGACAAGGGCATGGAGCATTGTGATGATAAGGTCATGGAGTATTGTGAAGACAGGTGTCAGGGAGTATTGTGATGACATATGTCATGGTCCATGGCGATGACAATGGCATGGAGCTTTGTGATACCAAATGTAATGGAGGATTGTGATGACAAATATAATGGAGCATTGTGATGATTAGGGCTTGAAACATTATGATGACAAGGGCCATTGAAAATTTTGATGACAAGGTCGTGAAGCATTGTGATGACAAGGTCCTGGAGCATTGTGATGACAAAACCATGGAGTCTTGTGATGACAAGTCTCATGGAGTATACTGATGAAAAGGGGAATGGAGTATTGTGATTACAGGGGTCTTGGAACATTGTGAAGACAAGGGCATGAAGCACTGTGAGGAGAAGACCAAGGAGCATTCTGATGGCATGCGTCATTGTGCTTTGTGATGACAATGGCATGGACCATTGTGATTACATGGGACTTGGAGCATTGTGATGAAAAGGGCATGGATCATTGTGATGAAAAAGGCATGGAGCCTTGTCATGACAGGGTTCAAGGAGCATACAGACAACAAGTGTCAGGGAGCATGTTGATGACAAGTGTATTGAGCATTGTGATGACGAAGGTCATGGAGCATTGTGATGACAATGGCTTGGAGCATTGTGATGACAAGGGTCAGGGAGCACTGTGCTGACAAGTGCATGGAGAATTGTGATGACAAGGGTCATGGAGCATTTTGATGACAAGCTTGTGGAGTATTTTGATGACAACGGCATGGAGCATTGTGATGAAAATGGCATGGGGCATTGTGATGTAAAAGGCATGGAGCCTTTTCGTGACAGGTTTCAAGGAGCATTCTGATGACAAGTGTCAGGGAGCATTGTGATGACAAGTGTATTGAGAATTGTGGTGACAAAGGTCAAGGAGCATTGTGATGAAAAGGGCATGGAGTATTGTGGTGACAGGCATCATGGAGCGTTGTGATGACAAGTGTTATGGAACATTGTGATCACAAGGGTCTGGAGCATTGTGATGACAGAGGTCATGGATCATTTTGATTTCAAGGAGCATGGAGCATTGTGATGACAAGGGCATGAAGCAATGTGATCCCAAAGTTTATGGAGGATTGTGATGACAATGGAAATGGAGTATTGTGATGACAAGTGCATAGAGCATTTTAATGACAATGTCATGTAGCATTTTGCTGACAAAGGCATGGAGCATTGTGATGACATGTGTCATGGAGCACTGTGATGACAAGCGTCAAGGAGCATTGTGAATACAGGGGTCATGGAGCATTGGGATGACAAGGGAATGGATCATTGTGATGACAAGTGTCATGGAGCATTGGGCTGAAAATGTACATGGAGTATTGTGATGACAGGGGACATGGAGCACTGTGATTGCAGGGGTCTTGGAGCATTGTGACGACAAGAGTCCCGGATCATTGTGTTGTCAGGTGTCATGGAGTTTTGTGATGACAGTGGTCATGGAGCATTGTGATAATATTGGTCATGGAGCATTGTGATGAGAAGGTCATGGAGCATTGTGCTGAAAATATTCATGGAGTATTGTGATGACAGGGGTCATGGAGCATTGTGATGACAAGGGAATGGAGCATTGTGATGAGATGACCATGGAGACTTGTGATGACAAGTCTAATGGAGCATTCTGATGAAAAGGGGCATGGAGCATTGTGATTATGGGGGTCTTGGAGCATTGTGCTGACAAGGGCTTGGAGCATTGTGAGGAGAAGGCCATGGAACATTCTGATGACATGCGTCATGGAGCTTTTTTGTCTAGGGCATGGAGCATTGTGATTACATGGGTCTTGGAGCATTGTGATGACAAGGGTCATGGAGCCTTGTGATGACAAGGCCCGGGAACATTGTGATGGCAGGGGTCATGGAGCTTGTTATGACAGAAGTAATGGAGCATTGTGATGAGAAGGGCATTGAGCTTTGGTCTGAAATGTTTCATGGATTATTGTGATGAGAGTGGACATGGCACATTGTGATGACAAGGGCACGGTACACTGTGATACATGGGTCATGGAGGATTGTAATGACAAGGGCATGGATTATTGTGATGAGAAGGGCATCGAGCAATGTGATGACAAGTGACATGGAGCTTTGTGATGACAAGGGCATGAAGCAATGTGATGAGAGGGTTCATGGGGCATTGTGATGACAATGACATGTAGCATTGTGATGCCAAAGGTCATGGAGCTTTGTGATGACAAAGGTCATGGAGCATTTTGATGACAGGGTCATGCAGCAATTTGATGAAAAGTGTAATGGAACCTTTTGATGACAGGGGTTATAGAACATTGTGATGCCTGGGGTCATGGAGCTTTGGGATGAAAAGGGTCATAGAGCATTTTGATGACAGGGGTTATGGAACATTGTGATGTCAGGGGTCATGGAACATTGTGCTGATAAGGGGATGTAGCATTGTGATGACAGGGGTCATGGAATATTGTGATAACAGGGGTGAGGGAGGATTGTGATGACTAGTGATGGAACATTGTGATATCTCATGTGAGAGAGCATTTGGATGAGAAGTGCATGGAGCATTGTGATTACAAGGTTTATGGAGCATAGCGATGACAAGTTTTTGGATCATTGTGATGAAAAGCGCATGGCACATTGTGATGACAAGGGTTATGGAGCATTGTTCTGACAAAGACATGGAGTATAGTGATGACAAAGGTCACAGAGCATTGTGATGAAAAGTTCAAGGACATTTTGTTTAAAAAGTCACAGAGCCTTGTGATGATGCGGACATGGACCGTTGTGATGACAAACGTTATGAAGCATTGTGATGACTGGAGTCACGGAGCATTGTGATGACAGGGGTCATGGAGCATTGTGATGAAAAGGGCATGGAACCTTGTGATGACAGGGGCATGGAGCTTTGGTCTGACTAGTTTCAGAGATTATTGTGATGACAGAGGACATGGTGCATTGTGATGACAAGGGCATGGATCATTGTGATGACAAGGGCATGGAGTATTGTGAAGACAGGTGTCAGGGAGCATTGTGATGACATATGTCATGGTCCATTGCGATGACAATGGCAGGGAGCATTGTGATGCCAAATGTAATGGAGGATTGTGATGACAAATATAATGGAGCATTGTGATGACTAGGGCTTGGAGCATTATGATGACAAGGGCCATTGAGAATTTTCATGACAATGTCGTGAAGAATTGTGATGACAAGGTCCTGGAGCATTGTGATGAGAAAACCATGGAGCCTTGTGATGACAAGTCTCATGGAGCATACTGATGAAAAGGGGCATGGAGCATTCTGATTACAGGGGTCTTGGAACATTGTGATAACAAGTGCATGGAGCATTGTGATGACATGGGCATGCAGCATTGGTCTAATAAGTTTCATGGATTATTGTGATGAGAGTTGCAATGGCGCATTGTGATGACAAGGGCATGGAACTTTGTGATGACCAGGTCATGCAGTATTGTGAAGAGAGGTGTCAGGGAGCATTGTGATGACATATGTAATGGCCCATTGTGATGACAATGGCATGGAGCATTGTGATGCCAAGTGTCATGAGGGATTCTGATGAAAAAGGTAATGGAGCATTGTGATGACAATGGCTTGGAGCATTGTGATGACAAGGGTCAGGGAGCATTCTGATGACAAGCTTGTGGAGTATTTTGATGACAATGGCATGGAGCATTGGGATGAAAACGGCATGGGGCTTTGTGATGAAAAAGGCATGGAGCCTTTTCGTGCCAGGTTTCAAGGAGCATTATGACGACAAGTGTCAGGGAGCATTGTGAGGACAAGTTTATTGAGAATTGTGATGACAAAGTTCATGGAGCATTGTGATGAAAAGGGCATGGAGTATTGTGATGACAGGCATCATGGAGCGTTGTGAGGACAAGTGCTTTGGAACATTGTGATCACAAGGGATTGGAACATTGTGATGACAGAGGTCATGGATCATTTTTATTTCAAGGAGCATGGAGCACTGTGATGACAAGGGCATGAATCAATGTGATCCCAAGGTTCATGGAGGATTGTGATGACAATGGTAATGGAGTATTGTGATGACAAGTGCATAGAGCATTGTAATGACAAGGTCATGTAGCATTTTGCTGACAAAGGCATGGAGCATTGTGATGACAGGTGTCATGGAGCACTGTGATGACAAGCGTCACGGAGCATTGTGAATACAGGGGTCATGGAGCATTGGGATAACAAGGACATGGACCATTTTGATGACAAGGGTCATGGAGCATTGGGCTGAAAATGTTCATGAAGTATTTTGATGACAGGGGTCATGGAGCATTGTGATTACAGGGGTCTTGGAGCATTACGATGACAAGGGTCTCAGATCACTGTGTTGTCAGGTGTCATGGGGTGTTGTGATGACTGTGGTCATGGAGCATTGTGATGATATTTGTCATGGAGCATTGTGATGAGAATGTCATGGAGCACTGGGCTGAATATGTTCATGGAGTATTGTGATGACAGGGGTCATGGAGCATTGTGATGACAAGGGAATGGAGCATGGTGATGACAAGGTCTTGGAGCACTGTGATGAGTTAAGCATGGAGACTTGTGATGACTAGTCTAATGGAGCATTCTGATGAAAAGGGGTATGGAGCATTGTGATTACGGGGGTCTTGGAGCATTGTGATGACAAGGGCATGGAGCATTGTGAGGAGAAGGCAATGGAACATTCTGATGACATGCGTCATGGAGCTTTGTGATGACAAGGGCATGGAGCATTGTGATTACATGGGTCTTGGAGCATTGTGTTGACAGGGACATTGAGCACTGGTCTGACAAGTTTCATAGATTATTGTGATGACAGTGGATATGGTGCATTGTGATGACAAGGGCATGGAGCATTGTGATGAGAAGGTCATGGAGCATTGGGCTGAAAATGTTCATGGAGTATTGTGATGACAGGGGTCTTGGAGCATTGTGATGACAAGGGTCCCGGATTATTGTGTTGTCAGGTGTCATGGAGTGTTGTGATGAGAGTGGTCATGGAGTTTTGTGATGACAAGGGCATCGAGCATTGTGATTACAGGGACCTTGGAGCATTGTGATGAAATGGTCATGGATCATTGTGATGAAAAATGCATGGAAACTTGTCATGAGAGGGTTCAAGGAGCATACTGACGACAAGGTTCAGGGAGCATTGTGATGACAAGTGTATTGAGCATTGTGATGACAAAGATCATGGAGCATTGTGATGAGAAGACCATGGAAAATTGTGATGATGAGCGTCATGGGGTGTTGTGATGATACGTGTTATGCAACATTGTGATCACAAGGGTTTGGAGCATTATGATGACAGAAGTCATGCAGAATACTGATTTCATTGTGATGACAATAGCCTGAAGCATTATGATGATGGGCATGGTGCATTGTGATGACAGGGTTCATGGAGCATTGAGATGAAAAGGGGCATGGAGCATTGTGATTACAGGGTCTTGGAGCATTGTGATAACAGACTTCATGGAGCATTGAGATGAAATGGGGCATGGAGCATTGTGATGACAAAGGTCTTGGAGCATTGTGATGACAAGGGCATGGAGCATTGTGATGAGAAGGCCATGGAACATTCTGATGACATGCGTCATGGAGCTTTGTGATGACAAGGGCATGGAGCATTATGATATCAGGGGTCTTGAGCATTGTGATGAGAATTATCATGGAACCTTGTGATGACTAGGCCGTGGATCATTGTGATGGCAGGTGTCATGGTGCATTGTTATGACAGGGTTAATGGAGCTTTGTGATGAGAAGGGTATGGAACTTTGGTCTGAAATGTTTCATGGATTATTGTGATGAGAGTGGGCATGGAGCATTGTGATGACAAGGGCACGGAACACTGTGATACATGGGTCATGCAGGACTGTAATGACAAGGGCATGGAGCATTGTGATGAGAAGGGCATCGAGCATTGTGATGACAAGTGTCATGGAGCTGTGTGATGACAAGGGCATGGAGCATGGTGGTGAGAGGGCTCATGGAGCATTGTGATGACAATGACAGGGAGCATTGTGATGCCAAGGGTCTTGGAGCTTTGTGATGACAAGTCATCGAGCATTTTGATGAGAAGGGCAGGGAGCATTTTGATGACCGGGTCATGCAGCAATTTGATAAAAATTGTAATGGAACATTTTGATGGCAGGGGTTATAGAACATTGTGATGGCAGGGGTCTTGGAACTTTGGAATGGAAAGGGTCATGGAGCATTTTGATGACAGGGCTTATGGAACATTGTGATGGCAGGGGTCATGGAACATTGGGATGATAAGGGGATGTAGCATTGTGATGACAGTGTCATGGAACATTGTGATTACAAGGATGAGGGTGTATTGTGATGACTAGTGATGGAACATTGTGATATCTCTGGTGAGAGAACATTTTGATGAGAAGTGCATGGACCATTGTGATTACAAGGTTTATGGAGCATTGCAATGACAAGGTTTGGAACGTTGTGATGAAATGCACGTGGCACATTGTGATGACAATGGTCATGGAGCATTGTTCAGACAAAGACATGGAGCATTGTGATGACAAGTTTCTCAGAGAATTGTGATGAAAAGTTCATGGAGCATTGTGGTTACAAAGGTCACAGAGCCTTGTGATTACGCGGGCATGGACCATTGTGATGACAAACGTTATGAAGCATTGTGATGACTGGAGTCACGGAGCATTGTGATGACAGGGGTCATGGAGCATTGTGATGAAAAGGACATGGAGCATTGTGATGACAGTGGCATGGAGCATTGGTCTGACAAGTTTCATAGATTATTGTGATGAGAGTGGGCATGGTGCATTGTGATGACAAGGGCATGGAGCATTGTGATGATAAGGTCATGGAGTATTGTGAAGACAGGTGTCAGGGAGTATTGTGATGACATATGTCATGGTCCATGGCGATGACAATGGCATGGAGCTTTGTGATACCAAATGTAATGGAGGATTGTGATGACAAATATAATGGAGCATTGTGATGATTAGGGCTTGAAACATTATGATGACAAGGCCATTGAAAATTTTGATGACAAGTTCGTGAAGCATTGTGATGACAAGGTCCTGGAGCATTGTGATGACAAAACCATGGAGTCTTGTGATGACAAGTCTCATGGAGTATACTGATGAAAAGGGGAATGGAGTATTGTGATTACAGGGGTCTTGGAACATTGTGAAGACAAGGGCATGAAGCATTGTGAGGAGAAGACCAAGGAGCATTCTGATGGCATGCGTCATTGTGCTTTGTGATGACAATGGCATGGACCATTGTGATTACATGGGACTTGGAGCATTGTGATGAAAAGGGAATGGATCATTGTGATGAAAAAGGCATGGAGCCTTGTC
Organism: Mesoplodon densirostris; assembly: GCF_025265405.1. Taxonomy (NCBI): domain Eukaryota; kingdom Metazoa; phylum Chordata; class Mammalia; order Artiodactyla; family Ziphiidae; genus Mesoplodon; species Mesoplodon densirostris. The sequence continues at coordinate 11,247,948 of NW_026778196.1, forward strand.
ATGACAGGGTTCAAGGAGCATACAGACAACAAGTGTCAGGAAGCATGTTGATGACAAGTGTATTGAGCATTGTGATGACGAAGGTCATGGAGCATTGTGATGACAATGGCTTGGAGCATTGTGATGACAAGGGTCAGGGAGCACTGTGCTGACAAGTGCATGGAGAATTGTGATGACAAGGGTCATGGAGCATTCTGATGACCAGCTTGTGGAGTATTTTGATGACAACGGCATGGAACATTGTGATGAAAATGGCATGGGGCATTGTGATGTAAAAGGCATGGAGCCTTTTCGTGACAGGTTTCAAGGAGCATTCTGATGACAAGTGTCAGGGAGCATTGTGATGACAAGTATATTGAGAATTGTGGTGACAAAGGTCAAGGAGCATTGTGATGAAAAGGGCATGGAGTATTGTGGTGACAGGCATCATGGAGCGTTGTGATGACAAGTGTTATGGAACATTGTGATCACAAGGGTTTGGAGCATTGTGATGACAGAGGTCATGGATCATTTTGATTTCAAGGAGCATGGAGCATTGTGATGACAAGGGCATGAAGCAATGTGATCCCAAAGTTTATGGAGGATTGTGATGACAATGGAAATGGAGTATTGTGATGACAAGTGCATAGAGCATTGTAATGACAATGTCATGTAGCATTTTGCTGACAAAGGCATGGAGCATTGTGATGACATGTGTCATGGAGCACTGTGATGACAAGCGTCAAGGAGCATTGTGAATACAGGGGTCATGGAGCATTGGGATGACAAGGGCATGGATCATTGTGATGACAAGTGTCATGGAGCATTGGGCTGAAAATGTACATGGAGTATTGTGATGACAGGGGACATGGACCACTGTGATTGCAGGGGTCTTGGAGCATTGTGATGACAAGAGTCCCGGATCATTGTGTTGTCAGGTGTCATGGAGTTTTGTGATGACAGTGGTCATGGAGCATTGTGATAATATTGGTCATGGAGCATTGTGATGAGAAGGTCATGGAGCATTGTGCTGAAAATATTCATGGAGTATTGTGATGACAGGGGTCATGGAGCATTGTGATGACAAGGGAATGGAGCATTGTGATGAGATGACCATGGAGACTTGTGATGACAAGTCTAATGGAGCATTCTGATGAAAAGGAGCATGGAGCATTGTGATTACGGGTGTCTTGGAGCATTGTGCTGACAAGGCCTTGGAGCATTGTGAGGAGAAGGCTATGGAACATTCTGATGACATGCGTCATGGAGCTTTTTTGATTAGGGCATGGAGCATTGTGATTACATGGGTCTTGGAGCATTGTGATGACAAGGGTCATGGAGCCTTGTGATGACAAGGCCCGGGAACATTGTGATGGCAGGGGTCATGGAGCTTGTTATGACAGAAGTAATGGAGCATTGTGATGAGAAGGGCATTGAGCTTTGGTCTGAAATGTTTCATGGATTATTGTGATGAGAGTGGACATGGCACATTGTGATGACAAGGGCACGGTACACTGTGATACATGGGTCATGGAGGATTGTAATGACAAGGGCATGGATTATTGTGATGAGAAGGGCATCGAGCAATGTGATGACAAGTGCCATGGAGCTTTGTGATGACAAGGGCATGAAGCAATGTGATGAGAGGGTTCATGGAGCATTGTGATGACAATGACATGTAGCATTGTGATGCCAAAGGTCATGGAGCTTTGTGATGACAAATGTCATGGAGCATTTTGATGACAGGGTCATGCAGCAATTTGATGAAAAGTGTAATGGAACCTTTTGATGACAGGGGTTATAGAACATTGTGATGCCAGGGGTCATGGAGCTTTGGGATGAAAAGGGTCATAGAGCATTTTGATGACAGGGGTTATGGAACATTGTGATGTCAGGGGTAATGGAACATTGTGCTGATAAGGGGATGTAGCATTGTGATGACAGGGGTCATGGAATATTGTGATAACAGGGGTGAGGGAGGATTGTGATGACTAGTGAAGGAACATTGTGATATCTCATGTGAGAGAGCATTTGGATGAGAAGTGCATGGAGCATTGTGATTACAAGGTTTATGGAGCATAGCGATGACAAGTTTTTGGATCATTGTGATGAAAAGCGCATGGCACATTGTGATGACAAGGGTTATGGAGCATTGTTCTGACAAAGACATGGAGTATAGTGATGACAAAGGTCACAGAGCATTGTGATGAAAAGTTCAAGGAGCATTTTGTTTAAAAAGTCACAGAGCCTTGTGATGATGCGGACATGGACCGTTGTGATGACAAACGTTATGAAGCATTGTGATGACTGGAGTCACGGAGCATTGTGATGACAGGGGTCATGGAGCATTGTGATGAAAAGGGCATGGAACATTGTGATGACAGGGGCATGGAGCTTTGGTCTGACTAGTTTCAGAGATTATTGTGATGACAGAGGACATGGTGCATTGTGATGACAAGGGCATGGATCATTGTGATGACTAGGGCATGGAGTATTGTGAAGACAGGTGTCAGGGAGCATTGTGATGACATATGTCATGGTCCATTGCGATGACAATGGCAGGGAGCATTGTGATGCCAAATGTAATGGAGGATTGTGATGACAAATATAATGGAGCATTGTGATGACTAGGGCTTGGAGCATTATGATGACAAGGGCCATTGAGAATTTTCATGACAATGTCGTGAAGAATTGTGATGACAAGGTCCTGGAGCATTGTGATGAGAAAACCATGGAGCCTTGTGATGACAAGTCTCATGGAGCATACTGATGAAAAGGGGCATGGAGCATTCTGATTACAGGGGTCTTGGAACATTGTGATAACAAGTGCATGGAGCATTGTGATGACATGGGCATCCAGCATTGGTCTAATAATTTTCATGGATTATTGTGATGAGAGTTGCAATGGCGCATTGTGATGACAAGGGCATGGAACTTTGTGATGACCAGGTCATGCAGTATTGTGAAGAGAGGTGTCAGGGAGCATTGTGATGACATATGTAATGGCCCATTGTGATGACAATGGCATGGAGCATTGTGATGCCAAGTGTCATGAGGGATTCTGATGAAAAAGGTAATGGAGCATTGTGATGACAATGGCTTGGAGCATTGTGATGACAAGGGTCAGGGAGCATTCTGATGACAAGCTTGTGGAGTATTTTGATGACAATGGCATGGAGCATTGGGATGAAAACGGCATGGGGATTTGTGATGAAAAAGGCATGGAGCCTTTTCGTGCCAGGTTTCAAGGAGCATTATGACGACAAGTGTCAGGGAGCATTGTGAGGACAAGTTTATTGAGAATTGTGATGACAAAGTTCATGGAGCATTGTGATGAAAAGGGCATGGAGTATTGTGATGACAGGCATCATGGAGCGTTGTGAGGACAAGTGCTTTGGAACATTGTGATCACAAGGGATTGGAACATTGTGATGACAGAGGTCATGGATCATTTTTATTTCAAGGAGCATGGAGCACTGTGATGACAAGGGCATGAATCAATGTGATCCCAAGGTTCATGGAGGATTGTGATGACAATGGTAATGGAGTATTGTGATGACAAGTGCATAGAGCATTGTAATGACAAGGTCATGTAGCATTTTGCTGACAAAGGCATGGAGCATTGTGATGACAGGTGTCATGGAGCACTGTGATGACAAGCGTCACGGAGCATTGTGAATACAGGGGTCATGGAGCATTGGGATAACAAGGACATGGACCATTTTGATGACAAGGGTCATGGAGCATTGGGCTGAAAATGTTCATGAAGTATTTTGATGACAGGGGTCATGGAGCATTGTGATTACAGGGGTCTTGGAGCATTACGATGACAAGGGTCTCAGATCACTGTGTTGTCAGGTGTCATGGGGTGTTGTGATGACTGTGGTCATGGAGCATTGTGATGATATTTGTCATGGAGCATTGTGATGAGAATGTCATGGAGCACTGGGCTGAATATGTTCATGGAGTATTGTGATGACAGGGGTCATGGAGCATTGTGATGACAAGGGAATGGAGCATGGTGATGACAAGGTCTTGGAGCACTGTGATGAGTTAAGCATGGAGACTTGTGATGACTAGTCTAATGGAGCATTCTGATGAAAAGGGGCATGGAGCATTGTGATTACGGGGGTCTTGGAGCATTGTGATGACAAGGGCATGGAGCATTGTGAGGAGAAGGCAATGGAACATTCTGATGACATGCGTCATGGAGCTTTGTGATGACAAGGGCATGGAGCATTGTGATTACATGGGTCTTGGAGCATTGTGTTGACAGGGACATTGAGCACTGGTCTGACAAGTTTCATAGATTATTGTGATGACAGTGGATATGGTGCATTGTGATGACAAGGGCATGGAGCATTGTGATGAGAAGGTCATGGAGCATTGGGCTGAAAATGTTCATGGAGTATTGTGATGACAGGGGTCTTGGAGCATTGTGATGACAAGGGTCCCGGATTATTGTGTTGTCAGGTGTCATGGAGTGTTGTGATGAGAGTGGTCATGGAGTTTTGTGATGACAAGGGCATCGAGCATTGTGATTACAGGGACCTTGGAGCATTGTGATGAAATGGTCATGGATCATTGTGATGAAAAATGCATGGAAACTTGTCATGAGAGGGTTCAAGGAGCATACTGACGACAAGGTTCAGGGAGCATTGTGATGACAAGTGTATTGAGCATTGTGATGACAAAGATCATGGAGCATTGTGATGAGAAGACCATGGAAAATTGTGATGATGAGCGTCATGGGGTGTTGTGATGATACGTGTTATGCAACATTGTGATCACAAGGGTTTGGAGCATTATGATGACAGAAGTCATGCAGAATACTGATTTCATTGTGATGACAATAGCCTGAAGCATTATGATGATGGGCATGGTGCATTGTGATGACAGGGTTCATGGAGCATTGAGATGAAAAGGGGCATGGAGCATTGTGATTACAGGGTCTTGGAGCATTGTGATAACAGACTTCATGGAGCATTGAGATGAAATGGGGCATGGAGCATTGTGATGACAAAGGTCTTGGAGCATTGTGATGACAAGGGCATGGAGCATTGTGATGAGAAGGCCATGGAACATTCTGATGACATGCGTCATGGAGCTTTGTGATGACAAGGGCATGGAGCATTATGATATCAGGGGTCTTGAGCATTGTGATGAGAATTATCATGGAACCTTGTGATGACTAGGCCGTGGATCATTGTGATGGCAGGTGTCATGGTGCATTGTTATGACAGGGTTAATGGAGCTTTGTGATGAGAAGGGTATGGAACTTTGGTCTGAAATGTTTCATGGATTATTGTGATGAGAGTGGGCATGGAGCATTGTGATGACAAGGGCACGGAACACTGTGATACATGGGTCATGCAGGACTGTAATGACAAGGGCATGGAGCATTGTGATGAGAAGGGCATCGAGCATTGTGATGACAAGTGTCATGGAGCTGTGTGATGACAAGGGCATGGAGCATGGTGGTGAGAGGGCTCATGGAGCATTGTGATGACAATGACAGGGAGCATTGTGATGCCAAGGGTCTTGGAGCTTTGTGATGACAAGTCATCGAGCATTTTGATGAGAAGGGCAGGGAGCATTTTGATGACCGGGTCATGCAGCAATTTGATAAAAATTGTAATGGAACATTTTGATGGCAGGGGTTATAGAACATTGTGATGGCAGGGGTCTTGGAACTTTGGAATGGAAAGGGTCATGGAGCATTTTGATGACAGGGCTTATGGAACATTGTGATGGCAGGGGTCATGGAACATTGGGATGATAAGGGGATGTAGCATTGTGATGACAGTGTCATGGAACATTGTGATTACAAGGATGAGGGTGTATTGTGATGACTAGTGATGGAACATTGTGATATCTCTGGTGAGAGAACATTTTGATGAGAAGTGCATGGACCATTGTGATTACAAGGTTTATGGAGCATTGCAATGACAAGGTTTGGAACGTTGTGATGAAATGCACGTGGCACATTGTGATGACAATGGTCATGGAGCATTGTTCAGACAAAGACATGGAGCATTGTGATGACAAGTTTCTCAGAGAATTGTGATGAAAAGTTCATGGAGCATTGTGGTTACAAAGGTCACAGAGCCTTGTGATTACGCGGGCATGGACCATTGTGATGACAAACGTTATGAAGCATTGTGATGACTGGAGTCACGGAGCATTGTGATGACAGGGGTCATGGAGCATTGTGATGAAAAGGACATGGAGCATTGTGATGACAGTGGCATGGAGCATTGGTCTGACAAGTTTCATAGATTATTGTGATGAGAGTGGGCATGGTGCATTGTGATGAAAAGGGCATGGAGCATTGTGATGATAAGGTCATGGAGTATTGTGAAGACAGGTGTCAGGGAGTATTGTGATGACATATGTCATGGTCCATGGCGATGACAATGGCATGGAGCTTTGTCATACCAAATGTAATGGAGGATTGTGATGACAAATATAATGGAGCATTGTGATGATTAGGGCTTGAAACATTATGATGACAAGGCCATTGAAAATTTTGATGACAAGTTCGTGAAGCATTGTGATGACAAGGTCCTGGAGCATTGTGATGACAAAACCATGGAGTCTTGTGATGACAAGTCTCATGGAGTATACTGATGAAAAGGGGAATGGAGTATTGTGATTACAGGGGTCTTGGAACATTGTGAAGACAAGGGCATGAAGCATTGTGAGGAGAAGACCAAGGAGCATTCTGATGGCATGCGTCATTGTGCTTTGTGATGACAATGGCATGGACCATTGTGATTACATGGGACTTGGAGCATTGTGATGAAAAGGGCATGGATCATTGTGATGAAAAAGGCATGGAGCCTTGTCATGACAGGGTTCAAGGAGCATACAGACAACAAGTGTCAGGGAGCATGTTGATGACAAGTGTATTGAGCATTGTGATGACGAAGGTCATGGAGCATTGTGATGACAATGGCTTGGAGCATTGTGATGACAAGGGTCAGGGAGCACTGTGCTGACAAGTGCATGGAGAATTGTGATGACAAGGGTCATGGAGCATTCTGATGACAAGCTTGTGGAGTATTTTGATGACAACGGCATGGAACATTATGATGAAAATGGCATGGGGCATTGTGATGTAAAAGGCATGGAGCCTTTTCGTGACAGGTTTCAAGGAGCATTCTGATGACAAGTGTCAGGGAGCATTGTGATGACAAGTGTATTGAGAATTGTGGTGACAAAGGTCAAGGAGCATTGTGATGAAAAGGGCATGGAGTATTGTGGTGACAGGCATCATGGAGCGTTGTGATGACAAGTGTTATGGAACATTGTGATCACAAGGGTTTGGAGCATTGTGATGACAGAGGTCATGGATCATTTTGATTTCAAGGAGCATGGAGCATTGTGATGACAAGGGCATGAAGCAATGTGATCCCAAAGTTTATGGAGGATTGTGATGACAATGGAAATGGAGTATTGTGATGACAAGTGCATAGAGCATTGTAATGAAAATGTCATGTAGCATTTTGCTGACAAAGGCATGGAGCATTGTGATGACATGTGTCATGGAGCACTGTGATGACAAGCGTCAAGGAGCATTGTGAATACAGGGGTCATGGAGCATTGGGATGACAACGGCATGGATCATTGTGATGACAAGTGTCATGGAGCATTGGGCTGAAAATGTACATGGAGTATTGTGATGACAGGGGACATGGAGCACTGTGATTGCAGGGGTCTTGGAGCATTGTGATGACAAGAGTCCCGGATCATTGTGTTGTCAGGTGTCATGGAGTTTTGTGATGACAGTGGTTATGGAGCATTGTGATAATATTGGTCATGGAGCATTGTGATGAGAAGGTCATGGAGCATTGTGCTGAAAATATTCATGGAGTATTGTGATGACAGGGGTCATGGAGCATTGTGATGACAAGGGAATGGAGCATTGTGATGAGATGACCATGGAGACTTGTGATGACAAGTCTAATGGAGCATTCTGATGAAAAGGGGCATGGAGCATTGTGATTACGGGGGTCTTGGAGCATTGTGCTGACAAGGGCTTGGAGCATTGTGAGGAGAAGGCCATGGAACATTCTGATGACATGCGTCATGGAGCTTTTTTGACTAGGGCATGGAGCATTGTGATTACATGGGTCTTGGAGCATTGTGATGACAAGGGTCATGGAGCCTTGTGATGACAAGGCCCGGGAACATTGTGATGGCAGGTGTCATGGAGCTTGATATGACAGAAGTAATGGAGCATTGTGATGAGAAGGGCATTGAGCTTTGGTCTGAAATGTTTCATGGATTATTGTGATGAGAGTGGACATGGCACATTGTGATGACAAGGGCACGGTACACTGTGATACATGGGTCATGGAGGATTGTAATGACAAGGGCATGGATTATTGTGATGAGAAGGGCATCGAGCAATGTGATGACAAGTGCCATGGAGCTTTGTGATGACAAGGGCATGAAGCAATGTGATGAGAGGGTTCATGGAGCATTGTGATGACAATGACATGAAGCATTGTGATGCCAAAGGTCATGGAGCTTTGTGATGACAAAGGTCATGGAGCATTTTGATGACAGGGTCATGCAGCAATTTGATGAAAAGTGTAATGGAACCTTTTGATGACAGGGGTTATAGAACATTGTGATGCCAGGGGTCATGGAGCTTTGGGATGAAATGGGTCATAGAGCATTTTGATGACAGGGGTTATGGAACATTGTGATGTCAGGGGTCATGGAACATTGTGCTGATAAGGGGATGTAGCATTGTGATGACAGGGGTCATGGAATATTGTGATATCGGGGGTGAGGGAGGATTGTGATGACTAGTGATGGAACATTGTGATATCTCATGTGAGAGAGCATTTGGATGAGAAGTGCATGGAGCATTGTGATTACAAGGTTTATGGAGCATAGCGATGACAAGTTTTTGGATCATTGTGATGAAAAGCGCATGGCACATTGTGATGACAAGGGTTATGGAGCATTGTTCTGACAAAGACATGGAGTATAGTGATGACAAAGGTCACAGAGCATTGTGATGAAAAGTTCAAGGACATTTTGTTTAAAAAGTCACAGAGCCTTGTGATGATGCGGACATGGACCGTTGTGATGACAAACGTTATGAAGCATTGTGATGACTGGAGTCACGGAGCATTGTGATGACAGGGGTCATGGAGCATTGTGATGAAAAGGGCATGGAACATTGTGATGACAGGGGCATGGAGCTTTGGTCTGACTAGTTTCAGAGATTATTGTGATGACAGAGGACATGGTGCATTGTGATGACAAGGGCATGGATCATTGTGATGACAAGGGCATGGAGTATTGTGAAGACAGGTGTCAGGGAGCATTGTGATGACATATGTCATGGTCCATTGCGATGACAATGGCAGGGAGCATTGTGATGCCAAATGTAATGGAGGATTGTGATGACAAATATAATGGAGCATTGTGATGACTAGGGCTTGGAGCATTATGATGACAAGGGCCATTGAGAATTTTCATGACAATGTCGTGAAGAATTGTGATGACAAGGTCCTGGAGCATTGTGATGAGAAAACCATGGAGCCTTGTGATGACAAGTCTCATGGAGCATACTGATGAAAAGGGGCATGGAGCATTCTGATTACAGGGGTCTTGGAACATTGTGATAACAAGTGCATGGAGCATTGTGATGACATTGGCATGCAGCATTGGTCTAATAAGTTTCATGGATTATTGTGATGAGAGTTGCAATGGCGCATTGTGATGACAAGGGCATGGAACTTTGTGATGACCAGGTCATGCAGTATTGTGAAGAGAGGTGTCAGGGAGCATTGTGATGACATATGTAATGGCCCATTGTGATGACAATGGCATGGAGCATTGTGATGCCAAGTGTCATGAGGGATTCTAATGAAAAAGGTAATGGAGCATTGTGATGACAATGGCTTGGAGCATTGTGATGACAAGGGTCAGGGAGCACTGTGATGAGAAGACCATGGAAAATTGTGATGATGAGCGTCATGGGGTGTTGTGATGATACGTGTTATGCAACATTGTGATCACAAGGGTTTGGAGCATTATGATGACAGAGGTCATGCAGAATATTGATTTCATTGTGATGACAATAGCCTGAAGCATTATGATGATGGGCATGGTGCATTGTGATGACAGGGTTCATGGAGCATTGAGATGAAAAGTGGCATGGAGAATTGTGATGACAAGGGTCTTGGAGCATTGTGAAGACAGACTTCATGGAGCATTGAGATGAAATGGGGCATGGAGCATTGTGATGCAAAGATCTTGGAGCATTGTGATGACAAGGGCATGGAGCATTGTGATGAGAAGGCCATGGAACATTCTGATGACATGCGTCATGGAGCTTTGTGATGACAAGGGCATGAAGCATTATGATATCAGGGGTCTTGAGCATTGTGATGAGAATTATCATGGAACCTTGTGATCACTAGGCCGTGGATCATTGTGATGGCAGGTGTCATGGTGCATTGTTATGACAGGGTTAATGGAGCTTTGTGATGAGAAGGGTATGGAACTTTGGTCTGAAATGTTTCATGGATTATTGTGATGAGAGTGGGCATGGAGCATTGTGATGACAAGGGCACGGAACACTGTGATACATGGGTCATGCAGGACTGTAATGACAAGGGCATGGAGCATTGTGATGAGAAGGGCATCGAGCATTGTGATGACAAGTGTCATGGAGCTGTGTGATGACAAGGGCATGGAGCAATGTGGTGAGAGGGCTCATGGAGCATTGTGATGACAATGACAGGGAGCATTGTGATGCCAAGGGTCTTGGAGCTTTGTGATGACAAGTCATCGAGCATTTTGATGAGAAGGGCAGGGAGCATTTTGATGACCGGGTCATGCAGCAATTTGATAAAAAGTGTAATGGAACATTTTGATGGCAGGGGTTATAGAACATTGTGATGGCAGGGGTCTTGGAGCTTTGGAATGGAAAGGGTCATGGAGCATTTTGATGACAGGGCTTATGGAACATTGTGATGGCAGGGGTCATGGAACATTGTGATGATAAGGGGATGTAGCATTGTGATGACAGTGTCATGGAACATTGTGATTACAAGGATGAGGGTGTATTGTGATGACTAGTGATGGAACATTGTGATATCTCTGGTGAGAGAGCATTTTGATGAGAAGTGCATGGACCATTGTGATTACAAGGTTTGTGGAGCATTGGAATGACAAGGTTTGGAACGTTGTGATGAAATGCGCGTGGCACATTGTGATGGCAATGGTCATGGAGCATTGTTCAGACAAAGACATGGAGCATTGTGATGACAAGTTTCTCAGAGAATTGTGATGAAAAGTTCATGGAGCATTGTGGTTACAGAGGTCACAGAGCCTTGTGATGACGCGGGCATGGATCATTGTAATGACAAACGTTATGAAGCATTGTGATGACTGGAGTCACGGAGCATTGTGATGACAGGGGTCATGGAGCATTGTGATGAAAAGGGCATGGAGCATTGTGATGCCAATGGCATGGAGCATTGGTCTGACAAGTTTCATAGATTATTGTGATGAGAGTGGGCATGGTGCATTGTGATGACAAGGGCATGGAGCATTGTGATGATAAGGTCATGGAGTATTGTGAAGACAGGTGTCAGGGAGTATTGTGATGACATATGTCATGGTCCATGGCGATGACAAAGGCATGGAGCTTTGTGATACCAAATGTAATGGAGGATTGTGATGACAAATATAATGGAGCATTGTGATGATTAGGGCTTGAAACATTATGATGACAAGGGCCATTGAAAATTTTGATGACAAGGTCGTGAAGCATTGTGATGACAAGGTCCTGGAGCATTGTGATGACAAAACCATGGAGCCTTGTGATGACAAGTCTCATGGAGTATACTGATGAAAAGGGGAATGGAGTATTGTGATTACAGGGGTCTTGGAACATTGTGAAGACAAGGGCATGAAGCATTGTGAGGAGAAGACCAAGGAGCATTCTGATGGCATGCGTCATTGTGCTTTGTGATGACAATGGCATGGACCATTGTGATTACATGGGACTTGGAGCATTGTGATGAAAAGGGCATGGATCATTGTGATGAAAAAGGCATGGAGCCTTGTCATGACAGGGTTCAAGGAGCATACAGACAACAAGTGTCAGGGAGCATGTTGATGACAAGTGTATTGAGCATTGTGATGACGAAGGTCATGGAGCATTGTGATGAGAAGACCATGGATAATTGTGATGACGAGCATCCTGGGGCATTGTGATGACAAGTGTTATGGAATATTGTGATCACAAGGGTTTGGAGCATTGTTATGACAGAGGTCATGGAACATTTTGATTTCGTTGTGATGACAATAGCATGAAGCATTATGATGATGGGCATGGTGCATTGTGATGACAGGGTTCATGGATCATTGAGATGAAAAGGGGCATAGAGGATTGTCATTACAGTGTTCTTGGAGCATTGTGATGAGAAGGGTCATGGAGCCTTGTGATGACAAGGCCATGCAACATCGTGATGGCAGGGGTCATGGAGCATTGTTATGACAGGGGTAATGGAGCATTGTGATGGCAAGGGCTTGGAGCATTGTGATGAGAAGGCCATGGAGCATTCTGATGACATGTGTCATGGAGCTATGTGAAGACAAGAGCATGGAGCAATGTGATGAGAGCGTTCATGGAGCACTGTGATGACAATGACATGGAGCATTGTGATGCCAAGGGTCATGGATCCTTGTGATGACAAATGTCATGGAGCATTTTGATGGCAAGGGCGTTGTGCATTGTGATGACAAGGGTCATGGAGCATTGTGCTGAGAAAGGCATAGAGCATTGTGATGACAAGGGTCAAAGAGCATTGTGATGAAAAGTTCATGGAGCCTAGTGGTTAAAAAGGTCACAGAGATTGTTGATGACGAGGGCATGGACCATTGTGATGACAAAGGTCATGAAGCATTGTGATGACTGGAGTCACGGAGCATTGTGATGACAGGGTCATGGAACATTGTGATAACAATGGCATGGAGCATTGTGATGGCAAGGGCATGGAACATTGGTCTAATAACTTTCATGGAGTATTGGGATGAGAGTTGGAATGGCACACTGTGATGACAAGGGCATGGAGCATTGTGATGACCAGGTCATGCCGTATTGTGAAGACAGGTGTCAGGGAGCATTGTGATCACATATGTAATGGCCCATTGTGATGAGGATGGCATGGAGCATTGTGATGCCAAGTGTCAGGGAGGATTCTGATGACAAAGGTCATGGAGCATTGTGATGACAATGGCTTGGAGCATTGTGATGACAAGGGTCAGGGAGCATTGTGATGACAAGTGGATTGAGCATTGTGATGACAAAGATCATGGAGCATTGTGATGAGAAGACCATGGATAATTGTGATGATGAGCGTCATGGGGTGTTGTGATGATACGTGTTATGCAACATTGTGATCACAAGGGTTTGGAGCATTATGATGACAGAGGTCATGCAGAATATTGAATTCATTGTGATGACAATAGCCTGAAGCATTATGATGATGGGCAGGGTGCATTGTGATGACAGGGTTCATGAAGCATTGAGATGAAAAGGGGCATGGAGCATTGTGATGACAAGGGTCTTGGAGCATTGTGATGACAAGGGCAAGGAGCATTGTGATGAGAAGGCCATGGAACATTCTGATGACGTGCGTCATGGAGCTTTGTGATGACCAGGGCATGGAGCATTGTGATATCAGGGGTCTTGAACATTGTGATGAGAATTATCATGGAACCTTTTGATGACTAGGCCGTGGATCATTGTGATGGCAGGTGTCATGGTGCATTGTTTTGACAGGGGTAATGGAGCATTGTGATGAGAAGGGTATGGAACTTTGGTCTGAAATGTTTCATGGATTATTGTGATGAGAGTGGGCATGGAGCATTGTGATGACAAGGGCACAGAACACTGTGATACATGGGTCATGCAGGACAGTAATGACAAGGGCATGGAGCATTGTGATGAGAAAGGCATCGAGCATTGTGATGACAAGTGTCATGGAGCTTTGTGATTACAAGTGCATGGAGCAATGTGATGAGAGGGTTCATGGAGCATTGTGATGACAATGACATGGAGCATTGTGATGCCAAGGGTCTTGGAGCTTTGTGATGACAAGTCATGGAGCATTTTGATGAGAAGGGCAGGGAGCATTTTGATGACCGGGTCATGCAGCAATTTGATAAAAAGTGTAATGGAACATTTTGATGGCACGGGTTATAGAACATTGTGATGGCAGGGGTCTTGGAACTTTGGGATGGAAAGGGTCATGGAGCATTTTGATGACAGGGCTTATGGAACATTGTGATGGCAGGGGTCATGGAACATTGTGATGATAAGGGGATGTAGCATTGTGATGACAGTGTCATGGAACATTGTGATTACTAGGATGAGTGTGTATTGTGATGACTAGTGATGGAACATTGTGATATCTCTGGTGAGAGAGCATTTTGATGAGAAGTGCATGGACCATTGTGATTACAAGGTTTATGGAGCATTGCAATGACAAGGTTTGGAAAGTTGTGATGAAATGTGCGTGGCAGATTGTGATGACAATGTTCATGGAGCACTGTTCTGACAAAGACATGGAGCATTGTGATAACAAGTTTCTCAGAGAATTGTGATGAAAAGTCCATGGAGCATTGTGGTTACAAATGTCACAGAGCCTTGTGATGACGCGGGCATGGACCATTGTGATGACAAACGTTATGAAGCATTGTGATGACTGGAGTCACGGAGCATTGTGATGACAGGGGTAATGGAACATTGTGATGACAAGGGAATGGAGCATTGTGATGACAGTGGCATGGAGCATTGGTCTGACAAGTTTCATAGATTATTGTGATGAGAGTGGGCATGGTGCATTGTGATGACAAGGGCATGGAGCATTGTGATGATAAGGTCATGGAGTATTGTGAAGACAGGTGTCAGGAACATTGTGATGACATATGTCATGGTCCATGGCGATGACAATGGCATGGAGCTTTGTGATACCAAATGTAATGGAGGATTGTGATGACAAATATAATGGATCATTGTGATGATTAGGGTTTGGAGCATTATGATTACAAAGGCCATTGAAAATTTTGATGACAATGTCGTGAAGCATTGTGATGACAAGGTCCTTGAGCATTGCGATGACAAAACCATGGAGCCTTGTGATGACAAGTCTCATGGATCATACTGATGAAAAGGGGAATGGAGCATTGTGATTACAGGGGTCTTGGAACATTGTGAAGACAAGGGCAGGGAGCATTGTGAAGAATAGACCAAGGAGCATTCTGATGACATGCGTCATTGAGCTTTGTGATGACAATGGCATGGACCATTGTGATTACATGGGACTTGGAGCATTGTGATGAAAAGGGCATGGATCATTGTGATGAAAAAGGCATGGAGCCTTGTCATGACAGGGTTCAAGGAGCATACAGACAACAAGTGTCAGGGAGCATGTTGATGACAAGTGTATTGAGCATTTTGATGACGAAGATCATGGAGCATTGTGATGAGAAGACCATGGATAATTGTGATGACGTGCATCCTGGGGCATTGTAATGACAAGTGTTATGGAATATTGTGATCACAAGGGTTTGGAACATTGTTATGACAGAGGTCATGGAACATTCTGATTTCGTTGTTATGACAATAGCATGAAGCATTATGATGATGGGCATAGTGCATTGTGATGACAGGTTTCATGGATCATTGAGATGAAAAGGGGCATAGAGCATTGTGATTACAGTGTTCTTGGAGCATTGTGATGAGAAGGGTCATGGAGCCTTGTGATGACAAGGCCATGGAACATTGTGATGGCAGGGGTCATGGAGCATTGTTATGACAGGGGTAATGGAGCATTGTGATGGCAAGGGCTTGGAGCATTGTGATGAGAAGGCCATGGAGCATTCTGATGACATGTGTCATGGAGCTATGTGAAGACAAGGGCATGGAGCAATGTGATGAGAGTGTTCCTGGAGCACTGTGATGACAATGACATGGAGCATTGTGATGCCAAGGGTCATCGATCTTTGTGATGACAAAGGTCATGGAGCATTTTGATGGCAAGGGCGTTGTGCATTGTGATGACATGTGTCATGGAGCATTGTACTGCCAAGCGCATGGAGCATTGTGATGACAAGGGTCATGGAGCATTGTGCTGAGAAAGGCATAGAGCATTGTGATGACAAGGGTCAAAGAGCATTGTGATGAAAAGTTCATGGAGCATTGTGGTTAAAAATGTCACAGAGACTGTTGATGACGAGGGCATGGACCATTGTGATGACAAAGGTCATGAAGCATTGTGATGACTGGAGTCACGGAGCATTGTGATGACAGGGTCATGGAGCATTGTGATAACAATGGCATGGAGCATTGTGATGGCAAGGGCATGGAACATTGGTCTAATAACTTTCATGGAGTATTGGGATGAGAGTTGGAATGGCACACTGTGATGACAAGGGCATGGAGCATTGTGATGACCAGGTCATGCCGTATTGTGAAGACAGGTGTCAGGGAGCATTGTGATCACATATGTAATGGCCCATTGTGATGAGGATGGCATGGAGCATTGTGATGCCAAGTGTCAGGGAGGATTCTGATGACAAAGGTAATGGAGCATTGTGATGAAAAGGGCATGGAGTATTGTGATGACAGGCATCATGGAGCGTTGTGATGACAAGTGTTATGGAACATTGTGATCACAAGGGTTTGGAGCATTGTGATGACAGAGGTCATGGATCATTTTGATTTCAAGGAGCATGGAGCACTGTGATGACAAGGGCATGAAGCAATGTGATCCCAAAGTTCATGGAGGATTGTGATGACAATGGAAATGGAGTATTGTGATGAGAAGTGCATACAGCATTGTAATGACAATGTCATGTAGCATTTTGCTGACAAAGGCATGGAGCATTGTGATGACATGTGTCATGGAGCACTGTGATGACAAGCGTCAAGGAGCATTGTGAATACAGGGGTCATGGAGCATTGGGATGACAAGGGCATGGATCATTGTGATGACAAGGGTCATGGAGCACTGGGCTGAAAATGTTCATGGAGAGTTGTGATGACAGGTGTCATGTAGCATTGTGACGACAAGGGAATGGGGCATTGTGATGACAAGAGTCCTGGATCATTGTGTTGTCAGGTGTCATGGAGTGTTGTGATGACAGTGGTCATGGAGCATTGTGATGATATTGGCAATGGAGCATTGTGATGAGAAGGTCGTGGAGCATTGGGCTGAAAATGTTCATGGATTATTGTGATGACAGGGGTCATGGAGCATTGTGATGACAAGGGAATGGATCATTGTGATGTCAAGGTCCTGGAACATTGTGATGAGAAGACCATGGAGACATGTGATGGCAAGTCTCATGGAGCATTCTGATGAAAAGGGGCATGGAGCATTGTGATTACAGGGGTCTTGGAGCATTGTTATGACTATGGCATAGAGCATTGTGATGAGAAGGCCATGGAGCTTTCTGATGACATGCGTCATGGAGTTTTGTGATGACAAGGGCATGGAGCATTGTGATTACAGGGACCTAGGAGCATTGTGATGAAATGGTCATGGATCATTGTGATGAAAAATGCATGGAAACTTGTCATGACAGGGTTCAAGGAGCATACTGACGACAAGGGTCAGGGAGCATTGTGATGACAAGTGTATTGAGCATTGTGATGACAAAGATCATGGAGCATTGTGATGAGAAGACCATGGATAATTGTGATGATGAGCGTCATGGGGTGTTGTGATGATACGTGTTATGCAACATTGTGATCACAAGGGTTTAGAGCATTATGATGACAGAGGTCATGCAGAATATTGATTTCATTGTGATGACAATAGCCTGAAGCATTATGATGATGGGCATGGTGCATTGTGATGACAGGGTTCATGGAGCATTGAGATGAAAAGCGGCAAGGAGCATTGTGATGACAAGGGTCTTGGAGCATAGTGATGACAAGGGCAAGGAGCATTTTTATGACAAGGGCAAGGAGCATTGTGATGAGAAGGCCATGGAACATTCTGATGACGTGCGTCATGGAGCTTTGTGATGACAAGGGCATGGAGCATTGTGATATCAGGGGTCTTGAGCATTGTGATGAGAATTATCATGGAACCTTTTGATGACTAGGCCGTGGATCATTGTGATGGCAGGTGTCATGGTGCATTGTTATGACAGGGTTAATGGAGCATTGTGATGAGAATGGTATGGAACTTTGGTCTGAAATGTTTCATGGATTATTGTGATGAGAGTGGGCATGGAGCATTGTGATGACAAGGGCACGGAACACTGTGATACATGGGTCATGCAGGACTGTAATGACACGGGCATGGAGCATTGTGATGAGAAAGGCATCGAGCATTGTGATGACAAGTGTCATGGAGCTTTGTGATGACAAGGGCATGGAGCAATGTGATGAGAGGGTTCATGGAGCATTGTGATGACAATGACATGGAGCATTGTGATGACAAGGGTCATGGAGCTTTGTGATTACAAGTCATGGAGCATTTTGCTGAGAAGGGCAGGGACCATTTTGATGACCGGGTCATGCAGCAATTTGATAAAATGTGTAATGGAACATTTTGATGGCAGGGGTTATAGAATATTGTGATGGCAGGGGTCTTGGAGCTTTGGGATGGAAAAGGTCATGGAGCATTTTGATGACAGGGCTTATGGAACATTGTGATGGCAGGGGTCATGGAACATTGTGATGATAAGGGGATGTAGCATTGTGATGACAGTGTCATGGAACATTGTGATTACAAGGATGAGGGTGTATTGTGATGACTAGTAATGGAACATTGTGATATCTCTGATGAGAGAGCATTTTGATGAGAAGTGCATGGACCATTGTGATTACAAGGTTTATGGAGAATTGCAATGACAAGGTTTGGAACGTTGTGATGAAATGCGCGTGGCACATTGTGATGACAATGTTCATGGAGCACTGTTCTGACAAAGACATGGAGCATTGTGATGATAAGTTTCTCAGAGAATTGTGATGAAAAGTTCATGGAGCATTGTGGTTACAAAGGTCACAGAGCCTTGTGATGACGCGGGCATGGACCATTGTGATGACAAACGTTATGAAGCATTGTGATGACTGGAGTCACGGAGCATTGTGATGACAGGGGTCATGGAGCATTGTGATGACAAGGGCATGGAGAATTGTGATGACAGTGGCATGGAGCATTGGTCTGACAAGTTTCATAGATTATTGTGATGAGAGTGGGCATGATGCATTGTGATGACAAGGGCATGGAGCATTGTGATGATAAGGTCATGGAGTATTGTGAAGACAGGTGTCAGGAACATTGTGATGACATATGTCATGGTCCATGGCGATGACAATGGCATGGAGCTTTGTGATCCCAAATGTAATGGAGGATTGTGATGACAAATATAATGGATCATTGTGATGATTAGGGTTTGGAGCATTATGATGACATGTGTCATAGAGCTATGTGAAGACAAGGGCATGTAGCAATGTGATGAGAGCGTTCATGGAGCACTGTGATGACAATGACATGGAGCATTGTGATGCCAAGGGTCATGGATCTTTGTGATGACAAAGGTCATGGAGCATTTTGATGGCAAGGGCGTTGTGCATTGTGATGACATGTGTCATGGAGCATTGTGCTGACAAGCGCATGGAGCATTGTGATGACAAGGGTCATGGAGCATTGTGCTGAGAAAGGCATAGAGCATTGTGATGACAAGGGTCAAAGAGCATTGTGATGAAAAGTTCATGGAGCATTGTGGTTAAAAAGGTCACAGAGACTGTTGATGACGAGGGCATGGACCATTGTGATGACAAAGGTCATGAAGCATTGTGATGACTGGAGTCACGGAGCACTGTGATGACAGGGTCATGGAGCATTCTGATAACAAGGGCATGGAGCATTGTGATGGCCAGGGCATGGAACATTTGTCTAATAACTTTCATGGAGTATTGCGATGAGAGTTGGAATGGCACACTGTGATGACAAGGGAATGGAGCATTGTGATGACCAGGTCATGCCGTATTGTGAAGACAGGTGTCAGGGAGCATTGTGATCACATATGTAATGGCCCATTGTGATGAGGATGGCATGGAGCATTGTGATGCCAAGTGTCAGGGAGGATACTGATGACAAAGGTAATGGAGCATTGTGATGACAATGGCTTGGAGCATTGCGATGACAAGGGTCAGGGAGCATTGTGCTGACAAGTGCATGGAGAATTGTGATGACAAGGGTCATGGAGCATTCTGATGACAAGCTTGTGGAGTATTTTGATGACAATGGCATGGAGCATTCTGATGAAAATGGCATGGGGCATTGTGATGAAAAAGGCATGGAGGCTTTTCGTGACAGGGTTCAAGGAGCATTCTGATGACATTTGTCAGGGAGGTTTGTGATGACAAGTGTATTGAGAATTGTGGTGACAAAGGTCATGGAGCATTGTGATGAAAAGGGCATGGAGTATTGTGATGACAGGCATCATGGAGCATTGTGATGACAAGTGTTATGGAACATTGTGATCACAAGGGTTTGGAGCATTGTGATGACAGAGGTCATGGATCATTTTGATTTCAAGGAGCATGGAGCATTGTGATGACAAGGGCATGAAGCAATGTGATCCCAAAGTTCATGGAGGATTGTGATGACAATGGAAATGGAGTATTGTGATGACAAGTGCATACAGCATTGTAATGCCAAGGTCATGTAGCATTTTGCTGACAAAGGCATGGAGCATTGTGATGACATGTGTCATGGAGCACTGTGATGACAAGCGTCAAGGAGCATTGTGAATACAGGGGTCATGGAGCATTGAGATGACAAGGGCATGGATCATTGTGATGACAAGGGTCATGGAGCACTGGGCTGAAAATGTTCATGGAGAGTTGTGATGACAGGTGTCATGTAGCATTGTGACGACAAGGGAATGGGGCATTGTGATGACAAGAGTCCTGGATCATTGTGTTGTCAGGTGTCATGGAGTGTTCTGATGACAGTGGTCATGGAGCATTGTGATGATATTGGCAATGGAGCATTGTGATGAGAAGGTCGTGGAGCATTGGGCTGAAAATGTTCATGGATTATTGTGATGACAGGGGTCATGGAGCATTGTGATGACAAGGGAATGGATCATTGTGATGTCAAGGTCCTGGAACATTGTGATGAGAAGACCATGGAGACTTGTGATGGCAAGTCTCATGGAGCATTCTGATGAAAAGGGGCATGGAGCATTGTGATTACAGGGGTCTTGGAGCATTGTTATGACTAGGGCATAGAGCATTGTGATGAGAAGGCCATGGAGCATTCTGATGACATGCGTCATGGAGTTTTGTGATGACAAGGGCATGGAGCATTGTGATTACAGGGACCTTGGAGCATTGTGATGAAATGGTCATGGATCATTGTGATGAAAAATGCATGGAAACTTGTCATGACAGGGTTCAAGGAGCATACTGACGACAAGGGTCAGGGAGCATTGTGATGACAAGTGTATTGAGCATTGTGATGACAAAGATCATGGAGCATTGTGATGAGAAGACCATGGATAATTGTGATGATGAGCGTCATGGGGTGTTGTGATGATACGTGTTATGCAACATTGTGATCACAAGGGTTTGGAGCATTATGATGACAGAGGTCATGCAGAATATTGATTTCATTGTGATGACAATAGCCTGAAGCATTATGATGATGGGCATGGTGCATTGTGATGACAGGGTTCATGGAGCATTGAGATGAAAAGCGGCATGGAGCATTGTGATGACAAGGGTCTTGGAGCATAGTGATGACAAGGGCAAGGAGCATTGTGATGACAAGGGCAAGGAGCATTGTGATGAGAAGGCCATGGAACATTCTGATGACGTGCGTCATGGAGCTTTGTGATGACCAGGGCATGGAGCATTGTGATATCAGTGGTCTTGAGCATTGTGATGAGAATTATCATGGAACCTTTTGATGACTAGGCCGTGGATCATTGTGATGGCAGGTGTCATGGTGCATTGTTATGACAGGGGTAATGGAGCATTGTGATGAGAAGGGTATGGAACTTTGGTCTGAAATGTTTCATGGATTATTGTGATGAGAGTGGGCATGGAGCATTGTGATGACAAGGGCACGGAACACTGTGATACATGGGTCATGCAGGACTGTAATGACAAGGGCATGGAGCATTGTGATGAGAAGGGCATCGAGCATTGTGATGACAAGTGTCATGGAGCTTTGTGATGACAAGGGCATGGAGCAATGTGATGAGAGGGTTCATGGAGCATTGTGATGACAATGACATCGAGCATTGTGATGCCAAGGGTCTTGGAGATTTGTGATGACAAGTCATGGAGCATTTTGATGAGAAGGGCAGGGACCATTTTGATGACCGGGTCATGCAGCAATTTGATAAAATGTGTAATGGAACATTTTGATGGCACGGGTTATAGAACATTGTGATGGCAGGCGTCTTGGAGCTTTGGGATGGAAAGGGTCATGGAGCATTTTGATGACAGGGCTTATGGAACATTGTGATGGCAGGGGTCATGGAACATTGTGATGATAAGGGGATGTAGAATTGTGATGACAGTGTCATGGAACATTGTGATTACAAGAATGAGGGTGTATTGTGATGACTAGTGATGGAACATTGTGATATCTCTGGTGAGAGAGCATTTTGATGAGAAGTGCATGGACCATTGTGATTACAAGGTTTATGGAGCGTTGCAATGACAAGGTTTGGAACGTTGTGATGAAATGCGCGTGGCACATTGTGATGACAATGTTCATGGAGCACTGTTCTGACAAAGACATGGAGCATTGTGATGACAAGTTTCTCATAGAATTGTGATGAAAAGTTCATGGAGCATTGTGGTTACAAAGGTCACAGAGCCTTGTGATGATGCTGGCATGGACCATTGTGATGACAAACGTTATGAAGCATTATGATGACTGGAGTCACGGAGCATTGTGATGACAGGGGTCATGGAGCATTGTGATGACAAGGGCATGGAGAATTGTGATGACAGTGGCATGGAGCATTGGTCTGACAAGTTTCATAGATTATTGTGATGAGAGTGGGCATGGTGCATTGTGATGACAAGGGCATGGAGCATTGTGATGATAAGGTCATGGAGTATTGTGAAGACAGGTGTCAGGGAGCATTGTGATGACATATGTCATGGTCCATGGCGATGACAATGGCATGGAGCTTTGTGATACCAAATGTAATGGAGGATTGTGATGACAAATATAATGGATCATTGTGATGATTAGGGTTTGGATCATTATGATTACAAAGCCCATTGAAAATTTTGATGACAAGGTCGTGAAGCATTGTGATGACAAGGTCCTGGAGCATTGTGATGACAAAACCATGGAGCCTTGTGATGACAAGTCTCATGGAGCATACTGATTAAAAGGGGAATGGAGCATTGTGATTACAGGGGTCTTGGAACATTGTGAAGACAAGGGCAGGGAGCATTGTGAAGAATAGACCAAGGAGCATTCTGATGGCATGCGTCATTGAGCTTTGTGATGACAATGGCATGGACCATTGTGATTACATGGGACTTGGAGCATTGTGATGAAAAGGGCATGGATCATTGTGATGAAAAAGGCATGGAGCCTTGTCATGACAGGGTTCAAGGAGCATACAGACAACAAGTGTCAGGGAGCATGTTGATGACAAGTGTATTGAGCATTTTGATGACGAAGGTCATGGAGCATTGTGATGAGAAGACCATGGATAATTGTGATGACGAGCATCCTGGGGCATTGTGATGACAAGTGTTATGGAATATTGTGATCACAAGGGTTTGGAACATTGTTATGACAGAGGTCATGGAACATTCTGATTTCGTTGTTATGACAATAGCATGAAGCATTATGATGATGGGCATAGTGCATTGTGATGACAGGGTTCATGGATCATTGAGATGAAAAGGGGCATAGAGCATTGTGATTACAGTGTTCTTGGAGCATTGTGATGAGAAGGGTCATGGAGCCTTGTGATGACAAGGCCATGGAACATCGTGATGGCAGGGGTCATCGAGCATTGTTATGACAGGGGTAATGGAGCATTGTGATGGCAAGGGCTTGGAGCATTGTGATGAGAAGGCCATGGAGCATTCTGATGACATGTGTCATGGAGCTATGTGAAGACAAGGGCATGGAGCAATGTGATGAGAGCTTTCATGGAGCACTGTGATGACAATGACATGGAGCATTGTGATGCCAAGGGTCATGGATATTTGTGATGACAAAGGTCATGGAGCATTTAGATGGCAAGGGCGTTGTGCATTGTGATGACATGTGTCATGGAGCATTGTACTGCCAAGCGCATGGAGCATTGTGATGACAAGGGTCATGGAGCATTGTGCTGAGAAAGGCATAGAGCATTGTGATGACAAGGGTCAAAGAGCATTGTGATGAAAAGTTCATGGAGCATTGTGGTTAAAAAGGTCACAGAGACTGTTGATGACGAGGGCATGGACCATTGTGATGACAAAGGTCATGAAGCATTGTGATGACTGGAGTCACGGAGCATTGTGATGACAGGGTCATGGAGCATTGTGATAACAAGGGCATGGAGCATTGTGATGGCAAGGGCATGGAACATTGGTCTAATAACTTTCATGGAGTATTGCGATGAGAGTTGGAATGGCACACTGTGATGACAAGGGCATGGAGCATTGTGATGACCAGGTCATGCCGTATTGTGAAGACAAGTGTCAGGGAGCATTGTGATCACATATGTAATGGCCCATTGTGATGAGGATGGCATGGAGCATTGTGATGCCAAGTGTCAGGGAGGATTCTGATGACAAAGGTAATGGAGCATTGTGATGACAATGGCTTGGAGCATTGTGATGACAAGGGTCAGGGAGCATTGTGCTGACAAGTGCATGGAGAATTGTGATGACAAGGGTCATGGAGCATTCTGATGACAAGCTTGTGGAGTATTTTGATGACAATGGCATGGAGCATTGTGAAGAAAATGGCATGGGGCATTGTGATGAAAAAGGCATGGAGCCTTTTCGTGACAGTGTTCAAGGAGCATTCTGATGACAAGTGTCAGGGAGCATTGTGATGACAAGTGTATTGAGAATTGTGGTGACAAAGGTCATGGAGCATTGTGATGACAAGTGTATTGAGAATTGTGGTGACAAACGTCATGGTGCATTGTGATGAAAAGGGCATGGAGTATTGTGATGACAGGCATCATGGATCGTTGTGATGACAAGTGTTATGGAACATTGTGATCACAAGGGTTTGGAGCATTGTGATGACAGAAGTCATGGATCATTTTGATTTCAAGGAGCATGGAGCATTGTGATAACAAGGGCATGAAGCAATGTGATCCCAAAGTTCACGGAGGATTGTGATGACAATGGAAATGGAGTATTGTGATGACAAGTGCATACAGCATTGTAATGGCAAGGTCATGTAGCATTTTGCTGACAAAGGCATGGAGCATTGTGATGACATGTGTCATGGAGCACTGTGATGACAAGCGTCAAGGAGCATTGTGAATACAAGGGTCATGGAGCATTGGGATGACAAGGGCATGGATCATTGTGATGACAAGGGTCATGGAGCACTGGGCTGAAAATGTTCATGGAGAGTTTTGATGACAGGTGTCATGTAGCATTGTGACGACAAGGGAATGGGGCATTGTGATGACAAGAGTCCTGGATCATTGTGTTGTCAGGTGTCATGGAGTGTTGTGATGACAGTGGTCATGGAGCATTGTGATGATATTGGCAATGGAGCATTGTGATGAGAAGGTCGTGGAGCATTGGGCTGAAAATGTTCATGGATTATTGTGATGACAGGGGTCATGGAGCATTGTGATGACAAGGGAATGGATCATTGTGATGTCAAGGTCCTGGAACATTGTGATGAGAAGACCATGGAGACTTGTGATGGCAAGTCTCATGGAGCATTCTGATGAAAAGGGGCATGGAGCATTGTGATTACAGGGGTCTTGGAGTATTGTTATGACTAGGGCATAGAGCATTGTGATGAGAAGGCCATGGAGCATTCTGATGACATGCGTCATGGAGTTTTGTGATGACAAGGGCATGGAGCATTGTGATTACAGGGACCTTGGAGCATTGTGATGAAATGGTCATGGATCATTGTGATGAAAAATGCATGGAAACTTGTCATGACAGGGTTCAAGGAGCATACTGACGACAAGGGTCAGGGAGCATTGTGATGACAAGTGTATTGAGCATTGTGATGACAAAGATCATGGAGCATTGTGATGAGAAGACCATGGATAATTGTGATGATGAGCGTCATGGGGTGTTGTGATGATACGTGTTATGCAACATTGTGATCACAAGGGTTTGGAGCATTATGATGACAGAGGTCATGCAGAATATTGATTTCATTGTGATGACAATAGCCTGAAGAATTATGATGATGGGCATGGTGCATTGTGATGACAGGGGTCATGGAGCATTGAGATGAAAAGCGGCATGGAGCATTGTGATGACAAGGGTCTTGGAGCATAGTGATGACAAGGGCAAGGAGCATTGTGATGACAAGGGCAAGGAGCATTGTGATGAGAAGGCCATGGAACATTCTGATGACGTGCGTCATGGAGCTTTGTGATGATCAGGGCATGGAGCATTGTGATATCAGGGGTCTTGAGCATTGTGATGAGAATTATCATGGAACCTTTTGATTACTAGGCCGTGGATCATTGTGATGGCAGGTGTCATGGTGCATTGTTATGACAGGGGTAATGGAGCATTGTGATGAGAAGGGTATGGAACTTTGGTCTGAAATGTTTCATGGATTATTGTGATGAGAGTGGGCATGGAGCATTGTGATGACAAGGGCACGGAACACTGTGATACATGGGTCATGCAGGACTGTAATGACAAGGGCATGGAGCATTGTGATAAGAAGGGCATCGAGCATTGTTATGACAAGTGTCATGGAGCTTTGTGATGACAAGGGCATGGAGCAATGTGATGAGAGGGTTCATGGAGCATTGTGATGACAATGACATGGAGCATTGTGATGCCAAGGGTCTTGGAGCTTTGTGATGACAAGTCATGGAGCATTTTGATGAGAAGGGCAGGGACCATTTTGATGACCGGGTCATGCAGCAATTTGATAAAATGTGTAATGGAACATTTTGCTGGCAGGGGTTATAGAACATTGTGATGGCAGGGGTCTTGGAGCTTTGGGATGGAAAGGGTCATGGAGCATTTTGATGACAGGGCTTATGGAACATTGTGATGGCAGGGGTCATGGAACATTGTGATGATAAGGGGATGTAGCATTGTGATGACAGTGTCATGGAACATTGTGATTACAAGGATGAGGGTGTATTGTGATGACTAGTGATGGAACATTGTGATATCTCTGGTGAGAGAGCATTTTGATGAGAAGTGCATGGACCATTGTGATTACAAGGTTTATGGAGCATTGCAATGACAAGGTTTGGAACGTTGTGATGAAATGCGCGTGGCACATTGTGATGACAATGTTCATGGAGCACTGTTCTGACAAAGACATGGAGCATTGTGATGACAAGTTTCTCAGAGAATTGTGATGAAAAGTTCATGGAGCATTGTGGTTACAAAGGTCACAGAGCCTTGTGATGTCGCGGGCATGGACCATTGTGATGACAAACGTTATGAAGCATTGTGATGACTGGAGTCACGGAGCATTGTGATGACAGGGGTCATGGAGCATTGTGATGACAAGGGCATGGAGAATTGTGATGACAGTGGCATGGAGCATTGGTCTGACAAGTTTCATAGATTATTGTGGTGAGAGTGGGCATGGTGCATTGTGATGACAAGGGCATGGAGCATTGTGATGATAAGGTCATGGAGTATTGTGAAGACAGGTGTCAGGGAGCATTGTGATGACATATGTCATGGTCCATGGCGATGACAATGGCATGGAGCTTTGTGATACCAAATGTAATGGAGGAGTGTGATGACAAATATAATGGATCATTGTGATGATTAGGGTTTGGAGCATTATGATTACAAAGGCCATTGAAAATTTTGATGACAAGGTCGTGAAGCATTGTGATGACAAGGTCCTGGAGCATTGTGATGACAAAACCATGGAGCCTTGTGATGACAAGTCTCATGGAGCATACTGATTAAAAGGGGAATGGAGCATTGTGATTACAGGGGTCTTGGAACATTGAGAAGACAAGGGCAGGGAGCATTGTGTAGAATAGACCAAGGAGCATTCTGATGGCATGCGTCATTGAGCTTTGTGATGACAATGGCATGGACCATTGTGATTACATGGGACTTGGAGCATTGTGATGAAAAGGGCATGGATCATTGTGATGAAAAAGGCATGGAGCCTTGTCATGACAGGGTTCAAGGAGCATACAGACAACAAGTGTCAGGGAGCATGTTGATGACAAGTGTATTGAGCATTTTGATGACGAAGGTCATGGAGCATTGTGATGAGAAGACCATGGATAATTGTGATGACGAGCATCCTGGGGCATTGTGATGACAAGTGTTATGGAATATTGTGATCACAAGGGTTTGGAACATTGTTATGACAGAGGTCATGGAACATTCTGATTTCGTTGTTATGACAATAGCATGAAGCGTTATGATGATGGGCATAGTGCATTGTGATGACAGGGTTCATGGATCATTGAGATGAAAAGGGGCATAGAGCATTGTGATTACAGTGTTCTTGGAGCATTGTGATGAGAAGGGTCATGGAACCTTGTGATGACAAGGCCATGGAACATCGTGATGGCAGGGGTCATGGAGCATTGTTATGACAGGGGTAATGGAGCATTGTGATGGCAAGGGCTTGGAGCATTGTGATGAGAAGGCCATGGAGCATTCTGATGACATGTGTCATGGAGCTATGTGAAGACAAGGGCATGGAGCAATGTGATGAGAGCTTTCATGGAGCACTGTGATGACAATGACATGGAGCATTGTGATGCCAAGGGTCATGGATCTTTGTGATGACAAAGGTCATGGAGCATTTTGATGGCAAGGGCGTTGTGCATTGTGATGAGAAGGGCAGGGAGCATTCTGATGACAGGGTCATGGAGCAATTTGATGAAAAGTGTCATGGAACATTTTGATGACAGGTGTTATGGAACATTGTGATGTCAGGGGTCATCGAACATTGTGATGATAAGTGCATGTAGCATTGTGATGACAGGAGTCATGGAACATTGTGATGGCAGGGGTGAGGGAGTATTGTGACAAATAGTGATGTAGCATTGTGATATCAGTGGTGAGAGAGCATTTTGATGAGAAGTGCATGGAGCATTGTGATGACAAATTTTATGGAGCATTGTGAAGACAATGTTGTGGAGCACTGTGATGACAAGCGCATGGTGCATTGTGATGACATGTGTCATGGAGCATTGTGCTGACAAGCGCATGGAGCATTGTGATGACAAGGGTCATGGAGCATTGTGCTGAGAAAGGCATAGAGCATTGTGATGACAAGGGTCAAAGAGCATTGTGATGAAAAGTTCATGGAGCATTGTGGTTAAAAAGTTCACAGAGACTGTTGATGACGAGGGCATGGACCATTGTGATGACAAAGGTCATGAGGCATTGTGATGACTGGAGTCACAGAGCATTGTGATGACAGGGTCATGGAGCATTGTGATAACAAGTGTATGGAGCATTGTGATGACAAGGACATGGAACATTGGTCTAACAACTTTCATGGAGTATTGCGATGAGAATTGGAATGGCACACTGTGATGACAAGGGCATGGAGCATTGTGATGACCAGGTCATGCGGTATTGTGAAAACAGGTGTCAGGGAGCATTGTGATCACGTATGTAATGGCCCATTGTGATGAGGATGGCATGGAGCATTGTGAGGCCAAGTGTCAGGGAGGATTCTGATGACAAAGGTAATGGAGCATTGTGATGACAAGGGTCAGGGAGCATTGTGCTGACAAGTGTATGGAGAATTGTGATGACAAGGGTCATGGAGCATTCTGATGACAAGCTTGTGGAGTATTTTGATGACAATGGCATGGAGCATTGTGATGAAAATGGCATAGGGCATTGTGATGAAAAAGGCATGGAGCCATTTCGTGACAGGGTTCAAGGATCATTCTGATGACAAGTGTCAAGGAGCATTGCGATGACAAGTGTATTGAGAATTGTGGTGACAAAGGTCATCGAGCATTGTGATGAAAGGGGCATGGAGTATTGTGATGACAGGCATCATGGAGCGTTGTGATGACAAGTGTTATGGAACATTGTGATCACAAGGGTTTGGAGCATTGGGATGACAGAGGTCATGGATCATTTTGATTTCAAGGAGCATGGAGCATTGTGATGACAAGGGCATGAAGCAATGTGATCCCAAAGTTCATGGAGGATTGTGATGACAATGGAAATGGAGTATTGTGATGACAAGCGTATAGAGCATTGTAATGAGAAGGTCATGTAGCATTTTGCTGACAAAGGCATGGAGCATTGTGATGACATGTGTCATGGAGCACTGTGATGACAAGCGTCAAGGAGCATTGTGAATAAAGGGGTCATGGAGCATTGGGATGACAAGGGCATGGATCATTGTGATGACAAGGGTCATGGAGCACTGGGCTGAAAATGTTCATGGAGAGTTGTGATGACAGGTGTCATGTAGCATTGTGACGACAAGGGAATGGAGCATTGTGATGACAAAAGTCCTGGATCATTGTGTTGTCAGGTGTCATGAAGTGTTGTGGTGACATTGGTCATGGAGCATTGTGATGATATTGGCAATGGAGCATTGTGATGAGAAGGTCGTGGAGCATTGGGCTGAAAATGTTCATGGATTATTTTGATGACAGGGGTCATGGAGCATTGTGATGACAAGGGAATGGATCATGATGATGTCAAGGTCCTGGAACATTGTGATGAGAAGACCATGGAGACTTGTGATGGCAAGTCTCATGGAGCATTCTGATGAAAAGGGGCATGGAGCATTGTGATTACAGGGGTCTTGGAGCATTGTTATGACTAGGGCATAGAGCATTGTGATGAGAAGGCCATGGAGAATTCTGATGACATGCGTCATGGAGTTTGTGATGACAAGGGCATGGAGCATTGTGATTACAGGGACCTTGGAGCATTGTGATGAAATGGTCATGGATCATTGTGATGAAAAATGCATGGAAACTTGTCATGACACGGTTCAAGGAGCATACTGACGCCAAGGGTCAGGGAGCATTTTGATGACAAGTGTATTGAGCATTTTTATGACAAAAATCATGGAGCATTGTGATGAGAAGACTATGGATAATTGTGATGATGAGCATCATGGGGTTTTGTGATGATACGTGTTATGCAACATTGTTATCACATGGGTTTGGAGCATTATGATGACAGAGGTCATGCAGAATATTGATTCCATTGTGATGACAATAGCCTGAAGCATTATGATGATGGGCATGGTGCATTGTGATGACAGGGTTCATGGAGCATTGAGATGAAAAGCGGCATGGAGCATTGTGATTACAAGGGTCTTGGAGCATTGTGATGACAGATTTCATGGAGCATTGAGATGAAATGGGTCATGGAGCATTGTGATGACAAGGGTCTTGGAGCATTGTGATGACAAGGGCATGGAGCATTGTGATGAGAAGGCCATGGAACATTCTGATGACATGCGTCATGGAGCTTTGTGATGACAAGGGCATGGAGCATTGTGATATCAGGGGTCTTGAGCATTGTGATGAGAATTATCATGGAACCTTGTGATGACTAGGCCGTGGATCATTGTGATGGCAGGTGTCATGGTGCATTGTTATGAAAGGGGTAATGGAGCATTGTGATGAGAAGGGTATGGAACTTTGGTCTGAAATGTTTCATGGATTATTGTGATGAGTGTGGGCATGGAGCATTGTGATGACAAGGGCATGGAACACTGTGATACATGGGTCATGCAGGACAGTAATGACAAAGGCATGGAGCATTGTGATGAGAAGGGCATCGAGCATTGTGATGACAAGTGTCATGGAGCTGTGTGATGACAAGGGCATGGAGCAATGTGATGAGAGGTTTCATGGAGCATTGTGATGACAATGACATGGAGCATTGTGATGCCAAGGGTCTTGGATCTTTGTGATGACGTAGGTCATGGAGCATTTTGATGGGAAGGGCGTTGTGCATTGTGATGAGAAGGGCAGGGAGCATTCTGATGCCAAGGGTCATGGATCTTTGTGATGACAAAGGTCATGGAGCATTTTGATGGCAAGGGCGTTGTGCATTATGATGAGAAGGGCAGGGAGCATTCTGATGACAGGGTCATGGAGCAATTTGATGAAAAGTGTCATGGAACATTTTGATGACCGGTGTTATGGAACATTGTGATTTCAGGGATAATCGAACATTGTGATGATAAGTGCATGTAGCATTGTGATGACAGGAGTCATGGAACATTGTGATGACAGGGGTGAGGGAGTATTGTGACAAATAGTGATGTAGCATTGTTATATCAGTGGTGAGAGAGCATTTTGATGAGAAGTGCATGCAGCATTGTGATGACAAATTTTATGGAGCATTGTGATGACAATGTTGTGGAGCACTGTGATGACAACCGCATGGTGCATTGTGATGACATGTGTCATGGAGCATTGTGATGAAAAGCGCATGGAGCAATGTGATGACAAGGGTCATGGAGCATTGTGCTGAGAATGTTCATGCAGCATTGTGGTTAAAAAGGTCACAGAGACGGTTGATGACGAGGGCATGGACTATTGTGATGACAAAAGTCATGAAGCATTGTGATGACCGGAGTCACGGAGCATTGTGATGACAGGGGTCATGGAGCATTGTGATAACATGGGCATGGAGCATTGTGATGACAACGGCATGAAACATTGAGAAGAGAAGGGCATGGAGCATTGTGAGGAGAAGACCAAGGAGCATTCTGATGGCATGCGTCATTGAGCTTTGTGATGACAATGGCATGTACCATTGTGATTACATGGGACTTGGAGCATTGTGATGAAAAGGGCATGGATCATTGTGATGAAAAAGGCATGGAGCCTTGTCATGACAGGGTTCAAGGAGCATACAGACAACAAGTGTCAGGGAGCATGTTGATGACAAGTGTATTGAGCATTGTGATGACAAAGGTCATGGAGCATTGTGATGAGAAGACCATGGATAATTGTGATGACGAGCATCCTGGGGCATTGTCATGACAAGTGTTATGGAATATTGTGATCACAAGGGTTTGGAGCATTGTTATGACAGAGGTCATGGAACATTTTGATTTCGTTGTGATGACAATTGCATGAAGCATTATGATGATGGTCAGGGTGCATTGTGATGACAGGGTTCATGGATCATTGAGATGAAAAGGGGCATAGAGCATTGTGATTACAGTGTTCTTGGAGCATTGTGATAAGAAGGGTCATGGAGCCTTGTGATGACAAGGCCATGGAACATCGTGATGGCAGGGGTCATGGAGCATTGTTATGACAGGGGTAATGGAGCATTGTGATGGCAAGGGCTTGGAGCATTGTGATGAGAAGGCCATGGAGCATTCTGATGACATGTGTCATGGAGCTATGTGAAGACAAGGGCATGGAGCAATGTGATGAGAGCGTTCATGGAGCACTGTGATGACAATGACATGGAGCATTGTGATGCCAAGGGTCATGGATCTTTGTGATGAGAAGTCATGGAGCATTTTGATGGCAAGGGCGTTGTGCACTGTGGTGAGAAGGGCAGGGAGCATTCTGATGACAGTGTCATGGAGCAATTTAATGAAAAGTGTCAAGGAATATTTTGATGACAGGTGTTATGGAACATTGTGATTTCAGGGGTCATCGAACATTGTGATGATAAGTGCATGTAGCATTGTGATGACAGGAGTCATGGAACATTGTGATGACAGGGGTGAGGGAGTATTTTGACAAATAGTGATGTAGCATTGTGATATCAGTGGTGAGAGAGCATTTTGATGAGAAGTGCATGGAGCATGGTGATGACAAATTTTATGGAGCATTGTGATGACAAAGTTGTGGAGCACTGTGATGACAAGCGCATGGTGCATTGTGATGACATGTGTCATGGAGCATTGTGCTGACAAGTGCATGGAGCATTGTGATGACAAGGGTCATGGAGCATTGTGCTGAGAAAGGCATAGAGCATTGTGATGACAAGGGTCAAAGAGCATTGTGA
The DNA here is from genome assembly GCF_025265405.1 of Mesoplodon densirostris. Lineage (NCBI taxonomy): Eukaryota > Metazoa > Chordata > Mammalia > Artiodactyla > Ziphiidae > Mesoplodon > Mesoplodon densirostris. The sequence continues at coordinate 11,282,110 of NW_026778196.1, forward strand.
TGAAAAGTTCATGGAGCATTGTGGTTAAAATGGTCACAGAGACTGTTGATGACGAGGGCATGGACCATTGTGATGACAAAGGTCATGAAGCATTGTGATGACTGGAGTCACGGAGCACTGTGATGACAGGGGTCATGGAGCATTGTGGTAACAAGGGCATGGAGCATTGTGATGACAAGGACATGGAACATTGGTCTAATAACTTTCATGGAGTATTGCGATGAGAGTTGGTATGGCACACAGTGAGGACAAGGGCATGGAGCATTGTGATGACCAGGTCATGCCGTATTGTGAAGACAGGTGTCAGGGAGCATTGTGATCACATGTGTAATGGCCCATTGTGATGAGGATGGCATGGAGCACTGTGATGCCAAGTGTCAGGGAGGATCCTGATGACAAATGTAATGGAGCCTTGTTATGACAATGGCTTGGAGCATTGTGATGACAAGGGCCAGGGAGCATTGTGCTGAAAAGTGCATGGAGAATTGTGATGACAAGGGTCATGGAGCATTCTGATGACAAGCTTGTGGAGTATTTTGATGACAAATGGCATGGAGCATTCTGATGAAAATGGCATGGGGCATTGTGATGAAAAAGGCATGGAGCCTTTTCGTGACAGGGTTCAAGGAGCATTCTGATGACAAGTGTCAGGGAGGATTGTGATGACAAGTGTATTGAGAATTGTGGTGACAAAGGTCATGGAGCATTGTGATGAAAAGGGCATGCAGTATTGTGATGACAGGCATCATGGAGCGTTGTGATGACAAGTGTTATGGAACATTGTGATCACAAGGGTTTGGAGCATTGTGATGACAGAGGTCATGGATCATTTTGATTTCAAGGAGCATGGAGCATTGTGATGACAACGGCATGAAGCAATGTGATCCCAAAGTTCATGGAGGATTGTGATGACAATGGAAATGGAGTATTGTGATGACAAGCGCATAGAGCATTGTAATGACAAGTTCATGTAGCATTTTGCTGACAAAGGCATGGAGCATTGTGATGACATGTGTCATGGAGCACTGTGATGACAAGCGTCAAGGAGCATTGTGAATACAGGGGTCATGGAGCATTGGGATGACAAGGGCATGGATCATTGTGATGACAAGGGTCATGGAGCACTGGGCTGAAAATGTTCATGGAGAGTTGTGATGATAGGTGTCCTGTAGCATTGTGACGACAAGGGAATGGAGCATTGTGATGACAAGAGTCCTGGATCATTGTGTTGTCAGGTGTCATGGAGTGTTGTGATGACAGTGGTCATGGAGCATTGTGATGATATTGGCAATGGAGCATTGTGATGAGAAGGTCGTGGAGCATTGGGCTGAAAATGTTCATGGATTATTGTGATGACAGGGGTCATGGAGCATTGTGATGACAAGGGCATGGATCCTGGTGATGTCAAGGTCCTGGATCATTGTGATGAGAAGACCATGGAGACTTGTGATGGCAAGTCTCATGGAACATTCTGATGAAAAGGGGCATGGAGCATTGTGATTACAGGGGTCTTGGAGCATTGTTATGACTAGGGCATAGAGCATTGTGATGAGAAGGCCATGGAGAATTCTGATGACATGCGTCATGGAGATTTGTGATGACAAGGGCATGGAGCATTGTGATTACAGGGACCTTGGAGCATTGTGATGAAATGGTCATGGATCATTGTGATGAAAAATGCATGGAAACTTGTCATGACAGGGTTCAAGGAGCATACTGACCAAAAGGGTCCGGGAGCATTGTGATGACAAGTGTATTGAGCATTGTGATGACAAAGATCCTGGAGCATTGTGATGAGAAGACCATGGATAATTGTAATGATGAGCGTCATGGGGTGTTGTGATGATTCGTGTTATGCAACACTGTGATCACAAGGATTTGGAGCATTATGATGACAGAGGTCCTGCAGAATATTGATTTCATTGTGATGACAATAGCCTGAAGCATTATGATAATGGGCATGGTGCATTGTGATGACAGGGTTCATGGAGCATTGAGATGAAAATGGGCATGGAGAATTGTGATTACAAGGGTCTTGGAGCATTGTGATGACAGATTTCATGGAGCATTGAGATGAAATGGGGCATGGAGCATTCTGATGACAAGGGTCTTGGAGCATTTTGATGACAAGGGCATGGAGCACTGTGATGAGAAGGCCATGGAACATTCTGATGACATGCGTCATGGAGCATTGTGATGACAAGGGCATGGAGCATTGTGATATCAGGGGTCTTGAGCATTGTGATGAGAATTATCATGGAACCTTGTGATGACTAGGCCGTGGATCACTGTGTTGGCAGGTGTCATGTTGCATTGTTATGACAGGTGTAATGGAGCATTGTGATGAGAAGGGTATGGAACTTCGGTCTGAAATGTTTCATGGATTATTGTGATGAGAGTGGGCATGGAGCATTGTGATGACAAGGGCAAGGGACACTGTGATACATTGGACATGCTGGACTGTAATGACAAGGGCATGGAGCATTGTGATGAGAAGGGCATCGAGCATTGTGATGACAAGTGTCATGGAGCTGTGTGATTAAAGGCCATGGAGCAATGTGATGAGATGGTTCATGGAGCATTGTGATGACAGTGACATGGAGCATTGTGATGCCAAGGGTCTTGGAGCTTTGTGATGACAAATCATGGAGCATTTTGATGAGAAGGGCAGGGAGCATTTTGATGACCGTGTCATGCAGCAATTTGATAAAAAGTATAATGGAACATTTTGATGGCAGGGGTTATAGAACATTGTGATGACAGGGTTCTTGGAGCTTTGGGATGGAAAGGGTCATGGAGCATTTTGATGACAGGGCTTATGGAACATTGTGATGGCAGGGGTCATGGAACATTGTGATGATAAGGGGATGTAGCATTGTGATGACAGTGTCATGGAACATTGTGATTACAAGGATGAGGGTGTATTGTGATGACTAGTGATGGAATATTGTGATATCTCTGGTGAGAGAGCATTTTGATGAGAAGTGCATGGACCATTGTGATTACAAGGTTTATGGAGCATTGCAATGACAATGATTTGAACGTTGTGATGAAATGCGCGTGGCACATTGTGATGACAATGGTCATGGAACATTGTTCTGACAAAGACATGGAGCATTGTGATGACAAGTTTCTCAGAGAATTGTGATGAAAAGTTCATGGAGCATTGTGGTTACAAAGGTCACAGAGCCTTGTGATGACGCGGGAATGGACCATTGTGATGACAAACGTTATGAAGCATTGTGATGACTGGAGTCACGGAGCATTGTGATGACAGGGGTCATGGAGCATTGTGATGACAAGGGCATGGAGCATTGTGATGACAGAGGCATGGAGCATTTGTATGACAAGTTTCATAGATTATTGTGATGAGAGTGGGCATGGTGCATTGTGATGACAAGGGCATGGAGCATTGTGATGATAAGGTCATGGAGTATTGTGAAGACAGGTGTTAGGGAACATTGTGATAACATATGTCATGGTCCATGGCGATGACAATGGCATGGAGCTTTGTGATACCAAAAGTAATGTAGGATTGTGATCACAAAGCAAATGGAGCATTGTGATGATTAGGGTTTGGAGCATTATGATGACAAGGGCCATTGAAAATTTTGATGACAAGGTCATGAAGCATTGTGATGACAAGGTCCTGGAGCATTGTGATGACAAAACCATGGAGCCTTGTGATGACAAGTCTCATGGAGCATACTGATTAAAAGGGAAATGGAGCATTGTGATTACAGGGGTCCTGGAACATTGTGAAGACAAGGGCATGGAGCATTGTGAGGAGAAGACCAAGGAGCATTCTGATGGCATGCGTCATTGAGCTTTGTGATGACAATGGCATGGACCATTGTGATTACATGGGACTTGGAGCATTGTGATGAAAAGGGCATGGATCATTGTGATGAAAAAGGCATGGAGCCTTGTCATGACAGGGTTCAAGGAGCATACAGACAACAAGTGTCAGGGAGCATGTTGATGACAAGTGTATTGAGCATTGTGATGACGAAGGTCATGGAGCATTGTGATGAGAAGACCATGGATAATTGTGATGACGAGCATCCTGGGACATTGTGATGACAAGTGTTATGGAATATTGTGATCACAAGGGTTTGGAACATTGTTATGACAGAGGTCATGGAACATTTTGTTTTCGTTGTTATGACAATAACATTAAGCATTATGATGATGGGCAGGGTGCATTGTGGTGACAGGGTTCATGGATCATTGAGATGAAAAGGGGCATAGAACATTGTGATTACAGTGTTCTTGGAGCATTGTGATGAGAAGGGTCATGGAGCCTTGTGATGACAAGGCCATGGAACATCGTGATGGCAGGGGTCATGGAGCATTGTTATGACAGGGGTAATGGAGCATTGTGATGGCAAGGGCATGGACCATTGTGATGAGATAGTCGTGGAGCATTGGGCTGAAAATGTTCATGGATTATTGTGATGACAGGGGTAATGGAGCATTGTGATGACAAGTGAATGGATCATGGTGATGTCAATGTCCTGGAACATTGTGATGAGAAGACCATGGAGACTTGTGATGGCAAGTCTCATGGAGCATTCTGATGAAAAGGGACATGGAGCATTGTGATTACAGGGGTCTTGGAGCATTGTTATGACTAGGGCATAGAGCACTGTGATGAGAAGCCCATGGAGCATTCTGATGACATGTGTCATGGAGTTTTGTGATGACAAGGGCATGGAGCATTGCGATTACAGGGACCTTGGAGCATTGTGATGAAACGGTCATGGATCATTGTGATGAAAAATGCATGGAAACTTGTCATGACAGGTTTCAAGGAGCATACTGATGACAAGGGTCAGGGAGCATTGTGATGACAAGTGTCATGGAGCACTGTGATGAAAAGTGTCAAAGAGCATTGTGAATACAGGGGTCATGGAGCATTGGGTTGACAAGGGTCATGGAGCACTGGGCTGAAAATGTTCATGGAGAGTTGTGATGACAGGTGTCATGTAGCATTGTGACGACAAGGGAATGGAGCATTGTGATGACAAGAGTCCTGGATCATTGTGTTGTCAGGTGTCATGAAGTGTTGTGGTGACAGTGGTCATGGAGCATTGTGATGATATTGGCAATGGAGCATTGTGATGAGAAGGTCGTGGAGCATTGGGCTGAAAATATTCATGGATTATTGTGATGACAGGGGTCATGGAGCATTGTGATGACAAGGGAATGGATCATTGTGATGTCAAGGTCCTGGAACATTGTGATGAGAAGACCATGGAGACTTGTGATGGCAAGTCTCATGGAGCTTTCTGATGAAAAGGGGCATGGAGCATTGTGATTACAGGGGTCTTGGAGCATTGTTATGACTAGGGCATAGAGCATTGTGATGAGAAGGCCATGGAGCATTCTGATGACATGCGTCATGGAGTTTTGTGATGACAAGGGCATGGAGCATTGTGATTACAGGGACCTTGGAGCATTGTGAAGACAAGGGCAGGGAGCATTGTGAAGAATAGACCAAGGAGCATTCTGATGACATGCGTCATGGAGCATTGTACTGCCAAGCGCATGGAGCATTGTGATGACAAGTGTCATGGAGCATTGTGCTGAGAAAGGCATAGAGCATTGTGATGACAAGGGTCAAAGAGCATTGTGATGAAAAGTTCATGGAGCATTGTGGTTAAAAAGGTCACAGAGACTGTTGATGACGAGGGCATGGACCATTGTGATGACAAAGGTCATGAAGCATTGTGATGACTGGAGTCACGGAGCATTGTGATGACAGGGTCATGGAGCATTGTGATAACAATGGCATGGAGCATTGTGATGGCAAGGGCATGGAACATTGGTCTAATAACTTTCATGGAGTATTGGGATGAGAGTTGGAATGGCACACTGTGATGACAAGGGCATGGAGCATTGTGATGACCAGGTCATGCCGTATTGTGAAGACAGGTGTCAGGGAGCATTGTGATCACATATGTAATGGCCCATTGTGATGAGGATGGCATGGAGCATTGTGATGCCAAGTGTCACGGAGGATTCTGATGACAAAGGTAATGGAGCATTGTGATGACAATGGCTTGGAGCATTGTGATGACAAGGGTCAGGGAGCATTGTGCTGACAAGTGCATGGAGCATTGTGATGAAAAGGGCATGGGGCATTGTGATGAAAAAGGCATGGAGCCTTTTCGTGACAGGTTTCAAGGAGCATTCTGAGGACAAGTGTCAGGGAGCATTGTGATGACAAGTGTATTGAGAATTGTGGTGACAAAGGTCATGGAGCATTGTGATGAAAAGGGCATGGAGTATTGTGATGACAGGCATCATGGAGCGTTGTGATGACAAGTGTTATGGAACATTGTGATCACAAGGGTTTGGAGCATTGTGATGACAGAGGTCATGGATCATTTTGATTTCAAGGAGCATGGAGCACTGTGATGACAAGGGCATGAAGCAATGTGATCCCAAAGTTCATGGAGGATTGTGATGACAATGGAAATGGAGTATTGTGATGAGAAGTGCATACAGCATTGTAATGACAATGTCATGTAGCATTTTGCTGACAAAGGCATGGAGCATTGTGATGACATGTGTCATGGAGCACTGTGATGACAAGCGTCAAGGAGCATTGTGAATACAGGGGTCATGGAGCATTGGGATGACAAGGGCATGGATCATTGTGATGACAAGGGTCATGGAGCACTGGGCTGAAAATGTTCATGGAGAGTTGTGATGACAGGTGTCATGTAGCATTGTGACGACAAGGGAATGGGGCATTGTGATGACAAGAGTCCTGGATCATTGTGTTGTCAGGTGTCATGGAGTGTTGTGATGACAGTGGTCATGGAGCATTGTGATGATATTGGCAATGGAGCATTGTGATGAGAAGGTCGTGGAGCATTGGGCTGAAAATGTTCATGGATTATTGTGATGACAGGGGTCATGGAGCATTGTGATGACAAGGGAATGGATCATTGTGATGTCAAGGTCCTGGAACATTGTGATGAGAAGACCATGGAGACATGTGATGGCAAGTCTCATGGAGCATTCTGATGAAAAGGGGCATGGAGCATTGTGATTACAGGGGTCTTGGAGCATTGTTATGACTATGGCATAGAGCATTGTGATGAGAAGGCCATGGAGCTTTCTGATGACATGCGTCATGGAGTTTTGTGATGACAAGGGCATGGAGCATTGTGATTACAGGGACCTAGGAGCATTGTGATGAAATGGTCATGGATCATTGTGATGAAAAATGCATGGAAACTTGTCATGACAGGGTTCAAGGAGCATACTGACGACAAGGGTCAGGGAGCATTGTGATGACAAGTGTATTGAGCATTGTGATGACAAAGATCATGGAGCATTGTGATGAGAAGACCATGGATAATTGTGATGATGAGCGTCATGGGGTGTTGTGATGATACGTGTTATGCAACATTGTGATCACAAGTGTTTAGAGCATTATGATGACAGAGGTCATGCAGAATATTGATTTCATTGTGATGACAATAGCCTGAAGCATTATGATGATGGGCATGGTGCATTGTGATGACAGGGTTCATGGAGCATTGAGATGAAAAGCGGCAAGGAGCATTGTGATGACAAGGGTCTTGGAGCATAGTGATGACAAGGGCAAGGAGCATTTTTATGACAAGGGCAAGGAGCATTGTGATGAGAAGGCCATGGAACATTCTGATGACGTGCGTCATGGAGCTTTGTGATGACAAGGGCATGGAGCATTGTGATATCAGGGGTCTTGAGCATTGTGATGAGAATTATCATGGAACCTTTTGATGACTAGGCCGTGGATCATTGTGATGGCAGGTGTCATGGTGCATTGTTATGACAGGGTTAATGGAGCATTGTGATGAGAATGGTATGGAACTTTGGTCTGAAATGTTTCATGGATTATTGTGATGAGAGTGGGCATGGAGCATTGTGATGACAAGGGCACGGAACACTGTGATACATGGGTCATGCAGGACTGTAATGACAAGGGCATGGAGCATTGTGATGAGAAAGGCATCGAGCATTGTGATGACAAGTGTCATGGAGCTTTGTGATGACAAGGGCATGGAGCAATGTGATGAGAGGGTTCATGGAGCATTGTGATGACAATGACATGGAGCATTGTGATGACAAGGGTCATGGAGCTTTGTGATTACAAGTCATGGAGCATTTTGCTGAGAAGGGCAGGGACCATTTTGATGACCGGGTCATGCAGCAATTTGATAAAATGTGTAATGGAACATTTTGATGGCAGGGGTTATAGAATATTGTGATGGCAGGGGTCTTGGAGCTTTGGGATGGAAAAGGTCATGGAGCATTTTGATGACAGGGCTTATGGAACATTGTGATGGCAGGGGTCATGGAACATTGTGATGATAAGGGGATGTAGCATTGTGATGACAGTGTCATGGAACATTGTGATTACAAGGATGAGGGTGTATTGTGATGACTAGTAATGGAACATTGTGATATCTCTGATGAGAGAGCATTTTGATGAGAAGTGCATGGACCATTGTGATTACAAGGTTTATGGAGAATTGCAATGACAAGGTATGGAACGTTGTGATGAAATGCGCGTGGCACATTGTGATGACAATGTTCATGGAGCACTGTTCTGACAAAGACATGGAGCATTGTGATGATAAGTTTCTCAGAGAATTGTGATGAAAAGTTCATGGAGCATTGTGGTTACAAAGGTCACAGAGCCTTGTGATGACGCGGGCATGGACCATTGTGATGACAAACGTTATGAAGCATTGTGATGACTGGAGTCACGGAGCATTGTGATGACAGGGGTCATGGAGCATTGTGATGACAAGGGCATGGAGAATTGTGATGACAGTGGCATGGAGCATTGGTCTGACAAGTTTCATAGATTATTGTGATGAGAGTGGGCATGATGCATTGTGATGACAAGGGCATGGAGCATTGTGATGATAAGGTCATGGAGTATTGTGAAGACAGGTGTCAGGAACATTGTGATGACATATGTCATGGTCCATGGCGATGACAATGGCATGGAGCTTTGTGATCCCAAATGTAATGGAGGATTGTGATGACAAATATAATGGATCATTGTGATGATTAGGGTTTGGAGCATTATGATGACATGTGTCATAGAGCTATGTGAAGACAAGGGCATGTAGCAATGTGATGAGAGCGTTCATGGAGCACTGTGATGACAATGACATGGAGCATTGTGATGCCAAGGGTCATGGATCTTTGTGATGACAAAGGTCATGGAGCATTTTGATGGCAAGGGCGTTGTGCATTGTGATGACATGTGTCATGGAGCATTGTGCTGACAAGCGCATGGAGCATTGTGATGACAAGGGTCATGGAGCATTGTGCTGAGAAAGGCATAGAGCATTGTGATGACAAGGGTCAAAGAGCATTGTGATGAAAAGTTCATGGAGCATTGTGGTTAAAAAGGTCACAGAGACTGTTGATGACGAGGGCATGGACCATTGTGATGACAAAGGTCATGAAGCATTGTGATGACTGGAGTCACGGAGCACTGTGATGACAGGGTCATGGAGCATTCTGATAACAAGGGCATGGAGCATTGTGATGGCCAGGGCATGGAACATTTGTCTAATAACTTTCATGGAGTATTGCGATGAGAGTTGGAATGGCACACTGTGATGACAAGGGAATGGAGCATTGTGATGACCAGGTCATGCCGTATTGTGAAGACAGGTGTCAGGGAGCATTGTGATCACATATGTAATGGCCCATTGTGATGAGGATGGCATGGAGCATTGTGATGCCAAGTGTCAGGGAGGATACTGATGACAAAGGTAATGGAGCATTGTGATGACAATGGCTTGGAGCATTGCGATGACAAGGGTCAGGGAGCATTGTGCTGACAAGTGCATGGAGAATTGTGATGACAAGGGTCATGGAGCATTCTGATGACAAGCTTGTGGAGTATTTTGATGACAATGGCATGGAGCATTCTGATGAAAATGGCATGGGGCATTGTGATGAAAAAGGCATGGAGGCTTTTCGTGACAGGGTTCAAGGAGCATTCTGATGACATTTGTCAGGGAGGTTTGTGATGACAAGTGTATTGAGAATTGTGGTGACAAAGGTCATGGAGCATTGTGATGAAAAGGGCATGGAGTATTGTGATGACAGGCATCATGGAGCATTGTGATGACAAGTGTTATGGAACATTGTGATCACAAGGGTTTGGAGCATTGTGATGACAGAGGTCATGGATCATTTTGATTTCAAGGAGCATGGAGCATTGTGATGACAAGGGCATGAAGCAATGTGATCCCAAAGTTCATGGAGGATTGTGATGACAATGGAAATGGAGTATTGTGATGACAAGTGCATACAGCATTGTAATGCCAAGGTCATGTAGCATTTTGCTGACAAAGGCATGGAGCATTGTGATGACATGTGTCATGGAGCACTGTGATGACAAGCGTCAAGGAGCATTGTGAATACAGGGGTCATGGAGCATTGAGATGACAAGGGCATGGATCATAGTGATGACAAGGGTCATGGAGCACTGGGCTGAAAATGTTCATGGAGAGTTGTGATGACAGGTGTCATGTAGCATTGTGACGACAAGGGAATGGGGCATTGTGATGACAAGAGTCCTGGATCATTGTGTTGTCAGGTGTCATGGAGTGTTGTGATGACAGTGGTCATGGAGCATTGTGATGATATTGGCAATGGAGCATTGTGATGAGAAGGTCGTGGAGCATTGGGCTGAAAATATTCATGGATTATTGTGATGACAGGGGTCATGGAGCATTGTGATGACAAGGGAATGGATCATTGTGATGTCAAGGTCCTGGAACATTGTGATGAGAAGACCATGGAGACTTGTGCTGGCAAGTCTCATGGAGCATTCTGATGAAAAGGGGCATGGAGCATTGTGATTACAGGGGTCTTGGAGCATTGTTATGACTAGGGCATAGAGAATTGTGATTAGAAGGCCATGGAGCATTCTGATGACATGCGTCATGGAGTTTTGTGATGACAAGGGCATGGAGCATTGTGATTACAGGGACCTTGGAGCATTGTGATGAAATGGTCATGGATCATTGTGATGAAAAATGCATGGAAACTTGTCATGACAGGGTTCAAGGAGCATACTGACGACAAGGGTCAGGGAGCATTGTGATGACAAGTGTATTGAGCATTGTGATGACAAAGATCATGGAGCATTGTGATGAGAAGACCATGGATAATTGTGATGATGAGCGTCATGGGGTGTTGTGATGATACGTGTTATGCAACATTGTGATCACAAGGGTTTGGAGCATTATGATGACAGAGGTCATGCAGAATATTGAATTCATTGTGATGACAATAGCCTGAAGCATTATGATGATGGGCAGGGTGCATTGTGATGACAGGGTTCATGGAGCATTGAGATGAAAAGCGGCATGGAGCATTGTGATGACAAGGGTCTTGGAGCATTGTGATGACAAGGGCAAGGAGCATTGTGATGAGAAGGCCATGGAACATTCTGATGACGTGCGTCATGGAGCTTTGTGATGACCAGGGCATGGAGCATTGTGATATCAGGGGTCTTGAGCATTGTGATGAGAATTATCATGGAACATTTGATGACTAGGCCGTGGATCATTGTGATGGCAGGTGTCATGGTGCATTGTTATGACAGGGGTAATGGAGCATTGTGATGAGAAGGGTATGGAACTTTGGTCTGAAATGTTTCATGGATTATTGTGATGATAGTGGGCATGGAGCATTGTGATGACAAGGGCACAGAACACTGTGATACATGGGTCATGCAGGACTGTAATGACAAGGGCATGGAGCATTGTGATGAGAAGGGCATCGAGCATTGTGATGACAAGTGTCATGGACCTTTGTGATTACAAGGGCATGGAGCAATGTGATGAGAGGGTTCATGGAGCATTGTGATGACAATGACATGGAGCATTGTGATGCCAAGGGTCTTGGAGCTTTGTGATGACAAGTCATCGAGCATTTTGATGAGAAGGGCAGGGAGCATTTTGATGACCGGGTCATGCAGCAATTTGATAAAAAGTGTAATGGAACATTTTGATGGCAGGGGTTATAGAACATTGTGATGGCAGGGGTCTTGGAGCTTTGGGATGGAAAGGGTCATGGAGCATTTTGATGACAGGGCTTATGGATCATTGTGATGGCAGGGGTCATGGAACATTGTGATGATAAGGGGATGTAGCATTGTGATGACAGTGTCATGGAACATTGTGATTACAAGGATGAGGGTGTATTGTGATGACTAGTGATGGAACATTGTGATATCTCTGGTGAGAGAGCATTTTGATGAGAAGTGCATGGACCATTGTGATTACAAGGTTTATGGAGCATTGCAATGACAAGGTTTGGAACGTTGTGATGAAATGCACGTGGCACATTGTGATGACAATGTTCATGGAGCACTGTTCTGACAAAGACATGGAGCCTTGTGATAACAAGTTTCTCAGAGAATTGTGATGAAAAGTCCATGGAGCATTGTGGTTACAAAGGTCACAGAGCCTTGTGATGACGCGGGCATGGACCATTGTGATGACAAACTTTATGAAGCATTGTGATGACTGGAGTCACGGAGCATTGTGATGACAGGTGTCATGGAGCATTTTGATGACAAGGGCATGGAGAATTGTGATGACAGTGGCATGGAGCATTGGTCTGACAAGTTTCATAGATTATTGTGATGAGAGTGGGCATGGTGCATTGTGATGACAAGGGCATGGAGCATTGTGATGATAAGGTCATGGAGTATTGTGAAGACAGGTGTCAGGAACATTGTGATGACATATGTCATGGTCCATGGCGATGACAATGGCATGGAGCTTTGTGATACCAAATGTAATGGAGGATTGTGATGACAAATATAATGGATCATTGTGATGATTAGGGTTTGGAGCATTATGATTACAAAGGCCATTGAAAATTTTGATGACAAGGTCCTGGAGCATTGTGATGACAAAACCATGGAGCCTTGTGATAACAAGTCTCATGGAGCATACTGATGAAAAGGGGAATGGAGCATTGTGATTACAGGGGTCTTGGAACATTGTGAAGACAAGGGCAGGGAGCATTGTGAAGAATAGACCAAGGAGCATTCTGATGACATGCGTCATTGAGCTTTGTGATGACAATGGCATGGACCATTGTGATTACATGGGACTTGGAGCATTGTGATGAAAAGGGCATGGATCATTGTGATGAAAAAGGCATGGAGCCTTGTCATGACAGGGTTCAAGGAGCATACAGACAACAAGTGTCAGGGAGCATGTTGATGACAAGTGTATTGAGCATTTTGATGACGAAGGTCATGGAGCATTGTGATGAGAAGACCATGGATAATTGTGATGATGAGCATCCTGGGGCATTGTGATGACAAGTGTTATGGAATATTGTGATCACAAGGGTTTGGAACATTGTTATGACAGAGGTCATGGAACATTCTGATTTCGTTGTTATGACAATAGCATGAAGCATTATGATGATGGGCATAGTGCATTGTGATGACAGGGTTCATGGATCATTGAGATGAAAAGGGGCATAGAGCATTGTGATTACAGTGTTCTTGGAGCATTGTGATGAGAAGGATCATGGAGCCTTGTGATGACAAGGCCATGGAACATCGTGATGGCAGGGGTCATGGAGCATTGTTATGACAGGGGTAATGGAGCATTGTGATGGCCAGGGCTAGGGGCATTGTGATGAGAAGGCCATGGAGCATTCTGATGACATGTGTCATGGAGCTATGTGAAGACAAGGGCATGGATCAATGTGATGAGAGCGTTCATGGAGCATTGTGATGACAATGACATGGAGCATTGTGATGCCAAGGGTCATGGATCTTTGTGATGACAAAGGTCATGGAGCATTTTGATGGCAAGGGCGTTGTGCATTGTGATGAGAAGGGCAGGGAGCATTCTGATGACCTGGTCATGGAGCAATTTGATGAAAAGTGTCATGGAACATTTTGATGACAGGTGTTATGGAACATTGTGATTTCAGGGGTCATCGAACATTGTGATGATAAGTGCATGTAGCATTGTGATGACAGGTGTCATGGAACATTGTGATGACAGGGGTGAGGGAGTATTGTGACAAATAGTGATGTAGCATTGTGATATCAGTGGTGAGAGAGCATTTTGATGAGAAGCGCATGGAGCATTGTGATGACAAATTTTATGGAGCATTGTGATGACAATGTTGTGGAGCCCTGTGATGACAAGCGCATGGTGCATTGTGATGACAAGGGTCAAAGAGCATTGTGATGAAAAGTTCATGGAGCATTGTGGTTAAAAAGGTCACAGAGACTGTTGATGACGAGGGCATGGACCATTGTGATGACAAAGGTCATGAGGCATTGTGATGACTGGAGTCACGGAGCATTGTGATGACAGGGGTCATGGAGCATTGTGATAACAAGTGTATGGAGCATTGTGATGACAAGGACATGGAACATTGGTCTAACAAATTTCATGGAGTATTGCGTTGAGAATTGGAATGGCACACTGTGATGACAAGGGCATGGAGAATTGTGATGACCAGGTCATGCCGTATTGTGAAAACAAGTGTCAGGGAGCATTGTGATCACATATGTAATGGCCCATTGTGATGAGGATGGCATGGAGCATTGTGAGGCCAAGTGTCAGGGAGGATTCTGATGACAAAGGTAATGGAGCATTGTGATGACAATGGCTTGGAGCATTGTGATGACAAGGGTCAGGGAGCATTGTGCTGACAAGTGCATGGAGAATTGTGATGACAAGGGTCATGGAGCATTCTGATGACAAGCTTGTGTAGTATTTTGATGACAATGGCATGGAGCATTGTGATGAAAATGGCATAGGGCATTGTGATGAAAAAGGCATGGAGCCATTTCATGACAGGTTTCAAGGATCATTCTGATGACAAGTGTCAGGGAGGATTGTGATGACAAGTGTATTGAGAATTGTGGTGACAAAGGTCATCGAGCATTGTGATGAAAGGGGCATGGAGTATTGTGATGACAGGCATCATGGAGCATTGTGATGAAAAGTGTTATGGAACATTGTGATCACAAGGGTTTGGAGCATTGTGATGACAGAGGTCATGGATCATTTTGATTTCAAAGAGCATGGAGCATTGTGATGACAAGGGCATGAAGCAATGTGATCCCAAAGTTCATGGAGGATTGTGATGACTATGGAAATGGAGTATTGTGATGACAAGCGCATAGAGCATTGTAATGACAAGGTCATGTAGCATTTTTCTGACAAAGGCATGGAGCATTGTGATGACATGTGTCATGGAGCACTGTGATGACAAGCGTCAAGGAGCATTGTGAATACAGGGGTCATGGAGCATTGGGATGACAAGGGCATGGATCATTGTGATGACAAGGGTCATGGAGCACTGGGCTGAAAATATTCATGGAGAGTTGTGCTGACAGGTGTCATGTAGCATTGTGACGACAAGGGAATGGAGCATTGTGATGACAAGAGTCCTGGATCATTGTGTTGTCAGGTGTCATGAAGTGTTGTGGTGACAGTGGTCATGGAGCATTGTGATGATATTGGCAATGGAGCATTGTGATGAGAAGGTCGTGGAGCATTGGGCTGAAAATGTTCATGGATTATTTTGATGACAGGTTTCATGGAGCATTGTGATGACAAGGGAATGGATCATGATGATGTCAAGGTCCTGGAACATTGTGATGAGAAGACCATGGAGACATGTGATGGCAAGTCTCATGGAGCATTCTGATGAAAAGGGGCATGGAGCATTGTGATTACAGGGGTCTTGGAGCATTGTTATGACTAGGGCATAGAGCATTGTGATGAGAAGGCCATGGAGAATTCTGATGACATGCGTCATGGAGTTTTGTGATGACAAGGGCATGGAGCATTGTGATTACAGTGACCTTGGAGCATTGTGATGAAATGGTCATGGATCATTGTGATGAAAAATGCATGGAAACTTGTCATGACAGGGTTCAAGGAGCATACTGACGAAAAGGGTCCGGGAGCATTGTGATGACAAGTGGATTGAGCATTGTGATGACAAAGATCATGGAGCATTGTGATGAGAAGACCATGGATAATTGTGATGATGAGCGTCATGGGGTGTTGTGATGATACGTGTTATGCAACACTGTGATCACAAGGATTTGGAGCATTATGATGACAGAGGTCATGCAGAATATTGATTTCATTGTGATGACAATAGCCTGAAGCATTATGATGATGGGCATTGTGCATTGTGATGACAGGGTTCATGGAGCATTGAGATGAAAAGGGGCATGGAGCATTGTGATTACAAGGTTCTTGGAGCATTGTGATGACAGATTTCATGGAGCATTGAGATGAAATGTGGCATGGAGCATTGTGATTACAAGGGTCTTGGAGCATTTTGATGACAAGGACATGGAGCACTGTGATGAGAAGGCCATGGAACATTCTGATGACATGCGTCTTGGAGCTTTGTGATGACAAGGGCATGGAGCATTTTGATATCAGGGGTCTTGAGCATTGTGATGAGAATTATCATGGAACCTTTTGATGACTAGGCCGTGGATCATTGTGATGGCAGGTGTCATGGTGCATTGTTATGACAGGGGTAATGGAGCATTGTGATGAGAAGGGTATGGAACTTCGGTCTGAAATGTTTCAGGGATTATTGTGATGAGAGTGTGCATGGAGCATTGTGATGACAAGGGCAAGGAACACTGTGATACATGGGTCATGCTGCACTGTAATGACAAGGGCATGGAGCATTGTGATGAGAAGGGCATCGAGCATTGTGATGACAAGTGTCATGGAGCTGTGTGATGACAAGGGCATGGAGCAATGTGATGAGATGGTTCATGGAGCATTGTGATGACAGTGACATGGAGCATTGTGATGCCCAGGGTCTTGGAGCTTTGTGATGACAAATCATGGAGCATTTTGATGAGAAGGGCAGGGAGCATTTTGATGACCGCATCATGCAGCAATTTGATAAAAAGTATAATGGAACATTTTGATGGCAGGTGTTATAGAACATTGTGATGACAGTGGTCTTGGAGCTTTGGGATGGAAAGGGTCATCGAGCATTTTGATGACAGGGCTTATGGAACATTGTGATGGCAGGGGTCATGGAACATTGTGATGATAAGGGGATGTAGCATTGTGATGACAGTGTCATGGAACATTGTGATTACAAGGATGAGGGTGTATTGTGATGACTAGTGATGGAACATTGTGATATCTCTGGTGAGAGAGCATTTTGATGAGAAGTGCATGGACCATTGTGATTACAAGGTTTATGGAGCATTGCAATGACAAGGTTTGGAACGTTGTGATGAAATGCACGTGGCACATTGTGATGACAATTGTCATGGAGCATTGTTCTGACAAAGACATGGAGCATTGTGATGACAAGGTTCTCAGAGAATTGTGATGAAAAGTTCATGGAGCACTGTGGTTACAAAGGTTACAGAGCCTTGTGATGATGCGGACATGGACCATTGTGATGACAAACGTTATGAAGCATTGTGATGACTGGAGTCATGGAGCATTGTGATGACAGGGGTCATGGATCATTGTGATGACAAGGGCATGGAGCATTGTGATGACAGAGGCATGGAGCATTTGTTTGACAAGTTTCATAGATTATTGTGATGAGAGTGGGCATGGTGCATTGTGATGACAAGGGCATGGAGCATTGTGATGATAAGGTCATGGAGTATTGTGAAGACAGGTGTCAGGGATCATTGTGATGACATATGTCATGGTCCATGGCGATGACAATGGCATGGAGCTTTGTGATACCAAATGTAATGAAGGATTGTGATGACAAAGAAAACGGAGCATTGTGATGATTAGGGTTTGGAGCATTATGATGACAAGGGCCATTGAAAATTTTGATGACAAGGTCATGAAGCACTGTGATGACAAGGTCCTGGAGCATTGTGATGACAAAACCATGGAGCCTTGTGATGAGAAGTCTCATGGAGCATACTGATTAAAAGGGGAATGGAGCATTGTGATTACAGGGGTCCTGGAACATTGTGAAGACAAGGGCATGGAGCATTGTGAGGAGAAGTCCAAGGAGCATCCTGATGGCATGCGTCATTCAGCTTTGTGATGACAATGGCATGGACCATTGTGATTACATGGGACTTGGAGCATTGTGATGAAAAGGGCATGGATCATTGTGATGAAAAAGGCATGGAGCCTTGTCATGACAGGGTTCAAGGAGCATATAGACAACAAGTATCAGGGAGCATGTTGATGACAAGTGTATTGAGCATTGTGATGACGAAGTTCATGGAGCATTGTGATGAGAAGACCATGGATAATTGTGATGACGAGCATCCTGGGGCATTGTGATGACAAGTGTTATGGAATATTGTGATCACAAGGGTTTGGAACATTGTTATGACAGAGGTCATGGAACATTTTGATTTCGTTGTTATGACAATAGCATGAAGCATTATGATGAAGGGCAGGGTGCATTGTGATGACAGGGTTCATGGATCATTGAGATGAAAAGGGGCATAGAACATTGTGATTACAGTGTTCTTGGAGCATTGTGATGAGAAGGGTCATGGAGCCCCGTGATGACAAGGCCATGGAACATCGTGATGGCAAGGGTCATGGAGCATTGTTATGACAGGTGTAATGGAGCATTGTGATGGCAAGGGCATGGAGCATTGTGATGAGAAAGTCGTGGAGCATTGGGCTGAATATGTTCATGGATTATTGTGATGACAGGGGTAATGGAGCATTGTGATGACAAGTGAATGGATCATGGTGATGTCAAGGTCCTGGAACATTGTGATTAGAAGACCATGGAGACATGTGATGGCAAGTCTCATGGAGCATTCTGATGAAAAGGGGCATGGAGCATTGTGATTACAGGGGTCTTGGAGCATTGTTATGACTAGGGCATAGAGCATTGTGATGAGAAGGCCATGGAGAATTCTGATGACATGCGTCATGGAGTTTTGTGATGACAAGGGCATGGAGCATTGTGATTACAGGGACCTTGGAGCATTGTGATGAAATGGTCATGGATCATTGTGATGAAAAATGCATGGAAACTTGTCATGACAGGGTTCAAGGAGCATACTGACGACAAGGGTCAGGGAGCATTGTGATGACAAGTGTATTGAGCATTGTGATGACAAAGATCATGGAGCATTGTGATGAGAAGACTATGGATAATTGTGATGATGAGCATCATGGGGTGTTGTGATGATACGTGTTATGCAACATTGTGATCACAAGGGTTTGGAGCATTATGATGACAGAGGTCATGCAGAATATTGATTTCATTGTGATGACAATAGCCTGAAGCATTATGATGATGGGCATGGTGCATTGTGATGACAGGGTTCATGGAGCATTGAGATGAAAAGCGGCATGGAGCATTGTGATTACAAGGGTCTTGGAGCATTGTGATGACAGATTTCATGGAGCATTGAGATGAAATGCGGCATGGAGCATTGTGATGACAAGGGTCTTGGAGCATTGTGATGACAAGTGCAAGGAGCATTGTGATGAGAAGGCCATGGAACATTCTGATGACGTGCGTCATGGAGCTTTGTTATGACCAGGGCATGGAGCATTGTGATATCAGGGGTCTTGAGCATTGTGATGAGAATTATCATGGAACCTTGTGATCACTAGGCCGTGGATCATTGTGATGGCAGGTGTCATGGTGCATTGTTATGACAGGGGTAATGGAGCATTGTGATGAGAAGGGTATGGAACTTTGGTCTGAAATGTTTCATGGATTATTGTGATGAGTGTGGGCATGGAGCATTGTGATGACAAGGGCACGGAACACTGTGATACATGGGTCATGCAGGACGGTAATGACAAAGGCATGGAGCATTGTGATGAGAAGGGCATCGAGCATTGTGATGACAAGTGTCATGGAGCTGTGTGATGACAAGGGCATGGAGCAATGTGATGAGAGGGTTCATGGAGCATTGTGATGACAATGACATGGAGCATTGTGATGCCAATGGTCATGGATCTTTGTGATGACAAATGTCATGGAGCATTTTAAAGGCAAGGGCGTTGTGCATTGTGATGAGAAGGGCAGGGAGCATTCTGATGACAGGTTCATGGAGCAATTTGATGAAAAGTGTCATGGAACATATTGATGACAGGTGTTATGGAACATTGTGATTTCAGGGATCATCGAACATTGTGATGATAAGTGCATGTAGCATTGTGATGACAGGAGTCATGGAACATTGTGATGACAGGGGTGAGGGAGTATTGTGACAAATAGTGATGTAGCATTGTTATATCAGTGGTAAGAGAGCATTTTGATGAGAAGTGCATGGAGCATTGTGATGACAAATTTTATGGAGCATTGGGATGACAATGTTGTGGAGCAATGTGATGACAAGCGCATGGTGCATTGTGATGACATGTGTGATGGAGCATTGTGCTGAAAAGCGCATGGAGCAATGTGATGACAAGGGTCATGGAGCATTGTGCTGAGAATGTTCATGGAGCATTGTGGTTAAAAAGGTCACAGAGACGGTTGATGACGAGGGCATGGACCAATGTGATGTCAAATGTCATGAAGCTTTGTGATGACTGGAGTCACGGAGCATTGTGATGACAGGGGTCATGGAGCATTGTCATAACATTGGAATGGAGCATTGTGATGACAAGGGCATGGAACATTGTGAAGACAAGTGCATGGAGCATTGTGAGGAGAAGACCAAAGAGCACTCTGATGGCATGCGTCATTCAGCTTTGTGATGACAATGGCATGTACCATTGTGATTACATGGGACTTGGAGCATTGTGATGAAAAGGGCATGGATCATTGTGATGAAAAAGGCATGGAGCCTTGTCATTACAGGGTTCAAGGAGCATACAGACAACAAGTGTCAGGGAGCATGTTGATGACAAGTGTATTGAGCATTGTGATGACGAAGGTCATGGAGCATTGTGATGAGAAGACCATGGATAATTGTGATGATGAGCATCCTGGGGCATTGTGATGACAAGTGTTATGGAATATTGTGATCACAAGGGTTTGGAGCATTGTTATGACAGAGGTCATGGAACATTTTGATTTCGTTGTGATGATGATAGCATGAAGCATTATGATGATGGGCATGGTGCATTGTGATGACAGGGTTCATGGATCATTGAGATGAAAAGGGGCATAGAGCATTGTGATTACAGTGTTCTTGGAGCATTGTGATAAGAAGGGTCATGGAGCCTTGTGATGACAAGGCCATGGAACATCGTGATGGCAGGGGTCATGGAGCATTGTTATGACAGGGGTAAAGGAGCATTGTGATGGCCAGGGCTTGGGGCATTGTGATGAGAAGGCCATGGAGCATTCTGATGACATGTGTCCTGGAGCTATGTGAAGACAAGGGCATGGAGCAATGTGATGAGAGCGTTCATGGAGCACTGTGATGACAATGACATGGAGCATTGTGATGCCAAGTGTCATGGATCTTTGTGATGACAAAGGTCATGGAGCATTTTGATGGCAAGGGCGTTGTGCACTGTGATGAGAAGGGCAGGGAGCATTCTGATGACAGGGTCATGGAGCAATTTGATGAAAAGTGTCATGGAATATTTTGATGACAGGTTTTATGGAACATTGTGATTTCAGGGGTCATCGAACATTGTGATAATAAGTGCAAGTAGCATTGTGATGACAGGAGTCATGGAACATTGTGATGACAGGGGTGAGGGAGTATTTTGACAAATAGTGATGTAGCATTGTGATATCAGTGGTGAGAGAGCATTTTGATGAGAAGTGCATGGAGCATTGTGATGACAAATTTTATGGAGAATTGTGATGACAATGTTGTGGAGCACTGTGATGACAAGCGCATGGTGCATTGTGATGACATGTGTCATGGAGCATTGTGCTGACAAGCACATGGAGCATTGTGATGAAAAGGGTCATGGAGCATTGTGCTGAGAAAGGCATAGAGCATTGTGATGACAAGGGTCAAAGAGCATTGTGATGAAAAGTTCATGGAGCATTGTGGTTAAAATGGTCACCGAGACTGTTGATGACGAGGGCATGGACCACTGTGATGACAAAGGTCATGAAGCATTGTGATGACTGGAGTCACGGAACACTGTGATGACAGGGGTCATGGAGCATTGTGATAACAAGGGCATGGAGCATTGTGATGACAAGGACATGGAACATTGGTCTAATAACTTTCATGGAGTATTGCGATGAGAGTTGGTATGGCACACAGTGATGACAAGGGCATGGAGCATTGTGATGACCAGGTCATGCCGTATTGTGAAGACAGGTGTCAGGGAGCATTGTGATCATATATGTAATGGCCCATTGTGATGAGGATGGCATGGAGCATTGTGATGCCAAGTGTCAGGGAGGATCCTGATGACAAAGGTAATGGAGCATTGTTATGACAATGGCTTGGAGCATTGTGATGACAAGGGTCAGGGAGAATTGTGCTGACAAGTGCATGGAGAATTGTGATGACAAGGGTCATGGAGCATTCTGATGACAAGCTTGTGGAGTATTTTGATGACAATGGCATGGAGCATTGTGATGAAAATGGCACGGGGCATTGTGATGAAAAAGGCATGGAGCCTTTTCATGACAGGGTTCAAGGAGCATTCTGATGACAAGTGTCAGGGAGCATTGTGATGACAAGTGTATTGAGAATTGTGGTGGCAAAGGTCATGGAGCATTGTGATGAAAAGGGCATGGAGTATTGTGATGACAGGCATCATGGAGCGTTGTGATGACAAGTGTTATGGAACATTGTGATCACAAGGGTTTGGAGCATTGTGATGACAGAGTTCATGGATCATTTTGATTTCAAGGAGCATGGAGCATTGTGATGACAAGGGCATGAAGCAATGTGATCCCAAAGTTCATGGAGGATTGTGATGACAATGGAAATGGAGTATTGTGATGACAAGCGCATAGAGCATTGTAATGACAAGGTCATGTAGCATTTTGCTGACAAAGGCATGGAGCATTGTGATGACATGTGTCATGGAGCACTGTGATGACAAGCGTCAAGGAGCATTGTGAATACAGGGGTCATGGAGCATTGGGATGACAAGGGCATGGATCATTGTGATGACAAGGGTCATGGAGCACTGGGCTGAAAATGTTCATGGAGAGTTGTGATGATAGGTGTCATGTAGCATTGTGACGACAAGGGAATGGAGCATTGTGATGACAAGAGTCCTGGATCATTGTGCTGTCAGGTGTCATGGAGTGTTGTGATGACAGTGGTCATGGAGCATTGTGATGATATTGGCAATGGAGCATTGTGATGAGAAGGTCGTGGAGCATTGGGCTGAAAATATTCATGGATTATTGTGATGAAAGGGGTCATGGAGCATTGTGATGACAAGGGAATGGATCATGATGATGTCAAGGTCCTGGAACATTGTGATGAGAAGGCCATGGAGACTTGTGATGGAAAGTCTCATGGAGCATTCTGATGAAAAGGGGCATGGAGCATTGTGATTACAGGGGTCTCGGAGCATTGTTATGACTAGGGCATAGAGCATTGTGATGAGAAGGCCATGGAGCATTCTGATGACATGCGTCATGGAGTTTTGTGATGACAAGGGCATGGAGCATTGTGATTACAGGGACCTTTGAGCATTGTGATGAAATGGTCATGGATCATTGTGATGAAAAATGCATGGAAACTTGTCATGACAGGGTTCAAGGAGCATACTGACGACAAGGGTCAGGGAGCATTGTGATGACAAGTGTATTGAGCATTGTGATGACAAAGATCATGGAGCATTGTGATGAGAAGACCATGGATAATTGTGATGATGAGTGTCATGGGGTGTTGTGATGATACGTGTTATGCAACACTGTGATCACAAGGATTTGGAGCATTATGATGACAGAGGTCATGCAGAATATTTATTTCATTGTGATGACAATAGCCTGAAGCATTATGTTGATGGGCATGGTGCATTGTGATGACAGGGTTCATGGAGCATTGAGATGAAAAGGGGCATGGAGCATTGTGATTACAAGGGACCTGGAGCATTGTGATGACAGATTTCATGGAGCATTGACATGAAATGGGGCATGGAGCTTTGTGATGACAAGGGTCTTGGAGCATTTTGATGACAAGGGCATGGAGCACTGTGGTGAGAAGACCATGGAACATTCTGATGACATGCGTCATGGAGCTTTGTGATGACAAGGGCATGGAGCATTGTGATATCAGGGGTCTTGAGCATTGTGATGAGAATTATCATGGAACCTTGTGATGACTAGGCCGTGGATCATTGTGATGGCAGCTGTCATGGTGCATTGTTATGACAGGGGTAATGGAGCATTGTGATGAGAAGGGTATGGAACTTTGGTCTGAAATATTTCATGGATTATTGTGATGAGAGTGGGCATGGAGCATTGTGATGACAAGGGCACGGAACACTGTGATACATGGGTCATGCAGGACTGTAATGACAAGGGCATGGAGCATTGTGATGAGAAGGGCATCGAGCATTGTGATGACAAGTGTCATGGAGCTGTGTGATGACAAGGGCATGGAGCAATGTGATGAGAGGGTTCATGGAGCATTGTGATGACAGTGACATGGAGCATTGTAATGCCAAGGGTCTTGGAGCTTTGTGATGACAAGTCATGGAGCATTTTGATGAGAAGGGCAGGGAGCATTTTGATGACCGCGTCATGCAGCAATTTGATAAAAAGTATAATGGAACATTTTGATTGCAGGGGTTATAGAACATTGTGATGGCAGGGGTCTTGGAGCTTTGGGATGGAAAGGGTCATGGAGCATTTTAATGACAGAGCTTATGGAACATTTTGATGGCAGGGGTCATGGAACATTGTGCAGATAAGGGGATGTAGCATTGTGATAACAGTGTCATGGAACATTGTGATTACAAGGATGAGGGTGTATTGTGATGACTAGTGATGGAACATTGTGATATCTCTGGTGAGAGAGCATTTTGATGAGAAGTGCATGGACCATTGTGATTAGAAGGTTTATGGAGCATTGCAATGACAAGGTTTGGAACGTTGTGATGAAATGCGCGTGGCACATTGTGATGACAATGTTCATGGAGCATTGTTCTGACAAAGACATGGAGCATTGTGATGACAAGTTTCTCAGAGAATTGTGATGAAAAGTTCATGGAGCATTGTGGTTACAAAGGTCACAGAGCCTTGTGATGACGCGTGCATGGACCAGTGTGATGAAAAACGTTATGAAGCATTGTGATGACTGGAGTCACGGAGCATTGTGATTACAGGGGTCATGGAGCATTGTGATGACAAGAGCATGGAGCATTGTGATGACAGTGGCATGGAGCATTGGTCTGAGAAGTTTCATAGATTATTGTGATGAGAGAGGGCATGGTGCATTGTGATGACAATGGCATGGACCATTGTGATTACATGGGACTTGGAGCATTGTGATGAAAAGGGCATGGATCATTGTGATGAAAAAGGCATGGAGCCTTCTCATGACAGGGTTCAAGGAGCATACAGACAACAAGTGTCACGGAGCATGTTGATGACAAATGTATTGAGCATTTTGATGACGAAGGTCATGGAGCATTGTGATGAGAAGACCATGGATAATTGTGATGACGAGCATCCTGGGGCATTGTGATGACAAGTGTTATGGAATATTGTGATCACAGGGGTTTGGAACATTGTTATGACAGAGGTCATGGAACATTTTGATTTCGTTGTTATGACAATAGCATGAAGCATTATGATGATGGGCAGGGTGCATTGTGATGACAGGGTTCATGGATCATTGAGATGAAAAGGGGCATAGAGCATTGTGATTACAGTGTTCTTGGAGCATTGTGATGAGAAGGGTCATGGAGCCATGTGATGACAAGGCCATGGAACATCGTGATGGCAGGGGTCATGGAGCATTGTTATGACAGGGGTAATGGAGCATTGTGATGGCAAGGGCATGGAGCATTGTGATGAGAAGGTCGTGGAGCATTGGGCTGAAAATGTTAATGGATTATTGTGATGACAGGGGTCATGTAGCATTGTGATGACAAGGGAATGGATCATGGTGATGTCAAGGTCCTGGAACATTGTGATGAGAAGACCATGGAGACTTGTGATTGCAAGTCTCATTGAGCATTCTGATGAAAAGAGACATGGAGCATTGTGATTACAGGGGTCTTGGAGCATTGTTATGACTAGGGCATAGAGCACTGTGATGAGAAGGCCATGGAGCATTCTGATGACATTCGTCATGGAGTTTTGTGATGACAAGGGCATGGAGCATTGTGATTACAGGGACCTTGGAGCATTGTGATGAAACGTCATGGATCATTGTGATGAAAAATGCATGGAAACTTGTCATGACAGGGTTCAAGGAGCATACTGATGACAAGGGTCAGGGAGCATTGTGATGACAAGTGTCATGGAGCACTGTGATGAGAAGTGTCAAGGAGCATTGTGAATACAGGGGTCATGGAGCATTGGGTTGACAAGGGTCATGGAGCACTTGGCTGAAAATGTCCATGGAGTGTTGTGATAACAGGGGTCATCGAGCATTGTGATGACTAGGGTATGGAGCATTGTGATGACAAGAGTCCCGGATCATTGTGTTGTCAGGTGTCATGGAGTGTTGTGATGACTGTGGTCATGGAGCATTGTGATGATATTGGCTATTGAGCATTGTGATGAGAAGGTCGTGGAGCATTGGGCTGAAAATGTTCATGGATTATTGTGATGACAGGGGTCATGGAGCATTGTGATGACAATGGCTTGGAGCATTGTGATGACAAGGGTCAGGGAGCATTGTGCTGACAAGTGCATGGAGAATTGTGATGACAAGGGTCAGGGAGCATTCTGATGAAAAGCTTGTGGAGTATTTAATGAAAATGGCATGGAGCAATGTGATGAAAATGGCATGGGGCCTCGTGATGAAAAAGGCATGGAGCCTTTTCGTGACATTTTTCAAGGAGCATTCTGATGACGTGTCAGCGAGCATTGTGATGACAAGTGTAAAGAGAATTGTCGTGACAAAGGTCATGGAGCATTGTGATGAAAAGGGCATGGAGTATTGTGACGACAGGCATCATGGAGTGTTGTGATGACAAGTGTTATGGAACATTGTGATCACAAGGGTTTGGAGCATTGTGATGACAGAGGTCATGGATCATTTTGATTTCAAGGAGCATGGAGCATTGTGATGACAAGGGCATGAATCAATGTGATCCCAAGGTTCATGGAGGATTGTGATGACAATGGAAATGGAGTATTGTGATGACAAGCGCATAGAGAATTATAATGACAAGGTCATGTAGCATTTTGCTGACAAAGGCATGGAGCATTGTGATGACATGTGTCATGGAGCTCTGTGATGACAAGCGTCAAGGAGCATTGTGAATACAGGGGTCATGGAGCATTGGGATGACAAGGGCATGGATCCTTGTGATGACAAGCTTCATGAAGCACTGGGCTGAAAATGTTCATGGAGTGTTGTGATGACAGGGGTCATAGAGCATTGTGACGACTAGGGAATGGAGCATTGTGATGACAAGAGTCCCGGATCATTGTGTTGTCAGCTGTCATGGAGTGTTGTGATGACTGTGGTCATGGAGCATTGTGATGATATTGGCCATGGAGCATTGTGATGAGAAGGTCGTGGATCATTGGGCTGAAAATGTTCATGGATTATTGAGATGACAGGGGTCATGTAGCATTGTGATGATAAGGGAATGGATCATTGTGATGCCAAGGTCCTGGAGCATTGTGATGAGAAGACCATTGAGACTTGTGATGAAAGATCTCATGGAGCATTCTGATGAAAAGGGGCATGGAGCATTGTGATTACAGGGGTCTTGGAGCATTGTGATGAAAAGGGCATGGAACATTGTGATGAGAAGGCCAGGAAACATTCTGATGACATGCCTCATGGAGCTTTTTGATGACAAGGCCATGGAGCATTGTGATTACACGGATCTTGGAGCATTGTGATGGAAAGGACATGAATTATTGTGATGAAAAAGGCATGGATCCTTGTCATGACAGTTTTCAAGGAGCATACTGACGACAAGTGTCAGGGAGCATTGTGATGACAAGTGTATTGTGCATCGTGATGACAAAGATCATGGAGCATTGTGATGATAAGACCATGGATAATTGTGATGATGAGCGTCATGGGGTGTTGTGCTGATAAGTTTTATGGAACATTGTGATCACAAGGGTTTGTAGCATTATGATGTCAGAGGTCATGGAGAATATTAATTTCATTGTGATGACAATAGCCTGAAGTATTATGATGATGGGCATCGTGCACTGTGATGACAGGGTTCATGGAGCATTGAGATGAAAAGGGGCATGGAGCATTGTGATGACAAGGGCATGGAGCATTGTGATGAGAAGTCCATGGAACATTCTGATGACATGCGTCATGGAGCTTAGTGATGAGAAGGGCATGGAGCATTGTGATAACAGTGGTTTTCAGCATTGTGATGACAAGTGTCATGGAACCTTGTGAAGACTAGGCCGTGGAACATTGTGATGGCAGGGGTCAGGGTGCATTGTTATGACAGAGGTAATGGAGCATTGTGATGAGAAGGGCATGGAACATTGGTCTGAAATATTTCATGTATTTTTTTGATGAGAGTGGGCATGCAGCATTGTTATGACATGGGTACGGAACACTATGATACATTCGTCATGCAGGATTGTAATGACAAGGGCATGGAGCATTGTGATGAGAAGGGCATCGAGCATTGTTATGACAAGTGTCATGGAGCTTTGTGATGACAAGGGCATTGAGCAATGTTATGAGAGGGTTCATGGAGCATTGTGATGACAATAATATTTAGCATTGTGATGCCAGTGGTCATGGAGCTTTCTGCTGACCAGTCATGAAGCATTTTGATGACAAGGACATGGTGCATTGTGATGAGAAGTGCAGGGAGAATTTTGATGACCGGGTCATGCAGCAATTTGATGAAAAGTGTAATGGAACATTTTGATGGCATGGGTTATAGAACATTGTGATTTCAGGGGTCTTGGAGCTTTGGGATGAAAAGGGTCATGGAGCATTTTGATGACATGGGTTATGGAACATTGTGATGTCAGGGGGCTTGGAACATTGTGCTGATAAGGGGATGTAGCAGTGTGATGACAGGGTCATGGAATATTGTGATTACAGGGGTGAGGGAGTATTGTGATGACTAGGGATGGAATACTGTGATATCTCTGGTAACAGCGCATTTTGATGAGAAGTGCATGGAGCATTGTGATTACAAGGTTTATGGAGCATTGCAATGACAAGGTTGTGGACCGTTGTGATGAAATGTGCGTGGCACATTGTGATGACAATGGTCATGGAGCATTGTTCTGACAAAGACATGTAGCATTGTGATGACGAGGGTCACAGAGAATTGTAATGAAAAGTTCATGGAGAATTGTGGTATCAAATATCACAGAGCCTTGTGATGACGCGGGCTTGGAAGATTTTGAGGAAAAACGTTATGGAGCATTGTGATGACTGGAGTCACTGAGCATTGTGATGACAGGGGTCATGGAGCACTGTGATGACATGTGTCATGGAACATTGTGCTGACAAGTGCATGGAGCATTGTGATGACAAGGGTCATGGAGCATTGTGCTGAGAAAGGCATAGAGCATTGTGATGACAAGGGTCAAAGAGCATTGTGATGAAAAGTTCATGGAGCATTGGGTTTAAAATGGTCACAGAGACTGTTGATGACGAGGGAATGGACCATTGTGATGACAAAGTTCATGAAGCATTGTGATGACTGGAGTAACGGAGCATTGTGATGACAGGGTTCATGGAGCATTGAGATGAAAAGGGGCATGGGGCATTGTGATTACAGGGGTCTTCGAGCATTGTGATGACAAGGGCATGGAGCACTGTGTTGACAAGGCCATGGAACATCGTGATGGCAGGGGTCATGGAGCATTGTTATGACAGGGGTAATGGAGCATTGTGATGACAATGACATTTAGCATTGTGATGCCAGGGGTCATGGAGCATTGTGATGACAAGGGCATGGAGAATTGTGATGACAGTGGCATGGAGCATTGGTCTGACAAGTTTCATAGATTATTGTGATGAGAGTGGGCATGGTGCATTGTGATGACAAGGGCATGGAGCATTGTGATGATAAGGTCATGGAGTATTGTGAAGACAGGTTTCAGGGAGCATTGTGATGACATATGTCATGCTCCATGGCGATGACAAGGGCATGGAACTTTGTGATACCAAATGTAATGGAGGATTGTGATGACAAATATAATGGATCATTGTGATGATTAGGGTTTGGAGCATTATGATTACAAAGGCCATTGAAAATTTTTATGACAAGGTCGTGAAGCATTGTGATGACAAGGTCCTGGAGCATTGTGATGACAAAACCATGGAGCCTTGTGATGACAAGTCTCATGAAGCATACTGATTAAAAGGGGAATGGAGCATTGTGATTACAGGGGTCTTGGAACATTGTGAAGACAAGCGCAGGGAGCATTGTGAAGAATAGACCAAGGAGCATTCTGATGGCATGCATCATTGAGCTTTATGATGACAATGGCATGGACCATTGTGATTACAAGGGACTTGGAGCATTGTGATGAAAAGGGCATGGATCATTGTGATGAAAAAGGCATGGAGCCTTGTCATGACATGGTTCAAGGAGCATACAGACAACAAGTGTCAGGGAGCATGTTGATGACAAGTGTATTGAGCATTTTGATGACGAAGGTCATGGAGCATTTTGATGAGAAGACCATGGATAATTGTGATGACGAGCATCCTGGGGCATTGTCATGACAAGTGTTATGGAATATTGTGATCACAAGGGTTTGGAACATTGTTATGACAGAGGTCATGGAACATTCTGATTTCGTTGTTATGACAGTAGCATGAAGCATTATGATGATGGGCATAGTGCATTGTGATGACAGGGTTCATGGATCATTGAGATGAAAAGGGGCATAGAGCATTGTGATTACAGTGTTCTTGGAGCATTGTGATGAGAAGGGTCATGGAGCCTTGTGATGACAAGGCCATGGAACATCGTGATGGCAGGGGTCATGGAGCATTGTTATGACAGGGGTAATGGAGCATTGTGATGGCAAGGGCTTGGAGCATTGTGATGAGAAGGCCATGGAGCATTCTGATGACATGTGTCATAGAGCTATGTGAAGACAAGGGCATGGAGCAATGTGATGAGAGCGTTCATGGAGCACTGTGATGACAATGACATGGAGCATTGTGATGCCAAGGGTCATGGATCTTTGTGATGACAAAGGTCATGGAGCATTTTGATGGCATGGGCGTTGTGCATTGTGATGACATGTGTCATGGAGCATTGTACTGCCAAGCGCATGGAGCACTGTGATGACAAGGGTCATGGAGCATTGTGCTGAGAAATGCATAGAGCATTGTGATGACAAGGGTCAAAGAGCATTGTGATGAAAAGTTCATGGAGCATTGTGGTTAAAAAGGTCACAGAGACTGTTGATGACGAGGGCATGGACCATTGTGATGAAAAAGGTCATGAAGCATTGTGATGACTGGAGTCACGGAGCATTGTGATGACAGGGTCATGGAGCATTGTGATAACAAGGGCATGGAGCATTGTGATGGCAAGGGCATGGAACATTGGTCTAATAACTTTCATGGAGTATTGCGATGAGAGTTGGAATGGCACACTGTGATGACAAGGGCATGGAGCATTGTGATGACCAGGTCATGCCGTATTGTGAAGACAGGTGTCAGGGAGCATTGTGATCACATATGTAATGGCCCATTGTGATGAGGATGGCATGGAGCATTGTGATGCCAAGTGTCAGGGAGGATTCTGATGACAAAGGTAATGGAGCATTGTGATGACAATGGCTTGGAGCATTGTGATGACAAGGGTCAGGGAGCATTGTGCTGACAAGTGCATGGAGAATTGTGATGACAAGGGTCATGGAGCATTCTGATGACAAGCTTGTGGAGTATTTTGATGACAATGGCATGGAGCATTGTGAAGAAAATGGCATGGGGCATTGTGATGAAAAAGGCATGGAGCCTTTTCGTGACAGTGTTCAAGGAGCATTCTGATGACAAGTGTCAGGGAGCATTGTGATGACAAGTGTATTGAGAATTGTGGTGACAAAGGTCATGGAGCATTGTGATGACAAGTGTATTGAGAATTGTGGTGACAAACGTCATGGAGCATTGTGATGAAAAGGGCATGGAGTATTGTGATGACAGGCATCATGGAGCGTTGTGAGGACAAGTGTTATGGAACATTGTGATCACAAGGGTTTGGAGCATTGTGATGACAGAGGTCATGGATCATTTTGATTTCAAGGAGCATGGAGCATTGTGATGACAAGGGCATGAAGCAATGTGATCCGAAAGTTCATGGAGGATTGTGATGACAATGGAAATGGTGTATTGTGATGACAAGCGCATAGAGCATTGTAATGACAAGGTCATGTAGCATTTTGCTGACAAAGGCATGGAGCATTGTGATGACAGGTGTCATGGAGCACTGTGATGACAAGCGTCAAGGAGCATTGTGAATACAGGGGTCATGGAGCATTGGGATGACAAGGGCATGGATCATTGTGATGACGAGGGTCATGGAGCACTGAGCTGAAAATGTTCATGGAGAGTTGTGATGACAGGTGTCATGTAGCATTGTGACGACAAGGGAATGGGGCATTGTGATGACAAGAGTCCTGGATCATTGTGTTGTCAGGTGTCATGGAGTGTTGTGATGACAGTGGTCATGGAGCATTGTGATGATATTGGCAATGGAGCATTGTGATGAGAAGGTCGTGGAGCATTGGGCTGAAAATGTTCATGGATTATTGTGATGACAGGGGTCATGGAGCATTGTGATGACAAGGGAATGGATCATTGTGATGTCAAGGTCCTGGAACATTGTGATGAGAAGACCATGGAGACTTGTGATGGCAAGTCTCATGGAGCATTCTGATGAAAAGGGGCATGGAGCATTGTGATTACAGGGGTCTTGGAGCATTGTTATGACTAGGGCATAGAGAATTGTGATGAGAAGGCCATGGAGCATTCTGATGACATGCGTCATGGAGTTTTGTGATGACAAGGGCATGGACCATTGTGATTACAGGGACCTTGGAGCATTGTGATGAAATGGTCATGGATCATTGTGATGAAAAATGCATGGAAACTTGTCATGACAGGGTTCAAGGAGCATACTGACGACAAGGGTCAGGGAGCATTGTGATGACAAGTGTATTGAGCATTGTGATGACAAAGATCATGGAGCATTGTGATGAGAAGACCATGGATAATTGTGATGATGAGCGTCATGGGGTTTTGTGATGATACGTGTTATGCAACATTGTGATCACAAGGGTTTGGAGCATTATGATGACAGAGGTCATGCAGAATATTGATTTCATTGTGATGACAGTAGCCTAAAGCATTATGATGATGGGCATGGTGCATTGTGATGACAGGGTTCATGGAGCATTGAGATGAAAAGCGGCATGGAGCATTGTGATGACAAGGGTCCTGGAGCATTGTGATGACAAGGGCAAGGAGCATTGTGATGAGAAGGCCATGGAACATTCTGATGACGTGCGTCATGGAGCTTTGTGATGACCAGGGCATGGAGCATTGTGATATCAGGGGTCTTGAGCATTCTGATGAGAATTATCATGGAACCTTTTGATGACTAGGCCGTGGATCATTGTGCTGGCAGGTGTCATGGTGCATTGTTATTAAAGGGGTAATGGAGCATTGTGATGAAAAGGGTATGGAACTTTGGTCTGAAATGTTTCATGGATTATTGTGATGAGAGTGGGCATGGAGCATTGTGATGACAAGGGCACAGAACACTGTGATACATGGGTCATGCAGGACTGTAATGACAAGGGCATGGAGCATTGTGATGAGAAGGGCATCGAGCATTGTGATGACAAGTGTCATGGAGCTGTGTGATGACAAGGGCATGGAGCAATGTGATGAGAGGGTTCATGGAGCATTGTGATGACAATGACATGGAGCACTGTGATGCCAAGGGTCTTGGAGCTTTGTGATGACAAGTCATGGAGCATTTTGATGAGAAGGGCAGGGACCATTTTGATGACCGGGTCATGCAGCAATTTGATAAAAAGTGTAATGGAACATTTTGATGGCAGGGGTTATAGAACATTGTGATGGCAGGGGTCTTGGAGCTTTGGGATGGAAAGGGTCATGGAGCATTTTGATGACAGGGCTTATGGAAAATTGTGATGGCAGGGGTCATGGAACATTGTGATGATAAGGAGATGTAGCATTGTGATGACAGTGTCATGGAACATTGTGATTACAAGGATGAGGGTGTATTGTGATGACTAGTGATGGAACATTGTGATATCTCTGGTGAGAGAGCATTTTGATGAGAAGTGCATGGACCATTGTGATTACAAGGTTTATGGAGCATTGCAATGACAAGGTTTGGAACGTTGTGATGAAATGCGCGTGGCACATTGTGATGACAATGTTCATGGAGCACTGTTCTGACAAAGACATGGAGCATTGTGATAACAAGTTTCTCAGAGAATTGTGATGAAAAGTTCATGGATCATTGTGGTTACAAAGGTCACAGAGCCTTGTGATGACGCGGGCATGGACCATTGTGATGACAAACGTTATGAAGCATTGTGATGACTGGAGTCACGGAGCATTGTGATGACAGGGGTAATGGAACATTGTGATGACAAGGGAATGGAGCATTGTGATGACAGTGGCATCGAGCATTGGTCTGACAAGTTTCATAGATTATTGTGATGAGAGTGGGCATGGTGCATTGTGATGACAAGGGCATGGAGCATTGTGATGATAAGGTCATGGAGTATTGTGAAGACAGGTGTCAGGGAGCATTGTGATGACATATGTCATGGTCCATGGCGATGACAATGGCATGGAGCTTTGTGATACCAAATGTAATGGAGGATTGTGATGACAAATATAATGGAGCATTGTGATGATTAGGGTTTGGAGCATTATGATTACAAAGGCCATTGAAAATTTTTATGACAAGGTCGTGAAGCATTGTGATGACAAGGTCCTGGAGCATTGTGATGACAAAACCATGGAGCTTTGTGATGACAAGTCTCATGGAGCATACTGATGAAAAGGGGAATGGAGCATTGTGATTACAGGGGTCTTGGAACATTGTGAAGACAAGGGCAGGGAGCATTGTGAAGAATAGACCAAGGAGCATTCTGATGACATGCGTCATTGAGCTTTGTGATGACAATGGCATGGACCATTGTGATTACATGGGACTTGGAGCATTGTGATGAAAAGGGCATGGATCATTGTGATGAAAAAGGCATGGAGCCTTGTCATGACAGGGTTCAAGGAGCATACAGACAACAAGTGTCAGGGAGCATGTTGATGACAAGTGTATTGAGCATTGTGATGACGAAGGTCATGGAGCATTGTGATGAGAAGACCATGGATAATTGTGATGACGAGCATCCTGGGGCATTGTGATGACAAGTGTTATGGAATATTGTGATCACAAGGGTTTGGAACATTGTTATGACAGAGGTCACGGAACATTCTGATTTCGTTGTTATGACAATAGCATGAAGCATTATGATGATGGGCATGGTGCATTGTGATGACAGGGTTCATGGATCATTGAGATGAAAAGGGGCAGAGAGCATTGTGATTACAGTGTTCTTGGAGCATTGTGATGAGAAGGGTCATGGAGCCTTGTGATGACAAGGCCATGGAACATCGTGATGGCAGGGGTCATGGAGCATTGTTATGACAGTGGTAATGGAGCATTGTGATGGCCAGGGCTTGGGGCATTGTGATGAGAAGGCCATGGAGCATTCTGATGACATGTGTCATGGAGCTATGTGAAGACAAGGGCATGGAGCAATGTGATGACAATGACATGGAGCATTGTGATGCCAAGGGTCATGGATCTTTGTGATGACAAAGGTCATGGAGCATTTTGATGGCAAGGGCATTGTGCATTGTGATGAGAAGGGCAGGGAGCATTCTGATGACAGGGTCATGGAGCAATTTGATGAAAAGTGTCATGGAACATTTTGATGACAGGTGTTATGGAACATTGTGATTTCAGGGGTCATCGAACATTGTGATGATAAGTGCATGTAGCATTGTGATGACAGGTGTCATGGAACATTGTGATGACAGGGGTGAGGGAGTATTGTGACAAATAGTGATGTAGCATTGTGATATCAGTGGTGAGAGAGCATTTTGATGAGAAGTGCATGGAGCATTGTGATGACAAATTTTATGGAGCATTGTGATGACAATGTTGTGGAGCACTGTGATGACAAGCCCATGGTGCATTGTGATGACATGTGTCATGGAGCATTGTGCTGACAAGCGCATGGAGCTTTGTGATGACAAGGGTCATGGAGCATTGTGCTGAGAAAGGCATAGAGCATTGTGATGACAAGGGTCAAAGAGCATTGTGATGAAAAGTTCATGGAGCATTGTGGTTAAAAAGGTCACAGAGACTGTTGATGACGAGGGCATGGACCATTGTGATGAGAAAGGTCATGAGGCCTTGTGATGACTGGAGTCACGGAGCATTGTGATGACAGGGGTCATGGAGCATTGTGATAACAAGGGTATGGAGCATTGTGATGACAAGGACATGGAACATTGGTCTAACAACTTTCATGGAGTATTGCGATGAGAATTGGAATGGCACACTGTGATGACAAGGGCATGGAGCATTGTGATGACCAGGTCATGCCGTATTGTGAAGACAGGTGTCAGGGAGCATTGTGATCACATATGTAATGGCCCATTGTGATGAGGATGGCATGGAGCATTGTGATGCCAAGTGTCAGGGAGGATTCTGATGACAAAGGTAATGGAGCATTGTGATGACAATGGCTTGGAGCATTGTGATGACAAGGGTCAGGGAGCATTGTGCTGACAAGTGCATGGAGAATTGTGATGACAAGGGTCATGGAGCATTCTGATGACAAGCTTGTGGAGTATTTTGATGACAATGGCATGGAGCATTGTGATGAAAATGGCGTAGGGCATTGTGATGAAAAAGGCATGGAGCCATTTCATGACAGGGTTCAAGGATCATTCTGATGACAAGTGTCAGGGAGCATTGTGATGACAAGTGTATTGAGAATTGTGGTGACAAAGGTCATCGAGCATTGTGATGAAAGGGGCATGGAGTATTGTGATGACAGGCATCATGGAGCATTGTGATGACAAGTGTTATGGAACATTGTGATCACAAGGGTTTGGAGCATTGTGATGACAGAGGTCATGGATCATTTTGATTTCAAGGAGCATGGAGCATTGTGATGACAAGGGCATGAAGCAATGTGATCCCAAAGTTTATGGAGGATTGTGATGACTATGGAAATGGAGTATTGTGATGACAAGCGCATAGAGCATTGTAATGACAAGGTCATGTAGCAT